>NW_020194643.1:0-600000 GCF_002865645.1 Hyaloscypha bicolor E
CCCTAACCCTAACCCTAACCCTAACCCTAACCCTAACCCTAACCCTAACCCTAACCCTAACCCTAACCCTAACCCTAACCCTAACCCTAACCCTAGCTACTAATTCTTTTACTATTCTGGTTCTTATATTACCTCTACTTCTTGCTTATTTAATCGGGAGGAAGTAAGGAGAAAAAAAGGAAAAGTGGCCAGAGAAGAAGAAAGCAGGAGAAAAGAAGGAAAAGAGAGAAGAAAAAGCAAAGGGCAAGCAAGAAGGGCTTTATATACTTCTTAAAGCTAAACTAGTATTCCTATATAATATTTCTTGCTTAAAAAACAAGACTAAAAAAAATAGATCTACTTATTACTAAATACTATAGGAGTATTTATTAAAAAGCAAATCAGGAGCCTAATTAGGAATCGAATCTAGGCTATAGAGTTTACTAACTTTATATATTACTATTATATTATTAGGCCTTTTAGTAACTACTATTTAATTATAGTTAGTTCTTACTTAGCTTATACTAAATAATAGAGTTTTATAAAGTAATTTCTTGTTTTAATATATAAGACCTAGCCCTATAAGCAGGTATTATAGCTATACTATAGCTATAGATAGTAAATGCTATTATAGCTAACTAGGTACTTAGTTATCTAGTATTTATTTTTAGGCCGGGGCTTGTATTCTCTTAGCTCGGCTATATTCCTCAAGTTATAGCTATTAAGAAGCTTTATAATTGCCTTGAGCTTATCTCCCAAAAGTTAATATAACTATACTTATAGGTACTACTTTTAACTATATATCTCTAGAATAATATAAGACTTATAAGTATAATAGATAATAATTCTATAAGCTAGATTATATAATAATATAACGAGAATATATTTTAAGACAAGGAAATACTTATTAAAAAATAGTAGGAAAAGTGCCCCTTTACTAAAATCCCTTTTACTAGAAAGTATATTAGTTAGTAATATATATACTAATTAGTATATAGGTATTCTTACCTTTTACTAAAAAAGGGGCCTTATATAAGGAATAGGTATTAACTAGCCTCTATATTCTAGCCTCTATATTCTATAATATATAATAAAACTTTATAGTTCTAAGCTTACCCTAGTTTAGCTAGAGTAAAAGCTGCTATATAATTGGCCTAAATATACTCGTTTCTCTTAAGTAATACTATTTCTCTAAGCTAGAGTATATACTCAAGTTTAGTCTAGAATATCCGCCGGAAATACTTCTATAGCTAATTACTACTATTTGCCCGTTTATATATCCCGTAATAGAGTAGTATAACTATATTAGGGAACTAATATTCTGCCTTCTTATACTCTAGATCTGCTATCCGGCAAATATCCTATAGCTAGTAGTAGTTCTAGTAAACTATATACTACTAAATCTACTTCTTTTCTTCCTTCTTTCATATCTAGTATGCCTCGTTCTTTATATAGATCTAGTAGAACTGCCGGAAGCAAGTATCTAATATATAATTAAATTTATAGCCAAGTATATAATAATAGAAATAACTACCTAATATAACTTTAAGGTCTCGCTTATAGCTATTAAGTACCTAATCTCGGATATAGTCTTGCCATAATACCTTATCCGGACTAGTAAATTATATTCCTCCGGTTACTACTAACTCAAATTTCAAGTCGAGAGGCCGGGCTTTAGTATAAGGCTCTTTATAAACCTAGTATATCTCTTTACTTACTATATACTACTACTAATTCGGCCAATTATCCAAAAACTAGCTAAGAATATCCCGGAAGTAGTATTACTAGGTTAAATATAGCTATATAGCTTCCTAATTAAAAGAAAGAAACCTATCTACTTATGGCTTCTATTCGGAATATAAGAAAATAATAAAAGAAGCCTTCCTATTATCTTGGCCTACTTTACTAGATTCCTAAGAAAAGGCAGATACTTTACTAGATATATTTATATAAACTACTTATTATATATAAGAATAATTAAATCTAATTCCGAGAGCAGATATAGCTATAATTATAGGCTAGTCTTTATTAGTAATTTACTAGGAAAGAATAGCAGCCTTTTCCTTATTAGACCCTAATTCGGAGATATATAATAGATATTATAGAAGGTTAGTAAGCTAAGCCACTTTATTCCGTATATAGTAGTAGATAATAATCTTGTTCCGGAAATAATTAAAGATCTCTTACTTAGGCTAGTATACCTATACCAGATTAGTAGCTCTTTTAATTAAGGGCCCGGATCCAGTTTTAAAGCTAATTATATACTTAATATTAGGCTAGTTAGTCGACTTCCGGATAATTCTGGACTTTATAAGCTTATTATACTTAATAAATTCTTCTTATATTACTAGGGAAAGTATAGCTATTAGCCAGACTATCTATATCCTAATCTGCCGGATATACTAGCCTAGTTAGGCTATATATAGCTAGTAGTTACTAGCTATAATAGTAAGATAACTCTTATTAATTATAATATAGTCTAGCTTCTGCTTACTAACTAGAATATAATAGTATTTAAGAAAGTCTTAAATATATATAGCTTTAGCTAATATAATAATTAATAAAGCTAACTATTAGTAGTTAATAGACCAGATTAGTAGCCGGATATCTACTTTATAAAAGCATTTTAGTATATTGCCCTATAGAGTAATTATTAGTAGAACTAGGATTATAGTTCTAGTATCTATAATTATAGCTCTAATTATAATAACTAAAGTCTTACCGGAGCTAGTTCCTATTACTAGAACTACCTGCTCGGCTAGCTAAAGCCCTATAATAGCAAGTACTCTATTCCGCTAACCGGGAACCCGGAATTACAAGCCTAGTATATTATATAGTTTTCGAGTAATAGTAAGTAAATTAGCCTCGAAATATATATCTCTCCTATATATCTAACTATACTTAAAAGTATCTAATATTTATAATAATAGTATCTCTAAAGTATCCTATAGCCTCTTTCCCTATAGAATATAGTTAAACCGGAAGAATATATACTAACTTTCGGATACTTAATAATTCCGGTATAATAGAGTATTTATAATAAGTATTATTATTCTAGTATATATATAATTAAAAGTATAGTATATATAATTACTTAGTTCTACTAAAGTAACTAGATCTAGCTTATCCTTAATATTTTTTCCTATATTTTTCTCAAGATTAAAATTCGCCCGTTTTTTAATAGAAAACTTCTCTTTTATAATTAATACTATAAACTATTACTAGTTTAATATATATAGGTATAATATCTTAGTACGAGTATATACTTTTATTAAATAGGCCAAAAGCGTTCTATTAGCCTATACTATTCTGTCTAGCTTAGCCCAGAGATATAGAGAAATAAGAGTACCTAAAGTCTATTATTAGAAGAATAGTTATCTTAGAGATAGAATATATGTAATATATAAAAGTAATAGATCCCTAATTACCTTTAGTAAGAATTAGATATTATTCTTATATATACCGGACTACTACTAATCCTTATAATACTGGGTATAGATTATAACTAGCTTCTCCTATATTAATAAGTAGTACTATTAAGTATTATTATACTATATTACTAATAGTAACTCGGATACTTGTAATAGTGGGCTGCCGGGGATATGAAATAATATTAATACCTGCTCTAGGAATTCCTGAGTATATATCTCGTAAATAGCTATAGCCTTTAAATATAAGACTATACTTCTATTCTTGCTATTAGTTAAGAATATAGCCCGGAGCTTAGTATTACCCTAGATCCGCCAAATAAGAGCGAGCTTAGTATTCTCTAGAAACTCGATATTACTAGGATAAGAAAGCTATAAGCTACTAAAATCTTCTAGATTTAGGTTATCCTTTAGCCTTTATAATTCTATTAGGATAAGGTCCTTAGCTTAGAACAGGAGCTTATTATAAAGCAGGATATAGGCTTATTAATATTCGGAAATTACTAAGTTAGAGATCTATAATATCTGTAATTTTATTTTATAATATTCTATTATTTACCTGTCTAAGAACTACTAAGCTTAGTATTTTATAATAGTAGCTTTTTTAATCTTAAATAAGTATAGCCTCTATTATAAAATATACCCAAACGGGATCTTAGCTAGCTACTAGAAAAACTTCTTATAGATCTTAATAAGAAAGACGGGAATTTAATCTTTATTATCTTGCTCTTGGAAATAAGTATAGTTAAAAAGTACTAGCTAAGTAGTTTAGGTTAGAACTAATAAATAGCTATTGAAATTTCCCGGCTCTTTCTATAATTCCCGGCCTTTCCTATAGACTTTCTTACTTAGTATAATATAGAAACTTAAAATAGGGAACTTAAATAATATACTACTAATAGTATAGTAAATTAGAGCCAAGTAAAGTCGCCGAATAGTATACTTGAGAGCTAGCTTAGCCTCTTCTATATTCTTAATAGCTAAGGCTTTTATAATCTTATTTATAGCTTGGATCTATAAAATAGTTGGCTAAATAATATTTCCGGGTAATACTTATTCTAGCTTAGCCCGAGTAAAATGGCTGCCTTTATAATATACTATATAGTAGTAATATACTAATAACTACTTTATAGTAATAAAGTAGGTAACTAGGATTAATATATTCTTGAAATACCGGAACCTATCTGCTTTACCTAAAGCCCTAGTATAGAATTTATTTAGGATATTAGCCCGCTACTATATTATTTTCCGGTCTAGTAAGGTATTACTATATAACTGGTATGTGTCTCTTAAGGCAGCCTTGGCTATAACTAAAATTCGGACGAGATTAGGATCCTTAGTATTCTTACTATCCATATTAAGCTCTTTCTTTAGTAGTAGCTTATACGAGCTCTAGATCTTCTCGTCCTTTAGTATAGTTAGGTAATATGGAAAACCCGTTATATTATATAGCTATAGTATTCTTTCTGACCTTGAATCTCTAATATTCTAGACTATAGTTACTTGCTTCTCAAGATTATATTTTATATTCTTATAATTCTTCTCTAATTACTTAAATAGTTCCTTCTCTGGCTTAGTTAATAATATAGAGCCTCTGGCTATTTCCCTGCCTTTCTCCCTATCTACTACTATAAAATAATTAATCCGGCCTTTCGTAGTAAAGTATATCTATAGCTTGTACTCTTTCCACGACTAACTACTCTTATGAGACCTTGCTTCGGTCTTGTGGCAAGTAGCCCAGTGCTCCTTTATCTTAGGGAGATGGCGGGTACTATAGCTATACTACGGCTATAGATAATAGATACCGTTATAGCTAACCAGGTACTTAATTATCTAGTACCTGTCTTCGGGCCGGGGCTTGTACTCTCTGAGCTCGGCTATACTTCTCAGGTTATAGCTACTGAGGAGCTATGCAGTCGCCTTGAGCTCGTCTCCCAAGAGTCGGTGTGACTACGCTCGCAGGTACCGCTCTTGACTACGTACCCCTGGAATGACGCAGGACTTGCAGATATGGCAGATAGTAACCCTGTGAATCGGATTATACGAGAATATAACGAGTACGTACTTCGAGACGAGGGAATGCTTATTTAAAGGGGGGTGGGGGGTGGTAGGGGAGGTGCCCTTTTACCGAAATCCCTTTTACCGGAAAGTGCATTAGTCAGTAGCGCACGCACTAATTAGTGCACTGGCATTCTCACCTTTCACCGAAAAAGGGGCCTCATATAAGAGGTAGGTAATAAATTTATTATATATATTATAATATATTAAATTCTAAAATATATACTTTTTATTATAATATATATAATTAATTTAGTACTTAATTTATAGCCTTTTAGGACCTTAAACTAATATAAAGAAAGTTATTAATAATATAATATTGGTTTTATTAAAATATATATATTATATATATTATACTTTTTTGGCTCTTAATATATATATTCTTACTATAAAATTGCAATTAATCTACTATATAACTAATATGTAATATATAGCTATAATCTTTTAAAAACCTAGTAATATATAATTATTTTGGTACCTAACTTATAGCTATTTGCCCGTTATTTATTAAGTTATTACCAATATTATATATATTATGCTTTTTTGGCTCTTAATATATAGCTATAATCTTTTAAAAACCTGGTAATATGCGATTATTTTGGTACCTAACTTATAGCTATTCGCCTGTTATTTGTCGAGTTATTACTAATATTATATATATTATACTTTTTCGGCTCTTAATATATATACTCTTACTATAAAATCATAATTAATCTACTATATAACTAATATATAATATATAGCTATAAGCTTTTATAAACCTAATAATATGTAATTGTTTTAATACCTAATTTATAGCTATTTGCCTGTTATTTAATATCGAGTTATTAACTATATGATTTTGGTAAGGGAGCTTCTTGCTAATATATGTTTTTCAAAACCGCCTCGCTTACATGCCCGCTTTTCAGGCATTTGATAGAGAGTAATATGCCTTATAAGCTTATATAAAGGAAGTTAAACTATATATCTATTAGAATATTATAATTAAGAAAGAAGAGAAGTTATTATAAGGATTATAATAAACCCGCTCTTCTAGTAGTCGCATATAATATTTGAGCAAAATACTATATAAAGGATAGCGGCGATAGAAAACAAAAGTAAGATCCCTCGTAAATACTACTATTTAGGGCTCGCCATTTTGCCTTATTTGGGAATATGGAGAAGAGTTAGCTTAGAAGAACAAAACTTAAAGAGCGAAAAGAGGCTAAATAAATAGAAAGTTTAAAGTATGATAGGTATAGTAAAAGGCGAATTAGGTGTCGTTAGTTTTTTAGTTAACTTTTTTAAGCGGGGTCCATTTCCAGAAACTTGTGGCTGTGCCACCCTTGCCTGGTTGTACTTTAAAGGTACCGCCGCTGACTGCAGAGCGGAGCGAGCAGAGGCAGAATTGGCGGTTTACCCCACCATCCTGCCCTATCAATCCTCCTTCCTTTTTTTCTCCCGCCAGAGTCAGCGCTTTCGTGTTAGCGATCATGGCGCCGCAATTGAATGCTGTAGAGCATATTTTGATCAAAACTTTGCTTAAAGAAGGGTTTGAGACCAAGCTAATAGCCTCAGAAGCCTCGTGCAGCGTGCGCGCCGTCCAGAAAATCAATCCGCCTGAAGAGACAGCAGTCCGAAATGCCCACTACAGTACCCCAAGAACAAACCGCGTCGGCCGTCATAGCTGCATTACACCACCCATGTAAAAAACCCTCTGATATACTAATGAACAGCCTTACTTGTATCCATGCGAGATGGCAGACTTCCTCCATCGTAGGTTTCGTAAAGGGATATCGGACAGATCGATCGGTCGGACAATAGGTTGGACATCTTCTAGCCTGCTAAACAGGTGGCGACCACTCTAGACCCCTGCGTCCGCTTACCTTTCTGTTCCACTCACCTCTGCCACATCTGTGCCTGAGGATTGAGTCAGGTATCCGGTACGGAAAGCCGTAAGGATCAAGTGATCAAGCGATTTTCGAATCCGGTTTTCGACTTTCGATGTCCGATTTGTGGCACGTGCGCACCCCACCAAAAATCGCAAATACCATACACACATATCACGCCCACATACTATACCCTCTCCCTGTGCCTCTATTATTACTTCAAATATCTACTTTCTTTAAATTCTTCTCTCCCTCTCCCTATATATATGGATAAGAGAGGGGGCTTATAGGGGGAAAGGGAAGGGGGGGGAAGGGGGGGCAAAGCGAGGGAACTTAACCAAAAATTTATGTCGCTAAATTTTTAGTACCTATAGCCTGTAACTTAGTGACCGTAGCCCTATAATTTAGCGATAAGTAGCCTATAATTTAGCGATAAGTAGCCTATAATTATAGGGTTCCTTTTTCTAGCGAGTCGCGTACCTCGAACTTCGCTTTTCGCTTTCTACTTTTCACTTTTCACTTTTCACTTTTCATCACTCGCCCTCCATCCCCCTTTCCCCCCCTATCCCCCACCCACCTCTCACCCCTCTCCTATATATATATAAATAAGAATCAAAGAGAGAGTAATATTTTAAGCAGTAATAATAGGTAGAGGTACAGGGAGAGGGGGGTGTGGTATGTGGGCGATTTTTGGTGGGGTGAGCACGGGCCACAAATCTGACATCGAAAGTCGAAAACCGGATTCGAAAATCGCTTGATCACTTGATCCTTATCGCTTTCCGTAGCCCTCCCCAGCCCGCTCTATCCGCGTGCGGGAGGCGAGCGTCGCAGCGGCCTGGCTACAGCAGCTCTGCAGCCACCAAAACCCCGAGATCAGCTAATTAGTTGGAGAAGGCGCCTCAGCTGATGACTCGCCTAATGCCTTATTGTTCACTCTAACCTCAACGGAATTTTAGTCATGAATATCTATTTTCTAGCAGAAGAAGTTCATCCAGTGCCGACGCGCAGACATTGTTTAGTGGCACTAAATGTAGCCGCGAGCTCACTCGGGAGGAGCCAAGTGCCATGTCGGGAAAGTTCTCTTTTACGATTCCCAACTGCGGGTCGAAATTCCAAAACCCGAGATCACGAATTATACAGCTCCCTGAAAGCACTTGGTTGATCCGACAGAGCCTGCGGCGAATCAAATTCAACCAACGTTCCCTCACTCAGTACTGCAACCTTATCAAAGTCAAGAACCGTGTCCAGCCGATGTGCAATCGCAATGATAGTTGCTCCAGCAAATTCCTCTCGAACAACGCGTTGTATCAGCATGTCTGTGGTAATATCAACGCTGCTAGACACCTCATCCAAAACTACGATCCTATTCTTCCGCAAAATAGCTCGTGCAAGGCAAAAGAGCTGCCGCTGGCCATGTGAAAAGAACTCGGCATGAAGTTCGGCGTCTACTGTAGACCGTCTTTGGATTCGACGATGGCCCACAATTGTACTTTTTGCAGCGCTGTACTAATTTCCTCATCCCCGTGGAGGTTCTCTGAAGACGCGTTGAGTCTGATGCTGCCTTTCATGAAGAAGGAATCCTGTGGAATAGTGTTCAAGCAGGACCGAACAACTTGTCGTGGGATTTTAGTGATGTCAACACCGTCGACGAGAATGGAGCTTCAGGTGCAGTCTCGAGCATGCGGAAGAGCGTCATAATGAGAGAGCGCTTACCACTGCCGCTGCGACCGCACATTCCGATTTTCTCGCCGGGTTGGGTTGTGATATTGATGCCTCGAAGGATCGGCCTTCCAGAATGCGTGAAAGATGCTGAGAGATCCTTGAGTTCGACTTGTTCGGTTGCAGGCCAATCTTCAGTAACAGACCGGGTTTCACAAGAGAGATTCTCGTTGGGAGTGACGTCTGCAAAGGTCTTCAGCCGCCCGTATGAAGACAGCAAGCAGCCTAGAATGCTGTGAATATCGCGAGGAACACCTGAACGGATTAACGTCGGCACTGGATTTCGACATTGTTGCGTACCAATTTGTTGCTATGTAACAGGCTTTTAGACACTTTCCTGGATTGGTTTTGCAATGAGCGTAGTCGAAATGGCAGGACGAGCAACACAATTGTTGAAGGTACAGTACAATAGAAAGAAAGTAATTCTCAAAAAGAGACGTAATGTAAAATTGCTCTGTCATCACGGGACCAAAGAAATACTGACCATGTTCAAAATCGGTAGCATTGGAAAGCATCGCGGGGGATTTAAGTGACTCTGTTTACTAGTGAGAGGATTAAAAGGCTGTTGATCTGATCTCAATAAATAGATATGAATATCAACCAACCAACTAAGTTTGTGACTCGCAAAGAATGCCGCACAACCATGCATGGGTTTGAGCCCCTGAAAGCATGGCTGCTAGGCGCTAAAAATGCCCTGAATTCCACAGACTTACGCGATTAGCCTCAACTGATTTTGCGAATTCTTATTCCCCTTCTCTTCATCCTCAACTAAACTAGATACGGTTTAATTCCATGGTTGGACTTTCTATAACGTTCTTCGGCTTCTCGAATCTTTTAGCGTCGGAGATCTGAGTAAGATTGCTATATCGATCAACCTTGAAGTGTTTCTAACCGTTATCTAATACAAAACAACTAGTGCATCCTTTGCTCCTATAGTTAATGTTCTCTACCAAGCCAACCTATTACTCATGTTAGCCGTGATGTTTGGAAAGTTAATGCAAAGCTTCCTCTCAGGCCTCTAACCAGAAAGGGCATTCTTCAGCTGAGAAACTTACGAACAGAAGATGGCAAGCAAAAGATTAGCAGCGGCGCCTGTATGCCTGGAATGGACGGAAGATCTGAGGCTTCTGAGCAAGCCGACGTCTTCTTTGGAGACTAGTTAGGCGGTATATATCAGACGGACCGCAAGCTCAAAGGTTGCTTGATGACACATTGGAAGGTGGTCATGATGGAAACTGGTTCCATGTTATGTTATTATACAGTACGCCACACTAATAGGTTGGCAGGTGACTGTTTCTTTGCTATCTGTGCTCCGCTCCACACCTGCCAAAATATAGGAGAATCAAAAGTCACCAATCATCCCTTTCTTTTCGAGCGTTATTTCTGGATGCATGTTTTCCCCAGGCTCTGATCACGTCTGCGATCTCTTCGTTTGATGCGTCATTGAACTCTCTAGACCCCTGAGACAATCTTGCAAGTGATATGTGACCCTTGACAGACGATCCGAAACGCTTCTCCATCTCTTTATTGATCCCCTCATAGGTGTAGCCGCCAACGCCCTAAGCAGCTGTGTTTCGAGGTTAGGACATGAGGTGACCACTAAATGGGCAATGCCTACCAGCTATTGGTTTGAGAACGACCCCACCCAGTCCTATTGCAAGGCCCTTGCTGAAGCCAGCAAACCCTTCATGTCGGGCACCTTCAATCGGGTGCAGAAATAAGCCTGAGATGCCGTCATACAGACTGTATCCAATTTCCTGTTCCGGTCAGATATCAATTTGGACCAGAAGACTAACTGCCTTACAGTGTAGTCGATAGTTTACCAGTTCGCAGTTTGAACTGCAGTTCGAACGAACTAGTTGGCTTTTCTTAGAACTATAAACGGACTAGTAGGAATATATACTTCGCTAGTTTAAACTGTAGTTTAGTGGTTTAGTGGGTCTAAACTACAGTTTAAACTAATAGTTTCCTAACAGATTCCCAATAAACGGATTATTATATCGCTTATCCCGTTCCCTAGTAAATTAGCATAGAATTAGATAGCACTAGCAAAATAATATTAAAATTTTTCTTCTACTACCAAGCTAAATTACATACTTGAGGCTATTCGCACATTTCTTACTAGCTATAATTACCTACTATATCCTCTTAATTAAGGGGCCGTAGGGCTCTCAAGTGTCTAGCTAGCCAGTCAAGGCTCTCCTTTGGCCAAATGACCTCTAACCCTTTGATAAATAATAAATTAAGCCAAGAATTAGCTTCCTTTATACCGACCTCTCTAATAGTCTCTTTAGTACTTTATTTATTTAATAGTATCTAATTTTAAGATCTCCTAGACAAACCATTTCTTAAACTCTTCCGATTCTCTATACTAGTATCCGAACCTACGAAATTAAAAAGAAAGTATAAAGCTTGGGTTTTTAATTATATAGAAAGTATAAATAATATATAGAGGGTTTTCTATAATAGTAATAGAAAGGAGGTTTGGCTATATAAATATTATACTAAATCGGGTAAAAAGAAGAAGTATTTAATCTCTAGAAATATAAAGAATATTAGTAATTACTTGAAAAGCTCTTATTTAATATACGAAAATAACCTAATAGAAAAGTATATATAATAGTAATAGTAATTAATTCAAGATATTATAGACTTAGCCTAATTAAACCCGAATAAGAAGAGAAAGCTTATAAAAGAGATATCTATCAAAAAGCTATCTAATAGTATTACTTTAGAGTCTTTATTTATATATTGAGTTATATTAAATAATTAAGTACTTAGCCTAGTAAAATATTCGGAGTTTTATATCTTTCTTACTTATTTAAATAGTAATATTAATATTTACTTAGCTAATTCGTATATTACTACTAGATTATAGGTTCTAAATTAATATAAAATCGAAAAGAAATATATTTGGCTTTAATTTTATTTTTCTTATTTAAAGATCTATATTTTCTTAGATATCTAGATCTTACTAAATACTATATCTATTCTTGTAATTATAGCTTATTATATCTCTAAAAATAATAAACTAGAATTCTCTTTACTAGTACTAAAGGAAATTAAAGATTTATATAAAGAAAATAATATTATACTAATTATAGAAGCAGAACTTATTAAATAAAGTATTATTTTCAAGCTTGAATATTTTTAAATAGATAATATATCAAATAATAATACTATAATTAAAGCTCTAGGCTAAAGTAAGTATTTTTTCTCTTAGTCTAAAATTAACTAGTTTACTAATTATTTAGTAGTTTTATTTAAAAAGTATAAAATCAAATATAATATAAAGTATTACCAAGTCTAATACTAAGGCCATATATTTAATTTATTTATTAATTCCTTTTTATTTATTACTAATTCTAAGAATCTTAAAGATAATACCCTTAATATATAAGAAATAAGAGAGTAGCTAGACCTTATTAAGTAATAATATAAGAAAGAACCCCTTAAAATACTTTATAACTTTATAGTATATCTTTAAGTTAGCCTATAGAAAATATAAAAATTCTTAAAGTTATCTAGGAAAGCATACTTTATATATAATAATTTAACTAGATAGAATTCCTAAACTAAGGCTTTAAAGCTTATACTATTTTACTTCCTCTATTATATTATTAAAGCCTACTTTAAATAGTTTATTAATAATAATTATTATCTAGATAAGCTTTTAGAAAATAATTAGGCCTTACTTTATTATATTCAAGTATTTCTGGAATTTATTTCTTAAATAACTAAAGCCTTGAAATCGAATTCGGCTATACTAGATAATATTTTACCTATTATAGACTTTATCTTAGATAAATATAAGAAGGGCAAGAAGTAATTCAAGAATTATTCTATATTTAGTATACGAAAAAATTAATCTAATTAATTAATTAATTCATGAATATTTATAAATAGCGTGAATAGAATTTAATTAATATAATACTTATATAATTTAATTAGATTAGAATAATTAATTCTAATTATTCATGAATACCTTAATTAATATACACGTGACTATAGCACGTAATAGTCTAGCCTAATTAAGTAAGGTTCTTGCTCTAGTACTGCCTTAGTAAGCTTTTCTCTCTAGAAGCAAGGTAGTACTAGAGCTTGATTCTTACCTAATTAGGCTAGCCGGTCACGTGCTGCGGTCACGTGCTGCGGTCACGTGTACATTAATCAAGTTATTCATGAATATTCATGATTAGCTTAATTAATTCGTGAATAGAATATAATTAATGAGAAAATTTCATGAATAGATTAGATTAATAGCCATTAATCTAATCTAATCTATTTATTTCTCACACTGCCTATATTTAGTAAGATATTTAATTCCGGTTAGAGTAAGCTTAATAAATATTACTAAAAGATAGAGGAAACTATAGTTTATATAGCTACTTTAGTTCTTAATTCTTAATATAAATAGATATATATTAATAAGAATTAGGCGAAGAAGTAGTGGATTACTAGGGCTCAGAAGATAATATAAGAGCTTTAGGAAGCATATAAACCACGTAATATGGATATTATGTCTATTGTGGGAGGGAAACTGCGACAAGACAAAAACCCACATAAAGTACACCAGAGCGCAAAACGTGACTTGATAGCAAAACAACAAATCAAAAGCGTAAACAGTAAAGCATAAATAGTGTGCAGTATGCAAAAGCTCAATTGATTGAATACTCATGAAGGATTCTTCTCTAAGTCTACAGAAAAACCAGCTTTCTTATGTGATTTCCGCAAGTCACGTGCAAAAGGCCGCGGCCTTTGCCATGTGACCTAAACCTCAAAACCGCCAAAACAACATGATTTTCGACGAGTACGGCCTGCCGTACCACACTATTTAGCCTGAACTAAAGACTACTAATGAGTTCCTATTATTTCTAGATAAATAGAGTAGTAATATGGAAGGTTTAGAGAACGAATATACTTACTATTATACCTAGCTAGTTATTAAAATTAAGTACTTTAATATACGTAATTAGTAGCTTTAATTAACTCAATAGTAGTTATATTCTTACTTGAGTAAGCTAGCTCTTGATATTCTATTAATTCCTGTAATATTAGCTAAACCGGAGCAAATCTTCTCTGCTACTAAGCTTATTTTAATAGACCGTCGAAATAAGCTTAGTCTAAAGATAATTGAGGCTCTAGCTTGCTTGAAATCGTGGTATAAATTAAAGAAGTTTATACTAGATAATGATTTGTTTATTGGTCCTAAGATTAAAGATCAAGAATAGGGTAGTGGAAGCAGTAGAAGCAGTGGAAGTAGTAGAAGCAGTTTCTTGGTGTTTTATACTCATGTGATTTTTACGTACTCTAAACTATAGTTTAAACTGCAGTTTTCTAGTCTAAACGAACTAGTTCTAATATAGCTTCAAACGAACTAGTTCTCTTTTGATTAAACTGTGAACGGACTAGTAAAGCTTCAAAACTGCAGTTTTCCAACTAGTTGAAACTATCGACTACACTGCTGCCTTACCTTCCTCATGGCCCCAAATCCGCTGACGACCCCGGTTATTCTTTCCGGTGGCCGAACAGACTCATCACCGTATAATGCCGGCATATTGTGGAAGCCTCGCGCTGCCATCAGCATGACCTCGAACGGAGACCGGAAGCCGGCAAGGAGAATCCGACCAACTCCTTTTGAAGTACCCACGACGGTGCCTTGAGCCATATTCAATGACCCTCGGGTGATGCTTCCATCGACAGGACGTGCCTTGTTGGCTCGGCTGACTGCAATTGGAACGTTGCCTAAGCTTTTCGTCATATTGCCGACCATTCCTAGGCACGAAGAAACGACTCCTGTGATGGGGTCCCAAGGACCGCTTTCGAGATCGTACTCCATATGTCGAAGCCTGAGTCTTCATTAGAAAATGGCCTAGAATGAACAGCGGAGAGGAATACCCACAACTTCAGGTCTTGCAAGCGCAAAAGGCGGGCGTGAAGAAGAACCGTTGCTGCGAATGCGCTCAAGCATATTCCTTTCTTCCTGACCTTCCAAACCGCTACCAGATGTGGCGCCATCGAACATTTCAGGCACTGCGCCTCCGAATTCCGATGCAGGCTGGCACAACCAGCGTCCGTTCCCTTTTCGCTCACTATCAGCTCACATAATGCCTCCACTCGATCGAGGACAGCGGGTTGCAACACCTCGATGATAGCAGCAGCAAGGAGTTTCACAGTGAGCTGTTTTGCAAGAATGGGTTTTGCGCCTGCACCAGCTTTCTGAGCCATAGCTCCCCAGAAGAACTGATCACCAAAGAATGGCACGATGACACTCGGTTTCCCAGCCGCCATCGCTGCTGCTGTTGTTCTTGCTCCGCCGTGGTGGACGACGGCAGAGACGCGACGGAAGAGCCAGTCGTGTGGTACGTCTCCAACAAGGAAGACATTACTTGGAAGTTGTTGCGAGCCGAGACCGCCCCAGCCTTTGGATACCAATGCTCTCACGCCGATCAGTTCTATGGCGTCGAACATCGTCTTCGTCAAGGTTTCTGGATCGCCAATGACAATGGAGCAAAACCCTACATATATGGGCACTGACCCAGCTAGAAGGAACGCAGCGAGAGACGGGTCAGGGGCGTACTCTGTTGCTTGATTGAGGAAGTAGAACCCTGCTACAGAGATATGAGAACCCCAGTCTTGCGGCTTTGGGATCAAGGCTGGAGACCTTGTGACACGAATTTAGCTTAAGTTGACGGCAATTCCGGTCTTGGGCATTCTCACCAACAATATGTATGGGGAATTTTCAGTCGGCTCAACATCCTAGGCCCAAAAGACAACCTGATCGGTTCCAGGCCAAGAACCTTTTCTCGAAATCTGTTTTGAAGGAGCCAAGGCCTTGCCAGAGTAGTGTTTCAACCAGGGCGTAGGATACATAATTGACCACGCCAAGATCCCCATTCGAGGGCTTGATATTGGCGAGCGGGTGAGGGAAGTCTTGGGTTGCTGACCATGGCATCCTAGAGTTGAACTCCAATTAGACCGATTGAATCAATCACAGCAGCTTAAACAGAGAAAACCCGAGCAAAGCATAAGGGCAGGATATGCCCAACTAGGGAGGACACCCAGCACAACAATTCAAACTTACGTGAACATCAAATGCACGGGGACACCCAACTTTTGCCCGCCATGTACGTGCGCGAAGCTAGGCGGATTCGCAACAATCACATCCGCCACAAACGATGCCTCCTGAGCAGTCCCCCTCTTCCCCTTTCCCCCGTGCTCCAGTCACACATCCCATCACCCTCCTCAATACAAGCCCTCCAACAACCCTCCATTATACAGGCTACCATCTTCCGATGTTTAGCCACATCCCCTCCTCTTAGGATATCCAGACTCGGCAGTAGCCCGGAACTACGGACCATGAACGCCATGAGTTCCTGTGGGTCGCCGCCTATGCTGAAAAATTCTAGATTGTTTGTTTCGGCGAGTGATTTGAAAATGGGGTGGGTGGCGATACGCACGCGGTGTTTGTAGGTGGTTTTCAGAACTAGGCCGAGGGCTATGAAAGGTTGGACGTCGCCGCGAGAGCCAACGACGTGCATGACGATGTTGAGGCGAGAAGGCTGCAGATGCCGTGCTAGCGCTTGAGTTTTGAGCATGGAGTCATCGTCTGATCGTCTTACGTATGCTGGTGGTGCGGGTTTCGAGCTCTCAGTTCCGACGTCATTGATCTGCTCTTGGATCTGGGTTTTGAGGGAAGAGGAGAAAATACTGAATCGCCTCTCGAGATCGATGGCTATGCGTCCGTCCCCTAGAGAGGAAGAGGATGATTAGCCTTTAAAACTCGTTGAGACAATTAGTTCGGGGCAGAACAAAGTCCATACCAGTCACGCGTGCTTGAACTCCCACCTCAGGTCGCTCGATACTCACACCTGCAACATTCTCCGTATAGTCTGGCGGCGGAGCTTTGTGATTCCCCCTCATTGTAGATTCTCAGAGGCAAGTAAGTCTGTTCGTCAGTTGGAAAACGCGAACCGGCCGAGGAATCGTTTTGTACTCCTTCGAATGGTAAGTGATAAATCACCAAGATCCTAGGAATAGATAAAACGACGCCTGGAAGGGGGCCTGCCGATCTTAGCTGCTTCGAGGCGTTGATGTAAACGAACTCGCGTTGGACAAGAAATGCCCCATTTAAGTCAGACAAATCCCCTCCAAATGTCCTCGTATCCTTGTACATTCAGTGTCTAACCCCTTAGAAACCCGAAATTCTTGGATTTCAAAGTCCTGCGCCCTTCCAAGTTCAGATAATCGTCCAACCTTGACTGGGGGAATTGACAATTAGTCCCGCTGTTTTGTGTCCATCGCGAGACGAAAAAAAGGGGTTTGCAGGCGAGCTGAGAATCCTCGCCACTGATTGGCTGTGTCGTCAATTTCGGGTACTAGCACGGCCGGCAAAGTCAACATTGAAAGTTCTGATCGCGCGGCAGGTGGCACTGAAGTTTCCGAAAATTGATTCTCTTCCTGCAAGTGCTTGCGGGGACGCGCAATATTGTGGGAGCTGTGATGCTGTTAGAGTCTAGGCCGCGCTGTAATCTTTCCACGACCAAGCGATAGACGACAACCCCAATGAGAGGGCGTGACTCCTTGGGGGTTTGAACACCGTCTGGCCTAGGGATGAAACACAAAATCGACCGAGGGCCAAAGTTGTCACGAACATTGTAACACAAAAGAAGGCATGTCTTGTCTCAAGGCAAAACAACGCCTCAACTTGCAAATAATTCGGACGTCGCTGCTCGATTCGGATTTCAACCGCAATGCTTTGTCTCGTCCTGCTCCTGGCAACTCCATTCTTATCTTTTGCTCATCCAACTCAAGTCATCATGCATTCTACCGCCCGTGAAAAGCCGTCTTTCCCTGCCTCGTACGAGCTCTTTTCGCCAGCATTTAAACAGCCTGATCCGCCGCTTGTGAAAGCCGAATTCAAATGCAACTGGCAGCAGCATGCTTGGTAGGCTCTCCGACAATCACAGTCGCAATCAGTGACCTGATGCTTGCTGCTAATAACTGTTCATCCTAGGTCCTCCTCCTTCTCACACATCTCGTCGGGCTACCTCTACCACTCCACCACGCACTCCAAGGTCCGCGCCGACGCAACCTACGACTCGTTCATTGAATCTTCTTTGTTCGACTACACAAACACCAATGGTGGTAACCTCGTCTGGAATACCCTCTACACAATCGAGCCTTCCGTCTCTGCTGCACCGAAGATCTGGACTGGTTTCGTGAAGCCCGCTTGGGCCCTATTTGGGGAAGATACTCTGGCGAAGAGCAATGCTGTCTTTGCGGGTGTAGTGGAGGACAAATGGCTAGGTGAGGTCGCAAGTGTGAGTTCTGAGCGCTGAGAATTTCTCGTCTCTAGTGGCGGCAATACTAATTCCGTGGCAGTGGAAGATTGTGTATGAGAACTCCGGCTCGGTAACGCTGTATCTTGATTCGAGCTGCACGGTTGCGGGATATGATTTCTACGACGTGACAACGAGGGCGGGGATCGCGAATCGTTTCTTTAATATTGAGATTGGGCAGATCGATGCGAGAGTGTTCGACTTTCCCAAGAAAGAGTAGCGGAAGACAGCGAATCTTGTCCGGATTATTCAGGATCAACTATTTCCACACTCACTGCGGTGGAATCTTTCCATGCCAAGGTAGTACTGTTAATCCTCCATCTCTTGAGAGGGTCAGAACTGTCGGAAATTTCTCCTTGTGTTTCCATAGTCCTTCTGTTGTATCTGAGCCAGACAATTCCCCGGTCTTTATCGACGTTCAACGAGAGGCAATGGATTCTGTTTGTTTCTGGCACCCCAAAACTTGGAGAATCAGCTGATACATTGCGAGAATCTGGCTCGAGGTGCTCCTCGACATCGATGACAAATTCGGCGATTCTGGCCAACATATCCGCGTCCCAGATGCCTTCACTGTCAGCGTTTCGCAGCAATGCCAGAGCGGACTGGCGCAAAGGTTTGTAGCGGCATTCCAATGCCGTATAGTAGAGTGGATAACAGAGGGTTGAATGGACTTTGAAATGGTTCTTCCTGGGTTTGAGTCTCGGCATATTGTAAGGAAGATTGCCGTTGGGGTCTCTTGGCAGTTGCGACGGTGACGCATGAGTGGTGTATTTTAGGTGCACCTTAACTTGCTCCATAATTTTCTTGAACGATGAAAGTTGCTCATCGTAACAGCACTCATCGGTAGTATAGGAAACAGCTAAGTTAATCCGCGTTGTATAGTATGCCAGCAATAGCAATGCGCAACCGGCCAAAGCCTCTGGCGTTTTCACTGTCCCCTTCTGCAGGAAACCCTGAAATGCGCTCTTCCAGCGAGAAAGAATGTACATGAAATGCCGACGTTTTGTAGCGGCTTTCGGTAAATCATAATCCCGGTATGTACTGCCATGAAAGACGGTGTAAATGTCAAACCCTCGGTCTGGATGCGGACTCCATGCTGGAAAGCATTTTTCAGCACCTTCTAGAGGCGTGACGAAGTTCATGATGTTCGCGAGCTGCGCATACAGACTGTCGCGGGCACCCAATAATGTCTCGAACGTAGCAGGAATGTCCTCCCGTGTCTGAAACCAAAGTGAGGCTCGGTCTGGCTCCCATGGAGTTCGAGAGCCCATGTATTGGACAGATTGGATGTCGAGTCGTAAGAAGGCATTAGTGAGCTTTTCAAGTGTGGTGTCCATCTCAGATGTGACCTTGTTCTCCTTGAGGTGGAAGAGAGCTTGGCCGGGTGGCGGTCCACAGCTGTAAATTTTGAGAGCGCCGTCAAGATGGGTCACAGCGGCTATATCGTCTCCCCGGAGGATTTCCATGAAAATAAAGATTAGGCATGTGATCATGATCTCCTCAAGCTTTTCCGGAGCCTGGGACGATTCTGCGACGCAATGCCGCAGAATCCGAATTGCATTCGCGTAACACAGCGAAGAGAGGACCCCGAGTCTCTTGTCATTTGGACTTGATGCGAGCCTCCCATCATTTGCCACTCGCTGCTCATATACAGCGCCAAAGGCAATGGCTGCATGCTGTACGGCCGGAGAAGAGGAAGCTCTTAGGATGCCCCTTTGCCAAAACTCGGAGTCCATGGTTTCCGTAAGAACTGGTACGCAATCGTGGAGGAAGCTGTGGAAGAAGCGGTTGCTCTGTTCATTTGCAGAAAGCCCTAAGGTAGGAGCCAAGGCTACCTGAGAATCGCTCCATGGACTCATCATGCTGGTAATTAACCGGGCAAGTCCCGGGGACGACGTAGTCTGTTGATGGCTTAGAGCCTTGGCGCATTCATATCCATCGCATTTGCGTCCAGTTGATGTGCAATTCAAGCAGAAGGGCCTTCGCTCATCACACTTCACATGTCGAGCTCTATAGCACTTGTCAGCCCCCGAACATAGCTCCCCGCTCGTATAAAGGGTCAAATAGGTGACCTACCGACATGTTGGACACCCGGTTTTGCCTCGTTGGCTACCCTTTCGCGTCCGCTTCGTGGTTGGATTGTTTTTTGCCATACCTATTGCTACAGTGGGTCCGATCCAAAAGCGACAAAAAAAATAAAAACCACCATAATCGTAATTAATATAAATCGTATTAATTAAAACTATACTATATATCCTAGGGATTAATTCTATGTTCTCAAAATTATAATATCTTTATTATTAAGGAAGTTATAATGCACGTGATTAAGCGAGCAAATATATTCGCGTTTTGTATAGTCGTTTTTTTACTTTGGTTGTCACGTGACTGCCCCCCTAAGTTGACCGCTCTTCTATAATTATATTAATATCTCAATAACTACAAACCCAATCAAGTACACTTTTTAAATACTTCTAATAGCTACCTCTATGAGCCTTCAGAAGCGCAAGCGAGCTAATTTAACTCTTGATTTAATTACAGTTCTCACCCTAGCTAAAGAAGCTGTAATCCAAGCAACTATTAATAAACGGCATGGGAAACCCTCTAATATAGAGGATAATTCTAATAATTCAGATATTAAACCAAGTAATAAAGTAGAGCTTGAAGATTCGACGCTCTTTTGGGTTCAGCAGAAGCTTTTTATTAGTGGAAATAAGACGATTATTTTAGAGAAGCCTTTAGTTATATAGCAAGATCAGAGACTTATGGAATAAATTAGTAAGTTTCGTCTTATTTTCTGATTTTTATATTATAATATAAGTATACTAAGACTATTTCTAGCTTTTAGAGGCTCGTATAACTCCAAATTAATAAAGGAATTAGTAAAGCTATTAAGAACTCAATAAATATATATATATAACTAGAGGGCAAAAGATATTCAAGTTATAGAGTAATCTAGTAGGCTTAAAACCCCTATAATCGTATTATCTTTTAAATAAAAGAAGCTATAATTCGATATTATTAGGAGGCCAATTAATATCCCTAGAGATATATAATTAAAGGAAGAGCAAAGGCTTAAAGATAAAGATAATAGAACTAATGAGCTACTTTTGGATACCCTTATTAGAACCGCTTACAGAGATAATAAAGCTCTAGATATATAAATGACTTACTAAGAAGTTCTTAATAATATAGATATTAAGCTAGCTTAAACCAAAGAGCTATATACTCTATATATAATTACTAATTTATATTTATTCTGGCAATATACCTAATAGCTTATAAAGCTAGGGTAATATTGACTTGAAAGGGTTAATATATTACTTTTAGTAGCTTCTAGTAATTACTGTTTTAATAATAGAAAGATACTAGCTCGGCGAATTAGGGGGCTATTTAATTATTATTAATAGTAGTATGGTATTCTGCAGGAAACTAGAAATAGTAAAAGAGATAATGCTTCTTATCTAGATAATAAGGATATTTTTTTAGCCTATTATACTTGATTAATTAATTAAGAGCTTGGAATAATATTACTAAATAATTTCCTAAATACTATTAATTAGGAGATTTTACCTCAATTATTATTAATAATAGAAAAGCCTATTACTCGTAGTATAGCCTACTTATAGCTCTCTAGGCTCGGCTTTTATTACTATAAAACTAAGAAAGGGCTTTATATAAATAGATATAAATAACCTAATATAATTTAGTATTATTAAGAGATATTTTTACTATTAATAAAGAAGATTTTATTATATATAGTTTAATACGAGAAGAATAAAGCTAGTATATAGCATATAATTTAATCTTTATTTCTAATTAAAGTTTAGGTATATATAATATATTTCTATAATAAGAGCTATTTCTATAGATTTAATTATAAAAAGAGCCTCTGGCTAGCAAATAGTTAGTAAAAAATGCCCGGAAAGAGTAAAGGAAGGCTAATTTACGATTCTGAATTTATAGGCCCTGAGGGGTATATTAGGATACTAAATAATAAAGGCATTTTTATTCCGGACAACCCTGATTTAAATACCCGTTAAATTATATACTCAGGCTCAAATAGGGACTTCTGGTGAGATATAAAATAGCTACTAGTATAGATTACTAGGATACTCGATATATTTATATAGAAGTACCCAAACTATATAGCTATTCTAATATTTAATTAGTTCTCTATATATGCTTCATATAGCAAAGGTATACTAAATACCTTTAGTATAAATAAGGCACTAGATATTACGGTTATTACGATATACGGTACTAGTAGGGGTTAGACTAGAGCTAGAGAGGCATCTGGCATTTGAGAGAGGCATCTGGCATCTGAGCGAGGCATCTGTAGTCACCTGATCATTGCACGTGACCCCGAGCTTAAGCCAGCACGTGGGCCCGTGCGTAGCTCGCGATTATTTAGATCCGAGGCTCCTTCGAGATCCTCTTCTCTCTTTAGCTTTGAATCGTCGAAATAGAGACAGTCTAACCACGCCTTCCAGGCCCTAGATCTTGTGCTCGTGATACTAGAAGGGATTAAAAAGGGTAATATTAAGGCCTATAGAAGGGATATATACTTTCTACTAGAATATATAATTCCGGGGTTATAAGACACTATTTAAGTCCTTTAGCAACTTAATCCGAATAGAGAAAGAGAGCCTAAGGGCATGAAACAGATTCTTATTAAGTGAGGCTATAATATACCTGGCTTAAGATTTAAGTATCTAAAGGATACTAAGTATACTATATCCCTTGAATACCCTCCCGCTATTAAACAAACGTACTATTTAGCTCGTATACTATCAAATTACCAAGACTTCTTTAAAGAGAAGTCCCAAGTTAAAGAGCTTATTATAGATCGGGGATATAAGGCTATATTTTTACCGAAGTTCTACTGCAAAATCAACCTAATTAAGATATACTGGGGGTATAGCAAAACTCGATATCGTTAAGTAAAGAAGGCTAGCTTCCTAGATACTAAGATTAAGGTAGTAGAGGCACTTGAAGCTTGTTTGATTGAGACTATATAGAGATTTTATAATTATATATTCTACTAGATAAATGTATATCGGAAGGGATTAAGTATTAAACAAGCTATTTGGTATATACAGAAGCAAAAACGCTATAGAACGATATCTAAAAAGGTAATAGATAAATGGGATAATATGTAAAAGTAAGGGAAAGAAGATAGCTAAATAATAGATAAGGTTTATGGATTTAGCTCGGTTAAAAGTTAGCTTGAAACCTATGTAATTAGGGCCCTATTATGTATATAATATATATAGTACCAGAAAAAGCCATATTTAGTATTTAGGAAGGTTTACTTAAGCTTATAGGGCTTAATTATTATTATTATATTAATAATAAGGCTGGTGAGATGCCGCGATTTCCCCCTGAAGTATGGGCTCACGTGACCTTAGCGAGCAAATATATTCGCGTTTTGTATGGGAAAAATAAAAAAAGTAAAAAGGGTCCGTGTACTTTAAGCCTCAATTATTAATGAACCACAAATCGTATTAAAAATCTGATTAATAGGTATTTTTCGCCTGGTTCTATTCTATAATCGCATTACTTAGTATAAATTAATTGGGGTTGTGGTTAAAAAGTTATTATGGGCGTAAAAGAGCGACCGTTTTGTCGCTTTTGGATCGGACCGACTGTAGTGAAGGGGCCGAGTCTCTAGATCATGTCCAAGGGGTTCGCAATCTTAAGGAGTCAGACGACAGAGTCAGTAATCACTCTCTATATCCGGGGACTTTTCGAGCACCATGGTCGGCTTTGGGTGCTCGTGTTGAGTCTGAAGAAGGATTCGATGGCGCAGTGTTATGGCTTTTCGGATGGTAGCTTCTTTGGGCTTAGTGGATTCGAATTGACGACGCAGCTAATCATCGGGTGCAATCTACTTCCTTTCTGCAAAATACCAACGAGGCTCACAAGGCTGAGGTCTCCTCCACGTAACACCACAAGGTCTGCCGCCATCAAAGGAAAGTTGCTTTGGTCGACGCAGTAGATCTATGCCAGCCATGGCCGCGCCAGCACTGTACCTTCTCACCAATTCGGCCTTTGCTAGATCGTCCATGGCAGGCAGCCCTGCTGTTGAAATTTGAGCACGATATCGCTGGAATCATGAGCATATATAGAGGTATTGGCTAGCCATCTGACTCTGTCTTTCATTGCTTGAATGCTTCCCATTCAGCACCGTTTTTTAATGCCTTCATATTGTCCAGATCCCCCACCGCCATCAACTTGGATTCTATAACCCTGTCTCCTCCCACCACTTTTAACGGCACCTACATCATTTGCACACTAGACACTTGCCCCATTAGGTGGGAAAATGTTCAATACGTCCCCTCATTTGCTGGCAATGGAACATATCTTTCTCTCTTTGCAATCCTCTTGGTCGCTCAGCTGTATCTGGGCATTCGCCATCGTACCTGAGGTTTTCTGACCAGCATGGTAGTTCAACTCTAATCCTTCAATCCTCGTTCCATATTCGGTTAGTAAGCATGGCCGCTTCTACTCAGGCGCTAATCACCCTCGGCTCACCCTCGGCTCAGCCAGCTCACCTGAGCTGTCTGCGCAACATGAGCAGCCTGGGCTGTGCAGTTCGTGCTCCCCTAAATGGCGCAACTACGGGTTGATTTAAGGACGCTACGGCAACTATTATTTTTTTTCGCAAAATCAGAAAACCATGAATCGCGATTTTTTTAATGGCCACATTTTATATGGAAAACGCACCTAATTATGGCCAAATACGCAATTCCCATGCATTACAGTCCACTGCACCCAGTAATATTACTCTGTTCTTGCTTTTTTGAACTTCCCCCGATTATCCCTCTGCCTATTCCCCGGCCTATAATCACCATCCCCTGGTAATTGCTTCCCTCCATCGTCAAGATCTGATCTATTATCGTCGTCATCGTCGTCATCGTCGTCACTTGATATAACCACTTCTCGCTTCCTCTTTAATATAGACTTCAGAGGAGGTTGAGGGGATTTAGTGGGTAGAGCGGGAGCGAAGGCTAGTAAAAACGTCAGATCTACTAGTATATCTAAATCTATTAAAACTTACTAGCTATAGGAGCAGGAGCAGGAGAAACCGTAATTCTAGCTTCTAGTATAGGCATATCGTCCGAATTAAAATCGTCAGAATTCAGGTCGTCACCTGACTCATTCTTTGAAGGAGTAACCTTCTCCCATATAGCTTTAATCTGTTAATTGGGAGTCGAAGAAGGTAAAGAAGGTGCCGTAGATATAACTATAGATATAGATATTATATTGGGGGTGGTATTAGGAGAGTCTCCTAATAGGGGGCTAAAATCTAGGAAAGGCATCTCCCTATTTTTTCTTTTATACTTATCCTGAATCTTGTTATCTCTTGCCTGAATTTTATTAATATCTTGATTAAATATAAGATAAATATGCTTTGGCGTACTCTTATTTAATTAGCTAAAGTGGAATAATAAGCCGTTAATATTATTTTCAGCTTCATATATTAGATTAGTTATATGATTGATTCTCTTGTTTTTGTCCTTTGGCTATACCTAATTATATTAGTACTAATTCTATTAGGATACTAATAAATAATAGCTTACTTTAGTAGTAAAAGATACCCTATTTGCGTATTCCAAGATTGTGATCCATTAATTAAGCTCCCAGTCTTCAAGTAACGGAATTAATAATAAAAAAGCCTTGGCTAAATATATAGCGAACTCCTTATATGCCAGTTTTTGACTATAATAAAAAACCATATTAGTAAAGAGGTGTGGGTATAAGTAAGCTTTATATACGTATTTAACTATTTTACTATAAATAGCTTAATTTGAATAATTTGAGCCTCCCGATACTCTTCCAAGCTAAGGAACTTCTTTATAGTTAAAGCAGGTATACTTCTTCCAGAGAAGCTACTCTTTATCTCTTCTATTTCACATATATATAGTATAATAGAAATAAGGACCTTATATCGTTTTTCGATAATAGGAGCAGGAGGAATCGTCGATTTACCCTTACTAAAGGCCTTTATATGTGTACCCTGGCCGAGAGTAAAGGCTTTACTCCTTTTCTGGGCCGAACCTAATAAAATTAGTATTAATATAGAAGTTAAATAGATAGATATATACCTTTGCCCTGAGTTTCCTAATGGAAATTACTATGTAATTGCTCTAAACGCTCGAGCTTAGCCTGCTGGTGCCTCTTATATGCTTCTGATTCCAGGATCTCTTCTGAAAGATCTATACCTGGAGGGTAGTAAAAAGGATAGGAATTAGCTGAGATATTAATCCCTTAATCTCGTAATAGGTGGGTAGTAGTATTCTGAAGTTGTATTTGACTAGAAAATAGTGTACCGTCTAATATAATAGTTGGTATAGTAGGAGTAGTAGTAATAGCCGGTATAGCAGGGTTAATTATACTATATAATGGGTACTTAACTATAGAAGGGGGGTATAGTGCCTCCCGTATAAAACAAGAGTTCTATAGACTGATATTATTTATTAGAAACGTATAGGGATAAAATAATAAGGATCTAATTTATAATTAAATATTAGAAGGAGGGTATAGCTAATAAATCTAGTAGTTTAGTAAATGGTAATATAAAGTTAACTAGTAGGATAGAACTATAATATATTAATAATATTTTAACTCCTTAGCCTATATCCCTATAACTTTTTCCCTAAGGAATTTATATATTAGAGACTCGTTTTGGAGGTTATTAATAGTAGTATATTACTAATATATAAAAAGGGATAAATAGAAGAACTATAAGGGATATCCTTTAATACAAGTTAAATTCGGATATATTTTATTTATTCCTAGTATTATTTCTATATAAACTACGGTTTCCTATACTAGGGGCTATAGATAATTAAGTAAGGGACTATAGAAATTAAGGAAGGGAAACTAAATTCCATATAAAAAGAGATATTTTTACTAAATATATCTTGTAATTACTTTAAAAATTCTCAAGAACTATTAATTTAATAGAGCTAGTAGTAAGGAAGAACTTGATCCATACTATAAAGTCCTTATTACTAAAATAATAAGTTAATAGAATAATTATAGGGGGTATGGAAATTAAAGGGGCAAGGACCGATTTTCTGACGAGGTAAATTATATAATCTTTTAATATTAATTACCTATAGCCATATGAATTTGACTTATTAAATAGACTACTATTAACTTCTGTAATTAATTACTTTAGTAAATATTAATGTTTTTAGCTAGTTCTTTCTTCGGGATATATATTAATATGTCCTTATTTAGTCTCTCTGAAGCCGGGTAAACCGACTAATATTTACAGGAGGAATTTCTAGATTATTATCCTCTTCTGCTTTAGCCTCAGATATGTATCTATTATCTATAAACTATTTATACTCTTGACTATTTATAACCCAATTGCCATTTGCCCTATTAAAAGTAATATTATCTATAGTAAATCTAGTATCTTCCGTATTATTTTCAACCTCTATTTCGTTATTAGAGCTAATATAAATAAGATCTTTATCTCTATAGCTAGTATCTCTCCCTTTATTAACGAACTAAATACTATCTTGATTATTATAATTCTTTAGCCTTACCTTTTCTAGTCCTATAGCTACCTCTGGTAATAGATTCCAATTATATATACCCTTGGGTATTAATAAAAGCCCTAGCTTTGAATGAGTATTCTTTGTATTAATTAGGTAATTATTAATTGATTCCCTTAGATATATATATATATTCGGATAGTTCAGATCCCTATTCACATTATATATATACTCCGTAATTAGGAGTATAAAGCCGGTATTCTTGAGCTCTTGCTTATATTACTCTAGTATAATCTCCGGTAAATATATGTCTTTATTATAGCTAGTATATTCTTTATATAGCTTGTTTAGTTTATTAATATTAATAGAAATACCGTAGTCCCTGACCCCTATCTGCTCTGAAAATATATAGTTCTGGAAGAGTTGTCCAGGAACTATATATAGATAATTAGGCTATTTCCTAATTAAATATATATTCTATATCCTTATGAACTCCTTAGTTTACTCTTATATAATAGGCAAATAGACGAAAAGCATAATAATATAGTCGGGTAGAAGCTTGCGAGAGTAAAGCCTTTGAGAGTATAGATACTTGAAAAATATCTTTTATTTATTTAGTATACCCTATATAATATTAGCTAATTAAATAAGTCTATATGGGATTAGTATAGATAAATTACCTTTATAATTTGTCCCTACTATATCTTAATATATTAATTAGCCGTACTAGTCCCGAACTAATAGAGATCTGAGAACTAATATGAATTAATATCTCTTGTCTAGTACGTTACTTTATAGAGGATATAATAGGTATCTGTAACTATAGGTATTTTATACCCTCTATCTAATTAAATATAGAGTGGAATAACCTCCATTTTGTTTACTAAATCAAGGTATTAAACTAGGATAGTAACCTAGAAAGTGGTATAAGTAAGTATATATTAGTATAATATTAATTAGGCCAAAGGAGAATATAGTATAGAGATTTAGGGGTTTTATTACCTAAATTAAGTGTAATTCAAATAACTAGTTCTCTGTAATACTATAGAATTATATAGCCGGAATTACGACTAAGTGAATATATTAGTATAATATTAATTAGGCCAAAGGAGAATATGATATGGAGATTCAGGGGTTTTATTGCCTAAATTAAGTATAATTCAAATAACTAGTTCTCTGTAATACTATAGAATTATATAGCCGGGATTATAACTAAGTAAATATTGGTATTTTCGAGGGGATATATCCATACCAAATTAGGAAATACTACTACTTATAGTATAGCTATTTGAGATTCTAATATAAATCCAAGGTATAAACCGTAAGTAGGTATTAATACCGGTATATATCTTAATCCCATAAAATCGTAGCTAAGTAAACGGATTAGTAGTTATTAAGATAATAATTTTTAAAGTTAAATATATACTGTATTTACCTTGTAATAGCCATTAATTGACCAAACAAAGTTCGGCCCATAAATATTATATTCCTCTCTAGCTGCCTTTATCTCTTCCGAGTAATGTTATATACTTTCTAGATTAATTTCTTATATTATAGAAGCTATTCTATTCCTAGAAAACTTCTGTCTATTCCCTAGGGAGTTGAGATAAGTATATAGAAGCCGGTAGCCATAACTTCTGGTATTACCTTATAGGCCTTTATTTACTATATATTACTTGAGGATATGGCGAAGTTACTCCTTTTCTAGCTTAACTTGCGAATTAAGTATTCGGTATCGAAGGCCCATAGCCCGGCGAGCTTATTATAATAGTTGTAGATTAGGAATATTATATCCTAAGCTCCGGAGGTTGGCAAGTATATTAGTATTAGTTATATGGATATTATAGAATAACCAGGCTATAAGACCCTTTACCTGCGGAGAAGGGCTAAATATTGAATGCTGGGAAGGGGCTTTCCATTCAGAAAGCCTACTATATAGTATTCTAGCTAAAATATCGACGTCAAAATCAAGCTTTAACCTTCTCGCAATCTTATTATATAATAGTTTCTGTCTAATTAAATAAAGAATATAGGCTTAATAGCAGATAATATTAATCTTTGAACGACCTATTATTACGAGATTAATGGTAATAGATTAATAGTATTAGAAATAATAACGTAGGAACAAAAGTATGAATGAAGTATGCCAGATAGCCAGCAGGTGAGGGGGCATATCACGTGCATTTTATTAATTTTCCTACCCTATTGCATTCCTACCACGGAATGCGATAAAACACCATACAGATCGACTATTTTAATTATATTCTACCATATGTATTAGCTAAATTATTGATAATCTCACATTTTTTGTAATATCGTAATTTTGATTTTGCGATTTTCCAAAAAAAATTATAGTTGCCGTAGCGTCCTTAAAGGAGCCCGTAGCAACTCGCATACACTCTTGCTCTCGCTAGGCAGATTCGAAGGCAGACGTTGAGGCAGAGTTCAGCTGCATGAAACGAATTATAGACAGAAGGGCGTGTTCTTTCTCCAAATTCTAGGAACTTTATCGCCGAAACACTCACTCAACTTACACATAGGAATTAAGGTTACGTTATACTTCAGCTTGCTAAGCAGCAAACTTGGGCCTCACCTTCTCTAGAATTTACACCGTAACACCGCGCAACATCGACTCGGACCAGTCACCAAAAAGGTTTTAGCCTGAAATTGCTCTCAGGTCATGATCATCGAGACAGGAGCTCTCTAAAGCGAGTTATCGATGCTTGCCAAGCTATGATTCATGGATCCTGTCTCCGTGGTTGGTGTTGTGGCTGCTGCTGCCCAGTTCGCAACCCTGTGCGTGTCAATTTGCTAGGGCCTTAACGGACTTAAGGATAAGTTTCAGGAGGCGCGCAGCACAGTAACAGGAATCAGGCGGTATTGCAAGACCCTTGAGATTGCCATCGCCAAGATCGTATCGTGGATCCAAATCACGCTAGCTCATGACCCTGAAGCCCAAATCCACATCACGGCTCTGCAATCTGCAATCGAAGATTACAACGAACTGTTGAGAAACATTCAAGATGATGTGGATAAAATTGTAGGCAAGGGAGAAAATGGTGCGAAAATTAGGGTCTGGAGAAAGGCCAAGTTTATTTGGGATGAGGGTTCTATGCACCGACACTTGGAACAGCTTCATTATCTGCAAGGTGCTATTCATTTATTTCTTGGCACAACGCAACTGTCAGTTACCTGCCCAAATGTGTTCCCGTAAGGGAGTGAGCTTATCTGTGTCTAGACCACTTCATCAAACACGTCAAGCCATCAAAAATCTAGCCAATGATGCTGCTTCTATACGTTCAGATTCCAGCTCACGGGCCATCTACAACTATCCTGTTGGCAAACTACCCAGCTCGAGTACGGCAGAGTTTACCTTCAATGAGATTACATCTTCATCGAGGGCTTATCAGAGAGCGGAAGCATTTGCCGCGGCTGGTGGTGACCTTTCCGAAACCAAGACAGTGGAAGATCTCGAAACCGAGACTGCGTGGTTTACCACATGTGAACAGCCGAATGAGGGAAGTGACCGGAACTCAGCTGATGAAGAATCTATCAGGCCACGGAAGATGGAGACCAGTAACGGCATTGACTCGTTACTTCCGGCGATCCAAGGTGGCCTTGAAGATATTGCATTATCACCAAATCAGGAAAGCCGTCCTCCAATTACGACAGTAGCATTTCCGCGCAATGAACGTTTTTGCGGGCGAGAGAAAGAGCTAGCATTAGTACATGGGAATCTGCGACGACCAGCACTCAACGCCCGCAGATGCTGCGTCTTGCATGGTATTGGAGGCGTCGGAAAAACTCAAATCGGTCTGGAGTATACTTACCGATATCGCGAATACTACGAATATATATTTTGGATCCGTGCAGAAGATCCAACGACTCTGTCGATGTCTTATGCGATCATCGCCGAGCAGTTGAAGCTAACTACCTCAACGGCTCCGGAAATCCAAATAGAGCGGGTGAAAGAATGGCTCGAACATCATGGTGAGTAGAAGTTTTTGATTTAGCGGTGGAAGAACTAAGGGGAAACAGGATCTCACTGCCTTCTGGTGTTTGATAATGTCGAAGGTCTCGACTCGCTTCGAAACTTTTTGCCGAAATCGATTGCCTACGAAGGATCAACAATCATAACAACACAAATGAAGAGAGTAGCTAGTGTTTTCCGAGAAGCTGCTCTGCTAGTTGAGGGGTGGAGTCAGACGGAAGGACTGGGCTTTCTCCTTCGATCGGTGGTGACACAGCAGACTACAACAGATGCGGAAAGCAAAGAGTTGATGGAATTGTCAAGGCAACTGGGTGGTTTGCCGTTGGCGATTGCAGATTTAGCTGGTTACGCGGCGATGCAAATGATGAGTTTTCGAGATATTCTAGATTTATGGGCTCAGGCTCCACCATCGCCATGGATAAATTCATCAGATCCAACGTCAATAGCTTTGACTTTCCAGTACGACAAAACCTTAAATATAGGTTTTATGATGGCCTGGGAAGAGCTGCCTGAACAAGCACTTCTTGCCTTACGTGTCATGGCCTTCTTGGACCCAGACGAAATTGCGGAGGAAATGCTGTTTAAGCTGGGAAGTTCAGGGACCTCACCACTTTGGACTGACCTACACAGGTAAGCCTTCTCTCAAAAAATCCCACATGGCCACTAACTAAATGCCTCAAGTTTTCACTATATTCTACAAAAGTTAGGTGAGAGACACTTGATTAAGAGAAACGGAACACCGCATCGCACGATCAGTATACACAGGGTACTATCGAGATCAATCTTGGATCAACTCGACACAGAAAGCAAATCTGCCCAAGCTATTTTCGACAAGGTAATCGAAATGCTCCGTAGCCAGATCCCCACCCACTTCCAGATACGCAGCTCCAGCATCGCGACACTGAGCGAGCTCGACAAGTATTCGCGCCATATCGAACAAACCCGCAGGGGGTTTGGACTGTTGCAAAGAAGGGTGCAGCCCAGTGTCGAATTCGGTGGGTTGCTATGTGACTTTGGCGCTTGCATGGTACGGGGTGGAAATTTTGCAGTTGCGAAAGAGGTTCTTGAGGCGGCGGTTTTGGTTTTTGAGAAAAGCGGTCTGGCTGCCGAGCTGCCTTCGCACCACTCGGTGGAAAGCATCCGGAGACTGATGGAATTTATTGAAGAATGGGGTCCGTTGAACTAGAAAATCAACGTGGTCTGGACATTGGTTGAACTCAAGATGAGCCTCTTCTATTTGCTGAAGGTGGGAGGTGATGTGTGTCGTCGGTCGCTCAATCGCTAGGCGCTGATATGCCCCCAAATCCTTTTCACTTGCCAGTGGCCAGTCGCAAAGGTCTTACCCAAGCTCAGGAAAGCATTATGTGGTGTCTGATAGCATTTTCCTCAGGGATCTCGGGCCTAGTAGAAGAGGAACTTAAGCATAATGTGAGTTGTTAGAGCGGAGACACCTTTATCCTAGCGGGGCTAAACTCCTTTGAGGCCTGTGTGCCTCGGTAAATAAAGATAGCCTACCGTATTCAGCATTGTGAGGCTGAATTAATAGTCACGTGCTCTTTGACAAGAGGGATCCAAAATCTGCTCTAGGAGGAACCCTGTAAGGGAGCAGAAATGGATTCCTGGACAAATTCGGTAAGGAAACTATAGCCGAGGCACACTGGAGGCCAAAATGGGTTCCACATTATGGTGCGCAGGCTGACTCAGGGCGTGCTCAGGCTCTGCTCAGGCTCTACTCAGGTACGCTCACCCTCGGCTCAGGTATGCTCACCCTCAGCTAAGGTTAAAGCAGCAGCTGCTCACGCCCGGAGACTAAAACGGAACGAGCGAGGATGGGATTAGAGTTAAACTTTCGTGGAAGTCTCAGACGATATTTCTTCACATTCGCTTCCAACGCGGTTAGTCAGCATCGCCGCCCTACTCAGGGGCTACTCACCCTCGTCTCACCCTCTACTCAGGCTGCTCAGTCACGTTCCTGCTTGGTGGGCTCGGTAGGTTCAAAAAAGTAGGTCGAGGCTTAGCGTTGGATTTGAGTACCGAACTCTCCGGTAAACTACAACCGGGTCACAAGGGAGCCAAAACAGGCCACTAGGGTGCCAAAACGGATCCCCAGTTCCCCACCTATGATAGTACTCTGGCAAACTCTGGAAGTGTTCAGGAACGTTCGCCCTTGGCTTAGGTTGGAGTAGCGGCTGCTCATGTCCAAAGATTGAAATAGACTTTGGTGGGTTTACTTTTCGTCTGAGATTATAGTGGTAATCCGCCACGAATCCGAACCTGCTTCGCTTCTAACATGGTTAGTCAGCGTCGCCGCTCTGCTCAGGCGCTACTCACCCTCGCCTCACCCTCTGCTCAGGGTGCTCAGTCACGTTCCTGCTCTCTCTTCCATTGGCCAATCATGGTTTGCTTACCATTCGGCTCTGCCATGTGAAAGTTGTCAACTTTACACGATAATGTTCAGGGGGACTAAGTTGGCTCCTATGGGAACCTAAACAGGATCCCCCCAAAAATATACCCTTTTTAATCTTAAGGCAGATTTTTCTTATAACATAGTATTGTCTCGCACTATATCCTAATTCTTTATTCTTTTACATACCTTCTTCTACCAAACTCTTTTCTATCCGCCCCTAAAGTTATATATATATATATTATGTTACGGCATATAACTAGCGACTAGTATGGGCTCTAATAAGCTCAATAAGCAATGATTAGATAATTGCACTAATTTGTTAATAATTGATAATTATTATTCTAGGCAGTAAGGGGCCCGGTAGAATCTGTCCCTCCTGCTTTCTGTTTTAATTAATCTTTATACTAGTTCTTTAAAGAATATAACTAATTTGAGATATATTAAAAAAGTAATAATTTGAGTTATTGCTTTATTAATCTAATGGCTAGCTAACTGCTTTACCTTAGATATAAAGGTTAATTCCCTAATACCTGACCTAGTTACTTTACTAGTAACCCAAGTAAACTAATTACCCTATAGTATTACTATAAGGCATTTACTAACCTTGCTAATGCCTATTATTCCTAATCTCATTTATTAAACTAGCTTTATATTCTTTTTCTGAATAGTAACCTGCTTTATATAAATAGCTATAAGATTTATTACTAGAATTAGATTAGTATAAAAATTAGTATAATTAAGAAAAATGACTTATACTCAAATTCTATAATAAGAAGCGCCTTTATAGACTCTTATAAAGTATATAAAGCTAAAGCTTAGATATATATATCTTATTTATTCTCCTGAACCAAAATCTTTTTTACTAATTAATAAAATAATATCTTTAGAATTAATAAATTAGTATTTCTCTAATATTTTCTGATTTCTTAAAGGGCCTCGGCTATAAATCCAGTTAGTAGATATACTAATATTTTTACTAATTAACTAATTACTAGGTCTAAATCTATATTTTCTTTTCTTTTATATAATAGTAGAAATATAGCCTTTTTTACTAAGTATCTTTCTTAAAGCTTTGCCTATAAGAGCTTTTCTAGAAGTAATATACTTACTATTAGTTTACTTGATTTATATTATAATTAAATAATTAACTAGAGATTATAATTATTATATCTTAATTAGTATAGTAATTAATATAAATTAAGAGATATACTATAAAAGGAATTAATTAAGGAGTTAATTAAGGAGTTAAAGTAATATAATTAAAGGAAAGATATTAGCTAAGGTAAAGTAATAGAAAAAAGTAAGGTAATAGCTTAAAAAAATTTCATATACCTTAAAAGTAAATTATTTTATATTATAAAATTAATTTTATTTTACTTTATCTTATTTACTTTTTAATCTTTTCTTAACTACTTAATTATACTATTATATAACTCTATATTATAACCTATATATTAGTATTCTAATATACTAATTAATTTACTAATCTTTATATAAATTATTTTTATAATATATTTTATAGTAATAGACTATAATTAGTATACTAAATATATTAGTAATTATAAAATATTAGTAATTATTATTAAATTATTTCCAGAGCTTAAAATAAGTCTATACTTATATTATATTAATTTTTATACTAATTATAATATTATAGGATAGTAGCTATATTAATATAATATCTTAACTAGCCTTTTCTATTAGATCTATTCGTATTATTACTTATAAGAGAAAAGTATTAATAAATCTATTTCAAAACCCAAATATTATAAAAATATATAAATATAATAAAGCTCTTATAAAAGACCTTATCTATACTAAGATTAAGAAGGTAAAAGTAATAGATTAAGATATAATTATAGTAGTAAAATATAAGGTAATAAGCTTAATAGTATATAAGAGTACTTTATTATTAAGATAGTAGGAAATAGTATAAGAATCTATTATAAGTATTAAATTAAGAAAGTATTTTTAGAATATTCTTATACTAATCTTTATACTAATTTGGCTTTAGAGAATAATAAGGAAAGAATTAGAAAGTAGTTAAATAATTACTTGGCTATAGTAAATATAATAGCTATAAGATATATAATAGCAGGGTAATATATAAGTAGTTAAGGTAAGTAAACTGCGAAGTAATACTTGTAAGTATAACTAATTCCAAGAATTAATTCTAATAAGAGACTAATTAATATCCCTTCCAAAGCTAGAAGTATTTCCCTATATATTTCCTAGTACTTAGCCAGATATATAAAGCCCTTTACTTAATTAGGAAATCCTATATAATCTATATAATTCCGATTATAAGCTATACCCAAAATAGGAAACTAGATCTATAATATCTAATACCTGTCTATATACTATTATATATACCTATTATATTAATTCCCTCTCTGGGCCCTTATTTCCAAGAGGCCTGGGAAAACTATAAATAGCTTTATAAATATTTCCCTGAAACTTTCCTGGCTACTGGCTTTCCCTAAAGACTCCCTATAATTGCCCTATTATTATATTAGGTAATAGAGTTAAGGATATAGTTTACTAATCCTTCCTAGCTAGTATATAAATCGCCTCTGGTAATTCCCTCTTATAAAGGTAGTATAAATATAGTATATACTATCGGATATAAAGCTTATCCGATCTCCTAATTAGTTCGTAAATCCTAACTTAGCCTCTATTTATAAATAAATTATTATTCTATAGGCCCAAGAGTTTGGAAAAGTTAATCTGATCTTCTGATTTATTTATAAATCCCTTTTTTAGAATTTTCTGGATATTTCTAGTATAGAGCCGGTTCCGAATTTATAATTACTATTTGAGGAAAAGATATTATAAAAAGGCCTCCCTTTTCCTACTAACTAACCTTCCTTTTCCTTAATTATAATATTATACCTAGCTCTTCTTTATTCCTTGCCTTTTTTCTTTAAGCCTTTTTCAAGCTCTTTTAAGCTCCTTTAAGCCTTATTTAAGCTTTATTTAAGTCTTTTTCTAATTCTCTCTTCTACTTCTTTATTTATTAAGATAAATACTTCTCTTAGTACTTATTAGCCTATTACTATCCGTTTGGCTAATACTTCTATATCTTTAATTTGCCTTTACTATCTTTAATATTCTAAGAATATTACTAAGTTTCCCGACCTTACTTATATTAAGAGTAATAATTACTCGGTATATAATTACTACTACTTTAAGAATAAGAAATATAATTTTATAAATTATAAATTCCTTCTTTTATTTCTTATTCTAATACTATCTAAAGTTCCTTAAATATATATAATATAGTTAAACTGCCTTTTTTAAGCCATTAATATATATAAGTATCTTTTCTATTCTTTACCTAAAAGAAAAAAGGCTATTACTGCCTTTTTTCTATACTAAACTATATATACTTCTTATATTAAAGCTATTATTTGAGGCTAATAGATTCCCCTAATAATCTAAGAAATAAGTTAAGTAATTCTTACTAGCTTAGTATAAGTATAAAGTATTCTTAATAATATAATTAATATTCTTTAGTATTAAGTAAGCTTATTTCTTTCTTGTTACTTACTAATAGCTAATAGCTTTATAGGCTAATTTATTACCTGTTTTTCGAGAGGATCCTAATAAAGATAATAATAAGGATAGTAGAGAGTAGTTATAAGGGTAAAGTATTTATAGGATATAGAAATTAAAGTTTTTAATAATTTTTATATAGTTTTTCCAAGAATAAATATATGGTTTTTTAATAGTTTCCTAATAAAAGCATTTATTTTTTATATCTCTATTTGGCTAATAATATTATAATATTACTCTTTTCCAAGTATTCTTGTAATTCTTAAGCTATATTCTCCAGATTATTTAGTGATTTCTATATATTATCTACTAGTAAGTAGCCCTTCTAATAAATAAGATACTTCTTTCCTTTTCTATCCTCCCTATAGGCTATAATAGATTCCACCTCGAATTCCTCTTTATCCTCAATCTCGACCGGCTCTGGTTCTATTATAGTACTAGCTTGCAAATACTATAGTTCCAAGAGAGAAATATAGAAAATATTATAGATCTAATATAATAGTAGTAATTCCAAGTAGTATATCTATCTATATATTCCTATAACTTCCAGAACTTTAAAAGGGCCGAGATATCTATTTACTAGCTTTATACTAGATTATAGCTATTAAATGTTCTTTATATGAAATATGATTTTATTATATATCTTGAACTTCTTATTAATATATTTCTTATTATAATACTTTTTCTATATATCTATTACTTCTTACTATTATTTCTCTAGTATCTCCCGTTCTACTTGAATTCTTTATACTCTTTCCTATACTACCGGTGCCTCTTTTTCTGGAATATTGTTTTTAATATATAGTTCAATACTAGAATGGAATCCATATAAGATATAGAATAGGGATATTCCTATTATTAAATATATAGAGTTATTATATATGAATTCTATAAGAGCAAGCTTTACTATCTAGTTATTCTACTAGTAGCTAGTATAGTACCTCAAGTATCATTCTAGAGTTTGGTTTAGATTCTTCGTTTATCTATTAGTTTATAGGTGAAATACTATACTTAGCTATTATTAAACCTTTAAATAGAAGTATAGACTTAACTAGAACTTACTTATAAAAACAGATTCTCTATTAAAGGTTATACCTGCAGGTATACCGAAGTCTTTAATAATATAGTATATAAATAGCTCTACTAGTTCAGGAGCCGAGACCTCTTTAGTAATCGGAATATATTATGCCATTTTCGTATATTTATTAATAATAATAAGTATAGAATTATATACTTTACTATAAAACCTAGAAGGAAATAGCCCTATAATAAAGTCTATAGTAATTTCTTACTATAGCTTGGAAGAGAGGAGAAACGAACTGAGTATACTATATAGCAGATATTTCTTTACCTTAGTCCATTAATATATAGAACAAGTTCTAATATAGTTTTTTATATTCTTTCTTATACTTTACTAGAAGTACTTTCTCTAGAAGATCTCTAGTATCTTACTAGTACCAAAATACCTATCTATAGGATTATTATAGTTAGCTTATAGTAATTCTTTTTTGAGAGCCGGCTTATTTAGTATATAAATAATACCCCAATATCTTAATAACCCAGATATATCAAGTTCCCAAGTCTTAACGGCTCTAGTAGAGGTCCCCTTTAAGAACTATTCGTATTACTAATATTATACTAATAGATTAAGCCTTTAGTATTATAATAGTAGTTTAAATAATATCTCTCCGCTTTCCTTATATACTATTTCGGATCCAGCTGCCTATATAGCTAGAATCCGTAGTATATACTATTTGTAACTAGCTATACTAGTAATAGGCTTAAGTAATAGTATCTCCGGTACTATTCTATTACTAAAATAGACTTCCTCTTCGGAATTCCTTAGTATCTCACTAATTAAGGAGTACCTATCTTCTCTCTCCTGGGCCTTATATTATAATATTATAGGAATAATATAGTATTTTATTACTATTATCTATAGGGTTCTCTATTCTATATTCTATAGCTTATTATAAAGTATAAGTAATAAAGTGTTTTTATTTATATCTACTATAAAGTCTGGCCTCCTTAATAGCCTATTAGCGGGATTACTATACCCTGGCTAGTACTCTAAAATAAAGTCGAAAGTAGCCAGCTTTTTTACTTATCTTATCTATTAATTATTTAGTTTTCTCTTAGTTATAAAGTATTTTAAGTTATTATAATCTGTCTTAATAATAATAGTATACCGGATATATATTAGGTAATACTACTAAGTACGGAATACCAGAATAATAGCCAAGAGTTTAGAATTATATATCTTATACCTATTTTTAATTATAGTTATCTTTTTTAAATAGAAAGTAATAGGGTACTACCTAGCTTCTGCCCTCTTACTAAAGAGCTAGGAAATTATACCTATAATTATAAATCCTAAAGTATTTATTTCTATATAAATCTTTAAAACTAGGTCGAAATAATAAAGAATTAGTATTATTATAAATGCAATTTATAGTTCCCTAAAAGCCTTATTTGCCTTATCTATCTAGCTAAACTAATATAGTAGTTTTCCGCCAGTTTTTAGTAAATTAGTTAACTCTTTTACTATCCTAAAGTATTTATAAATAAACCTCTAGTAAAAGTTAGTAAAACCCAGGAATACTTGGACTTCTCAGATATTATTCTTTAGGGCCGGCTATTCTCTAATAGCTATAACCCGGCTAGCCTCTATTTCTATATTATCTGGGCTAATTATAAATCCCAGGAACTCTATTCTCTTTATATTAAACTCGTATTTTGCTAAGTTTATAAAGAGCTAGTATTACTATAACCGCTCGAGTATATATTAGACTACTATTATATATTATTCTGGGTTCTCTAAATAAATTAAAATATTATCCAGATAGACTATATAAATAATATTTATAAAGCCTATTAGTATATGGTTAATATATGCCTGGAATATTACCGGAGTATTAAATAGTCCAAAGAGTATAATATAATACTCAAAATATCTATAGTATATTCGGAATACCGTCTTTTACTTATTACCCTCCTGTATTTATAACTAATAGTAAGTATTCTTTAAGTCTAGCTTTATATATATCTTTACTCTATAAAGCCTATCTATTATCTTACTAATAAGTAGTAATAGTATTCGGTTCTTAATAATAATCCTATTTAGACTCTAGTAGTTAATATATAAATATAGGCTGCCTTCTTTCTTTAGAACAAATATAATTAGGATACTAGCTAGGCTAGTAGAATAACGGATCTATTTCTTCTCTAAGCTAGTATTAAGATATTCCCGAAGAACTTTAAGCTTCCTTTCTAATAAAGTATATATAGAATCATATAGTAGTTAGGATTCTAGTTTCAGATCTATATAATATTCTATTATATAATAGTTAGATAGTATACCTATAGCCTCTATAGAGAATACTTGGAAAAGGTTCTAATACTTTCTGGGAAATATAGCTGTCCCGTTTATAGTAATAGTAGTAATTCTTTAGCTATCTATTATAAAATAGGCAGTTAATAGAAAAATATATACCTTATATTTTACTACTTTAGTAAACTTCCTAGTATTTAGAACTTTAATCTTTTATAATTAAATCTGGTATCTCTATATTACCTCTCTAAAGGAAATTAGGGAATTAACCTAATAGAGCTATAGGAATCCAAGTATTATATTAATATGGTTTAGATTAAAATCATATAATATAAAGTATATATTAGCCTTCTTTTAGTTCTCTAGTATATTTTCGGTAATAACCCCAAGAATATAATTTCTATATAAATAAATCTTCCTTTCTTCTAGTAAGAATAAAGGAGTTGCCCTTAATATTAATAGAATACCTATATTTAAGGCTAATCTCCTCTTTATATAATTGGCCTCTATACCCGAGTTAACTAATACTCTGACTCTTTACTTACCTTTCCTTATCTTAATAGTAACCTTAATTACTATTCTCGTTTTAGGAGCCTTACTCTCTATAGTATAAATAAGTATAACTACTATAGGATATATCCGTTTCCCGGCTTCTTTGGTTCTAGGTACTTATATATCTTATAGCCAGACTTATTATAGTTATAGTAAGTCGGTTTTCCCTGATTTGGATAGGTAATAGTATAATAACTCTTTTTCTAGTAAGTAAAGCAAGTTATACCCGGTTTTATAGATCCTAATACGGGTACTATATTAGACCCTATTACTATGCTTTTGCTACCCCGGTTATATAAACCTTATAACGGAAATATACTTCTCTTCCGTTTCCCTTTATTATCCCCTCTTTCCTTTCTTTAATTTCCTTTCTTTTATTAACCTATTAGCTTATTATTATATTCCCGTTAAGTAGACTAGTTTAAGTTATTCTCGATCCTTATGGTTATAGAAATAAGCTTCTCTCTTTCTTATAAAGTATTTCCTTAGTAATTAATCTCGTCTCGAATCTCCTGCCTCAAGCTACTAAATAAGTTATCCTGCTCTTATAGTAAACCCGTATATCCTAAGTTATCTAATAGGCTATCTAAGTAGGATATAAAGCTTTGGATACTCTAACCTGGCTACTATTTTATATCCTTAAACTTAGTAAGGGCATTATTACTACGGTTCTCTGAATTCAAGATAGAATTCTTTATAAATTTAATAAAGGTCTCCTAATCCGTAGTATTAATGCCTACCAATTACTCCCTATACTTCCAGATATCCCTAGCTATACCCTTAAAGCAGGAAGTATAATATATAACTTTTACTATATCTATAGCCTAGATAATCCTGCTATCTTTATACTATTTTAGCTTTGCCTAGTAGAAGAAGTCCTGGGCTTCCTTAATACTCTTCCCCTTATAGGTTAGTAATTCTCGGGTTTTTGGAGCCCTATAAACTAAACGTATTACCGGTAGTATAATAGGTTCTATAATAGGTACCCGAATATCCTTAAAACGGCAAATCTGAGCTTCTAAATCCTCTAGATCCTCCCTCTATTATATCTCTGCTTCTAACTTAGTAATATAATAATAAGCCGCTACTAGCTTCTCCGTTATTATTATCCTGCTAGCTAGTTCTGGGGATATCTGAGTTCTACTCCCTTCTCCTGATTAGGCGGTAGCTAGAGTAGCTAACTGGATACTTCCCTAGGTACCCGACTGGGTCGCCCTAGTAATAGTAGAGGCGCTTCTTCTAGTTAATACTCTAGCTATTAGTGGTTTTGTCTATTAATAGCTTGACTACCTTATAATAAACTGCTTTCCAAAGGTTAGATTAATTAGAATATAAGGTATATAATAGCAGGGTAATATATAAGTAGTTAAGGTAAGTAAGCTACGAAGTAATGCTTGCAAGTATAACTAATTCCAAGAATTAATTCCAATAAGAGACTAATTAATACCCCTTCTAAAGCTAGGAGCATCTCCCTATATATTCCCTAGTACTTAGCCAGGTATATAAAGCCCTTTACTTAATTAGGAAATCCCATATAATCTATATAATTCCGATTGCAAGCTATATCTAAAATAGGAAACTAGATCTATAATATCTAATACCTGTCTATATACTATTACGTGTGCCTATTATAATAGCTTATATATAGCTTGAGATAATAGTAACCTGATATAAAAAGATATTAAATATAATTCCGAGAATAATATATAGTTTAAGGAGATATAAAAAACTAAGGAAAAGCTTAATTAAGAGAAAGAGATTAAATAAGTTTTAGAGAATAAAATAAAAGAAAAGGCTAATAATATATAAAAAGCTTTAGCTAAAATATATAATCTTTTTTTGGATTAGTATAAAGATTAGTATAAAACTAACTAAAATAGAAATATAAGTATATTAAGTTTATAGTATAATAGGAAATTTAGTAAAAGAAGAAGAGATCTTTATTTTATAAGATTAGATTATTATATAATAGATATGGATTTTATTTATTTTTATATTAATTACTAATTATTATATAGTAATTATATTATATTTATTAGTTCTACTAAATTCTTTATACTAGGTAAAAAGACTATTTAGAGAAACTTAGCTAGTTAGATATAGGAAGATAATAAATAAATTAATTTTTCTAGTTCTACTATTTAGTAGCTAGAATTCGAGGCTAAGTTAAATACTACTAGTTTTTACTTCTTTACTAAATCTCGAAAAGGCTATAAAGTAGTAATATTACTAGTATATACTAGAAAGAAGCTAAAGAATAGCTTATACTAATACGTCTTCCTATCTAATTCTAAGTTATAAATTATAGAAAATACTATAGCTATTTAATAATATTTAAGAAACTTCTTTAGTAAAAGTAGTAGTTAGCTAGATACTATATCTTTAAAATACTAGTAATTATAAATTATAAAGAAAATAATTATAATTATATTAATTTTTATACTAATTTTATTATTCTTTATAAGTATTAATAAAAATACTTAAAATTCTACTTCTTTTCTAATACTTTAAATATTTTATTATTTCTAAAGTCTTAGCTATTATTTAGGTCTTATTCTATAATACTATATAGTAAATACCTGAAAAGATTTACTTTACTTTAGTACTTATTATTAGAATTAAGAGAATATTAATTACTATAAGTAAGAGCTTTAGCTAGTACCTTTTTTATATATCTTAATACTATTATTAAAATATAAATAAGTCTCTAATATTATATGACTTCTTCTAATAATAATTCTCGTATTTATCTTAACTTACTAGTTATATATATTTCTCTAATACCTAAGTAATCTTATTAAAATTATCTAGTTCTTTCTTTACTAGCTATTTAATTTCCTTAACTAGTACTAAACTATTAGAGATAGATATCTAATCTCGATATTTCTTTTAAAGCTTTTTAATTTTAGTTAAGGTAGGCTAAATTTATCTTTTTTCCTAATTAGCCCTAATATACTTTATATAGTAATTCGGATAAAGTATAAGAGTAGTAATATAAAGAGATATATTATTAAACTTATAGTAATATATATTAAAGACCTCTTACTTTTTCCGGATTCGAGTATAAAAGTTTTTATTATTTATATATATATTCTATTATACTATAGTTAGTATTATTAATTTAAGTAATAAAGATTAGTATAAAGATTAATATAAAAATTATTACTTACTAGTAATCTATTAAATACTTGAATTAAAATATCTATTATAAAAAGCACCTAATTAATAATTATAGTATTTCTTTAAGTTTTAAGAATAGCTTTATAAAATGATTTAAGAAAGATAGAAATTATCCGAAGCCTTTTCTAGTTTTCCGAACTAAGGTAATCTAATTTCAGATCTATAAGATATTTCTTATAATAGGTATTAAGATAAGTATATTACTAAAAAGTAATATTAAGTATTATATATTAGCTATTTTATTATATTTAATTATTAAGAGAAATTATTCTTCTAGTAAGAGCTTTAAATCTGGTAATCCGACTAGAAAAGTAATAAATATATATAATAATATTATAAAGCTAGCTTAATAATTCTAAAAGTCGAAATTTCATTTGTTTTTCTTTATTACTTAATAGGGCTTCTAAATCTTTCAAGTTCTCTTACTTATTAAATACCTTTAATTCTTTATTTATAAAAATATTATAAAATAAAAAGACTTATATAAAAAGGTTAATAATATATCCTAAATAATAAACCTGCTATTATAAAGTATTTCATTTTAATTCTTCTTTCCTTAGTAAATAAGCCTAAATAGCTTAATATAATATATTATTTATATTAGTATTATTACTAATAATAGCTCTAAGTTATTTAGTAATATTATAGTCTTAAAGTATAGGTTATAAAACCGTAAATTAGTTTTCTCCTAAATAACCTAGTATTATATAAAGAGCTAGAAGGGCCTTTATATAATTCTTATTTTATTATTTAATAAAATATATAATAATATTTAAAAAAAGATATTCTTATAAAGAAGTTCAGATATTAAAAGTAAGATAAATACTTAAAACTATAAACTAGAGTTTTTATTATATAATATTCTTTAAGCTAACCTAGTATTTCCTAAGCTTTTTTCTTATATAAGAGTAAGTTATAGAAAGAAAGAACTAAGATTCTGGATTAAGTACTTAATAAAAGATATGAAATTCGGGCTATTTCCTATATCTAAATACCCGAGATAAATATAAGCCCAAATAGCTCTTATAAGTTCTTTCTATTTGGAATTAGATTTGGATCGAGTTGAGTCTATATTAGTAGAGGCTTAATAGATTAATAAGGTAGATTCAGAAGCTATATTTAAATAATAGAAAATAAAGTACTATTATATATTAAAGAGAGAATAAAAAAAAGTATGAAAATTTTAATCTTTTTTAGAAGAAATAGTAGTATGAATCTTAGTATTATATATTAAATACTAGCTAGTCTATATTATATAATAGACTATTAAATAAAAAGTATAATAGTATATTTATAATAGTTTACTTTTATATTAATTTTTATACTAATTAGTTTATAATTAAACTAGAAAGCGAGATATTCATATAATAGAACTCGCTTAATAGCTAGCTGGGTCTACTTTTATTAATAGAATTATTAATAACTGGATTAAATACTAGCTAGTCTATATTATATAATAGACTATTAAATAAAAAGTTAAAAAGTCTAATAGTATAGTAATAATAGTATGCTTTTATATTAATCTTAATACTAATCGGTTTATAATTAAACTAGAAAGCCATAATAGGGCTCGTTTAATAGCTGGGCCCACTTTTATTAATAATAATTATCGATATTAATCGTTTATTAATCGCTTAGCCGATAACGATTACTAATCGATAATTTCGATCGATAATTTATCGGAGCCTATACTGCTAGCGACCAACTGACGATCACGTGATGAGACATAGGGGTATATTAATAATCTACGCTTCACTCCCTTCCTGTTTCCTTCTCTCTTCTTTAGCTTTAGATTCTTGTATTTTAGGCAATCCACTACGTTCAGGCTTCGACCTGTTCAATTAGAGTCTCCCTGTGCCCGAGCCGTCACAGGAATCAGGCACTAAGACCAGCTGCTAAAGAGGGTTACTCTGGCCGAAATTGCCGCTCATTCTGGTAAATAAAGCGCCAGGCATACCTCTTGGTATGGTTGTATGTAATGTAACGTCAATTTATATAAGAATAGTGGTTGTTTTAAGACATATCATAGAAATTAATGAATTTACCCCCCTTTTGCTCTGAAATACGACCCTCTTATTGGCTCGCTAAGACATGGTCCGTGCGTTTTAGCGTAAGGTGCGCGTCGTCGCACTCAAGGGGTGTCACGGCCTGGACAAGCTGTGGAAGTGGAATGTGGTGTGTTTTGGTATGTTTATAATGAATGATGGTGCCCTAAGGGCGGTGAAGAAGCTATATGTACGCCTGTGCGTAGCACGTGACAAGGGGATACATTAGCTTGATTGACCAGCCGTTGGCTGTGGCCTTCGAACTTCCTGCAGCAGGCTCGCATTTCTCTGCAAATATGGGTTGAGTTATCCAGAATGAGGGACCCGGGTTCACAGTAATCTCATTGCTCACGTCCATCCTCCTCTCATATTGTCTGCATGATGATCGACGATGCTATCGTGATCAGTCAGTGGCTAATGCTCCTTGGTTCAGCCATTGGCTTCCAGCTGAGTGCGAGAATGGGTCTCTAGCAGACAAAAATCTCCGGGGTTACATTATAAACTACATTTCAGTGGAACAGAAGTGTGAGATCTGTCCAAGACTGGTACATTATATTGAACGGGATGTGAACCCACTGAACCATGGCTTGTGCCCCAGCAGCTTCTCAGATCGGTGTCTGGGGCCGTGGTGAAGAACCTGCATACAAGGTGAGATGTTTTGGCAGCATTGTCGTCATTGATTGGAGCTTTCCAAAAAAAAAAAAATTCACGATGCTCTACTGTGAGTAGAGCAGGTCGAGCGGACGTACGCCTGACCTCCGTCGCACGCGCTCGGTCTACTTTTCCTTCCTAACTTGGCAGACCCCTACTACGTTTTCTCTTAGTTTCGGAATTTTCTCAGGGAAGTTCTGGATCATCTTATCTGACAAGTTTCTAGTCAACAGACCGTCTCTATAATATTCACGTTCTCAAAATTACGAGTTTATTGAATAGATTATAGATAGGATTAGTCTAGCATGATTCAGATCAAGGTTTAGCGTAGTCTCCTCCCTCCAGGAATGACTGGCCTGATCGTACAATTACGTGAATATAATGTCCCATATTACCCAAATATAGCTGTTTTTAACACCGTCAAAGATGTTATGATCACGCCTTCAAAAACATCTAACAGGACGCAATGTCCCATCTTTGACAACGGTGGTTAAATGGGAGCCTTGACCAGAAGGCACCAGAAACCAGGAACCCCCGGGACTTCTTCTTCAGTCTAGGCAGAGAATAAGATAACTCCCCCCCCCCGGACTTTCAGACTTCTCGAAACTGGAATTCAAAACAACTTTCCATTTCCAGTGACGAGTTCTTCAGTCGTCATACTCAGAGCTATCTTCGTAGCTGTCGTCCTCACCGCCTCCCCTGTTGTCATCGACCTCATCTATGGATCTTTGGGAAGGTTCAAAGGTCTTCGGATCCGTGTAGGGGCCTTTGAACAGGAAGTCTTTGTTTCCATTCTCTGTATCATCCCAAAATTTAACCGAAAATATGCAGCCCGTCAGTCGCTTGTCAACACTGATAGCAGGGTAGAGCTTTCCCATCACGTTAGAGAATGCTTGTCCTATAATTTGCATTCAGCATTCGTCTCCAGCGAGCCAAAGAAGAGAGAACATTAAGAACGAAATTAAAAATCTGGATTTGCGAACCGTAGCGAAGAGTAACTTACCGATAATTTCTCCATCCATCGTATAGAAGGCGGTATTTTTGTCAAAGTTAACGCCGCACCCGATAGTGTGGTCCTGACTGTACTTTGGGCCGTAAGGATCCCCCGTCACGGTCCTTAAACCGGCGTCGAAGGAGTTGCCGTCGTCACCGTGGTACCCCCAAGATCCCTCCCTCCAGCCCAACTGAATGTTCAGTGGCGTGTTCTCCTCGCAGAAACCAACCCCGAAATAGTCGGAAATTTGGTGCTTCGAATCGTCCCCCCGGTTTTCGATCTTCACCTCGAAATAGTAAATACCGTCTTTCCCAGGCTTCATGGGGTGGTTGGCCCGCACCACGCCTTTAGACTCTACCATGTTGATAATTTCAGCTGATGAGAGTCACATTGTTAGCGATAAATGCCGTATACAATGCTGGTGGGTTTGGAGGAAAAGGTCAACTTACAGTCGACTGTGATAGACCTGGCATCTGGTTGGCGGTGCAGACCCGGAGCCATGTCCTTCGGATGCCATTCGGTCGGAGGTTTCATCGGACTCGGGGAGTCTCTGTCGTCTCTCCTGCGGCGGCTTATATTCCTTGCCGTCTCTTCGATCAGCCACAAGATCCTGGATCGGCCATATCTCTCGGCCATATCAAGTACGGTCCACCCATCTTCATCTGCCTGCCTGGAGTCATATTGGACCTCTTTGAGCAGCTTCTCGACGAAATCTGTCCTATTTGCCGCCGCTGCGGCGTTGATAGCATGTTGGAATTGGGATGGGAAGGCGTCATGTCTCTGCATGGCCCGCAGGACTTGGTCGAAGGTGTCGACGCTAGACTCGAGGGCTGCCCAGTACAGCGCATCGCGTCCTCGCATGTCTTTGATGCGCGGGTCTGCTCCGCCGTTGATGAGTTTCGAGACGATGAGCTTGTAGTCGCGACTGACGGCATGGATCAATGCCGTCTTACCCCACCAGTCCTGTAGATCCACCTTCGCTCCACGGGCAATCAGATCGTCAACAACGTCGGTTCCTTGAATGATTGCTATCATGAGGGGCGTCCGTTTGACAGCGTCTTGCTCGTCAATGTCGACATCTGGTTGTGTCCACAGATAAGAAAGGAGGTCAACGCTCTTCCAGAAGATGGCGTGAGAGATTAACCCTCGTCCATAGGAGTCCTTGTAGGATAACTCTGCACCATGCTCGACAATGATCTCGAGTATGTTTTGCCTGCCTTTTCGGACGGCAACTTGTGCTGGTGTCTCGCTGTTATCGGGCTGGAATAGGTTTACGTCGGCCTTACGCTCCAGCAACTTTTTGACGTTAGACAAATCACCATTATCGATTGCGGCGATCAAGGCGGTGCCGTGTCTTCCCTTGCTAACAACATTCACGTCAGCATTTCGCTCTAAACAGAGGTCTACAATCTCCAAGGCCTGACGCCCCAATGAAAATTCCAGAGGCGTCCCCCTGGGCCAGTCGGCATAGTTGATATCCGCGTCTGCATCGAGTAGAAGCTTCGCTTTATCAAGACTTTCGTCCGCTATAGCCGCGCACAGAGCGCTGCCATAGGTTCCGCCAGTGACATTAGCATCGGCACCACCATTCAACAATGCTTTGACTGCGCTCTCCGTTCCCCACCACGCAGCGGTCTGAATGGCTGTATGAAGCGGGTAATCATCGCTGGTGGCGTTGACTTTGGCTCCTTTTTTCAAGAGAATTTCGATCGTTTCGGCATAATCACCCATTGCAGCCGCCATTAGTGGAGTCCCGTACAGCCGAGAGTGAACTTCTGGATCCACATTCTGTTCCAAAAGGTATTCTACGATATCTGTTTTGCCTCTACGAGCGGCGAGATGGATTGGCGCTTCGCCACTCTTGTTAGTTGCATTGACGTTGGCCCCGCGTACTATCAACAGCTTGACGGTAGCAAGTATTCCACTCTCTGCGGCAACATGCAAGGCGGTTGCCCCCTCCGTGTTTGTTGTATTAGGATCCACGCCTGCGTCTAGGTGATATTGAATGGTCGCGGCTCCTTTCCAATACTCCGCGGCTGAGAAAAGCGAGGGACTACCGTTCGAATTTATTGACTTTGGATCTGCGCCGGCTTGAAGAAGTAACTGGGTGACTTCGGGGCTGTCATAGGCTGCGTGGAGTGCGGTCCATCCCGTCGTGGTCTTTCGGGCTTCGAGGTTTGGCGAGCCCTTGAGCAGTTCATTGACCGATTTGGCGTCAGCTCTGTACGCCGCTCGCCACAGTGGTGTTACTCCGCTCTCATCCTCCGCATCGATATCAGCACCGAGTTCCAGGAGAGTCTTCAGAGCTTCTATTTGGCTGCGCCTGACCGCCCGATGTAGTGGCCTCTCCCCATCGCTATCCTTAGCATTGAGGTCTGCCCCGCGCAGTTGAAGAAGTTTGATCATGGAAACCTTGTCGTTGTAGGCGGCAAAATGCAGAGCGGTGCCTTCCAAACCACTTCCAGCATTGACGTCCCAGCCGTTGTCCAACAGCAAGCGAACAAAGTCTTCGCGGTTGTCTTCAGCAGCTATAGTCAAGGCATTCCTCTCCCCTTGAATTTCTAGAGGTTTGAGTGATGGCGGTGACCACGAAAGGAGCGCCTCTGCTACCTCTATATGGCCTCCCTGTACAGCCAATGCAAATGCAGTTTGGCCTCCATAGTCTTGAATCAGTCTGCTATCCCCCTTTTGTGTTGGATCATTGTGACCACGTTCTTGGCGCAGGAGTTCGTTAACGAGGTACAAGTGACCACAATAGGCAGCGATATGAAGAGCTGTCCGACCGATATCAGTTACGCCGTCCAGCTTGACGTCGTGCTTGAGAAGGATCTGGAGCGTTAAAAGCCTACCAGACCTTGCCGCTAAATGCAATGGGGTCCAAGCGGACTCGTTCACTGCGTTGACATCAAAAACGCCCGATGAACCCGGTTTTGAATCTAATAACTGCGCCACAATTTCCGGATGTTGCCGCTGAGTAGCCAAATGAAGCGCCGTGTTCCCGTTGGTATCTTTGACTACAGTTGTGATCCCAGACGTCAGAAGCGTCTCGACAAGGTGTGTGAAATCACCTGTAGCCGCTAGTAGCAGAGCAGTCGCGCGACTTTTCTCTGAATTGTACCGCGCATACTTGAGTAACTCCCTAACAACCTCGAGGTGCCCATGCGAAGCTGCCAGCTGTAGTGGGGACAATACATCGGCAGTGGTGTCAATGATAACTGGTGCAGTAGCGTCGTCTTCTTGGCTTCCAGTAGCTTCTGCCTCTTCGTTCACGAAGTCCTTCGATCCCAGAATCAGCTTCTGCAAGATTCCGAGATGTCCTTCCCTCGATGCCAGGTGGATCGGCGATAGCCCCTCCTTGGTCTCAATATGAATGTTTGCCTCGGATTCGAACAGAACATCGCAAGTTGAATCGTGCCCATACTGAATTGCAAGATGTAGTGCGGTACATCCATCTTCCCTTTGGCCATTTATGTCCGCTCCGTGCTTCAGCAGAAGCGTCACGATGTCGTCGAACCCTCCTGCAGCCGCTACTTTTAGGGCGTCATTGCCAGAGTCGGTCAACGCTTTCACGTCGATTCCAGCATTGATCAATGAGCGGACGAGGTCTGTTTGCCCAGTTATAGAAGCCAAGTGGAGTGCTGTGAGCTTCTTTCCCACAACAACATTGCTCTTTGCGCCGTTTGCCAAAAGATAAGCTGTCATCTTCTCGTACCCGTTCGAAGTCGCGAGCACAAACGGAGGTCTACCGTACTTGTCCTCTCCATTGATCATGTCTGGCTTAGCTTTGACAAGTGTCTCAAGGATGTTCATAAAGCCGCCGTCGGCGGCCAGACACATGGCTTCTTTGGACTGGGCCCCTTCTTCTAAGAGCAAAGCAACAACGTCCTCGTGGCCGTGGCCAGCGGCTAGATCAAGCGCTTCTCTAAAAGCACCTTCGAAGCCCTCCGCAGACTTTGCTTGCTGAATCGTATCTTTAGCTATATCGAGTAGGCCGAACCTGCTGGCGATTTTCAAAGAACTGTCAAGGGCTGAGAATTTCGGAGTCGGTACGTCTGTTCTCGTGTCTTTTTTACTTGGGAGGTCGCTATATTTCTGGTAGAGCGCGCACCAAGCTTTGACGTTCTCTTCCTTGCTGAAAAGCTCGAGTACTCGAGCCTTGATTTGAGACCTATCTCCGGCTCTCGTGTAGTGCTGCGGCCAATTTGTCACTGCGTAGCCAATGAGCTTGAACTCGGCGCCGCCCATCGAGTCGAGATTTGGACTGGTGCCCGATTCCTCAGTAGCCGTAGCAATATGCCCCAGAATTGTCTCTAGATAATCTAGGCACTTGGATAGTATGATGCTATCCGGATCATGGCCCACGAGACGCCATTTATTGGCTAGAACAGGGCCGATTGTTTTGTGAATGAAGTGTACTTGCAAACCGGTCACCTTGATGAGAGTGCCGTTGACTGCCTGAAGGTCATGTGCAATGGACAAGGGTAAGTTGAGTTTCAAATGGTCCATGGACAGAACTCCTGGAGATGATAGAGCCACGATAACGGCTATCTCGTTCAAACTGAGGGGTCGAACGGAATGCAGAATCCATTGGAGTAAAGATAGCAGCGGTATTGGGCATTCGCTTTGGCATCGTTCCAGCGCCATCACATATATCTCATCCAGCGAAGACGGTAGTTTTTTTATGGCATTAATGACAGCGCTCTTTGTTGAAGGAATCCTTGCCGTTTCTAGGAGCCTCATGGCTAGAGCTGTCTGAAGGAATGTGGTTGGCGGATTGCATAGCTTGTTGACAATATCGTCTTTACAAAGTCCCCACTGCTTATGGTTGTCAACAAGATTTTCAATCCGAGACCGAACATACGCCCCAACAGATGCGATGCGCCAGGCCTCGTCGGAAAGATCGATATCACGACAGATCTTGGTAGCGTGGTGGAAAGCTCCATGTCGAGGCCCCTCGCCAATCACCATGACTTTGAATACACCGGTAGACAACTGTCGGTACTCCTCGAGCAGAGCAACCATATGATCGAGGGAGAAGGTGCCGCAATCTTGCGCCCCGTAAATGACGCAGAAGACTGGACTAGGACAGGACCCTTTAAGGAGAGAAAGGAAAAGGTTTCGCAATATCTCGAAACTGAAAATTTCCTCTTCCTCAATGGTGTCACTGATGGCAGAAACCCGGCGGAACAGTGAGGGCCGACTTAAAAGCAGTTGGCGGATCAACGAGACATAAAATGTTGTGCTAGGCTGAGTTCTCAAGTCTTGCTTACTGAAAGAAAAGCTGATGACGGTCGAGTCTGGAGTCTCCTCCCGGAGAGTTGTGATAAGGTGAGATGCGATGACAGCGCCGCCAGATCCTCGGGTTCCGTGGAAATAAAGGATGTTTGGCGCCTTTGAATCCAGATTCTGCCACTCGCAGTATGAGGGGTGTTGTATGATCCAATTCAATGAATCGGGAAACGGCCTTGCTAGCTGTAGTTGATAGTTGTTCGAGTCGACGATCGAAAGAGTTTGGATAAAGTTGTGGAACTCTTCAGATATTGCTAGAAAGCCGCCAAAATCAGCTTAAGTCTAAATAAAGGGATCTATCTTGACTGACGTTGCAGCTCTCGATTGACAGCCTGGCCAATCAGGTCGAAAATCTTTTCCGTTGTTGTATCTCCTGGGAGGAAGTTCCATAGTCCTGCCTCATCACTAGTGGAACCGAGAGTTGATCGGGCACGAGACGTGAATGTTGGCTTTGTGTCCTAATGCCGTTAGAAATGCTGATAAGCCATCTGATAATCTGTGCTCGCTAGAAGAGCAGGGATGAAGGCTGGGATTAGGCGGGAGCTCACAGCATCTACACTATCTACACTATCTGCTTTTCCTTTGCTCCTTACGTCCAATATGGCATGTTGCCTCTGTATACCGGCAAATGCCCAATAGAGTTCCTCTAGTGTATTTGGCAGCTCATTGAGTAACTTGGTGGGGGTGCGGGAGCCAAGGTCTGAGCCGGACAAGAGGTGGAAAAGTCCATGCTCCCACAAGGACAGATTCTTTTCTGCGTTGGGTGTGTCACAGAATATCTAAATTTGAACACGTTAGCCGCGCCATGGGTAGGCTCAGCTAATAGATATGATATGGGTTGCTCTTACTAGGATAGCGGCGTCGCTGGCAAGGCGACCATACCTGTCATCCTGTGAGGCAAGTACAAGTGCCTAATGGATCGTTAACTCTCGCTATCCAGAGTACCTCCTCTCAAGCCCTATCTATATACCTGTTGGACGAGTGAGCCCCCTAAGTCATGGCAGAGAAAGACGCAAGGCAAGTACTCGTCAGGGTCAGTCGAACTAGCCTGCATTATTGAGACCGTCAGTTCACCTTGCTGTGAGCCCGGGTTAACAAACTCACATCGCGCCTTCTGTCAGCCTGGACAGCCTCCAAGAGAGACAGCGCTCTCTCCAAGAACCCGAACCCGGCATTTCCCCAGCTCGTGTCCTCAGCGATAAATGCAAAGTCTGTCACAAAGGCCCTAGGGAACCGAGCGGACCAGAACTTGCTGGCCTCCCGCTGGGAAGAAGAGCTATCTCTGATGCCATGGGCAAGCACGAGGCTGGGACTTGATGTTAGGATACGCGACAGAGATCAGGACAGTGGTAGGCATTGCAAGCTAGAGGAGGCACTCACTGGAAGCGTTTCTCGTCATAGGGCTCCATGGCCGCCGAGCACAATCACGAATGGCGGGGTCGGACTAAGATAGTTGTGTTTTGTTTGGATTCATTTTGGTTTCTGCTGGCTGGAAAGGTAGACCAGGCTCAGCGGCACGTCAGGTTCAGCTCATGCAACAAATATGGGTAGGTGATAGGAGTACACCATACTGAGGATAAACCAGGCCAACGGTGGCTGTTGTTGAGTGGTGGGAGTGGGGAGGACAGTCAGCACGGCTTGCTAGTGCGGCGCAGGACTGGGCATCGCCGACGCCGGTGCCAACTGATGGCCTTGGACACTTTAATGCCGCTTTTAGCGACCGGAACAGCCTTGAACATACATATCAGATTGCTACTTGGCGCTATGATCGAGTCACTCTAGATGATACGGTATGTACTGTAGCAGAATCACAGAACTACAAGTCGGATCACGTCAAAGATAGGTGCAATGTGCTATTGAGACCCTTGAGACCCGTCTTACAGTACACCCCGAAGGCAGAGATGCAGGCGGAAGGCTGTTCTTCATGCTATGTACCACAGAGTCCTTCCTTATGGGATGGGTCTCAGCTTCTAGGCCACATCGTCTTGCGCCTCGGAAGAATATCCACAAGACTCTATCTAGTCTGGAGTGGCATAGTATATTCAGCTGGGAGAACAGTTACTCGGAGGCGTCCACCCTCCGGAAGCTAGGATTTGACGTAAAAGCATGAAACCATTCAAAGAACAGGTTAAATAGAAGCCTGAGAGTTCAAGCAGGAACCTTGAGCAGGGTCGCCAGCACCACATCGGCGTGCTTCCCAATGTCCATATCCCGCATGTTGGTCAAATCCACATCCACCACACTCGGATCGAGGCTGGAGATACCCAGATCCTCCAGATCCGTCTCGCCATCCAGTTCGACGGGATCAACCGGGTCCGGTTTTTCAAGACCAAGCAGACGCCGCATCTTGCCCTCAAAGTCGACGCCGGTGTCGACTGAGATGGTGAAGCGGAAGGGAACATCGTCCTTGCGGCGCAGAAGCACCGCCGCACGCAAGAAACTCGGGATTCCCTGCTTCTTGACCTTGTCCTCCTCCAAGGTCCAAATGACGCCGTTGTCCTTGCCAAAATCGGCAAAGAGGCGCTTCATCCCGACTAGAGTCGTTGCGTGCTGCGTTTCCTCGACCTTGGACGTGTCCCAGACGTACCCGAGGTCGCCGCCGGCGCCAGCCGCGTTGCCTTTGATGCTGGCATTGAACGTCTGGTGAACGTCGCGGGTCGAGGTGGACTTGTTGATCGCAAAGCTTCCTGCCGGCGCAATGGCCGAGACCTCTGGGCGGTTCTTGACGTTGCCGCTGGCGTCCTCGAAGGTCAGGATGATCATGCCGCTGGTGAATCTCCGCGCGCTCTTCACGCTGAGAAAGTTGAACTCGAAAATCAGAAGCGTCGCCGCGTCGCCGTTGGGGGTGAAATCGCCATGTGTCACACTGACTAGGGCGGCGCGGAGGGTCAGAGCGTCCCCGCGATCAATGAGCACGGCCCGAGCCTTGTCGCCAGGCACGTTTTTAGTGCGGAAGCCCGAGTTGGGGTCTCCTTCTTCGAGGAGGAGGATTTCGACCGGCTCCATGTTTGGTTCGGAGGGCTCTGCGGGTTCTGTGGTGTGCCAAGGTGGCAGGTGGGTGGATGAGAAAATACGGACGAAGTTTCGCTATCGCGCTGATGATCAGGCTCGGCAAAAATACCTAAATTTCCGGTATCGATACGTATCGATGCCAGAATCGTAAGGTATCAATAGTATTAATAGTAGTATCGATTCCCTGAACCTAATTTTCCCCTTTAATTACAATTAACTTTCGAACTACTTCTCTTATAAGAAAACTTTTGGTAGCGCAAATATTCTCCTTAATTTAGGCTTTCCATCTAGCTACTTATCTTATACTTTAGGCTAAAACTAATCTCAATGCGGCTATTTTAAGTAAAAATGAGCTTTTGAGATTTTCGTAAGGCTCGCTTATATATTTAGTACCTTGATAAGAAATACGAATACGGGGCTTAATTCTCTAAATATGAGAGGTATTTTAAATTTAAGATATTATTAAATTTTATTAATAATAGTAAATAAATTTTTTAATAAAAAGACTAGAAATGAAAGGAATTATATATAAATGTATTCTTATATAAATAAAATAATAAAATAAAGAGATAATTTTTAGGGGTAAGAATTAATAAGGTATTAATATGTATCGATTCTTACGATACCTGAAAAATACCCAATACTATTAATACCGGTATCGATGCCTCAGGTATTTTTGCCGAGCCTGTGATGATATACGAAGTTGGGTGCTACTCGGTATGCCAAATGGGGTCCATCCATCCATGCATCACTGAGACGCCTTGCCTCGGCCGAGTTCTATTTCCAGGAAGTTGCAGGAGCTGCCCCCAATAATCTTCCGCGATGGCCAATGAGCCGGAGGATGGGGCGAGAAAGGGGCGTCCCCCGAGCTGTAGCTGCATAGCTGTAGCTGCAAGGCTTTACAGAGTTGTGTGACCCCTCCCGCAGATCTTCCGCTCACAGGGCGAGGGCAAGGGAGAGAGAGGGGGCTATGGAGCAAGAGGCTGGGTGCGTCTCCAGCCGCAGAAAGGCCTATCCTTATCGCCGTCGCCGGCTCTCCATCCATCGCCAGGGCTGAAGTAATACTATGGTCTATCCAAATCGCCTGGACTGTCATTCATGTGCCCCTTCCGATCTCTTTTTGCTCTTGCCTAGGCATACCTTGTAACTTGTCGGCTCAGGTAGGCTAAGGTGACTTTACTAACGATTTCAACGGAGGGTGGGTGAGATCGACTGTGTCATCCCACTTAGCTTGGTTAACTGCCTTCGGCTTTCTTTCGGCTGGAACACTGGTGCCGCCTGGCAGTCGTCAAAATGGCACCTGTGAAAGTCGAGGAGAGGGACAAGGAAGCGAAGGAAGCGAAGGAGGAGAATGAGGCAAAGGAGGGGAAAGAAGAGACGGAGGAAAGAGTGATTAGGCAGAGACGTGGGAGCGACAAGAGAACGCAAAAGAAGCCAAAGAAAACAGGTGCCAAAGAGATCCTGAGCGCAGCCTTGCAGACGGAATTCACAAACCCCGCCGCGGCCCAAGAGTTCGAGAGCCGGTATAAGGAGAAAATGAGGAAAAAACCTGGCAACCAAATATTCCATGTCTTGGCGAAGAGTAGCAGCTTGCCCGAGAATATGCAGTGGCCGGACAGGAAGGTCAAGGAGTTCCTCGACTGGGCACTGGAGAGACATCATGCCCTCCTGGAGGTCAAGAATGATGATCAATACACACCGCTTCACTTGGCTCTCATGGACCGCAACACTACCTTCGTCGACGCAGTGTTGCTGAATTCTAAGCTGATCAATCTTGCTGCCGTCCTGCTTGAGACGTGTCAATATGGGAATTCACTGCATGTAGCCATTAAGTACAGGCTACCTTCGATAAAACTCATGGTCGAAAAAAGCGCCCAAATCAATAAAATGTTCGAAAAGGGACAGCCCGAGACCGGCAACACACCTCTCCATGCCTGCATGTCCATGGATATGGATGAACACGATGACGACAGCGACGTCGAAAGCGAGTTTGATGATGACGACGACGAAGATAGCCAGAGTCACAGTCTCCCTGACCCAGACCACGAGTCGGAAACTCCCATTGCAGACGAGCACCACCACCACCACCAAGAACTAAAGAACTTGGGCTGGGTTCCGATTGAGAATGGCCTAGGGAAGCGCAAGCCAACCCATGTGGAGTTAAAGCATCCAACTACCACAGGGCGCCGAGAAAGCCATGCGCTTCCGCTGCAACGTGCGCAATCTTTCATGGTACCTACAATTACTGAGTCTACCTCCCGATCTATTCAGCTCGTCCAGCTTCTCATCCAAAAGCACCACGCTATCCTGTGGCAACACAATACGGCGAAGCGGACACCCTACCAGGAAAGAATTCACCGACTGCGGACGTCGAAAGCCATTGAGAATGAGTTGGCAAAGGCTGAGAAGACTGGCCTCGAAGACAAAGCCGCGGCTCGAGAGGAGCTTTTACAGAGAATCGTGGCTAAGGACCCCATTGCTTCATACATTCGATCCTACTGCGTGAAGGAGTTCCCCCGGGACCGGATTATGGCATGTCTCTATCAACCTGGCCAAGGTACGTTTCAGCTCATAACATCAGGGTCGACTTCTCACTAAACATTCAACTAGAACGGCATATTGAATTTGACTTGGGAGGATTGCCGCATCCTACCATCTCAGAAGACTATCTTGATCGATTATCGAAGCATCTCCAATTTGAGAGTATCATGAAATATGTTGCATTACCAAAAATAACCATGGAGTCTCCTGCAATGGTTCGGAAGAAAAAAAGGGGGTAAGTAAAATCTAGGAACACGGATTGGGTCAGATATGCTTACTATCATGTTCTTCGTAGCGAGCAACCACCCCATAGACGTGGCCTTTCCGATCTTGTAGCAGTTTTCAATTGGTTGCGCAGAAACCATGTTGAAAAGATTGTCAAAATCATGGTCATCGACGATGGGGATCCGTCGCATGCAGATGCTAGTATCGAAGAAGCTCTAGAGGGCTTCGGTATCGAGATATGGGACTGGAAGAGACTGGATCTAAGTACCGAGGTGATTTGTAAATCAACGAAAGTCGTCCAAGAGATATCTCTTTACTCTTCCGGGAATAACGCTGTATTGATGGGGTGGGCAAGTCCACAGGGGTTGCCAAACAAGACAAAGTTCCCCGACGTGAGTTCATTAGTCCCGGTCCCGAATTCTGATACATATACTGAGAAATGCACTACTAGCTCAAAAAAGTAAACCTTTTTATCCGAGAGGTACGTCTCCCCATCCCTAGAACACGAGAGTCATTTGAGACATAGGTTGTCAAGCTGATGTCCTGTAGGGCCAAGAAGATCAACAGCGGTTGATGACGTATATCAACAGCTTCAAAAACACAATTAAGCGCGAGACCAATGATAGAGTTAAGGTGCATCACATCCTGGACAACAAAGATGTTAGCTACGCGTCTGAGCTCAAGAGCACTGAAGGCCACCTACAGCCGTCAGTCCCCACAATTTATTTCCGTCAACATAACCAGAAATTTGGCTAACAAATGACAGGGAAACCCCGTGGATCGACTGCGTAGTAAGCTTTGCCAGGCTCCTGCGCAGAGCACCAGGCGCCCGCAGCGTCCACCCCGTCAAGATCGCGATCATCGACGACGGCGTGGATGCGTCGCTGATCAGGCTCGACGGAAAGATTGCTATCGGAAAGTCGTTCTGCCCGTATGCCAACTCGACCGACCTTATGAGCCCGTATTATGTCCCGTCAGGTAACCACGGGACGTGCATGGCGACACTCATCAGCAAGATATGTCCTGAGGTGAGCCTGTACGTTGCTAGACTAGACGAGCGGCAGGCCGTTAGAGGCAGCCAACGGCAAATTACTGCTAAGTCTGCTGCAGATGTAAGTTTTTATATCTATTTCTTCTGCTTTCCATGCCTGCAGGGGCAACTTGACTTCCAAGTCTAAGAAACTACATAGGCAATTCGCTGGGCTACAGACTGTGGCGTCGATATCATCTCCATGAGTTGGACAATCGAGACGCCCGTGACCGGCAATGACGACATGGAGAGCCTCAAGACGGCTGTGCGGGACGCCACGGGAAATGATATCCTTATGTTCTGCTCGACGAGCGACCAGGGTAGCAGCACAAAGGACAACTGCTATCCAGGTGACTTTCCGGGCTGCATCAAGATCGGCGGAGCGACCAATACGGGCGAGGCGCTGGCCTGGGTCAACGCCGATAAAGTTGACTTCCTGCTCCCAGGTAAGAACGTACCCTTCGACAACAACGAGGGTAAGGTCATCTCGTACGAGTCTGGCAGTTCCGTCGCCACCGCTGCCGCCTCAGGTCTTGCGGGCCTACTCATGTTCTGCAGCTGGCTGCTTAAGGAGGATAACAAATCCTTCCAGGACCAGAAGAACATGGATGAGGCATTCAAGGCACTGGCTCAGCAAACCAAGTTCCCCCGCATGCAGGAGGTCTTCGAGCAGCGGTTCAAGCAGGCATTAGCGAAGCTTGAGCCGCCAAATCCGGACCAGAAGTTGAAGCAGCCGCCCCCAGAGTATGATATTTCGACTATGTCATGGGACGATAATTGCAAAGAGGCCCTCGATACTGTGATGGGGTGGATTCTACCGACTAATTAAGTCCCCTCTGGACAAGAGCTAATGAGTAATAGGAACTTCACAGTCAAATTATGGAGTTCTTACTGACTGAGATACCTGCGTCCAGCGATGGAAATGACACGTAGGTGCAGAAAGCGTGACAAAATCGTCTAGTCGCCGTTTTAGTAGCTAGGAAACTATATATCTGGCTTTAATCTCTCTTGTGCTAGCCTATCCTGTTCTATTATCTTTCTTGTGCCTGTCCATGTTCCCCCAGCTCACGTCACCAAAGCATGCTAGTTGCATGAGCAGTGCATGGAGGCTTTTTTCCAAACTTGCAATGGCATTTCTTACCTGTCAAGTCATCTTGGTCATGCACCGCCACACCCAAGTGGGTCAGGCAGTGTCAATGCATTGTCCAGGGAAGCGTTTTGTAATAACTGTATTTCATTGTCTACTATTTTATCTTCACAATGCCTTCTTTTGCACTCTCTGTCGTCTTGGCTTCTTCAGTAGATTGACTGGAGGTGGTGATTCTTCTGGTATAGAGGGCCTAAATAGGTGTCTTGTCAGTCTGTTGTCTGGCAATTCTACTCGTCCAGAACTTTCACTTGATAGTTTAGTCGGACGGGGTCTTTCTGGCTTAGGATTAGTGCTCAATAGAGATGGCTCCTCTAATATTAGAGAGAGGCCCCGTGAGCTGTATCTTGTCCAGTTAAATATAGAGTCGTGTCGTGCTTCAGTAGTGTAACTTGGCAGCTGTTCTTCTATCCCTATACTAGAGTAGTAGTAGTAATAGACCTCTATAACAAGTTGGTATGGTAAGCGTAATAGCATCTTATTAATGGTTTTTGTATATTATAGGCGTGAGCAGATACCGGGTTTAGGAGCCTATCCTAGTGCGAGCAGATAAAGCTTATAATACCTTAATAAACGATGTTTGTAATAGAGGGAACAGATGTGCTCTGAGATCTAGTAGCTAATAGAACCAGCAGGTACTATAAAATGACAGGAACTTCTATAGGATCGTCCTCCATAGTCCATTCGGAATATCACCTAGTTAGTTCCTATTAACATTTGTATGGTAATATTGTGGGAGGGAAACTGCGACAAGACAAAAACCCATATAAAGTATACCAGAGCGCAAAACGTGACTTAATAGCAAAATAACAAATCAAAAGCGTAAATAGTAAAGTATAAATAGTATATAGTATATAAAAGCTTAATTAATTAAATACTCATAAAGGATTATTCTCTAAGTCTATAGAAAAACCAGCTTTCTTATATGATTTCCGCAAGTCACGTATAAAAGGCCGCGGCCTTTACTATATAACCTAAACCTTAAAACTGCTAAAATAATACGATTTTCGACGAGTATAGCCTGCCATACTATATCCGACCCTCTATTTATTTGTACTTATCCCTTAAGTACCAAAAATAATAGAAAAATCCTACTCAGAGTCCGAAATAACGAAATATTTAGGATCTTCCTTTATTAGTTAATCTAACTTCTCCTCCGTATACCTAAAATAAGACTTATTACCCTTAAATAGTCTTATTTCATACTCCCGAACTTGCTTAAAGGTAATCCGAACCCGCTTAGCTATATTCTTATACTAAATCCGATATAGTTCTCTATATTAATTAGTATCTGCCTTTAACTATTACTTAATTTCTGCCTTTACTATAGGGTATTAAGGAGGCTTATTATAGTAAATCATATTATAAATCGTACTAATATACTCTAAACAGATAGTTTCTTTAAATTTCGTATTATCTGCTATATTCTTAAATTAATCTTTAATAAAAGAAGAAAGCTCTAGATAAGAGGCTTTAATAACCTTATAGGAGACTTCATTTTCGTATATTTTATTCTTAATAGTAACTAGATTTATAGGAACTATAGTAAAAGGCCTATTAAATAGTAAATTATTATTAAGCTATTCTTTAATTTATATATTATCCGAGAATTAATACTTTCTTATAATTTCAGACTTATAAATTACCTAGCTAAAGGTATTTATTTATCTAGTTAAATAGATTATACTTGGAATCTTTTCTTCTATTATTTTTAGTAAATACTTGCCTATTTCCTTAGCTATTTCTGGCTTAAATTTATTAGAAATAGAAAAGTAATTAATGTTTTTAAAGAACTTCTTATTAAAGATAGTAGCCTTCTTATAGTCCATAAGAAAAATATAGCTAATATTCTAATACTTTTTACTAAAATAAAATTTGCTATTTAAAGCTTTAGTAATAGCTAGATCTTTAGTATTACCTTTATATTAATTATAATTAATATTTCTAGGAGTAAAGTATTAGGCTAGCTAAGAGTAAGTAACTAGATAGATAAAATACTTACTTAATATCTCGTGAAATCCGAGCTATATTAATAGATCTGCTATTAAAAGTTAAGAGGCTAAGGTAAAATAGCTATTACTAAGATCTTTATATATTAATATATTATTTTTTTAGAGATAGAACTATAGTATTTCTATTTCTTTTATTAAGAGCTCTTAAATACTAAGCTTCTTAATTTACTTTAGATAATTCTTCTTATAAATATAGCTATTTATACCCATATTAGTAGTACTAGACTCAGGAATAGAGACTATAGTATTAAATTAGAGCTATAGATTAGGGTAGAATTAATTAGAAATATAGTACTTGTATTTATATTTCTTAATTTCTTAGTTTTTAAAAAAGAATTCTCGTATCTTCTTATTTACTCAAGTAATAGAAACATGCTTCTTGCCTTTAGTAACTTTATAGATCTTAGTAATTACCTTTAGAATATTCTTAATCTCTTATATATTAATAGAGAAAGCATTAGTAAGTTATTAAGTATATATTATATAAAAAGCTTTAAAAAATTCATTATTAATCCTATAATATTCTTACTTAAAAATAGGTCTCATAATACTATTATATATTTTCTTAAAGATATATTTATCTTACTAAGCAAGTATTAATTTCTATTTAGCTAATATCTTATAGGTATATTAAATGCCTTTATTAAGTTCTCCGGATTTAATACCTTTAGTTTTCTGCTTCTTAGTTCTGGGTATAGTTATAGAAGTCTTCTTAGATAATGTTTTTCTTTTTAAAATAAAGGATTCTTTTTTGCTTTTTGCTATTTTACTAACTTTATACTTAGTCTAGTATTTAGATTTCTACTATTTATTAGAAGTCTTAGATTTAGCTTATTCTTTATTCTTACTAGGTTCTTCTTATCTAGTTATACTAGTTTTACTAGTTTTACTAGTTCTACTAGCTTTATTAGTAGTTTTCTTACTAGGCTCTACTAAATTAGCTTCATTTTTCTTAGCTAGATCCGGTTAAATTAAAGCTAAAATTATAATAAGAGCCCATTTTTTAGACTTATTTCGGAAAGTAGGAAAAGGCTTATTACTATAAATTCCCTTAATTAGAATTCCGGAAGTATTAAAGATATATTATCTAGCTTTGAGGTTATTAGCTAATAGTAGTTTAAACTCTAATTCTCTATATTCCGAAATAGCTTTAGTATACTTAAATACCTTAGTAATATCTAATTTAGTAAATATACTAGTATTCTAATACTTCTTATTCTTAATATATTCTAAAGTAGCTTTATTAATTAACTAAATAGCTTTATATACTAAAGCTTTTGTTTTAAAAAAAGAATATAACTTCTTATAGATATTCTTATTAAGATTATTATAGATATTATTAATATATTAGCTAAAAGCTTTACTATATAATATAATTCTATTCTGACTCTTAATATTAAGACTATTTACTATAGTCTTAATCTTATTAAGCTTCTCTTATCTGCTTTTAGAAATGCCTTTAATAATATTCTCGAATTTCTTATTATTAGTTTAGTAATTCTTTAGTTCTTCCTTAGTTAATTCTAGTCTAGTTCCGTTTCTAATAAAGGTTTTCTATTTTAAGAGCTTATTATATATACTATTTAGCTTATCTAGGACATTTATATTAAATTCGGTAATTATAGCTATCTTTTCTGGTATTAATAAGCCTTTTATAATTACCTAAGCTTCTTTAATACTTTAAACTTTAATACTATTAATCTATAGGCTTTTAATAATACTATGGCTTATAAGAACTAGCTATTATACTTTACTAATTTAAGAAATCTGTTTTTTAGTCATTTTATTATTCTTAATAGGTTATAAAGGTATTATTAATATAATAGTTATAGGTTATAGAATTAAAGGTTCTCGAGATTACGAGAATTTCTTTTAAGTATATTCTAAAATAAAAAGTAAATTAAAATAGTCTTAGATTATATAAATATATTATATATATTTGAGTTTTTCTTTCTTTCTAGTAAAAAAACAAAGCTAAAATAGTAGTATATATAATAGGAAAAGTAGGTATAATAATTAGGTATATTTAAGGTAATATAGTTATAAATTAGGAATAATTATAAAAAGTAAAATATAGAATTAGGCTTCTATTATAAAAAAGAATATAAATATATATATTTAAGAAAATAATTAAGATAAGTTAGACTAAATAGTAATAATAGGGAAATAAGAAAGTAATATAATAGAAATATAGATATAATAATAGTATCTAAAATATTAGAATATAGAAGGAAATAATAAAATTTTTATAATATAGGTATATTCTAACTTCTTATTTATTTAAAGATATTTCTATTAATTTAAAAAATAGTATAAAAAAAAAGAAATAATATAGGAAATATATAAAAAATAAAATATATAAATATACTAAAGATATTAGAGAAAATATAAAATAAATATTAATAAAAAAAGAATTAGAATAATAGAATTAAGAAATAATTTAAAATAAAATATTACTTCTTTCGAAACTAATCTATATCTCTTCTAAAAGCTAATTATATTTATTTAGTACTTATTAGAATTAACTTTAAATAATATAAAACTATTTAGTTATTTGGGACTTTAAAGTAATATTTATATTAATAAAGGTAATACTAAAGGTATTAGAGTATATAGAAAAGAAAACTATAAGATAGTATAAATAGGGTTTATAGTATTATTATTAAGTTTGGAATAGTTAATATTAAAGTTAATATAGAATATAAAAAGATTAGGTATTCCGAATTAGTATTAAGGATATAGGAATTATTTAAATAATATTTAATAATAAGAAATAGATTAATAATAAGAATTAGTAAATTATACTAGCTTTTTAAAAAAGTAATTAGTTTCTGGTAATAAAATAGTATCTTAATTAGGAAATAGGTTTTATATAAAAGAAGTTCTTTTTATATAAAAATAGGAATATATAATATACTAACTAAGCCTTAGTATAAGTTTTAAGAATAGCTATAGTTATATTAAAGAGAAAGTGGGTTTTCTAATATAAGATAGGCTTTAAATAAGCAGATCTAGTTTATCTAATATCTAATAAATTCCTAGAATTATATATTATTAAGTATTTTCGGAAATAACTATTAGATTTAATAAGGTTTCTCTTTTCTTTTATAGGGCTTCTAGTTTAGCTATTTCGTTTATATATAACTCCTAATTAGGAAGTTTATTTAAGTATTATAAGGAAACTTATAATAGTAATTCAAGTTAAAGTTAAGATCTATAAATATTATAATCGAGCTTTAGACTAGTATAAGCCGCAAGAATAGCTAGTTAAAAAGGTAAGTAGAGCCTTTAAAAGGTTTCTAGTTTAATAAAATACATATAAAAGACTTTTTTCTTTTTTCTTTTCTTTTCCTAATTTTAAATATAGCTACTATTTATTATTATAGTTCAGAATTAAGAATTCGTAAAATAACTTCTTAATTCCCTATTTATTTTTATACTAAAAGAAATTCTTTATATTTAATTCCCAAGATCTAGTAATAGAATTTCATATATTAAGAATACTATCTAATAGTAATAATTAGATAATAATAAGAAATAAGTAATAGTAAAGCTTATCTGATTTCTAGAATAATAGTCTAATAATAATATTTTCTAAAGGTTATAAATATTAGTTAAAAGAAAAAATAAAAGATATATAAAGAATTAAATATAATAAGCTTTATTTTAAATTAAGAAAAGCTCTTATTATTAGATACTTTCTTCTAATTCTTTATAAAAAAAACATATTTTACTTTCTCTAATTCCGGTAACTCTAGAATATATATAATAATACTAATAGCTTTCTTAATCTCCTAAGTACTATTTTACTTATAGTACTTTATAACTATTTCTCTTTCTAGTTCTATATCTGTTTTAAAATATTTATTTATAGGTATATACTTATTATTAACTTTATTTTTAGGGAAATACTAGAATTTATTTCTTTTAATAAATTACTTAAATTAATTCCCGATATATATTCTTTAGAATATAATACTATTAAGTTCTTCTAATATATAGTATTCTTTTAGTTAATTCATATATCTTATTTTATATAGGCTAAGCTAGTAATATAGTAGCTTTATATTCCTTAACTTGTTTTAATTTATTAATTTAATATTATATATAAGAACTAGATTCTTTTCGGAAATAGGCTTTAAATAAATCTAGTAAGTAATATTAAATTATTTCTTTCTTTTTTAGTATCTTCTATTTTTCTTTATTCTAGCTTCTTTAATATCTTTATTTCTTATTTATATTTGCTTTATATATATCTCTAGAAGTATTTCTTTATTATAGACTTTATCTTATCTAAGTATTCTCTAGATTAGAAAGCATATTTCTATAAATAGTACTATTTTCTTATTATATATTTATATAAAAGGAAATAAATCTAATTAGTTTATATATAGTAATTTAATTAGTAAATAGAATATATAGTAATAAATTTACCTAAGGCTTCTTTTTATTTATTATAAGTATTATAAGTACTTAAATAATTAGTTAATATTCTTTTTTAATTATATTATTTCCTTTAGAATTATAGGCTAAAATAATAATTCTATTAATTCCTAGCTTATTAAGTTCCTGAATTATTATTTCTTTGAATTCCGATTTGCTATTTACCTTAAGTTACCTAAATAAACCATATTTATAAATAATTTCTTCCTAAATAAATTTAGTAATTTTCTTACTAGTTAGGTTCTTTAAAGATCTAGCTTTAATTTATTATAAAAAGTTATCTCTAGTAATAACTAATAAGTTATATTCTTTATAGTCTAGTAGTTTAATTATATTAATCCTAAGGTAATAGAAAAGAAATATAGCTTTTATTAAATATAGAGCTTTTTCTTATTTTCTTTTACTCTTATACTAATAGACCTTATAGGTATTAATATACTTCTATATATAATTATAGTAATCTTCCTAGTAATAATAGCTAGTTATTAAATAAAAGATATTTTCTTTTCTAGTATATCTAATCTTATTATATAGCTCTTTAATAATAATTTCCCTTTACTTTTAATTATTAATAATAAATTAAGATAAATATATTTTAGATATAACTTTCTATAGTAATTAATCTCTTATACTATAATTTAAAGCTTCTTTATTTAATTTTCGAAACTTGGCTCTAGATATTTCTTCTAATCTAAAAAGTATTATAAGATATTATATAATATTTTAGTATTATTCGAAATAGCTATTATCTAAGAAATCTAGTAAAATAGTTAGGTTATTAAGTAAAGTATATAAGTTAGTATTATTATTTACTATTTTACTAGTAGTTATATATAAAAAGTTATAGCCTTTATTATATAACTTTCGGATTTTATTATTTTTTAATATTACTAATTTGCTTCTAGATATAATAAGGCTTTAATTATTAATTTCTAGTAACTAAATACTATTATTTAAATATCTAGTAAAGGTTTTAGGAATTGGATTTCTCAAAATAATATTATATAACTAAACCGGAACTACTTTCTTTATCTGAATTTTCTATCTAATAAGTACTATTCTAATAGTATTAAGCTCTATTACTAACTATTTATTAATATCTTTATTATTTTCGGTATTACTTTCTTATTATAAATATCTTAATAATCTATTAGTAATAATATATTTAATTCCTTTAATATACTTAACTTTAAAGTCAAATAACTAAATTCATACTAGCTAGTAAATAACTAGAGCTTTAGAAAAATCTATAGCTACTTTACTTAGCTATATAACAAATATATTAGTATCTAGTTTAAGAATAAAGTAAACTTTATATAGCCAGAATTATACTTTCTATAAATATTTTACTAGTTCTTGGTATTCTTTTTTAGTAATATTATATTTCTATTTAGTATTATTTTAGATTCCAGACTTATATTATATAACTTTCTTTTTTCCTTTATTATTATATTAACTAAGAATTGCGCCTTATTTATTTAGGCTAGTATTTATTACTAATATAATTATTCCCTAATCTTTTAATAGATTATAGTATAACTTATAAAGTATTAGAGCTATAGTAAGCTTTTCTTAAAAGATTTATATAGTTTGCTTTTATTTATTATCCTAGTTCTATATTATATTCTTCCTTATTAAATAATAAATAGATTTAGTAATAATTATAAAGCCTTTAATCTAAATATAATAATAAATAATAATTCTAATAAATACCTTATCTTTAGTTATATTATTATAATATTTCTATTTTAAGATCTTAGTAATTCCTAAACTTAAAGAGCTTCTTCTAAATACTTTATAAATAAAGCTAATAATAACTATATTATTATAATAGAACTATAATTTTTCTCTTATATTAGCTCTGGCTTATTTAATTCTATCTAAAGTTATATCTAGGTTTTAAAAGTATTTGAATATAAAATACCGAATTTCGGGTAAAATAAGCTATTTATTATACTTTATATAAGGTTCCTTAACTTTAATATTATTAATAAATAATATAGTAATTTTAGGAAATAAATTCTCTAAAATAGTTATAATAACTTATATAAACTATATAACGGAATTAGTAGTTTCCTAAGGTAATATAGTTATTCTTAATAGTTCCAGAGGTATTATAAATATAATTAAATCTCTATTATAAATATCTAGTATAAGTTAATTATATCTAGAAAAGAAATTAATTAGAAAAGTATAAGTATATCTAGTAAATTTCTTTAAGATCTTATTAGTAAATAGAAATAAGTTAGTATCTTATAGGATTACTAAATTCATTTTTATAGTAGTATTAATTAGTCTATAAGTTCTAGTAACCTTTTTTATAATTAAGAACTATAAATTCCGGTAAGGTTTATTATATTTCTTAAGAACTTTATAATTTAGGTATTTTAATAGTATTTTTACTATTACTAGTACTAGAGCTTTAGGATATAAGAAATTCTTTTCTTATTAGGCTTTATATTTAATAGTCTTAATTAGAATAAGTAGGCTAATATTCTTATAAACTTTTCCTATTTCTTTCTAATTAAATATAATTATATCTTTTTAATTAATTATTAATTCTTGAAATATAGCTAGTTTCTTTTTCTAGAACTAATTACTAATATCTAATTATTTAAAATATTCTGAAATAAATTATAAATCTCTTAAAATAGCTAATATTCTTAGTAAAAAGTAATTCTTATATTTCCTAGTATATTTCTATAAATATTCTCTAGTTTTAGATCTCTTAAACTAGTTTAAATATTTACTAGGGCCTTCTTTAGTTCTATTATTAGTATTTACTAGTTAAACTTTCTTATTCTTTATTTTATATATTTCTATAACTAGAAATAGACTATAGTTATTATTCTTTTCTTTAAAAGCTATAGCTATTTTCTCTAGTATTCTTTTTATCTAATTTCCGGAATTTATAACTTTCTTACTTAGCTTTTTCCTAATTAGATATAAAGAGTATTTTTTTATCTAGTATTTTAATATATTTTCCTTAAGTTCCTATATATTTCAGAATTCTTTCTAGTCTTAAATTTAATATTTCTTAGTTTTAAGAATATATTTCTTTATTATTAGGAAATACTATTTTATTTCTTTTTTAGAAATATTTTTACTTAATACTTTTTTTACTTCTTTTTCTATTAATTCCGGAATAACTCTTAATAATACTCTAATTAGAGTCTTTTCTGTTTTAGTTTCTCTAAAAATATTATTAATTTCCTAAACTTCTAAACCCAAAATAAAAGAATTTATAAGAAATTCTGGTATTTTTCTATTTCTCCTAATATTACTACTAGTTATAATACCAGACTTTATTTTTTCTTTTTACTTTTAGTTTCCTATTTTATCTTACTTAATTCCTTAATTCTAGAAACTTAGTACTTTTAAATTATTACTTTCTTTTACTTTCCGGTATTCTTTAAAAATAAAATAATTATAATAATATAGGTATTCTAGTTATTTTTAGGATTAGTAAATCTTTTATCTTATAAACTATTACTTTTATATATAATATTTATTTTTATTTTTACTAAGAATAATTAACTAAATAGGATTTTTAAAGTCTCTTTAACTAGAAAGAATATATCTTTATATTTTACTTTATTTATAACCTTAGCTTTAAGCTTTATTATTCCTATAAATCCAAATTCTGCCCTAATAATAATAGATATTTAATAATCTATAGTATTATATATTATTTTACTAATATTTCTAGAAATCTTTTTAGAGAAAATATTAACTTTAGCTCTAGTATTAATTATTTCTTTATATTTAATATTTCTTTAAGGTTTTCAAAATATAAACTAGAGATATAAAGCTTATATAATATATTTATAAACTAGTAATATCCGAATATTAATACTATTACCTTTAAATTAAATAATTCTATTAATATTAGATACCTGAACTAGTATTTCTAATTTCTTAAATATTCTATCTATTATATAAGCCATAGCTACTAGTTCTATAGATCTTCTAGTATATCTAATTATACTTAATATAATAGTATTTTCTATTTATAAAATAGTAAAATAAGAAGTATTATTCTTAATTTATTAATTCTAAAATATAATAGCTAGATCTAGCGTTTTTAAGATATTAATAAGTATTCTTATTTCTTTCTAAGTCTTTGGAAATAGAATAATTACTTTCTTTAGTAATTTTATTAGAATATTATTAATTTCAGGAATTCTATACTTATTATAATTAAGAATATATTAGATCCCTAATTTATTCTATTTATTTCCGGAAGTATTAATATCTATATTCTTAGCTAGGCTATTCTCTTATTTATTATTTCTTAAAATAGTATTCTTCTAACTTCTTATATAAAATAGCTTCTTTTCTGCTTTAGCTCGTTTTCGGAAAACCTCTTTAACTATTTCTATTTCTTTTCTCTTTCTTCTTAATAAGAAACCCGTTATAGTATTAATAGAAATACTATTTATAGCCAAATTTTAGTATTATTTATTAATTCCAGAACCTAAAGTATTAGTAATTTTAATATAATTTCCTCTAAGGCAAAGTAGCTATTTAAATTCCCTAGATATAACTTACTTGCTTTTATATATAGATTCCGGTTAGCTAGTTCTTTTTTCTCTTTCTTATTTAGTAAACTAGGTATTTCCTATTAATTTCTGGATATTTTTAGGTTAAGTATTTAAGTTATAATTAAATTCTTTTTTTCGGATTTAGGAAATAATTTAGTTAAACTACTAGTACTTACTAGTAAGAAAAAAGAAAATACTTTCTTATCTAGGCTTAAATAGCCCTTTATATTATCTTCTATTAAATTAGTAAGTATACCTATAGTTTATAAGTTTTTTTATTAGTAAGTAATAAAACTAAGAAATATAGATATATTCTAGATTAATATTATTATTCTTATTTCTATTATAGTATTTATAGCAAATTTGTTTTCTCGGTTCTAGGTTTATATTATAAACTATATTAACTTAAGTAATGTTTTCTAATTATATTTAAGACTAACTTCTTCTAGAATATAATTATCTAGATTCTTTACCTATTCTAGCTCGATTATTATAGCTACTATAGTATTCTTTATAACCTTTATTACGATTTCTAGTATATTTTTTTTAAAAACTCGAATTATACTTACTAGATTATTAATACTATTATACTTATTATAGTTAGCTAGGCTATATAAGCAGGCTATAAATATTTTCCCGAATTATAATAGTAGCTATATTAAGTTATTTCTATAAGTTCTTTAAAGTTATAGTAATAATAAATAGTTTTTCTAGACTTCTTACTAGCTAGTTAATATTATCTTCTTTAGGTTTATTACTTTTAGTAGGTTTTATATAATTAGCTATAAACTGAATTCTTCTCTTATTTATACCTATAGTAGCTTTAGGAAATATAATAAGAGAAACTAGTAAGAAATAATCGTTTTCTAGTTTAGGAACTATATTATAAACTATTATATTTAAGTATTCTTATCTAAGTCTAGATATATCTAAGTTATTAGTAATATTAAAATAATATTTCTTTTCTTTATACTAATAAAATATTATTACCTTTTTATATATTTTATTATATTTATAAATAGAAATATCTATAGGCTCGAAGTTTATATTCTTAAGAATATAATTTCTTACTAAAATAAATAATTCCTTTATAAATTCTCGATACTAAGTAATTTTATTTCTTTCTTTTTTCTTTAGTAATTTCTTTAATACTTTATTAAATATATTAATATAAGACTTAAATAAGATTCCTTTATTTTAGGCTTATATAATAATCTAATTAAGAAAATCGCAGCTAATTTTGAGTATTTCCTAGTTATATTCTCGGAATTCCTTTAGTAAGGCCTTAAAGAACTTAGTTTCCTAGTAATTTCCTAGATTATTAGTATAGTACTCCGGTATAGCCTTAATCTAATTCTTATAAATAGAAGAAATATAATAGATAATTCTCTCTCTTTTAATATTATTAGAAATATAATAGTTCTTATATATATTTATATACTATTTTAAGAATATAGAAATATTACTTTCCTAAAACCATAGTATTTTAGGAGCTCCTATAAATAGCAAGTTCAAATCTAATACTAGTATATACTTATTCTTAGTTATATTAATCTTAATAATTTCTTCTATAGCTAATTATAGGATTTCTATACCTGAGACTTCTATTAATAATATTTCTAAAGAACTAATTTCCCGTTTAAATATATCTTTTAATTTAAGAACCGGAATTAGAGAGAAACCAGTTAATAATAATAGATATAGTCGAGGTTCGAGTTTTAGTATTAGTAGTAATAAAATAATAGCTTTTCTAGTCTTATTTCTATTACTTATACTTTCTTTCCTGCTTTATTAGCTTAATACCTATAGTATTTTCCCTTAATTTCGCTAAACTAGGTATACCTATTAATACTATTAAAGGTAATAAAAATAATAAATATAATTTCGCTAATTTTTCTGACTTTTCTAAATTCTTTTTTCTTTCTTTACTTAGTATCTATTTCTTTCTCTAAAAGCTTCTCTAATTTATCTATATAATTTCTTATTTCCGATTTCTTTTTAATTCTTATTTCTAATTCTAGTTTACTATTTTATTTAAATTTAAGAATATTCTCTCTTTTAGGTATCTTTTTCGGACTTAGAAGCAAGCTTTACTACTAAGATTAAAACTGCTTTAATTCCGGCTTTTACTATAACTAAAAATAATATATAAATTAATAGTATAACTTTATTTCCAAGTACTAAAGTCTAATTCTAACTAAGGTCTAACTTATACTATCTTAGTATAATATTTCTTATTCTATTTCCTTTACTTCTTTTTCTTCTATAATTAGCCTCTATTTCTACTACCCCTATATACTATACTAGTAACCACATCTTGCGGCTAACCTATATCCAAGTTACTAGATATATTAGAAATTAATATAAGATACTGAGATTAATACTTATATATCCTTAATATTTTGGCCTTAGGCTCAAGGTATTATAATAGCCCTTTTCTTCCCTAACTTACTAAGCTAATAATCCGCCTTATAGATATCTCTCAGAACTTTATAAGAGTATTACCTTAACTATAAAGTTTCTATTCTTCCTATATTACTTACTATAAAATATATGGAAGAGAAACTATAATAAGACAAAAACCTACATAAAGTATACTAGAGTACAAAACGTAACTTAATAGTAAAATAATAAATCAAAAGCGTAAATAGTAAAGCATAAATAGTATATAGTATATAAAAGCTTAATTAATTAAATACTCATAAAGGATTATTCTCTAAGTTTATAGAAAAACCAGCTTTCTTATATGATTTCTGCAAGTTACGTATAAAAGGCCGCGGCCTTTGCCATGTGACCTAAACCTCAAAACCGCCAAAACAATACGATTTTTGACGAGTACGGCCTGCCGTACCACAATATACACATATTTTAACTCTCTCACATTGCGCATTCCCAATCCAGGGCCAAGTCGGGCTCCTCTTGTGTGCTAATTATAGCTCCTGTCAGGGATCTCGTTGTGGCTTCCACTCTTAAAATAGATGGGTACCTAATGTGAGGCACCCGATTCTATAAGAGCCGAATCCGATCCCTTATTAATGAGCCTTATAAAGCTCTATAAACCTCTTACTATAACGCAAGTACAAAACATCTTTTACTCCCTAGTAGCTAGCTGCTTCTTCCAATATAAAGCGCTGTAATTATAGCCACTAGCTCAACTTTGGTATATATAGTAATAGTATATACTTTCTAGAAATCAATAGGCTTCAAAATCTCTCTTATTAGCTTTAAGACCTAAATACGTAATAGTCTAGCTATAACGGTACGAGTATTATGGGCTATATAGAGGCATATAATGTGGTGGGGATTTTACCCCCTATTGGTCACGTGGCGCGGTCAGGTGACCACCGGACGTCCGTACGTCCGGTTTCATATATATTCCCCGCTCTCCTTCTTAGTTCTTAGAAAACCAACTAATAAACCAACCTTCACTCTCTAATTTCACGCCTCACTCGTACGCTGTGATCCCACGCTGTGGAAGCCCATTCTACTCTATATATTACTCCGTGTTTTATATCCCTATTATAATAAGAGTGCGTATTATAGACTAATCATAATACTTATAGGCTAGCTGCAAAGGAGAAAAGAAATATAATAAAGGAAAATATAAAGGAGTATTATACTATAACTTTTATAATCTAGTCTGAAACCCCTCCGAGTTTGTCCCATTATAGTATTTGGAAAATAACACGTAACCTTATCAAGAGTAAGTCTTTATTGAAATTAGGGGCCTAAGGCCCCTAATGGGCTTAGTAAGCCCTGGAATAGAGCCTTAGGGGCTATATACTAATGAGGCTTAAGCTATAAGCTTATTACTAAGTATATTATGCCTTATAAGATTAATTTAGGGCATAATAACCGAAGTCCCTACCAAAAGCACGACCCCACCAAAAGCACGTGAATTGACGAGATTTCCCGAAACTTCCAAAAATTAGTATTTAATAACCATCTAATGGATTATAATAAAACTGAAGCAATGCGTAGTATCAATTAAGAACTCGATATTATTTCAATTAAAAAAGCTATTTAAAGCGTTGTGGTAAACTAATTGTCCGCGTGGCTATTTTCCTTGCTCCTACCACCATTAGTACTACCCCCTGATCTGGCAGAACCACATTAGGTTATACGGGCAGTTCCACTGGTGCCTTTACCTTAGGGAGCGCCTTTGTCCGATTTGACACTCTCGGAGTAGCTTTTTTTGCCTTCGGAATAGTATAATTTGGCTGCTTCTTTGGTGTCTTTTTGGCCACCGTAGCTCGCTCCTTCCCCCCTCCCTCTCTTGCGGCCTTAGCCCCCCCTATAGCTTTCTCCTTCGCTTTCCTCTCTTTTTCTAGCTTATTTTTGAGGGCATTTGCGGCTCTCTTGATTTTTCTTTCCAATTTCGCCTCCTCCTCAGCTGCTTTTAGTGCTTCCTTTTGCTCCTGATATTCCCTAGCCTTGACTACCTGCGCAGGAGAGTAGTAATCGACAATACCCTTATTTAGCTAGCCACAAAGATTCAAACGAACTCCTTATTGACCCTTCTTCTTCTGGAGATTAATAGCCTTAAATAAGCCTCGGTTTTGGTATTATAGGCAAGCTACTTGTGCAGAGAGATATAAGGTGGTAGCGAAGAGTTTCTTGACTTTGTCTTTAGTTAGTTCTTTATCATATGCAAGCTGAAATCGACGAATTGCTTTTGAAGTCTTGGGCGTACGTAATTCCTGAGCCTTTTCAGGTAAAGAGAGCGTGGGACGAGTAATAGTCTTAATAATTGTGCTTCCATCTATTAGCCAGATACCCGATTTGCGAAAAGCAGATTAGATATTTTCCTTAGTAAAAGCTTTATCAAATGCGATCTTGAATCTCGGCCAAAAAAGCCCTTTTGTCATTCCAATGGTTCCCATTATTTCGTCTATTAGCTTATTGATTTCAATGGAGTAATATGTCGAGAGAGGTTAGAAAAGGCCCATATTGAGAGATTAAAGGCAATGGGTCGTATAAGGTAGTAAAATCAGGAGAATTATACCATTTTGATTAGCCCAATTAACGAATGCCATATTAACGTGGCTTGAATGTCTATCTATAATTAAAAGACGCTTTTGGGTCATACGTTTGGGTTTGGTATAGCGTTCAAAGATCTTCTAAAGCCACACTAGCCCGATCGCATTATTGGACCATTTATTACTTGAAACCGTAAAATGTGCCTTCGAATCTGTCTTTACTTCATTGACCCATATACTTATTAAATCGCCCGATTCGCCTTTGTATATTAGAAGTGGTGGTATCCATTTTCCAATTACAGATATGCAAGCCAAGATACTAATGAACTCCCGGCTTTCATCCTGCTTAGCCTTCGTGATTCTCCCTAAACGTAAAGCTTCTTGTATTATTATTCTCTTCAAGGAACGTCCAAACCCTATCAAGAATCCCTTTTCATCGAAATTATATATGTTTTCGGCTATAATTCTGTATTTTTCGATGACTATTACAAGCTAGAGAGCCAGACACACGTTAGCGAGTATTCAAGTAATAAACACGCGAAATAATATTAGAAAATAGCTTATAATACTGAAAAAGAGTTAAAATATTGGGGCATATTCGGTACCGGCTCGTAAATTATTAATATTACGAAGGTATAGGCTTTTTAGCCTAATGCTATGGCGCTTGATAAAATGGCCTACCTAGTTCTTCCCCACTTCTGCTCCCCTGATTTCCTCTGCAAGATTCTTGATAATATAACTAGTGGGCGGCATTCCCCGATCCGTAAGGTGATTAATTCGATAAATTAGAACCTCTTCTTGCTCGATGGTAAGGCATTGGTGCCAAAATGAGTTGGCTTACTGTCGAGTCTTCGTAAGGCCCCGAATACGTCGAGAAACAGCAGAACGCGAGCATTCATAGTACTTAGCTGCCTTGCTATAATCAGTGAACTCCCCTCTTTGAATTGCACCAATTGCCTTCGTAATCCGAGCTGATTTGTCGATTCTAGCCATGGTTTTGGTACTGGTGGTGGGACGCGATTTAGCGTGTTTTTGGTCGGGTCGTGCTTTTGATAGGGAGTTCGGTTATGCCTTATAAGGCTAAATTGGTTTAGTTAAGGTTGAATCGTTTAGTATAAGGCTCTTTAGTTTAGGGGTTTAGTACATGTGACTTAGGGGGTTCAGGGCTATATAAACAGGCTACTTACTACTATAGAACAGCAGTCAATTCAGTACGTTTTACTTGGTTTACATTGCAAGCACGTGACCCTAGCTTTATTATTAAGCTAGTTCAACAGTCTTGGATCGTCACAGATCTACACACCAAGTCACGTGTGACGAGGGAGAGGGAACCAAATCAGCTTACTAGGGCTCGGCAAAAACCCTTGCTAAATGGTGACAGGGGAACGAAAACGAATACCATTGTGACAACTTGATAGGCTCAAAGAGGTGGCTATGCCACAGGCAACAGGATCTTAATATAAATAATATGGAAACTGTAGCCGATTCACGACGGGGGGCTAGAAGAGGATCCCCTGAGCAGAATCTAGCTGACTCATTAGCGTGCTTAGGGGCTCAGGGCTCGGCTCAGGTTAGAGCGGCGCCTGCTCAGGTCCAAAGACGGAAGTGGAATTTGGAGAGGTTCAGATTCGAGGCAGATTATACTGGTAATCTTAGAACGTAGCACTGGGGAGCATAGAACGTGTCCGAGAAGGATGAGGGAGAAGAGCATAGTTTATTCTTTGTTTATTAAGGAATACAGAGTCTTGAAGACGAGCATTATTATATCTATTGCGTTAAACCTGCTTGTAGCTTGCGTGACATCCTGCCATCCCGTCCTTCACAAAAAGGGACGATTTATTTTATAATATCGTAATAGTATATCCTGCTATCCCGTAAAACTCTTGGTAATAGCGAGATTCAATAGGTTTAGGATTCTGCAGCCAGAACATCCCTCCTTCAGTCTTTCGAGAGGTCTCGTAGACACCGACCTTCTTATAGTATCCCGACCGTCCTGGTTGAAGGCTCAGAACAAGCCCATAAATCGCTACCCATTCTTTATCGTAGGTATGATGGACTAAAGGCATGATAACTAAGTCTTTGCTTTGGCGAAACTCAGGGTTCGAATGTCGAATCATCATATCAGCTCGAGTTCCGATCTGTTCATATGGACTGAAAACGATATTGAGGGGATCGTCGGCACTGAGATCCCACCGCCTCTGGAGTCTTATCATGCTGCTGATCGCATTGACTGGAATTTTATCGATCTTTAGCTTAAGTAGTAGCCCCGTAATTCGAATGTATCCGCCAGGCGCCTCGCGGCCCGACGCCTCGCCACCCGATTCCTCACCGTCCGTGGTTTCGTTTCGCATAGTTGATTTGATTTCATGTATTTGTGCCATCGTGTCCCATTGTACGTTCAGGGAGCTGAGAAAAGAGACGGGGCCATCTATCGACGCCCAAGACCAGCTTGGTGCCCTATATGAGGACACTTCAGTTATGTCTCCTGTGGCATGCCAGAGTAGTCCCCGGTATATGTCATTTTCCCACAGTCCGTCGACATATCTGTCCTTCAACAAGTTCATAAATACCCTCGCAATGCCGGAGATGGCCGGAAGCTTGTCGGTATCGAAGGTCAATTTTCTAGTCGAGTACTCGGTGACAAATTCGGTCCACTGGACATAGAGCTCCGGCTATTATAACTGTTAGCAGAGCTCAATTCCAGTGGCATTACCAGCATTGCATTTCTTACTTTAGTCAACTCGCTATAACGCTCTATTGGTTGCACTACCCGCATTTTGATGGATGATGGGTTGAAGAATGGGGCACCTGAGGGAAACGACTCGCAACAGCTTGCGGTATAACATTCCCAGTACATTTGCCTTCGACCAAAATGTAGCGTTCTTGGAGACTTCTTATTATTAGTAAGTATAGTCAAAACTGTCTGCAATTTGAACTGTGCGAGAAGCAGAGAGAGAAAGAAAACTTGCCATGACTTGCTCTTGGCAGACCCATCCACGTTCGTTGAGTGGCGCTCTAGTTACTTCTCTCGTCCAGTCGAATGAGGGAAAGACCGAGTATTTAGGACTGTGTGAATTGAACTTGACACAATCAATCTTTGGCGGCATGATTTCTCTTGGTTCGGTGAACCTTAATAGGCCTTCCTGTCCATTTCGGTATCCCGTAGCCGCAAGATTCAAAACACCATTAAGATAGACCCGGTCCATGGCAAGACTTTCCTTATGCCAATCGTCTCTTGAGTCTTGGATAATGCAAAGGGAGTCAATCCAGATGTAGCGAAATCCTAGATCGTATGTAATTCTTATTGCGTCTTGGAACACCATAGGCAGCTGTTGTAGTGGTATTGACTGTTCCAGCTCCTGCAGCTTGTCCTGTGTCAACTTGAAGAAGGGGACTTTACCCCAACAATGACTGAGCGACACATATTCGGTCTCGCGAGGGAGCGAATCGCTATGGCATAACCGTATAGAAAGACCTTTCTTCTCTTCGGTTCTATCCACAGCGACCAGACGCGTTGGGAGTTCTCCTTTAGCTGACCATGAACATATTTTGTGTCGCTCACGACAGGCAGAAAGCCAAGTTTTCACAATACGAATAATGATGAATTGTCTGAGCAAAACCACCATGTCGGTATGAATAGCCGGATTATTCGGCACAGTATATCTGAATTTGGAAATATATGGGTCGACTTCTACTCACACATTAGATTCAAGAACTTGAGCATTTGTTTGAGTGGGACAGGGTATTTTTACCTTGCGCCGGTATAGCCACAAATCGGCCGATTAACCTGAGTGATTCGTAGAGAAGCTTGTCGCCCTCAATAAACCAAATGCCGATCTCCTTAAGTTTCTCGGAAGAATCCTTAGCCGCTGTTGTTAAACAGTAGCTGATGTTTACGGGTCGATCTCGATCAGCGGGTTTCCCATCCAGTACCTCCGCAGCGGGTTCCCTATCCGACACTTCCTCAGCCTCGATCGGATTCATCCATTCCAAAATGCGAACGCAGATATAACACTTTTCTCCGGCGGATTGCTGAAGCTCAGAGCGGCTTTTGTAATGAGCGTAAGTCGGCTTGTCAATGGGAAGCTCCCACTGAAGCGGCGGCCCGGAAGTGGGCATATACTCTATGGTTTCTGCACGGGAAAAGATGGAGCTGCATCTTGAACACAGATGAGACGTGCTTCTCGAAGCCATTCTGCAGCGGTCGAGTGCGGCGTTAGTCTTTTCAAGGCGACAGGGGAGAAACGTTTGATGTGTTCCGAAGTAGCAGATGAGCGGTAAGGTTCTTGTGGTTGTTGCCTTCAGCTGTACTACTGTAGCGGGCGCTTAATAGACGCGCATCCACTGTGCCGAGAATGGAACGATCGACAGATCCGTACACACACGGGTCGGTACTCCGTACATACAGTACTATCCCCCTTGTGACAGACCTAGCTCGCCTATCACCTAATACCACATGGGCATGTGACCTTCACCTGACAGGGGTACTGACCCGCGATAATATTAGCGGGCGCTAGCGCACAGACTTACTCTTAAGTCTATCAGGCACACTTCAACAAGGCTAAGCCGCTTCCAAGTATCACGTGCATATAAAAGGTTTCCGGAGGGAACCTTGTCAGAGCCAAAATAGGATCCGCCCCTACAGACAAAACGAGGAAAGCATAAGCGGGCTTCAGGGGTGCCAAAACGCGCCCCTGCGGATACTAAAATAGCTCTTTAATGTATGCTCAGGATGTGCTCAGGATGCTCACCCTCAGCTCAGGTTAGAGCGGCGACGGCTCAGGTCCAAAGACGGAAATGGACATTGGTAGGCTCAGTTGTCGTCTGAGACTTTCGAGGTAGCCGGCGGCTTTCTTGAAATAGCGGGATACCTTGGTCAGGTCCTTTTACACTCCGATCCTTTCAGCTTCAACTACTTTCTCATGTAAGCAATATTCCACTGTCGAAAGATTCCTCGTAAGAAATCGTTACTCAAGACCATAAGTTATCTCATCTGCCTCACTATCGGCCCAACTCTGCTCTCCGCAGCCCTCTATCTCTGCCTCGCACGGATCATCGTTTCGTATGGCATCGAACACTCCCGTTTTCAGCCTCGCACATATGCCATCACCTTTATGAGCTGCGACTTCACATCTTTGGTCTTGCAATCCATCGGCGGAGGCATTACCTCCACCTCGGGTAACAAAGTTACTTCAGATACTGGTGTCCATATCATGGTCGCTGGTTTGGCGTTACAGGTTTTCAGCTTGATCCTGTTCATGGTTCTCTGCCTCGAGTTTGGCTGGCATGTGAGACACTCCCGTAAAGACTTCCGGGAGCGCTTCGCGGATTTGAGAAGTACCGACGCGTTCAGAGCTTTCAAATATGGTTCGTGAAGTCCTCCACCCTTCTCTAGGGAAGTATTAACTGGCATGCTCCTCAGCACTGGCGATATCCACCACAGCCATCGTCATTCGATCGGTGTATCGTGTTGTTGAACTATCTGGTGGATTCGGAGGAGCGTTGGCGAATAACCAGGCTGCATTCATGGTGCTAGAGGGTTCGATGGTGATCATCGCGGTACTAGCTATGACCGTATTCCACCCTGGGATATGTTTTAATGAGCATTGGGAGACTGCTGAATGGAAGTTAAGGAGTAAGCATTGATTGCTGTTGGTGTTATTTCCATCCCCGGTTGACTTTGTTTTGTTCTTGAGGTGTCATGGTCAATGATCAGCAGCCCCTGTATTCTTTGTATCCTTTTCATATCGATTCCCTGTACCGGTATTGGACCATAATCGGATCAGCCACGGGATCTGGGATACGTGCGCGTCCTCCCATTTATTCAAGGGTGTTTCGCCAAGGAATATGACGAAATGTACTCGCTCAGTTTTGATTAATCTCAGCGCACTTTTTCGATCGAACAATACGTCAGGTTATCTGCAAAGAGATCGCATGGAGTGGAAGGAATTCCAATCCCATCTTGCATGCTGTTTCTACTTTTCTACTGCCCAACATTACACTCATGTCGTGGTTTGAGAATTAAATGACTGAACAGGTCTTACACCTGAACGCTATTGATTTCACTATTGTACAGTACTGTATTGCATTCTATGAATAGTCGTACGCAGGGTACATATTGCACATGGTTTGTTTTTGATGTCTCGGATAGTTAGGGTTGCCATATAGGAATCCAAGAAAAGCGACGAGCGACTAGCCAACGAAAAAGGAGAAAATAGGAGAAAAGGAAGGTCAACCACGAAAGCGGCTACGGAGTGCAAGTCAGATAATTGTCTTCGCGCTTTTGCTAAACGCCCCGAGGCAGCTGCCTTTTGCGCTACCTACACGGCTGGTGGATCACAAGCTCTACTGACATATGCTGCGAAGGGTTGCGCACCATCAGCTTCCAGAGTATCGAGTGCCTGCTCTTGTATAGTACTGCGACTAACACTACCTACTACGATTTACCACTGCGACGACGGCGAACAACTTAACAACTACCACAAACCGGCAGCCTGCAAGAAAGTAAGACAGATCCGTTTGTAGTGCACGAAAGAGAGACTGACATATTTCTAGAACAACTGTTACCGCGCTATGCTGCATCCCCCTGTCACACCATTCTGCACTAGCTATCTTGCAGGGCGGGCAGTGGCATCCCTGTCGGGGTAGCAGCTGGTTGCAGTTCCTTAGCTTCCATGATTCCCAGCGGTTCTGCATGTGCAGCGACTCAGAAAAGTCTGAAATGCTAGTTGAGCAACAAGCATAAAGCCATAGATGGATTATTAATGTTACAAAGTGGGGCAATAATGGGATACGGTTTAACATTTGGAAATGACTTAGATCGGTGGTGGAATAGATCATGCTTTTTGTCAACTTACTGCTCTGGATCTTCGCATGGACGACAACTATTGCGATAACCAGAAATTGAACCACTCAACGATACTCCTATAGCTCTGTTCCTTGACATACCGCTCATACGGACCATCCAGATTACAACGCACAGCAAAGCCGTGACTAACACCCTGGAACAACTGGAGCTGATACTTCTTCCCACCTTCCTTTAGCATCCCCACCGCTTTCTGCCACTTCTCAGGCGGGAAAGCATGATCATTTTCCGCGCACGAGAGTAATAACGGCTTCGCAAGATTGTGAAATTGCTCATCAGTAAGGGCGCCTGGGTGTGCAAATGCTCCAGCAGTAATGAAGCCGTCGGCCGTCAAGGAGTCGAGTACGTATGGCGCGCCGAAGCAATAGCCTACGCAGCAGTACTTGGTGGTCTCTTTGCCGTATGTTGCAGCTATGGCTTTTGTCCATTTTGGCACGGTGGCGCGGGCAAAGCTGGCGTGCTTGTCTCGCCATGCTGCGTGGTCAAAGTCTGGATCTGTGGTCTTGTCATCTTTGTCTTTGCGATGTTTCCACACCGGATCCTGCATTTCATTAGATGGAACTTATCAGAGGAAGGTTAAAGGGTCTTGTTACGTCTCTGAAATAATCAATCCCGAATACGGTATATCCGGCATCGGCAAAAGCATCCATTAGCAGCATAGCGTTGTTATAGAAGCCATGAACATCTGGATAGTAGAACAAGATGTTGCCATTGCCTCTTCCTGGATGAGGGCTCGTTATGTATGTAGGCGCCTCTTCGATGGTATTGGAAAGTAATCGATTTATTAATGGAAAATCGATATATTGAAGGTTGACAGACTGCAGGATGACTAGATACAGAAGAGTGAGTTCTAGAAACAGAGGAAAAGTGTCCAAAGTAAGGGATTTATTCCCATTACCCTTCGGCGATACCGGTGATGCCGAGCCCGCTTTCTCCGATATATTATCAATTAGCTAATAAATCAAAAGTAATCAAAATAACGATATACTAGTAAGCTTGGTAAGCTCGGCGAGTGACGCATGACAAATGAGAGTGGAGAACCCTAAATTAGTGGTTGAACCTGGTGCTGGAAGGACTGGTAAGCTAGCTATGGTAGCGTACCAATTTCAACAGATGGTCTCTACTTTTCCTCGCGTCTCCCCGGTGTGGAGATTTCCTGATAGACAGTGATCACCAGGAGGAATTGCCAGGTAAGAATCTACTGGTGGTGCCATTCTGGTTTCGGGAAGAGACGATAAAATGAGATATTCGGAAAGAAAATGAGGAAGAGTTTATGTGACTTGAGTTGGAAGATGAGGCAAAAGAGGGGTAAGATGAGAAAGCCGAGGATTTGCCGACTTGACAACTGGGGCCCGTTGTGTACGATTTCGATCATGTCTTCACAGAACACTAGACGACATGACCTTGCTCAAATTTAAGCCCATTCTCTCTATACATTTACCGGGGGGACAGACCTGAGAACAGACGTGTGTGGCATTTGAATTTCGGGGGTTATTTGTTCCCCTTCCGTTTTCGCGTCCCACTGCCACTATGCTTCCTGGATATCTTCCCTCCCAGATGCCCAAAACGCCACATCAAGTCGTCAAATCCATACATAATACAATCAATATCCATGCCTATGCTTACAATCCACTCCCCTTATTACCTCTGATCCTTCCATCTTTCACAACACCAACACTAACCCCTTCCTCGCCCGTCATCCATCCAGGCATCTTCTCCCCATCAACAATACCAGCTTCGATCAGCTCCCTGATCCCGGCAAATACATGTTGACCGTGGAACGTGATTCGTATATCTGGTCTCCATCCATCATCAGCCAATTCATCCACGTCTTCCATTCTGTCGAGTTCAAGGGTTATGGTACTCCTCCTGCCCTTATGTTTCTTGTCCTTCCTTGCAGGTTCTGTGCCTTCCTCTGCTTCGACATCGTCGTCCGCCAAGGCAGAGACAGTGGGGAAGTGGTCTTCAAGACGAACATCCAGCCTCTCGATCCCTTTCCCATCGTCCGCTTTGGCAGACTTCCCAAATCTCCCTCTGGCAACCAATTTTCTCCTTTTCACCACCGATGGATCCTCGACTCTTTTACGCTTCATACCCGACTTCTTTTCTGCAGAATCCTTGTCCTCTTGATCATCCTCCAAGATCGATGATTCTGGTGTAGGAAGTTGCACATTCAACGGATTGTCACTCTCCTTCTTCTTATCTTCAGCATAAACACCCCATCCCCCGCCCGCAGCATTCATCCTCCCCCCTCCCCTACGTTCGACCAAAACATCCAAATTCTTCGCACTGAGACTTGTACCCTCCAGCTTAAAACGATCGCGCGGTTTGCTGAATGCTTTGGGGATGCCTTCTAACATCAACTTTCGTAAACTTTTGTTGTCCGCTGAAGAGGATACCGAGCCAGGGGCGGAGGAACTCGTAGCTGCGAGAGAAACGTATATGTACGGTGAGAAATCCGGGAAAGCTACATAGAATGTCTTGCTTGCATCGAACGTCGTCCTTTCCTTTGCTGAATGTAGCGCAAGACCTGTATTGTACGGACTTTCAAGGATGAACACTCGAAGGATTAGGAGAGGCAGGGTGGGATGCCGATCCAGATTGTAATGCGCTTTGACGTCTGGCAGCGCTTCTCTTTGTAGATTCCGCAGGAAAGTCGCAGGATGGAAGCGGGGTATCGAAGGGTGTTCTTTGTCATTCGGCGCAATATATTCGCCGGATAATCGTACAATCTTCAGCGCAGTCCATTTCTGGGACGCCGGGTGGTCGTAGAGGTATTGCATGTCTGCCATTGCCAATTGGTATAGAGATATGCCATATCGCCAGTCTCCTTCAAGTATTCGGTCCACCACATCTCGTTTTGATCCCTTTCGTGCTTGTAGGTCTGTGTAGATTTCGCGGAGGGCTGCGAGGGAAGATGCGGGTGGATAAAAGTCTTGCTCGTCGTCTTCGTCGTCTGATGATAGCAGATAGGGGCCTGAAGTCTCTTGATTGCGCTCGTCAAGCCAGTCGAGGACCAGGGAGAGCAGTGAGGGCCGCGTGAGTCGGTAGAGGATTCTGGTGACTGCGGGGTGTGACGCGGGGATAAGTTGCGAGGAAGGGAGCGCTGATGTCGTTGGAACGGAGAGGAGAGACATCATGATATGCAAACTATCTAGCTCTCAGAGGTCATTGCCGGAGTTCTATTGTGATTCGTTCTTGTTGCATTGTGGTTGTTGAAGCTCGAATTGTTGTTGTTGTTTTCGACTACAAACGCGGTTGGAGACACGCCGAAATCTCCAGACCACGTGACGAGCTCCCAAAGCTCCACACATCAAATCAAGTGAACGGATCCAACTTGGCTTTAAAGATGTCTGGATTGGTGAAAGTCAAGGAGGCGGCTGTCTTTTCTATTCCAAATCTTTAAAATGTCTAAATATCAAATGCACATACCAGGGTATCTATCCAACCACCCATATTTACACATTCTAACCGCATTTATCAAACTTGCCTAACCTCCCATAGATAGATCAACCGTCATAGGCAGCCCAGGAGCCTCAAAGTTTGTATCCCTCAAGCTCCTTCTCCGTCCACTCCCACAGCTTCCTCGCCAGATCCATATCCTGGCTCTGCCAACTCCCATTCCCAGGGACTCCAACAGGAGTGTAGTACTCCCCACTCTTCACTTCCCCCTTCCCATCTCCCTTCCTCGCCGTAGCACCCCAGAGCTGATTCTTAGATCCGCCTTCAACAGTCGTATAAAACATCCTCTTTCCCGCATTCAACAGCCCACCCAGTCCCATCCAGCCCGAGAACACTGTTCGCCAAAGCTCCGTATCCACGACCCCAGGGTGGACCCCCACAGCCGTGACACTCGGATATCTCCTGGCCAATTCTCTTGTAAACAAGATGTTCGCCAACTTCGACTGCGCGTACCGCACTAGACTCGGATACCACTTCATCTCCCCCCTCAGCTGTCCAAACTCAATGCCATTCCAAGATGTAGATATATGACCAATAGAACTCAGACATACAACTCTGACATCTGCTCCTGGCTCTTTCGCAGTCTTCAACAACGTTGGCATCAGGAGTTTGGTGAGCAACGCGTGTCCCATATGATTTGTTCCAAATTGGATCTCGTAGCCATTTGTTGTTGTCCCGGCTGGAAGGCCCATTACGCCAGCATTCAAAATCAAGATGTCTAGTCTATCCTCCTTGCTTGTGAATTCTCGGGCCGCGGCTTGTACGCTCGATAGGTCTGCGAGGTTGCATTGTACGAATTCGATTGGGGCAGATGGGACTGTGGCTTTTATGTCTTGGATCGCGGCGAGGGCTTTCTCTTTGCTTCGGGCTGCGAGGTAGATACGTTTTGGGTTGCGCTTCGAGAGCTGGAGGATGCTTTGTTTTCCGAGGCCGATGTTGCCTTTCAGAGAGCCGTTAGCTGTAATTTCAATGCATGGGGCGACTTAGAACGCAGACACACCGCCGGTGACGAAGATCACTTTTCCATTGAGGGGAGGGATGTCTTTCTCCGCGTGGAAAGATACCCCGCCTGGGAAGACTCCGTACAGCATTGTTCTCTTGCTCGAGGGTTGTATAAGCTGGCGGGATTCGTATTCGATGAGTGAGAGAAGTGCTCCCAGATTAATTGCCTTCAAGGCGGTCGTCGAATGTTGTGGAGTGGCATGTTAGCAACGTTGATGAACTAGAGCGAACCTAGAAACCGAGGTGCTGAGGATCGTCGCAAGGTTACAGTAAGCGAGGAAGTTGCCTCTGATTCCACCGAGCGCATGCTTGAGCACCATTCTCTACTGTTTTAAATTGAAGGATCGTGAACCGATAGTAAAGTTGCCATGGAAGACGAAAGACGAGCACGCAGTCCGAGATTAATTGTCCCGAAGGCTGTCGGCGAGGCTCAGCACCCCGTGACCGCCAAATGCTCACGGATCTTCACTTGATTCTGACACTGTCTTTTCTATCCAGTCCTAGCGGGCTTTTCCATTTTGACTCTAAGTACTTCTGTCCATGGATTTGACCGCCGGTCGGATATTCTTTTGCCTACCTCTTCGGTCTGCTTTCTCTTCTGATGAAAGTCTGAGCTGAGAATGAACGTCCAGAGGACCGCTTTCATTTCGTGCCGTTCACCATCTTCGACTCTACCAACCTTACGCATCGATTCTGCACCTTATCGTACACAAACGCGTGTATTTGTAGGCCTCGTTCGTTCATTGCCTTCTCCACATTTGACTGATTGCGTATCCATTCCGTCTCTGCTAGCACATAGATCTCCTCCAGTATCCGGTCATGTTCTTCCTCACTCAAATTTTTATTTGTCTCTGAGAGGTATTCGGCAGTTGTTCGGTGTAGTCGGGTGACATCTCTATTTCCCAGTCAGCCTCGGCATTATTCGACTTATGCAGGGCACCTACTTGTGCCAGCCATGAACCTCATTTGCATCATTCTCTCGAATCAGAGCACAATCGTAATGCCCACACACCACAATATGGTTCACCTAGCTCCCTCTCTGTCAGAATTTCATTGATCCGCTTTCTTGGTGCTCCAGACGTACCTTCAACAAATCCAAGCACCAATCCAGCGCGCTCTCACTGCTCAAATCCCGGTTGTGCAGGATACTCCCCAGATTTCGATGGACAAAGATCTCCTCCGGCAATACATCCAACGTCTCCGTCTCAATAATAAAACTATCACTGCATCCCACCCACAGAATCTGCGGTTTCGGCGCCCCAGACGACAGGATAAAGTCTCGTGGGACCGGGAGTGTGACGTATCGCTTTCGGACAGCAGTGTTGAAATCGAAAGGCATTTTTGAGGACGAAGTTGAAATACATTGAACTTCTATTCACATGGGAGATTTCAGTCGAATTACTACATTTTCGATGGGAGTCCAATCCAATTATCGAAATCGCTGCCCGGCATTGATGAGGCCAAATATGAGGTTCGTGCTCCCACGCGAAGCCCCTTTCAGACCAAGCGGCCTAGAAAACAGGTGACATTTCGAAAAGTCACACCACAATGCCGTAAAGGTTTCCCAACGCTCGGTTTGCGCTGACTGTATTTCTTGGATGAACCTGGCTGGTTGGGTTCAGCCTCCGCATCGCTCCGAGGTTGCCACGATAGTCCCTGCAGGAGCCCAGAAGGAGAGAAATGCAGGGAGCCGGGTGGAAGAGAGCCCGAGACATGCAACATCGAGTCTCTTCGTTGCCGCAACCGGAGATCTTCAATCAAGCCTTCTTGTTAGCGCTTTAATAATGTCAGTTCCGGCTTGCATGTAGCCCTTGTCCATGGAGTTGTAAGTATTCCTGGAACGTTGGGATCTTGATGGTTCGACTCTGAAATCACAATTATTAAACAAAAACGGAATATAATGGAATAGGACCACACGCGCTCGTGCGACACGAGCTGATCATCTTCAGCCAACCACACGACTTGACTACTGCAGTACAGTAATAATCACGTCTGCAGGCAACTTTATGAAATATCGCAAACCTTGGTCGCCAACATGTTGCCAACATCTTCGACTGCGACTGGTTCCTCGACACTTGGTTATTCAATCCACGTAAACGACAAGGCATATGTGCTGAAAGAGTCCGTTTTAGCGATGGATGCTTTCGAGACGGCAAAGAACAAGCTTATCTCGTCGCTGAGTGCCCAGGAGGCTGCCACTCTGGGGACGCTGCATACTGCCGAAGATGTCCTCGGCGAAGTAAGAAAGGCTGAGGAAAACCACAGAAGCAAGAGTAGCACTCGAAGATTTCGTTATGTTAATTGCTGAATGTTATGGCCATACTCATGCTTACTCGTTTGAAAAAGCTTGCAATTGAGTTCATCGACTTCTTTGAGAAGTGGGTGGACATGTTTCGTCGACTTGGGAAGAGTCTGGGAAGGTTCGAGATTTATGCACGTCTCTATCCTACGTCCGAACGATTGAAAGAATCTCTCATTGAAGCGTATGAGAAATTTCTGGACCTCTGTCTCAAGAGCAAGAGTGTGTTTGCAGAAAAGTCTTCTAAAAGATTGAAGTGTAAGTGGACGCTGCCAAAATTTCGCCTGGTATCCTTGTGCAAAGAGATTTGACAACTAGATTTTCCAGGGCTTCCGAATTCGAGCGCGGTCGTCGGAGTTAAGTTACTATGGAAGCCTATCAAAGTCGAGTTGGAGAGTACCCTCGAAGAGCTGGATGAGTTGCTTGAAGACGTCGAGATGGAAGCAGACGTTGCCGAAAAAGTGGAGTCGGGTGTGTCACGGCTCGTGATAAATAATCATGTTTCGGGTATGTCTGAATATTTGGAATAAGATCTAGTTTTGGAATCCTAATATCAAATTACTAGGACAACAGAAGAGGGAAGTGTTCGACTGGCTCGGCCCCGTGGATCCTAGTATCAATCATTCGAATGCCGTTAAACTGCACGAACCTAGCACTGGAGAGTGGATCTTTGATCATGAAAAGTACAAGGAATGGGAAAGCAAAGAAAATGCTGCATTGTGGATCCATGCCAAACGTAATCATCAGACTGACCCTTGAATGAAACACCACTGACCTGGAGTTGAATCGCAGCTGGAGCAGGCAAAACGATACTTGTGTAAGCATATATCCATACACAGTGCCCTGACCACGCAACGGTGGAGACTGATAAATAATAGGTCAACGATTATCAGCAACATTATCCAGACATTCGAAACTGACCTAACACTCACAGTATGCTACTTCTACTGCGACTATAAAGACGTTCAGAAAAGAACCCCACGGAAAGTCTTGGAGACACTCATTTCGGAGATTTGTCGTCATAACTCGGATGCGTTAGCATACGTCGACGATATCTCATCCAAATTTCGCGAATCCAAGTCCACATGTACCATACCAACGCTCTTCTCGATCCTGAAGAAGTGCCTAGAATTCCAACAGACATTCATCATAATCGACGCTTTAGATGAGTGTGACGACCGACAAGAGCTGTTAGGTTTCCTTGTTAGCCTTTCAAACTCTGGATTGAGATTGAGGCTGTTACTTGCAAGCCGAAATGAAAGGGATATCCAACAAGAACTAGGATCACTGCCGCAAATGACCCTCACCGGTACCGAGAGCGATCATGACATCGAAGTCTACATTCATTCCAGCCTCAACGCCATGATCAAGAGCAAGAAACTAAAACTCCGAGATGAGAGCCTTCAGATGGAAATCTTCGAATGTCTCTGCTCGTCTGCTGATGGAATGTAAGTTCGATTCCTCTTCTCAGCCGGGAGACATATTTACAGATCATTTGAAATAGGTTTCAATGGGTTAAATGTCAACTTGACACATTGTGTACACTCATTACAGACAAATCCATCCGAGCGTCCTTGAAGCAACTTCCCAAGGGCTTAGATGAAACATATGTTCGCGCATTCTCCAAAATTCGCAAAGAGATGGGAGAGGATGGAGTCATGATAAAAAGAATATTTCATTGGCTCGTCCATTCCAAGAGACCCCTCACCCTACAAGAACTTTCCGAGGCAATTAGTATTGAATTTCATCAGAGGCAGTTGGACTTCTCTGCCATACCGACAGATCCAGCAGATATTTTTCGATTCTGCCGGGGACTTGTAAGCCTTTCTGGGCACGACAACGAAGAGACCGTGAATCTATCTCACTTCTCCATCAAAGAGTTCCTTCTGTCGCCAAGAATCAAGGAAACAGAAATTTCAGAATTTTATGCTGGATCTTCTGCGGCAATGTTTGATATTGCAGCAGCATGCCTCACATATATCATGCTGGATGACTTCAGGGAAGGTCAGTGTGTGAATAGAACGAAGATGGGGGAACGGAAAAGCAAGTATGCTTTCTTGGCCTATGCCGCACTCTACTGGAGTGATCACTACAAGTCCGCTAGTTCTGAGGGGGACGAAATACTGGAGGAGCTTGCGCTTGCACTTTTCACTAACCCTGCTCATTCAGGGTGTGTGGAATCGTGGTTTCAAGCAAACACAGAGGCAGAAGCTCAACTTCGCTATAAAACGTACAGGACACAATCAAAGGCCCCGGATCATGGGGGAGAGGAGGTACAAAGAGAACCAACTTTGGTGACTGATTGCACGGCAATGTACCACGCCGCGCGACTCGGACATCCAAAGCTTGTCAGACGACTCATCGCTAATGGCCATGATGTGAATGCCAAAACTCAAACGGATTTTGGAGTATATGATTTCCCGATAATCGTAGCTGCCTCTGGAGAGCACTGGGCCACTGTGGATCTGCTCATCGATGCTGGCGCTTCGCTCCATGTAACTTCCAGAAAAGGGAGTTTTCTCACTGGTCTTGCACGAGGGTGTAGTCCCGAAATATGGTGGCTGTTCAAAAAAATACTACATATGGGGGGTTCGCAGCTCCTTCAAGAGTTGACGGCAGCCCCTGGGCAACCTTGGATTGATGAGAATATTTCTGTGTTAGGAGCCCTCGCCTTACATCCGCTGGATGCCAGGGAAATGGTGGAATTATTCATAAAGAACGGTGCAGATGCAAACGACTGGTTGGAATACGACTCGATAGAGAGAAACATGAAGGAAAAAGCACCAGCAGAGTACGCTCGATATGGTTCACCGCCTCTCCAGCGAGCCGCGTTTCAGGGCAACAACAGAGTTTTAGAAGTGCTAGTCGAGGCGGGTGCATGGATCAACTTCTCCTACTGTGAATTAGGATCACCCTTGCAAGCTGCTACTCGAGGGAACCGAGAAAGCACAATATTCCGATTGCTGGAACTGGACGCTAATGTCAACGTTAAGGGTGGCCCACTTGGAACACCGCTCCAAGCTGTAGCATGGAATGGAAATGTAAGAATTATGAACCTCTTGCTGAACCACGGAGCGGATGTCAATGTTGAAGGAGGGCTATATGGATGCGCTCTGAATGCTGCCATTCGGCAAAAACACACAGATGCTGTAGAACTATTGTTGTTAAATGGGGCGGACATCAATCAGTTCTGTGCGATCGATAACGTGCCCAGGGCCAGTATTACAAGCGCAAGGAATTTTTCCTACGGACTGCTTTCGAACGAAAACTTTTGCGAAACTCCTCTCAATAACGCAATCCTTACAGGGAACACGTCGATGGTTACCTCACTGCTAGGAGCTGGGGCTTGCTTGCTGCAGGATGACGAGAGATGCACAAGTGAGCTGCCGACGAACTCAATTCTGGTGATTCATTCCCTGTGCCTAGCCATTGTAATGGCAGACATCGACACGGTGAATATTTTGTTACGAAACGGAGCTAATTTGAAAGTTGGAATTTATTGTGCTTTAGTGCAAGCTGCATCTAAGTCCAGCTTTCCCATTTTGAAGCTCCTCTTTGATCAGACAGGGGATGATCCCAGCAGCATTATTTCAGCCGTACCAGATATTATTGCACACATTAAAGACGAGGGACTGGCCAGATGTCTTATTCCAATCCTCAAAAGAGTCTTTATCAAAGATAATTCGGAGTCACAACGCTATCTACTGAGTGCCACAGTCTGGAATGGATGCTTCAATTTAACGGAGTTCTTGCTCAAGTACGGTTTGACCCCAAATGTTGCAAGGCCGTACAGCGGTTCGAAGCCCTATACCACCTTCAAGGGAGTACCCCTCTCGTTAGCAATTCGTCATGGAAGGATGGATCTCTTCAATCTGCTGCTTGATTATGGAGTAGATGTAAATCTCGCTGACGGGACACCAATGCGTGATTGGAGGGAACCTTACCATGCGTATATATCGGGGAGCCCACTCTTCGCTGCTGTTCGTTCTCGCAACACAGAGATCGTGACTAGACTTCTAGCATTGGGCGCTTTGCCAAACAACGATAGTTGCTCTGGTGAAATATGTCCTAATGTTATTCACATTGCTGCAACCTACAAGGACCCAAGTATATTAGAGGACCTCCTCAAATACGGTGCTAATCCGACGGCGAGTTGTTTTACTTGCCCATCCGCATTGATGGCAGCAGTGAAGTCGCAGAGCCTAGATGCGATCCAGATACTTATCAGAGAAGGGGTCAATGTCAACACGCCTGATCTCTTTGGTCGCACCCCCTTGGCTCGCGCAAAGATTGATTGTCTTGAGCTTGCCACCAAAACACTTTCAGAACACCGAGCCGAAGAGGGTATAACATTAGAAAAACTCCGTTCCTGTCTGGAGGATGCGGTCCAATCTCTAGCTTCAAGGCTCCTGCAGCCTCCTCATCCTTGGTGGGGTTATAGAGTTTGGTTTTCCTACCTCCCACAGGGCCTTTGGATCGGCTTGGGAAAATGTTTGATCGTAGGAAAAGACATTCAAAATGGGGTTATTGCACTGGAACAGGCTTTGGAAGCCGTTGGAGATCGCTATCGCAGATATTGCTGCTACCATCCGTACTGCAGTTCCGGAGGTCCATGGGGAAGTTCCGAGTCGAACAAGTTGCAGCTTTGCGAGGACTGTGATCCAGGCGTATTCTGTGAAAATTGTATTGAGAGGCACCTAACCCTAGTTAGGAACTCAACATACAGTCACAGTGTAATAAAGTTACCCCGCAAGCTATTGTGCGACGTCCCAGAAGGGCACGTAGCTGTCGATGAGAATACCTATCTCCTAGTCAGGGTCTGGCTGGAAGGTCTTCGGGGCTGGACCGCAAAACTTTGATCAAATGAGAGTGAGGGCTAGGACTGTAACCATGCTATTACTTGCGATGAGATAATAAGTTGAAGGAAGAAACCTTGGTAAGTAGTGATCTCGAATCTCCAAAATCTGAATCAGGCTACTTAAACTTCTCTACTTGACGCTGATCAGAGAAAAGCTCCCAGGACGATAATTCCAGTTACTATGCAGACTACGAATATTATGAATACCGCAAAGTCTCGAATAACCGCCAGTCACAAGATCAGTGAGGCCATCCGCGTATTCAGGAAGGCGGAAGAGGATCCAAGAAATCTCGGATGACCTGGTCTATTCGCAATAATTGCCTGAAATGACATGACACTTGCCTTTTCCATTCTTGGCCCCAAAGACTCTAACTCACTATACTCGTACAACCCCCCTTTAAAGGGAAGTTCGAAAAGCGAATGTGCATTGCTTACCCTCCTCGTTCCTTATCCTTGCCTCACCCTCACCCACATCCGCACCACCTCACCTCTGCTTACTACCCCCAACAGCTCAAAACTCTTAGTCACCCTAGTGCCTTTGACATGGATTCTATTCTGGTATCCTATTTAAAAATGAACTATCTCACCTTCGCCTTTCCGGGGCTTGCTGTCTATCACTACTTGATGACTGCCTCGAATTGTCTTTGCATGGCTTCGGCACCTTTGAAATTGAGAATGACGTCCTTCTGACCAACGCTCAACAGATTATTTATAGGTGCAGGATGGATAAAGGGAGGGGATCTCTCTAATGCGGTATCACCAGGACCAAGTCCAACGAATCTCAACAGTTAGGTCAGTCGTCAAACAAGAGCGTTATCTCTATTATAGCTAATTTGTTTCCCCCAGAATACGCCTAGCATTACAGAACCTGCGAACGGAGCAGCATGCCAAACCACTGCTAACCTTGTAATCGAACCTTCGGCGGGTCGACATTCTTCAGCGACATCTCAATTCAGCAGCTCACGCTCCATTATACGAGTGCGACCAGTCATTCGGTAGCAAGCCCTCGAGCAGCATCTCAACTCACCAGCTCACATCTTCGAGTGCGGCGAGTGCGATTGGCCGTTCTGCAATCGGTAGACCTCGAACTCTCGCCCTCACTGCTTCAAAACACGATCGACGGTTTAGGTTATGGATTGCAACACTCAAAAGGAAATGCCGCCACAATTTCAAGTGATGCCTCCAGGAAATCGAGTCTGTCGGTTGGCGTTGGAATTCACACCTCGAAGAGTGACGCCCTAGTTTGGTCCTTTTCTAGGCCTGGAAAACGAGTTTCCCGATTAGACTTCATGGTCAATTAAGTTGGTGCAGGACGCTACAGCATTTCGAATGTATTTAACTAATTAAAGGATAGGCAGCTACATTGCTTGACAGTAACCACCTCGCCCCACAGTGATCACTTCCTAGGAATGGATCTGGACAGCCTCATGTGATTGCTTCGCTGTGGTGTTTAAGGCGAAATATTCGACTTTTAGAGTATGCTTTCACCCATTTGCATGAGATGAAAATAATCATGAGAGATGGGAGTACTGTGGAAAGAGTTGAGAAGGACATATTTGCTAAATATACAACTTAACTTCCATTAGTCAGGGGAAGCTGGTACGCGATGCTTTGTACAGAGATCCTATGTGCAGCACACTGCTGATAATGGCTCGAATCATTGAGAAATTGGGGCGCAGGGCTGTATTCAGTGAGCTATAATGGGCTAGGCCCCTTAACAAAAATTAACATTGGTACACAGTACACCCGGGCCCCTGATGTACTCCATATGTTGACTTGCTAACTTGGCGTTCAGCTGTGTCCACAGATTTTATGCCAGATAGGCTGATAGCCAATGGAAGCTCTTGGTGCTGCTGAATCCTCTGCTTCAGCAGCCTCCCTATCAGCCCTCCGTCATTCTCCTTAAAATTTCCTCCGGAGCAACGCGGACACAGGACTGTGGGGGCGCCAGCTTTCGGGCGACACACCTGTATAGATGAAACACTACGATACAGAGTTCTTTATATTTTCAACAACTGGCGGCTACATTGCCACACAATCAGTGAGAACAATTACTCTTTCTTCGGTGACTCCATAGATAATTCCCTTCCTATCAGTGCGACAGAGCCGATGGCGAAACCAATGACACGAGCGGTTTCCGGGCTGTTTCCGACTGATTGTACTCTAGTGCGGTGGAGAAGATTACGGCTGCCACGAGCAAAAAGGAACCATCAGGTAGATCCAACCCAAAGAAGGCTTTTTGTGAACTTCTTGGGCGATTGTCTGACTTAGTTTTGAAGTAAAGAAAAATGTGAGAGATGCCTAAGCCATGTCTATTATGGTGGCTCGAATTGTATTACATCTGATAGGCTGATGGCCCAGTGGTACAATACATTCTCCAAGAAACTCATACTATTGGCGAAATCGTGCTGGGTGCTGCAATTGGAAATATTTACTATCTGACTGTGGCATAAACAAGAAGACGCCCTAATTCCACCTGACCTTCTCCAAGACAGCAGGGTCATAGCCAGCTCTGTGAAGGGATTCCTGGTCTATGGCACCATCGACACACCTAGTTCCAACCCATCAAAAGAGACAGCTCTATACAATCTGGACTCCACATGGTCCAATATACACTCGGAACTTGCGTGTCGCCTCTCCTGATCGGCGCCTTGGTCAGCAGAACTGGCTGTACACGCCACCGACAGTGTTTGGCTCTGGCATTGCTGTTGTAGGAAGGGGGTTACCTGCAACACTGGCCGCGACATTTACCTGGGCATATTGGATTGGGTGTCAGGTCCTTGCTTCCTTCGTCGTAGAGATGGCTACTGCTCGGGGTTTCATTGCTATCGAGGTCGCGCTTGGGAAAGCAGCCTCGCCCATCGATATTACGGCCATGTTTGCCAGCCACAGTTTGGGTGAATCAATTTTCGTCGCAGGGGGAACGAGGTCTTGCAAGATTCTTTATTGAAAGCGGCATAAAGGGCCGGTTTGCATGGTATCGATATATCACGGGCAATGGGTACAAGGGCGACGGAATTTCAATTTCTGGTTCTGGCGGAGTATTTGCCAGCGGCACTCCAAGCATATAACTCATCTTCACAGAAGTTATTTAACTCCCTCGTCCCCCTCTTGGCTTTGTCGGTGGTGGCATCATGTTTCTGGGGTGGAAGAAGATAGCAGTTGCAGCAAGCATAAGTGAGGCTTCATTGTCAGCTAGGGATGGCAAATGAATCAGTTAAGCTTTCCAATGATACAATGGCTTAATTGAACATACTCTTTTGCTAGTCTCTTCAAGGTCATTCAGGTGTTGTGGCATTCTTTCCTTGAGAAGCCAATAGTCTTCCTTTGTTCTCAGGGGTGCGGGGTAAACTCGCTTCGGGTTGCCCTATTTTAAGCGAGAACTATGTTATCTCGTATTCCTAATTTCCTCCCACCTACTCTGGAGCAAAACATACAAGACACGGAGCGATGTTGATGGCTTCCTCTACAACAGCTCAGATACAATTTCTTCTTACTTAAACTGATCACAATTAATGGGAAATAGCTCTAAAGAAACGAGTAGTGAAATTAGTCCAAAAAAGTCCCTGAATCCTGTGGAACTCGCAAAACTGCTTGTTCGCGCTACATGCAAGGAAAAAGCAACTCTTGTTAACAGCCTAAACGTCAATCAAATCCACTAGACTCTCGCTTGATTCGACAACTAGCCCAGCATGACAGGTATAGTAAGCGCTGTCCCGTTTGCGGGTATGGCAGCCATAAAAGCAGCAACGTCACCTGTGACCCGTGCCACTGCCCGGTCAATCCTTCTCTGCTGGGCTACAGTGGGTGTTATCCTCATGCCCTGGCCCCCATTGGAATTAGTGATGAGATGAATAAGAGCTGCTTCCAGCCACCAACTCAGTGTCTGGCCAGGAATGATATTCGGATTCCAACCAGTCGGCCTGGGGCCCGGATGAACTCCACGAGGACTCAACAGCCGGATACGTGTGAGTGCAGTGAACACGTTGTTCTGCGGCAATCGTAAAACCATGAAACTGTTTGTGTCGAGGAGCTCAGCTGGTGGCATTTGACTGTTGAAATGCCCAATTGTCTGGATGAGATTAAAACCCCGTAAGTTTCTGTGAGGTACTCGGAGCCGAACTCGATGTAGGCGAACATAATCCCACAAAGTGAAGAAAGATTGGTAGTCAAAGAACAGTGTGTCTTGCGTCGCGTTGAAATGAATTGGTAGCTGTCGATTTAGCTGAAGTATATCGGGGTGACTGCGATAATACTGCTCCCAAGCCTCGCTATTCACGCGAAGGATATGAGAAGGATTCCGTTCGTGACACCTGTAGGTCCACACGATTTGCCATGGTTTTCTGGGGTTTTCTCTCCGAAGTGTTGGTGCGCGGTCGAAGCAAACTTCAATAATATTCTCGTTTCCTGCGCTGGCTGCTATGTCCCAAACCATTCCTCTGATTTCTGGGGGAAGATTGGGGAACTTGCCGAAAGAGGTCAGAGGCGCCATCGCGGCCGCCGTTGCTGTCGCAGTTGCCATTGTGTTCTATGCGAGGGGTATTCGATTAGATCGGGTGGTTGTTGGGAGGTGAAATTCCCAAAATATGAGCTTGGTGGATATTTTCGGGAGAGTTTCTTTATGTGGCTTCTCATAAAGAAACACTTATGTGCCGGAAACAGAAGGTTTGCAACCACAGCGGAAGAACAAGGGGAAGTTACTTAATTCCCCTGCTCAAAGAAACTCAGAATGGATGCGCCGCATTTCATGTAGTGCGCGCGCCAATCGTGACCTTCCAAAAAGACAAAGCTCTATTAAATCAATGTCGCGCTCAAAAGCGCGAGCCTAGTTGGGGACTTCCTGAGCTTGCCGTCGGGAGTAGAATATCAAGAGAAAAGTTTGATACAGCAAAGAGGTTCGCTGATACCGCTCTAGCTATCGGGGTCAATTGCGGAAGGTATGTGAGCATTGGTCGGTTGTCGCTCGTTGGTGTCCTAGAACAAAACTTCAAGCTCGGGTTGCTCCCGTGGGAAGATTATTCAAATCGGTTTCGTATTTTACTTGCGGACATATCTGAAAATTCTATTGCCGGGACTGCAGTCGAGTGAAAGGAATCGGGTGCATCGAAAGGTGTGAGACGGTGGGATCGTCCTCGTTGCCTTCCCATCGAAGAATGTGGGGGCTGTAGTACAGTACATTCCTTAATGGCTACGATTGAGTTAGCAAATGGTCGAGAAATGATCGGTTTATTGGACTTACCTTTCGGGTCATTGAGGTTTCCTAGAGGTTCGATCAATTGGGGCTTTTTATTCTGTCATTGAACTGGAGGGGCACGTTGTGCGGGTACAAACTCTCTGACGATACGGCTTATGTTGGGGCCATGCCAAAATCGTGGGAGTTCATCTCCGAACTCGTAGGGGAACAAGGGGAAATTAGAGGGGTTGTGCTTGATAGGTGTATTTCTCTAATTGGTGTTGATCTGGCAGGCCAACCCGCTGGTAGTGGAGGGGAGGGTTCTCGCATTGTAGTAGGTGGTGGCCCAGGTGGTGGGCTTCTGCCCACCTTGCCGTCATGCCTACTTTGTAGCCGAAAATAGTGACCGGAGAGAGGTCCCGGTATTCCGGGCCACATATGCATAGACACAGGCCATCCTGGCTCAATCACTGTTTCCCAAACACGAGGGAGAATAATTCCCCCCTTTGGTCCTACTAGATCGTAGTGGCTCTCAGCAACATCTGTACTAAGACCTTCAACATGGAGAAACGCTTACCGGATGAATTCCTCCATTCCCTACAGTCAGGTAAGTATGGTATGCCCCAGTTGGAGAAGGATTAACAGTACTCACAACCTAAGTGACACATAATTCGAACGGGAAGCTGGATTTCCTCCCAACCGCATCAGTGAACTTGACAGGCTGCTTATCGACTCCCTGGGACGCGAGTGCTTTAGTTAATGTATCAGCAAGCTTTTCGTCCTTACACAGAGTTTCAGCTTCACTTGCATCATCGGGGTCGTGGTCTGGATGATCGCTATTTGAACGTATCTTCGTATACTGGCCCCCAGAGTCTGCGGTCGGTTCCTTCGCTTCTATTTTCATGCGCACGCGTCCAAATAGTGGGAGGTTCTCGTCATCGCAAGTCGTGGATCGTTTTAGAGACCTTGGCCCGCTGTTTGGCACAAGATCGGGCATTTCATGTTCAGTGCCATCCCCCAGAGCGATCAATTGAAGGCGTTTAGATCAGCGTCGTTGTGGTGTTACAGAGATAGAACCTCTGTATACCGTGCCCCCCCCTTTTTTTTAGCTAATGTGTTTACTTAGCACTCTCTCAATAAATGTCAGATAGAGGGCTTGTCTCTGGGGTCTTCATCGTGCGAGAGATTTGGGCCTGCGCTCTTTTCATAGTTATGGCATCTCGGACAGCAGGAAGTAATGTCTTTTGGGTATTGAATATCATGGCTCGTAGCGACATGCTGGCCAGGAGCAAAGCAAGTCTCGCACGGCGATGCTAGGTCAATATCCACCTTTGCTGATTCGTCGTGAATACGAAGATCACGGCATAAAGTGACGGGACTACAGGGCATTTAGACTCGCTTGGGGCGCTCAGTGGACTACAGCGTGCAAATTGAGGGGTTAAGCCCGCTATAAGGCCTTATAACTCCAGGCCTCGTGCCCTGGAGTAGAGTGTAAGACATTTGCAGGGCTATCGGAAGATGCTCAGGGGTTCTAGCGCTGCTGGCGGAGCAACCATAGCGCTCGGACGCTGTGAGGGTGGTAATTATAGGGTACCTTAGCGAACCTTCCCCTGTAAGTACAGGGATATGCCTTAAAAAGGTGTGGTACCCCTTGCTTGCGGTTTATAGCGTTCGTTCAGGGCAGTGACCTGGAAATATAGGGGGCTTTAGTGGTTGAATCCAGCAGAAAGTGGCCTGAAAGTGGACTTGTAGTTCAAATGCCCTGTAGTCCCGTCACTTTATGCCGTGATCTTCGTAGTAAACTCTCCATATTCTATCTTCATCGCACTTGGACCAACGCTCTGAAAGTTTGGATCGAAGAACGGAAGTCAGCACCTGTTGAGAACCATTCTGAGTTGGTAAGACAATATATACTGAAAGAAAACCTACACTAGCAGATAGAATAAATTCTAGGTAGAAAGTCATATGTCTATTTAGTGCATTGATAAAGTAGACGGGCTGTTGTCGCTGGACTTGTGCCGGGATTTGTGTTGTAATGTTCTGAAGATTGAGAACCACCAGAGAGATCTTGACATTCGTTTGATTGTTCATAGAATCAGCCACTGTGCTAAACTTCCAGAGACAAATTTTCTTGTGATCTCCCACTTACGTGATGTTTGCAGTCATATCCAGCAGTTGTCTTCCCTGTTCGATTCGGCTATGAAAAATTGAGGATTTCGACTACCATGTTGAGCTGCAAAAACTAACCTTGAATTCCCTTAACTATGACACTCATTCTTTTCACGCATCCGAAATACGACTCCTGCACCTTTCCAGCTATAGTTTGATGACGCTGGTGGTTCCTCCTGTCGTCAATTCTCGTTGCTCCTCTAGTGCTCTATCAGCTTTTCTCACGCTCCGACACACACATCCGCAGCGTGGTGAGCAGCATTTGAATGCTCTCTGTATGCACAACCAGATCCAATTTGAACCTCGACAAATCCTCCTTTTTACACAAGGCCCACCTGATTTTCATCCATCCATCCTTAACCTTACCCCACTCCCATCTGCCTTCAGACTAGGCTGGTACTTCTTAATCTTCTCCCAGAATGCATCAATAGTCTTCTGGCACTGCACGGCACCCTGCGCAATGCGGCGACCCCCCCTGTTGCGCATCGTCAACCTCGAGGCAATTTACGCTTTCGAGCGCCACCTGGAGGGTTTCAAGCTGGGCCACAAGCGACCTGAACTCAGCGAAAGACTCCCCGCTCTCGCACAGGGCGTCGATGCCGGTCGCGACCAGCTCAAGCGCGGAGATGAAATTGCTGACTGACATTGCGAGGCCGGAATGGGGGCGTCCGCATCAAGATCAATTGCGGAGTGGAATCCGCTCTTGAAAATATGGGAATTTCAAGAGTGTTGGAACGAGGCTGTGTTACTGTGTATGCAGGCGTGAAGGAGCGGCTTGCTCTGCACCACATGGGATTGAATACGCCTGGTGAGGCTGACCACATGTATTTGCAGCGAGTGAAATTCTTTCAAGTGCAAAACCTGCGACCATTCCCATTTGATTTCAGTGAAAACACTCAACATCTGGGAGAAAGGTTTGAGCCGTGTAATATGCTCCAACCGAATTTTGAATATTCTACTACCCCGCGAAAGTCCACATCACTGTTTCTATCTTCCCTGTTTTCCCCACTCCTGGAAAAGGAAACAAAAGTCGGACTTGTGAACAAACTGGGAGAGGGAAACTCTCCACACGTTCTGAGACACGCAAACACAAGACAGAAGAGAAAGTGGGCAAGGCCGAGGGCGGGATATCTATAATGCTGTTCTACTCGAAACACATCAAAACTTCATTTGTCCCTAAAGGTCAAGCTTCTCAAGGATGAAAGCAATAACACATTAAAGACCGCAGGCCAAAAATTGAAGTGGAAGCTCGAGAACTTTCATTAAAGGAAAAGAACGGAGACAAAAAAGGGGGAAATATTTGGAGAGGAAATTTGCAACATATCCTCGCTTCATCTTAAACACCTCCAAAACTTCAGACTGCTCAAATACATGTGACAATACATTAAGTTCTACTTAGTTTCCACCATTAATGTTGTTTCAATACACATCGGGCGCAACATAAAGGCTTTAAATCGGTTTGGAGTGCACATCGGCAGGAAGTAATAGCTGGCAGTTGAACCTGTCCAACTACGACAAACTTTTTGCACAAGACAAAACAGAACAGCGACACCAAGCACTGTTTTAACCATATATCAAATCAACATCGCAGCTCCACCAATCGCAACCATCAACCCCGCCGCAAACCCCGTCTCCCTCGCAATAGCAGCCGCCAACGCCTTACTACTACTTGACTTCACACTCGTAGTAGTCGGTAGCGCCGTCCCCCCCGACGCCGAAGTGGTCGAAACCAGAATATTACTCGTAAATGGCAAATTCGTGACACTGCTCGCACTTGCAAAGACCGGCATTTGCGTTGCCAAACTCTCCACGGGCGTTCCCGAAGATGACGGATTCAGCACGTTGTCGACGACATGCAATACCCCATTTCCAATCATGATGTCTGGGGCTAGGAGCTGAGCGGAGTTGATGAAGATCGCGTTGTTGCCTGTTCGGCTTACGGTCAATTTACCGCCTTCGATAGTGGTGAACTCGGTGTTATTTTCGAAGGACGTGGAGTAGATAACTTCGTTCAGGGTGTGGAAGTCCATGATTTTTGCGAGGTCGGAGGAGCTCATGCTTGTGATTGCGGAGCCTAGGGCTTGGAAGGCTGCGTTTTGTGGCGCGAAGATGGTGAGGTTTGCGGTGGTGGAGTCTTTGGCAAGCACGTCTGCGGCATAGAGTGCGCCTTCGAAGGAGGTGAAATTGTATTCTTGGCAGGTGATGGTGATGTTTCCAGGCGGAACGAGGAGGGCATCGATGATTTGGACGACGCCGCCGGTGAAGGGGAGGTCGCCCTGGACGAGGGTGCTTCGGCTGCCTTGGCCGCCGACAAGAGCGACTACGTTCCCCCCTTGTTTGAGGATCTCAACTCTCAGACCGCCAGTGATATTAGTCCAGCTGGGTAGAAGTGTATCTGTGAAGACAGGGGTGCCAGCGACCAGGTTTCCGGCTAGTACTTTAGTTTGGAGCATGTGATACTGGAGCACACTGGTGATGAAATCGGGTGAATTCTTGACGAATTGGTCGTTCCTGACGAATGCGGCATTGTTTGGAGCGAGAACCTAATGAGAAACGCGATCAGTTCCCATTCCTTGCCCGAAAGCTGTTCTGGTGAGATAGTTACCGTAGCGCCAGAAGGTAACCCTTTTATGATATCGGGATATTTCTATTGCAATGAAGTCAGCAATTATTCTCACGTAAATGCGCAACTGATAACATACCTGTACTAGAGAATAAAAGGTTGACAGGGTCTTTTCCCCAGAAAGAACCGAATCCAACGTTTGTGCCTGCAACCCCGCAGCAAACAAGCTTGTAGCCAACAGGCTTCTCCAACTAGAATTTCTCATCTCTCCAGGATGTCTGATTCTTGAAAATTATAGTTAAAAGAGTGAAGGAATAGATAGACCGAGGCTGGTTGTCGGTCTCACAAGGATTAACAAAGTATAATAGAGACAGTAAGTGCTCGAAAGCCAATTAATCGACCAGAATTCTGAAGACAAAGATGACAGTGAAAAGGTTTCGAAACGGAGAGACAGGATGGGTTAACGACTTTTGAGGGATCCAGATTCCATACCCAGAAATTTAAGATTTTCTTTCCCAAGCATTGGGTGCGGACAAGGTTCATCAGCCCTACTCCCGTCTTTCAGCCACAAACGGACGGGAAGATCTGATTGGTGGAGTCGGCCGAAGAAAATAACCGAATCCCCTGCAAAAGCATTCGCTTACGGCGGTGCTGTCTTTGGTAGGGCTGCGATTGGTCCCCAGCTTTCATTAAACATGAAATTTAAATTAAAGGAGAGGAAGAAGTTGGCAACACTTGCAGGCTAGCCGAATATCGCCTCCTGTTCCTCGCCTCGTGAGCACTTACACGCATGTGGTAGGCGATGACAAGGTCATGGCGGGGGAGATGTCTTGGCTTCCCAGAACAGCAAACAATGGGACTTTGCGGAAGGAGGCTTGAGGGACCCTTGCCTCATCCCCAATGTGCACCCGAAATCCCTTTCTCAGATAACCTCACCAGCAGACGCCTTGAAAACCGGCCATTTTCGGCTATAGTCGGTCCGATACAATAACAGCAAAACGTCCCGCCTTTTACGCCTATAATAACCTTTTAATTATAACCTAATTTAATTAACACGATTGAGTAAGATTATAGAGTAGAATTAGGCAAATAAAATATATTAATTCAATTTTGAATATAATTCGTATTTAATTAGTAATTATATTTTAAAATACATAAATAATTTATACTTTTTTTTTTTATTTTTTTTATAATAAATATAATTTAATATCCTAAAGAGAAGTCAGGTGTGGCGTGAGCGGCCGGAACTAAATATAATGAATATAGTCACGTGAGACAGTACGTGACTAGTATATAATTACTATATAATTATTTAAAATTATTTAAAATATAAAAATATTTTAAAAAAGTTATATATACTTAAATAAATAATATATTAAACTTATACTTATTGTAACGGCGCTGGCTGGGGGCCATATGGGGGTGGCTGTCACATGACTGGTTTCACCTAGCTAGCCGGCGTTTCAGTGGTTTTAGCTAGTATTTCCCTTCTTTTATTCCCTTTCCTTCTCTCTCTCTCTCCTTCTTCTCTTTAGCTTAGTATTTTTAATACATGAGATTCTTGGATCTTTGAGCCCTGGCTATTGCCTCGATCCCGCCGTTATACTTATAAGGCCCTTTAAGTTTTTAATAAGCTTTTAATATATAATATTATATAGTAATTATTAGCTAGTTATATAAACTAATTTTATATAATAATATTTATTATATTTAGCTTTAATTATTCGCGTTATATTTCTCTTTCTTTTATACTTTATATCAAGTATTAGAAGATATAAAAGATATATAAGTATCTTTTATTTGTATTATAGTAATTATAAAACCCTAGAGAGAATTTATTATAACTTTTTAAATCCGAGGGAATGATGCTAAAGGTTCTCGCTTAGCGAAATTGCCGGTTTTCAAAGCCGTCCACCTTCGTACCAGGTATTTGTCTACACGATACCAAAAGCTGCACATGAAGGTACCCGCTGCCTCGGAACCTCGCTCCATTCTTAGTCTACGATCATCTCCTCTTTCCTCAACCTCGAAATTTGGTCCAGAATCGAACCAACATCTCCCCAAATCCTCTTCCTATTCCTCAACCACTTCAACTTCGCCTTCTTAATCTCCTTGTAGAGCAAATGCCAATTCGTGTACTCCCTCCCCAACATCCTCCCCACACTCTCAGCCCTCCTCTGCGCTTTCTCCTTCGCGTCCATCCCCACAAACTTCGGTTGCTGTTTCTCCCACTCCTCTAGCGCCTCCGGTATCTCTTCCTTGACAATGTGCCTCCTGACCGCTTTGTAATTTTCGTATTCTTCCCTTTCTTTAATTTCTCGTTTGAGATCCACGGCTTCAACCGCCGTCCAGAGATTCGGCGTATGCTCACTGTACACCTCCCACAGCCAAGGCATCTCCCTCCTCAGCAAAGTATACCAAAGACTCATCGGCAAGTCATGGAACGCTCTACTGGCAAGTCTCAAAGCTGCAATTTCCTTCGAGTCCAGATAATCAACAACGTGTTCCCTCATCTCTTGCGGGAGGGTGAGGAACGGGTCCTTCTTCGCTGTTTTTCCTCTCTGGTCCAGGGGTTGGGAAGGCAGAGGGGCAAACGCCGAGCTTCGTGGACTAAAGCTTGAGTCTGTCGCGACTGCAGACTCGAGGATGGGGATCAGACCAGGTATATACAGTGGGTTAGCAGCCAAGTATTCGTCGCCCGTTCGGTGTGCCCAAAACTGCTGAGCCGCACTTTTAACATTCGGATCACTCGAAAACACCCCCCTTTCCATAATATCCACATCCGAGAACTGGATATTTCGCCACGAGATCAAGCCGTGGATATCTATCCTCCCTAGGTGGTGGAGTGAGAGACGAGTAAAGATGTCGAAGCAAGCGGGGTGGAAAGGCATTGCAACGTCCCTCTGACTATTATGCCTTTGCTGTCGATTTTCATTTCTGTCAGGAAAGGGGAAAGTGGTGGTGGCCGGGGGAGGGGGCACAAACAGGAAAGTAATACGTATCAGCTTCTTCCTGATCCCACCCATGTCTCTTTGGCCAAACCGTGGGGCATTCCATATCCCTACTCGGAAACATATCTCCAACCCCAGTCAAAAAGACCTCACTCGTCCCCTCCCATACCTGATCGTCGGATTCGGGAGTCCAGTGATGTTTCTTGAAAGCAAGACATTGGTAGGTGGTACATCCTTTCATCTCTGATGCGCAGATGTTGTGCCCGTTGTATCCCCTATCGTCGAGGCACGTGGCGCTTGCAATGTGCTCAAGTCCTACCGGAGAAAATTCTTGCTCTGGTCCGAATTTCGACTTTTCGCGTTCCCAGATAGAGGACTCGAAGAGGAGGCCTGCTGAGTTGTCGATGAGGTAGAACATTTCCTGGCCAAGAGGTTTAACCTCCAATGGCATCAGGGCGCGGAGGAGAGTTAGGTAGTCTTCGCAGGGGGATTCCTCATCGCAATTCCCAGATAGCTCATGGATCTCCATATCACTCAGCTCGTCCCTCGAGCCATATTCCAGCGGCTCATCATCCTCACTCCCCTCTTCATCCTCATAATCACCATCCTCCTCCTCAACATACCCTTCCCCAAACGCAAAAGCAACATCCTTCACCCACACCCCCTCCCAGTGTTCCCGCCTCTCACTCCTCATGGTCACACAACAACCTGTCCCTGAGGAGCAAGCACGTGAAGAAGCCATCTCACCACTGACGAACGTCCCCTCGCTCGCTACTTCATTTGAAGATTGCCATGCTGCTTCCTTCGGCTCGCCGACGCAGCGAATACGAGCTATGCTAAAGGAGACGCCGCAGAGGTGGCAGACTACCTATTCACCGGTCAACATTTGTGAAGATCAAAGGCAGGCTGGAGCCTAGCGGGTACATGCCTCTGAGTACCCTGTGATTTATGTTAGAATTGAGGGAGGTGGGGACTTGTGAGGTGGAAGCCCACTTACCCATCTCTTTATTGGTGTTTTGAGAGAATGGAGGTGAGCTTGATAATTGTGTGTTGAAGAGGTTTAGGTGTGAGATATTTGGGGTTGCCCCGCCCGCTTGCGCCGCCTGTAGGTGTTTGATCGATGGCAGTGGGGTGACTTGCAGGGATTAGGGCACGCAACCGATGCCAGCTTATCCAAGAGTTTCTCCTTTTGTTTTCAAAAAGTGTTCCTGCTTGGCGTAAGGTTGAAATTATCCCCTTTCACCTCACCATAATGCACGTCTCCCAGTTCGCTCTTCAAGTCTTCGAGGCTTGACTTTAACAATCATTCAATCAGCTTCCAAGGAATTGACTCAGTTGGACTGACTTCATCTCTATTAATTTTGGTAAGGGAGACCTGGAACCCGAATGGCGGGGAACGCGGCCACTGAAACGTAGATCTTTCATTGTATCTACAGAAGCATAGCATCGCTTCCAGCTTCATCATCTAACAAATATGCATCGTCTTCATCCCATCCACTTCCGAAAAGCATTTCCTCCGTCTCACGCTCAACAGATAATCTCTCACGCTCCTCCATATACTCCAATAAGTCATCGTCATCCCTGGAAAGTAGATCGTCAAACTCATCGGCGTCATCCTCATCAAAGTCGTCACGTTTTGTGGCCACTTGATCTCCCATCTCGTCTGGCTCTCCCATTGTCTCGAGTAAATCGGGACATTCATCCTCCTGGACTGGATTATCCTGCAGCGAGGTCTTCCTCCATATCTTCGCGGTATCGGACGGGTCGTATAATTTCCTTTGCATCATGCCCCATAATCTCGATTGCACGACCGCTGTTAGTCGCGCCGTTGCTCCTTGCCCCCAATCTTCAATCCGGCTTTCGTTTGTTAGTGACGAAGTACGAGAATGTTCTAATCTGAGGAGTTTCTCTCTCAGAGTTGGTGATTGAATATTTCGGGGCCAAGAGACAGAGATGGCATGGGATATTGATAGAAGGAAATGGGCGTTGTGTGCCATGGACTGTGGAACATTCCTTTAGCTAGAGGATGAAAAGTGGAAGAAAATCGTACCTCTTTGAACCCTGGACAAAAAGTAGAAGGTGCTAGGCGGGCCAATGACAAAATGGGAGGGGGCTTCTCGACCTGGATGCCGCCAGGTCCTCGTAAGCCACGACTAACGTACCCGCTGGTCAATATATGAATTGCGGCTTCTCCAAGGTCGCAAGCTTTTAACTTGTCCAGTAACACCGTATCGTCATCTGGAGATGGACGCTTGAGTGCCAGCTCTTTCTCGCCGGTAGAGAGAGCAGATGAAGCAACGGAGGAGGATTGAGATGTGAGAGAAGGCGTATTGTCGGTGGCTGGTGAGAATAGCATGTCATCCTCCTCCCGATCAACCACTTGCCGTGCGGATGCACCGTCTTCCCCCTGCGCTAGCAGCATTTGGTCTTCGGGGACTGCACAGTCTTTTCGGATCTTTCTTCGTTGATACTTGAACCAATTTTTGACCTGGGCTAAATCAACGTCAGCAATTCCTACTGGAGACGCAGAGTCAATCAGACCCACTGCTCCTTAGACCAGTCCTGTTCATAATTTCCACTGTCTGTGTATTAGAAGGGTGCAAGTTGTCTCTATTCGCCTGGAGCCATGCATTCAAAATTTCAATTGTGGCCGTTGGGTGCCGTGTCCGCCCGTTCTTGCTTCCACTAACCTTCCCATTTTGCTCAATAATATAATGTCCTAGCCCAGTTATGGGCGGATCTTGATGTTGTGTCGAGTAAGGCAAAGGAGACTTCTGAATAATACCAGGCTCGTCCCAAATCTCCAACTTTGGTTCGAAGCATCGTGATATTACGGTGGGGAGGTCTCCCATCCTTGCAACGGCATGGACCAACTCATCCACATTCCCATGTCCTTTCAAACTCGGAGCAAGATCCAGCAGCATCTCTTCCTCGATATCAAATTGTTCTGCATTGGTCTTGACCCTTTTGATAGGTTTTGTCTTCTTTCGAATCTCGAGAAAATCGAACTGGATTTGCATCCTTTCGAACTCGGCACAAAGGACGCTATCTGGGGGCTTGATATCGAAAGTATCCAGTACCCATGCTCGATGTCGGGTTGGTGGGGTCGGAGTCTGCAAGCCATGGTTGACATTGATCGAGAGGCCAGGTACCGAGTCCACCGTGCCATCGCCCCGCCAAACATCAAGAGAAGCCGACAGCGATAGTAAAGACCAAAGCTTCCAAGATCAGCAGAAGCCATGTAGCAAGGAAATGTCTTAACTTACTTGAGCATCACGAAGTCGGTACCCCAAACTCTCCAGGAGGTTGACACGCCCATCTTTGTCCAATGGCTTACCGTTGAGGAGAACCTGAACGTCGAGACGGCATGCTACGCCACGAGATACCCACAAACTTCCTGATGTCAGTGCTTTGACGAGCGCAGAGTCTTCTAGGCTGGAGATGCTCCGTGGAATCCGAATGTCAGCGGCAGAGACGACGGACAGCTTCAGAAGGTGGTCCGGAACGGTCAGATGGAGTGTGTCAAGTTCCAGGACCCGCCGAGACATGATTTTATTGGATCATAATTGATTGCAGAAGAAATTACTCGGAATGGGAGCCATTGAAGTGCCGAAGATTGAATTAAAAGAAATGGAGGAAATGGAATATGGCCACGGAATCTGGAGAAGAAGCTGCAGAGGAGAATGTCAATCTGAGTTGTTAGTTGAATATAGCAGAAGATGCGGTCTTGATAGACCGGAGTGAAGATCGCAGAAATTGAGGACTTGGACGATGTTGAAGTTGTGATCGAGAAGAGCGAGGTCGTGAGTTTGATGTTCCACCACCGCAATTCTGCCGCCCCACACCTGCGTCGAAGCCCCCAGCTCGCTCCTTGATTGGCCTGCACCACTTCTGTGGACTATCAATTCCACTTCAAGGTCCCGCCAGCACGCGAGCACGCCAGAGGCAGTTTGATGACGCTGTTTTGCCGCTGCCGTCCAGCCGAGAAGAACGTCCGCTCAGCGATAGCACGCACACGACCACCTCCGCTCTCGCAACCACCTCCTCCTTCCTCCACAATGGCGCTCAGCAACGTCGGCTCCCTTGTGTTGCACCTTCTCATATTCATCACGACCTTGGTCAACTTCAGCTATGCTCTGACCTCCCTCGAGCCGTTGATGCTACTTGCTCTCTACGCCATCTCCAAGATCTTCGTCACAGCACCAGAAGAGAGCATCTTCGCGAAATGTCAACATCGCAACCTCTACGAGCCATATCAGGACGGATGAAGCGAATGCCCCCCGAGAACGGCTACGAATCTCCCCGCTCGCCAGGCAACGAAGAGAGCTTCGTTGGCAATGGCATTGACAATGGCACACACAAGGCTGGAGAAAGGAGGAGGGCTGGCAGAAGTGGGCAGGCATTTGTTAGGGGACAAAGTCCAGAGACGCAAGATCGCGTTGGCAGAAACGATGCAGATTTAGGAAGGGAAGAGGAAACGGAGACGAAGAAGGTTGGGATTCGTGACCGCCTGGGATGCTACACTTGGACCTGGTTCACAATGACCATGGCGACGGGAGGGATTGCCAATGTTCTGCACTCCAGTAATAGACAACAATGCCTACCCAGTATTGCTTCTGACTACTTGCAGTTCCTTATCGATCTGAATGGCTGAGGATACTGGGCGTGATTGTGTTTCTGTTCAACATACTTCTTTTCTCAATCAACTGCTTTTTTATTACACTGCGGTTCAAGTGGAACCCAGGATCATTTCAAAGATCCTTCACAAGTCCTTCTGAATCTCTTTTCGTTCCTGCTTGTGTGAGTGCCTTTCCCCATCCCGGACTGAAGGCAATACTAACGGAGCCCAGGTCGTGTCGTAAACCCCTCCGGCTCAGGGAGCATTGAACGAAGGCTGATGAGGATGCAGAATCGGCACAATTCTCACCAATATGTGCCAATATGGCATTCCAGCAACCGGACAATGGTTTCAAACTGCCATGCAGGTTTGTTTCTGGGCATACTTCTCGTTGAGCGTGATTACAAGCTCCGGAATGTACCTCATCGTATGGTCTACTCAGTCAGCTCACACACAACCAGCATACGCCCCCAACCTTCTGACGCTGCAACAGAACTTTCCCTATACACACAATGACACCAATCTGGATTTTTCCTGCTTATCCCCTTCTCCTCATGGGACCAATTGCTGCAAACCTCATCGACGCCCTCCCCGACTCCGGCGCAGCCGCAAGAATCAATTCCATCGCAATGGCCCTCGGAGCAGTTTGTATTCAAGGAACAGGATTTCTTGTCAGCTTAATGATATATAGCGCGTTTATCTACCGACTTATGACGCAAAAGCTTCCTCGGGAGACAGCCCGGCCAGGAATGGTACATCTCTTCCTCACACTGCGCCTCTCCCTTGTCTTCGACACTCTCGCTGATTACCACAGTTCGTCTCTGTCGGGCCTTCCGGCTTCACAGTCGCAGGTATCGTCCATCTCGGCAACACTGTCATTCCGAAAATCATGCCAAGCGGGTACCTAGGCCACTCCGATGCAGCCTTCTTCCTTAAATTACTTTCAGACTTGACAGGCCTCTGGCTCTGGGGACTCTGTCTGTGGTTCTTCCTCGTCAGTATCGGTGCTCACTGGCAGATCATGCGACCCAATGACCCAGAACACCACATTCAATTCGACATGACTTGGTTCTCATTTGTCTTCCCAAACACCGCTCTAGTTACCGCAACCCAAGCCATCGGCAAATCCCTCGAGTCGGACGCAATACAGGTCTTTGGTACTGTGATGGCTGGTCTGCTGGTCCTGGTCTGGATCTTTGTGTTCTATATGATGATTCGGGCCCTTTTCATGAAGAGACTACTTTGGCCGGGGGAGGTCGATGGGCCGGTGGCTTTGGGGAAGAGGTGGAAAATATATAGGGGTGCGAATGGCCATGTAGAGAAGGAGAGGGATGGGGATGGTGTTGCTGCTTAACATTGAGATATTTTCAGGTATTATTACCTCTCCTTCAACTAGAGGACTGTCGCAACTTTTTATGAGAAGATATACCCAAACAATATATTACATAGGCACCTACTGAAATTGTGAAGAAACACGTAATTACGGTCATGGTTCGTGGTCTGATGATGAACAAGGTAATTTGTTGTGAAGTCATCCCCACATATCATCTTCCTTAAACAACCACCAGAACTGTCTTTCATGTCTCATAGTTGTCTTCACTAATCGAAATGATCATGGCAATCAAAATGGACGTTGAGCAGAAAAGTCTGCATAGCGCATAGCAAGCCCAAACTTCCAGTTCCTCAACAACACTCTACCACATCTATCACCAGGCTACCATACCACATCTTACTCCCTCCACACAGTCCCCGACTCTCACACAACGCTCCAGTTAACGCCTTCCCCATTCTTTCCAGCAGCCGCGAGGAGCAGGAGCGAAGCAATCAGCAAGATCCCATGGAATTCTCCTTCAAACAGCTTCCCACTTATTCGAAGAACAACAACATCCCTCTCGAAGACATTTATCTCTCCTTTAACGAAAGCACAAAAGGCTAAGTTGCTCGACAACCCTGACCACGACCCATGCTGCACTGGCGGAACCCCCCCTACTTTGTTCATCTTCCAACACATGTAGGGCACTCACCACCTCACACTTTACAACGTGGAGGCACGAAACGGGCTTCGGTGGTGTGACTGATGTATTCTTCGTTTGGGTTTGGATAGAGGAGCTGGAAATTGGAGATGTTGGGGGCATTGACAAGGAGAAGGCTAAGGTTCAGGTTGAGGATGTTGTGATAATGAGATGGGGAAAGCCCCTAAGCTTCTATACGAGGGAATACCGCTTTTCATAGAGGGGCTTCTGATTTATCTAGAAGGGGACGTGGAAAGTGGACTCGGTTTTGAAGAGGGGTTTTAGACCGTTCTTGAGGCTGTGGAATTTGAAGTGCGTTGTGCTTGTGCTAGACAAGGGGGAGGTGGTTTTGGCGAGATTTACTTCTGTGGCTAGTAGAAGGTAGGGCGGGTTGGAGGTTTTTGGGGATGTTGCTGACCGATTTTTGCCTGAGAAAGTGATTGGGATAGAGAAGCCTGCTAGACAGGAGAAGGAGGAATGAATTGAAGAAGAAGAGAGCAAGGCGTATACCGAGAAGTAAGAAGGTTGAAAGATGATATTGGAACAGGGGTATGTATGGTTATTAGGGAGTGAGCGAAGAGGCATCTAGCAATTAGGGTTATTGAAAATTTCTTAGGTAGTCTCATTGAATCTTAACCTCCCTTCCTTCTAAGTTCTAACGAGGTTAGTCACCATCGTTGCTCTGCTTGGGTGCTACTTACCCTCGCCTTACCCTCTGCACAGGTTAATCAGCCACCTGCCTGACCCTATTTTCTACTAACTAATTATAATTTACTTCGTATTTGGCTCTGCCGTGTGAAAGTTATTAACTCTGTATACCTATAGTTAGGGGGACTATGCCGGCTCCTAAGGGACCCAAATAGGATCCCCCCAAAAATATATCGTTTACTTTCAAGGCAGAGGCTTCTGATACTATAACGTCGTTAGGTTTTTCTAAGGAGAATATGCCCTCGCGCCTCCCGCTAAGCCTTTACTCACTCATACCTTCTACTAGACTCTACCCGAACACTTCTCTACCCTACTCCAAATTGATCGTTTAAAAATTTTAAGCTCCCTGCTAGCTAAATTTTCATGCGAATTAGCACCTAGACTTATTATCGTTTCAAATCCCTTTTTAAAAGGGTTACTAGCTTTCCCTTACTTACGTCTTATACATCTCACAGTTTTATCAATAGTGGCTTGTGTCAGCTATGACATCAAAGCCGGGGATTGACGGACCTCGTTCTGTTGATAAGCCTTACTGCACCAAACATAGAGACTTGTATTAAACCTCCCTTAATTAACCGTGGGATCACATAAGCCAGACGGAATCTGGGCATGGCTATTTCAATGACTGTGAGGCTACTTGTCACTTTCCAGTTAGATTGACGTTTTCTTTCTTGACTATTGAACCAAACTCCAAAGTAATGTCCAATCCCGAATTACGTCCATTCTCAACAAATTGCAAGCGGTAAGAAACCCAGTACCCGTAACAACAAATGCCCTGAAAAGCTACAATATATCATGAGGAGATTATAAAGACAAAGAAAACACCAGGTCACGGATAACCATTCTTATAATATTTCAGGTCACACTCCGCCTGTCCCATACGCCACTTCTTGTTCTTTCTTACATTTGTTCCGGTGTTCAGGTTGCACTGCATTGATACAAATGCTTATCTTTGTTCCTAACTCTCGTACGCGTAAGGATAGTCCTTATCAGATGTGCCTCGCATTTTACAGCTATGGAAAACAATTAACAAAATTCAATATAGGTTTATCAGATGTAACTAACTGGCCAACTCTGCGCTCCCATACTTTTGATTTTGGAATGAATCCCGATGCGGGCTCTGGCTGGCAACCCGGCGTGTTGTTTTCCAACAAGAATTTTTTATTCATCGGATACAGTGTGCTTAATTTCGCGATACCTGTCCAGCTGATATTTGACCCATTCTCGTACTGCTCTCTGGGCTTCGGGGATGAGATGATTACCGTAATGATGGTATTGCTGACTTCGAGCTACCATTTCATGGGCCCATGGGTTAGGATCTTTGGTCCATGAAGTAGAGGATGACATATCAAATGAGAATAGAATACATGTAAATATATCTTTGCTTGAATCAAAAGAAGTTGATATAAAGTGGATGAAGAGTCAACGAGAAACTGGCTCGATGGGTTCAATGGCGCCTGCCTTGAGACTTCTTGGGGCCTTACTTGGATGATTTATGTACAAATTCTCGTGATCCTGAACTGAATTTGGCATGTCTTGGAATAGAAGCGTTGGCGTTCGGTATCAAGATTTGGCCACCTGGAGACCTTGGGGCTGAGTATCGAGTGAACGCGTACGGCATTGAAGTACAATTGCCGAGAAGCTGCGTTACAGCCAATACATTGAGATCGAACCCAAAATTGAGGCTGAAAACTTGGGGCTCACACTATTGGTTCTGGATCTTTTAATGAGGGCGAAAGAATCACACCGGGTCCAAGCCAAAAAAGTGACCAGGCGGCGTGGTCGCCATCGTGAGACAGCCCAGCTCAGCGCGACCAAGTTGTGGGTAAGAGAGGGAAGCTTGGCGTCTAGCGAAACAGCAAGGTTAATCTTGACATTTTCCACACTGGTTAGAACGATCTGGAGTGTTGCAATAGCAAAAGCGCATAATGAACAAGGAGAAAGGATCTGATAGGAGTCAGCGCTTACATTGAAGTCATGTGCCACAGCTGTTCTTCAACGTCTTCGCCAACATCTTCCACCCATCTTTCGAACTTCCTTCCCCCCCACCAATTTCCCCAGCACCACATTTCTCTTTACATATCAACCGGCCATTTCAGATCGTTTCCTCTTGACTGGAGATATTGTTTGCATCATTCGGCCCCTTAGCCCACCCACAACGGCGATAAAGCCTCATTCCCAGTCATCAGCCTTCCGGCATGGCTAGATTGGAAGACCTCGCCCCTGACATCTTCTTCCTGATGCTGGTAATGCGCCAAGTATGAAGGTTCTCTGGGGATTCATTCGAGCATCACCGCGAATGTTCGCCATCTTTCGTGATCAACGAGACGTTATTCTCTCTGCGGTCATCATCTGGGAAATTGGAGCCGATGTTCTCCAAGAAGCGCAGTCCGCTCTACGATCATTACGACGGTTATTACGTGGGATCGTGTCGAAAAAAGAAACACTCGAATGGATTGCTACATATGAAGTCGAACTTTCCCACGATCAACCCCTTCAACAAACATCACTGGGTGCAGTTGCTGTCCCTCTATGGCGACAACATCACAGTGTCAAATCCCTGGCAAGCCTTTACGTTCGCGAAAGACTTCATATTGCCACCCATAGATTTAGAAGAGTGGAAAGTGAAGAGGCACCTCAAGAGGGCCGTTGCTATGACCTTGAGGATTTGTCTGACACGGAAAAATCAAGACTTTTCCGAGGCTTCTACAGATTTGAAATATACGGGAACTTATTCTTTTGTGATTACAGGAGAAAGACCAAGGACACCATTTATGCCCCTGAGCAGTGTGATAGCTTCTTGTGTTTGTTCCCATCTTGGCAGGTCGAGGGGCTGAGTTGCGTCAACGATTTCGTGATCGACAAGGTCTTAGAAAAGTGGCAAGAAGTAGAGGAGAATGGTTACAACGCTCTCATAGCAGCTGGTCCCTCGAGGTGGGATTTTGACAAACCGATTTATAACAGCCGTTGGGAGTTTGACTTCTTTTCGACCTCCGAAAAGCTCCAGTGGCGGGAATCATACCATCGATACTTCGCTACGCTCAAGCTTCCTACTCTAGTATCACTTTTCACGGCTCAGGACGGCCAACTCTTACAGATTGTGAAGGACAATTGTGACTGCAAGTGGCCACATGACTTTTTATCTGAGGCATTGGATCAAGATTCGTATTACTCGCAATTGATTGAACCCAAAAAAGATGAGCATCAGCAAAAAGTATCCGCTGGAGTCAAAATTCAATTTCATCGAGATTATGTCAGCGAAGCGAACGAAGCGTGGCTTTGGGCTCACGAATACCAACCCTGTGACTTATACGTCCAGCCTAGTTATGAAAATGAAATCGGAGAAGGGTTAAGGCAATTTGGATATGTGTTCTGGGACAGCTCTCGGTTGCATGACGCCGGTGTTTTAGAACAGGAGTTGGTCTGGGCCAGTTCCTGTTTTCTGATTCTTGCTAACATGATTGTAGCCCAGTAGACGTTTCTAGAGAATCTTTGCTCAAGTTTCCAAGACCGAAGTACAACGGAACGAGTGTGGAGGATAGATTGAGGGAGTTTGCGCAATCGCAGAAGAGCATTGGGCAATGAAGAACCCGGATATCAAACAATGTCTAGTAATAATGGTCAACTTGTGGAAATATTTTCTTTGGTTAAAAATCATTAATTCGTGATTTATCATAGCAAGTCACTGGTCCAGCCTCCAATTGGTAAATTAACAACCCAAGCTCCGCAAAAAATCTTTCAAAATATTTCATTTTGAATAAATCAAATCGGTCTCCGAGCCCTCACCGCCACTATTGAGATGCCTCTTTATCTCAATCGACTCTCTCATATTGATCTTCCGCCTGTTGTCTCTGCCATCGCTATTCGTACTCTTGAGGACGTGGGATTGGAGGCAGCTTTGGGTGTTGCTCGCGTAACCTAAGAGGGGTGCTGGAGGATGATGCGCGAGATGAATGCATGAAGGGCTGGGACGGAGCTGCAGATTATGGTGATTTCGATTTCAAGGTCGGGCCAGAGAGCTATGTCGACGCCGATTGCTGGTTGGGAATTCGTTAGCAAGTGGGTTTATTAATCTCTTTCGGTGCGATGCAGAAGCGTTTTGCACTGGCATGGTTTGGTTGTCTTACAGTTTCGGGCACTTCCAAGGAAAGGATACGAGGTCAAGCTGTTGAGGTATAGAAAACACCATACCTGTCTGTTGGAAAAGAGGACTAGTAACATCGCCATAAAGAGACTTGAGCCGGATCACAGACACCATTAGAAGCCTAAACATTATCAGCACACCTTTTCACTATGAATTTCTGTTTTTCTCCCAACTTACAGGAACCCATAAGGAAACAGACAGCAGCACAACGCGTTGCTTCCCTGCGATCAGCAAATTCTTAGAAAGAATATGGGAATAACCGGTAATGCCAAAACCATTCAAGATATTGAAGCCCGAGATGGAGTAGTTGAGGGCATTATGATTGACGCAATTTCCAGGTCCCTCAACATTCCATGATTTGGAGATTTGCATGAAGTATAAGAGGCTGCCCGAGTCGGAAAATATGCCGCAGAGCAGGATCCAGACCATGAGGTACTTAATAATCAAAAGGGGCTTAAAACCACACAGTTCCTGTTCCTGTCTTCTCGCATGATCTGGAGAGTTGTGAATATTATTCTCAACAAATCATTATCGTTGATATCGACCCGCCCAGCCGCCACAACACTCGAACCACTTTCTCAAGCCCACAAAAGTACCAATCATCCAACCATAATGCCTTTCCCTCTCCCAAACCCACGAGAATCCCAGCTTAGCATAAATTATATGACTGGACGAAATAACCAGATTCCGCAAGATTGTCAGCGCACTTCTCAGGGAAACTCCTCAGCCTCAGTATCCCCCTCCATCAACAAATACAACGTCTTCGTCTCTCCCCGCAATAACCGTAATATCCGTCCCACGAACCAGCGGCTCTTTGCCCTCCTGTCCAAAGTTCCAAGGAAGCACACCCAGATTGTGATTCACCGAGACCGGTCCCGCAGCCTTGAAAACCCAGCCTGGATATTTGCCAAGCAGGGCTTGCACACAGGTGGCGTCGACTTCTGTGTGGTCTTTGAAGCTCTTGTCGGGCTAGAAAATGAAGTCCGGGGTGTGTATTGATTTTATGGTAGCGAGTCGGGTGGCGGGGGAACGCTCATTGACAACGTCCATGAGGTTGGTGTTCATGAGGGAGACGATTTGCTTGGTGGAGTGGGCTGTCTTGTCTGTTGTGGAAGCCATGATGTTTTGGATTGGACTATTGACATGGAAGGTTTTGGTTCGGTTTTGGAAAGTATATGAGGGGCAAGATTGGGACATGGCTGTTTCACATTTATAAGGCGGATGATGTTAGATACTGTAGTACGGTTACGGCGTCACGTGCTCCACGCTTAGTGAGGTGCTACTCCTCGGCTAGCACGCTTCACTAGCATGTGATTCTCTTGTATATAGCTTCAGCTTCCAGATTATTAACTCTTTAATCGATCCTTCATGAACGGCGTCTGACAGATGATCGCATATCAAGAAATGGAAGGGCATTGTGGGGAAGCTTATTAAGGACGTCACAGTTCAGACTACATCCAGAAACTATTGACATAATCATGCCATCACCTGTAGCTCTTCTTAAACCCGATGACCAATCTGGGTTTCTAGAAATCGTCCAATACCAGTGTGAAGCGTGCTGTGCGAACCCTGCAAGACTGGGGATATGATCCCTTTTGGGTAGTAAGCGAGAATCCCAATTGGGAAGTATGTGTCCCTGTCTGCAATGATTCGATCAATCCAACTTGTCACCGCATTATTGCTAGTCATGACCAAATAGCTGTTAGGAATTATACTTAGAAATCTAAAATTTCGTGTTATGTAATACTTGTTTCCATTTCACTCACCGTACCGGTTTCGCTCCCTGCTCGGTGAATAAGCTTCTATGCACAAACCAACGAATTTATACTGCAAGCCCCCCACTGTTTACCTGTCTCGGCTCCGATGCCGCTTCAAAGGTCCCATTCCACAGCCTTCTCACCCCTTGCACACTCGCCATATAATTCCCAGTGAAAGTCAAATTATGACCCCTCTCTCCCAAGCTTTCCACAATTTCTTTATCAAACCTCCCCTCAAAGAGCGTACTAGCCGGCAGTAACTGATCATGCATTCTCGGCTCGTTCAATGCCTCGGGCAAAGTCATGCCATGTTCTAGGACATGCCAGATGGATTGTACTGTTGAGGTCGGGATCATAGAGCCGCCGGCGGCACCGATGGATACATAGAGAGAACGGTTGGAGGAGTGCTCGACGATTATGGGGCTGATAGAAGAGAGAGGACGCTTGAAGGGTGCGATGTAGTTTATTGGGGAGGGGATGAAGCCGAATTCGTTGGGGATGCCGGGGATTGAGAAGTCATTCATTTCGTCGTTCATGATTACTCCTATTCCACACATCAGTACACAGTACACAAAGGTTTCCAAAATCAAATCAGATGAGAGAGAGAGGAGGACGTGCCAGTCTCAGGCACAACGAGCAGTGACCCCCACAACAGATTCACGGTTGACGTTGAAGTAATGGACATCCCAGATGCATCCGCTGTGACGATGTGTGATGTTCCATGATTCTCAGGAAGCGAGTACTTGACCGGACTGTAATGAGATACATTATGAGTATGATGATCTGAAATTCTGCGTCTGATGCGCTCTGCGGTTGCCTCCCTCAACATCTGGGCCTCGAATCCGGCCATGTAGCCGAAGAAATCGGGGTCTCCAAGTTCAGAGCGAGCGGCGTACGAGAAGCGCATCGCTTCATTTAGGCGGTGGTAGTTGAGATTTCGCAGTTCTGGATTACTCATCTCATAACCCTCGATGATTTTGAGGATGCTGAGAGCGACCGAACCACCGCTTGGCGCACTACAAGAGTGGAGAGTGAAGTCTTTGTATCTGATGCTAATGGGGTCCCGGATAGAGATTTGGTAGTTCTTCAGGTCGTCAAGGGTCATGATTCCACCTGCTGATTGGACGGCGTTGATAGTTTGTTTTGCTGTGGGTGTTAAGAGGCTGCTGGATGTGATTGAGAAGTAAAAAACTTACCAATGTTTCCTTCGTAGAAAGCTTCCGCTCCATGCTTGGCGATTTCGTCGAGCGTGCTACCACGAAGTTAGAAAATAACTAGAGAAAGAGGTAGTAAAAGACCCACTTCGCGTATCGTTTTCTCGTCATCATGTCACCGACGCCGACCAAAGTGCCGTTTGGTGCAAAATCCATAGCCCACTGAGGATCTTCGACCAAGAATGCACCGTGGTGATGTCCTACATCCATATACCGGACGAGATCTTCCGTCACTAATTGCCAGTCAGTATCTGTGAACTCGATTTGGCAAAATGCAAATACCTCGAAACCCATGTCTAGCGACGTGAACAGCTGGATTACAAACGACTCGCCATGGAAGTATCTAAGAAACGATCAATTGAATTCAGGAAGAGAAGCGACACGACACGTACCCCATATTTCTTGTGCAAATATTCGAGCCCTCGAAGATCACCCGGGACACCACTCGCAAGGCCACCACGAAGACTCCCGTATATATTATCGTTATACATATCTTCAGACGCCGCAGCGGGAGCAGTTTCTCGGAAGTCTAGCATCGTCAGCAACTTGCCCTACACCAAATCCCATCTCCAGTCTCACCTATCGCTTCGTAATTCCCATCGGAATCCCTCACGAGCATGAATCCACCACCTCCAATCCCACTATGTTGCATGCCTTCTCTAATCAGCAAAATCTTCACAAACACAGACATTTACTCACCGATAACTCCCACACAAAGAGTCGTCCCAACCATCGCATCAGCTGCATTTCCCTTTAAGCACGTGATCAGTCCCAATGTCCCTTCATTCCATCGACATGGAAGGAACCCACCCCTCGTCTGAGCAACTCAATCCCAATCTCACTACATGTCTTACTCTCACTCGATACCGCTCCCAGAGCATCCGTTCCATGCGCAGGGACGGCGTTGACGAGATGTCCGTTCAGTAAGAGCAGCCAGAGGAGACCCCGGGAGGCGTGCCCGATAAGGCCGATTAAAGGCGCTGTATCACTGTTAATGATGACAGATGTGCAACCAAAGTATTGGAGCTTACCCATCGAGAGAGAACCGTCTTACGTGAGGCAAGAAAGACAAGGAAAGCACGACAGCCTCCCCACTTTTATCTGTGCCACAACGGGATCTCACCTCGGAGACCCTCTTCTCTCCCGGATTGGCTTGAACGTCTTCCTTAGGGCAAGGCTGAGCTGGGGTATGTAAGAACTGCAGATTCGTCCTTGTGGATTTAGTGACGGTTGAGATGTCGTTGAGAGAGGTGTTGTGGGGATTTCAATTGTTTTCGGCGTCGGCGTTAAGATAAGCCAGGCAGAGCAGCCCTGCAGGGATGTGTCAGCAGACCCCGGAACATCGTCACCAGACGCGTCCAGTCGCGTCTCCCCAAACATCATTCCCCCCCCCCCCCCCCTACTTGAAACCTATCGAGTCAACAACAGCCAAGATGATCAGAGCGTTCGTAGATCTCACGAAGACCTCGAGCAATGATGAACGTGATGTCTCTGACGTTGAATGAACTCCTTTTCGATCCGTTGCTTCAAGTCAGCCACGAATCAACACACCTCCTTCTCAGACTCTAAGCAACAAACAGACATCAGTCGTGCGTTGTAGAGGGCTATCGATGTTGCGCCCGAGGGGACGGTGCGGTGGATCTTGCAGATGGTTGCTTGCCATAGCAGCAACACTAGAAACATTGTTCGGTTGTGGCAGGGTGTGCCTGTGATGGAGGCATCATTGCCCCATGGTGATACGTCGGGCGAAGAGGCGGAAAGCTGTGAAGGGCTGATAAGGACGATGGTCAAAGGAGTGAGAGAGAATGTCGATGAACACGACTCCGATCAGGAGGCCGAGTCCAAGCTTGAGAATTTTGACGGGAGAGATTTAAAAGAATGGAAAAGATTTATACTGCGAAACTATTCAAAAACAGGAAAGCGGGCCAAGAAAAAAAAGATCTTTGGAATCAAAGGGGGCTGCCCGAAGATCCACTTGCCCTTACTCGGGATGGTAAGGACGCAAGACCCAGCCCGCACAACTTGTGGGATATTTTCTGTCCAGGTAGCAAGACGGAGGAGAGCTGTAGATAGCATAAATGTATGCATACTATTTTAAAAATTTCTAAGGTTACTGACTCGTAATTTATTGTGAGTTACACTTTTGCGGCTGCTTCCCGCTGCGAACCCGGAAATACATGGAGGTGTTGCAAAAGCAAGTTGACCGAAAAAAGGCTGCATGTCGGCTCCGCACACTCCCCTCACGAATCCGGTCTGGTCAAACCGCAGAAGAATTTCAATCGAGATGCAACGCGAAAGCAATGTGTAATTGGCACCAATGTAAGGAACCCAACCCCGACGTGTCTTAAGATACTAACCATCTTCGAAAGATAAATACACGGTGCCAAACATAGACAACCGATTTACCGACGAGAACAAAATGACTCCGACCCACCGAAGGCTACATGAGCCCGTAGTGATCGGAGACCGAATGAGCAAGGTCGCATTTCAACCCAACACTATGTTGAAAGCCCGCTCTGCGTAAATTGCGGGCAAAGGTCAATCCTGAGGCAGAGGGGTGGTGCAGTTGGCGCAATGGTAAACGAAGTATTTTCTGCTGTCTATACGGACCTAGGCTAACAAGTTTATAGGAGAAAAGATTCCTACAGTCCTACTGTTATCGCCTTAAAATACGGTGAAACCTACCGTGGCACTTATGCAGGTTTCCTAGATAACCCTTTATAGTTCTGAATACTTTGGGGTCGCCATGGAAGTACCCCGTCTGCAGATGGTTCTAAAAGAATGCAGCATCTGGGACACTCGACGACCTCCCAGAGTGTGCATAATGCGGAGAGATTTCAATCCTCCAAAACTGTAGTTTGCATGACGGCAAGCTGTCTCCTACCTCCCATGTTGGAAATGTCTGATATTCCTACAGAGAACTACCAAATTATCGACGAGGAGGCCTCGATTTTGGCAGACTACGACGAAGATTTCTACGGCAGTTACGAGAGCATGAAAGGACCCCAAATACGCATCTGGATTCCTCTGGGGTTATTGCGAGTGCGAGATCTCAGATCCGTAGTGCATGGCAACCGAGCACCGCACCAAATCGACGACGCCTAAGGCCAAAGAAATGAAAAGAAAAGAAACGGAAATTGACTTCGAATACCGAAAGGCCCCCAAAGAAAGGGACGCGGCGGGCTTTGAGTAGGTTGGTAGTTAGAAAGTGGTGATGTGCTAAATGCCGATACGGGTCTGTTCTATTGTATATCTTGTCTTGCAATGCGGTTCGGTTCACTTGGAAGAATGTATACGCTTTCCTTCCCCTGTGAAAGCATTCTATTTCTGGAGTGGTATGCATGCCTTCTTACTTAAAGAATAGCAACTACGTTGAGGTGCACAGTGTGCAGCCCGTTGTTTACTTGTGACACTGTTTTTGAGAACTTGTATTCGGATACTGCGAGATCATTCTGAGTATTTAATGCCAATCGCCGCCGTGTTGTACATGCTATATATATGTCGAGTCTGTAAAATTTAGTCAATTCCTCAAAAACATAATAGTGGTAATTCCATGACTGCCCAACTTGAATAATTGAACATCGGAGACACCATTTAGTTTGCCCACGACTTCCATTTGGTGACAATTACCGAGTAACGCACAAGGACTTGCTTGTTTACAATATCCGTGCAATAATTTGAGTAATACGGAGGGGAATGACTATTCGGAACTCGAACCCTGCCACTAATGGGTCCGCAAAGTAAGAACAATAACGTTCATTGGTAGTAAAGACATCTCGTTCAACGGAATATATAGCCCATTGGTGTTTGAAGGGAAAATAGTTTTGGAATTCAGCTCATCCCACCAAAACTCTCCTGACTTCGCCGTAGATGGTGTTCCATTTTTGATTTCGAGCCAAAGGATGTTAGGTACATCCGCACAAAGCTGTGTCCTTCTAACCATCTTCAAGCAGTATCGGAAGGCAAGGATGTACCAAAACAATCCATACATCCCCTCCAAGAATAGCTGTCTTTCAAGGAAACGTAGAGAAATCGCCTGGATAAATTGACATGCCACTTAGCCAGACACATTGAAGAGATTAGCTAATCTAAGAAGGCGAAACGTGGAGTGAATTTTCCTTTTAGGTACTCGAATAACTTGCTTAGTCTTGCATATTAGCATTTTCAAATACCGTGGCAAGATAAGGGCAAAAACGCACCGGCAGGGGAGCTATGGGGTTGAGTTCCAATGTGCTGAACGTGGAATATTATGACGCAACTTTGCTTGCGCGCAATATGGTGCGTCTTTTCAGCTCAACGTGTCGAGGACTTTTTCTTTTCATTTTCATTCAGCCTTTCGAGAGCTCTTTGGCACTCCTGGAGGCCGTGGCGGCTCATTTCGGGCGGGAAGATCAGGCGGATTCTATAAATCCGGGATTGTGTTAGCATCGGATGGCTTTTACTGAGGGAACATTGACGGTGGGAAAGTCATAGGAGCTGACTACGCACGCTGTAGCAATTGATTGTGTTGAAAGGGTGGACCTCTTGCCCAACTGCATCATTTTCATTGCTTCAGTAGTAATCCGTACAAACATATCTAGGTAACAATCAGCTCTCAGATCAGCGCATTCCAAGCCTGGTATGTGTTCATCTCTGAACGGGGTCGATCTGACTGACCGTTGATAAAATCGTTCATGATTTGCATCGCCAGGTTGCTGATACTTTCATCAGGACTGTGGAATTCCTTGACTGCGATGAGGATTAGCCTTGACTCTATTATGGTGAGAGCATGACTACACATGTAATCACCTTTATAAATGGCCCTTTTGTAGTTGGCCAGCCCTCTCTCTTGTACCCTCTTTGCCTTCCTTCTTTTGTTTGGTACGGACCGTGGCCTTGTTGCTCTTCGATATGAGGTTGACTTGGGCCAGTTGGCTTTCGGATGAGCCTTGGAAAGTCGGGAATCTTTTGGACTATCGTTAGCAACACGCTCCCAATTCAGCTGTGAAGCTGATAAGTCTCCGGATTTGCCAGGAGAGATCGAGGGGTGGCAAGATGTGTTGCAAGTGCGAGGATAAGGGTTTGAGGTAGATAACGCACCGGAAAGTCGAGTGGAACGACGACGTGCTTGGTCTGAATCTTGTCGGTGGATACATATTAGTGTATGGCACAGACAAAGAACCAGAAGGACAAATTCAGGGTACCTGGTACTTGACACCGGCCTTTGTGTATTTCAAGGTTGCACCTTGCACAAGTGCCATTGTCATTCGCGTCAAACCCAAGAAGGTTCTGACCAGCGATAGCATGGGTTGCCATGGTGCCAAGAAGATCGAAGTCCCCGTTGTTGGTGCCTAAATTGGATATCCACAGTGTTGAGAAGGGCAGGCGGGGACACAAAGAAGTAGCTACTTGGGAGAGGAAGTATCGTATATCGAATGTTTTGCACAGGACTTTGCCTTCAACAAGAGACATGAGGAGGATGAAAAAGGGACGAGCAATCTACCTTCCACGAATCGGCCGGCTGTAACTGTTATCATGCTTGCAGGCGCCTCGAAACTAGATAATACGCCTCTGACAACCTTTTTCCTGAGGGGGCGCAAGAAAATAGGCATCCTCATTGGTGATTTCGCCCTTGTTCATTCATGTGGGTTTCAATTTGTGATGTCTCACTAGCCAGGCTTGTGATCCACCGAGAAAATCCAACAAGGAGCGAGGGCATTGAGAAGTATTCAAAACTTCCTGTTGGCGTGTCGCTTGGAAAATCTATGTATCTTGATCGACAGGTTCTGAAACCTCGAGAAAACAGGGAAAATGTCTCCACCAGTGCTCATAAAAGCGTAACCGTGTATCCACATGCTTGACTGGGAGGAAAGCCACTTGCCTGACATTGCCTTCACACCGCCATTGTGGCTCAGGAGTCTAAAAAGCAACCTGGGTTGTGTAACCGTGAACTCAAAGATATCAGATACAGATTACAGACAGTTGCATGGGCTGTGCTGGTGGCATATGAACAACCACAATGGTCAGCCACCGGCGGGGTTCGCGTGCAAGGGGCGCCAATTGATTGGCCAGGGACGAAGTCGGGTCGGCGTGCTTGTATCCGTATTTAAGATCGTCCTTTGGATTCCTTGCCTGCACCCAGTCCGCTTTGGCCAGATAGTGACAGATACAGACGGGCTGGGCGTGGACAATTTCTTTCCGCGTTTCAGCGACGCCATCTTGGTTGTCACATGCCACTTGGGAAGTCTAAAAACAGATTACAGCATATGAGATTGGTGACCTGTTTGTATCTTTCTCAAGCTTTGTACGCCGTGCTCTCGTATCCATCAGCATACACGTGAAATTCGCAAAGGTGTGGCAAGCTAGGCAAACAACAACGACCCTGTCAGGAGTTCCGCCGATCTCCTCCAGGAATAGCCTCCACAGCTGGGCGAAGGTCAGAAATCAAAAGCGCCACTTTGACCGATCGTCAGAAATTACCTGAACCTCAAGCACGATCAACTGGGGGTCGCCTGCATTGCCACCGTTACCAACTCAGTTGACACCGACATTCAAGATTCTAAACAACAATACACAGAATTACTTTCTCAGCCAAAACAGTATGCTTCGAGGCACATCTCGCTCTCCGTCACCTATAATCGGCGTAACCACCCGCCGAACAATGCAGAATGGGCGCCCCGTGTCGCTTGGAATACAAGGCAACGGCAATCGAGAGCGATCGGGTTCGTTTCCCGCAGCAATACGCACTGGAAGCTCTGAGTTGTCAGCGAAGAGTACAGAGAGATCCCCATCAGCAGATGTTGGCGGTCGATGTCCTCAGAGCAATTCAAGCTCACCACTGCCTCAGCCCATGAATCCAAGCAGAAGCAAAGAGGCTGTCTGCCCAACTACATTCCGAATCCAACCACACCTACAATTAAGGGAAGCGCAGCAGACCAACGAGAATCGTGGAACGGTCGACGAGCTAGTATACCACTCTGCCAACTCCTTGACAGCGGTCCATTCTGACGAGGACTTCACCTTTTTTGGAGATGTGCCTCGGACGACAATCGTGATAAAGTGGATGAGGTATTATAAGTACCATCCAGGTGTCGACAAAGCGACAGACAAAATACGCCGCGACAAATTGAAAGCGCACCTCAAAATCCCTTCGGGAAATGGACAGAGGCTTGGGCAATTTATCATCAACAAGTTCAACAACTTCAGGAAGTGGGGGTATCTATACTGGGACGGCAAGGACCACGTTGTATATTGCCCCTCTACGGATGCATGGTTAAGCCCAACTTGGGACGGACAAATCGAGCGACAACAAACTTCAATACCGCCAGAGACTCGATCTCCAAATACTCTAGGAGGATCAAGAAAAAGACAAGCTTCTACAAGGAGATCACAACGGGAGAAACGCCAAAAGGCGACGAGCCAGAGAATGACCACGCCGCCTGTTACAACGAAACCCACACCTTCGAACGAATCTAGAGAGCTGGATACACTCTCATCTCCTCGCTCAGGCCAACACCCGTCTATGATGAACGAGCGTCCCAGTTGCGGAGACTATGGCTTCGGGTCCGGAAATGGTCCATCATTCTATGACAATCAAAACAACTCACAAAACCGAACCCAGGCGAATCATTTTGGAAGCAAGCAAAAGAGGACTGGCTCGTGGGGTGAAATCAATCTTCCCGTTGATGGTTCAACAAATCATCCCAGCGCGGCTGCCGCAGCACCAAATATCCGGACGACAGCAATGGAAGGGGCTTCAGAAGGAGCAAACCTCACACAGCTCTCCAGCCTGTCGAATGGTGGTGTCATAGGCGTAGACAAGTTCGGAAACTATCCGCAGCTTCACGGCAGAGACCTGGCGCCAAATCCCGAAGAACTTTCTGCACGGCTGGAGGCTATTAATCCTCAGTCCATTTCCTGTATGACAAACGGCAGTTCCAGCTCCGATCAACTTTCTAGCTCAGCAAAGCACGTGGGCGCTCTTGGACGTCTGAGGGCGGAGGAAAAATCATGTCTCAGGTTTTTGAGGGAAAGTGTCAAAGAGCTGGATAGTACCAGAGAAAAGCACAACAAGCTGTGCCAACAATTTGAAAGACTGAAGGACGAATTTAGAGTCACTTTGCAATTCGTCGAGCACAAAAGCAGGCGTCAGAAAGAGGTCGCTCCTTCCACCCCTCTTGGTGCAGTCGAATCAATCTTCGTCGAGCGTCTCCAAGATGTCCTTCAGAATGGCATGAAGAAGAAAAACTTCCTCCGTGCGAAGCAAGAAGAGAAGTCCAGCTTGGAAACCCAAATTGCGGAAGCCGCTGAAGCAAAATCTAACCTGAAGTCTGGCATTGCTGCCAAAAGGATCGAACTTAAGCAGCTTCAGCGAGATATCAAGGAGGCGCTCAAGGCGAGTGCGAAATTGGATATGTTTGCAGGGAAACTTAGGATTTTGCTGGATAACTGTAAGGATCCAGGTGGCTGTTCTAAGTCCGGGACAACGTCGCCAGTCGAATCGGTGCCGGAGTCAGTTTCGAGTCAGATCGATGGAGTGGATCTGCTCAGTGAGGCAGATGAACTGAGCGAGTAGAGTGATCTGGATTCTGACGATGTGTGTAGCTAGATTGAATTGTTGTTCTTGCGATGGTAACCAGTATTTTTTCTTGATCGTAAGATGACAGACGGAAAAGAAAGCCATGTATTCAATTCCATTTATTTTCGTAGATAGCTCCAGCAGTCATAATTTGTTTTGCCAAAGACAACTTTTCAATTCACTATTCCTTTAGAAGAAGTCGAAGGCGCTCTACGCTGTGCACCAAGTCATGACTACACTCTAGGAATGTATACTGAGCTTCAAAGTGATAACGAAGTATGTGCAAGGTAAATATCACGTGACCACACCCATCACCTCTTTGTCTTTCCTTGTATTTGGGCTATTCCAAAGCTATAGCAACAAGTCCATGTATTTGAAAAGAACCATAGTTTTGTTAGCATACTGTGTATTAGTTCAGGAGGTGCAATTACATTAGACATCACTTTCCATCATTTACCGCACAAGTGTATAATACGCCGCGTTACTTTACAGGGTATTTAGGATCTAATTTCTCTGGCAGAATCGAGGGCTGTTTGCTCTAAATTACACGAAAAATGAACTTACTATTCATTGTTTCTGCTTAAACTCCGAGATGTTCAAATTTGTTTTTGTATATACTTCTAGAAACCGCAGCCGATGTCGTTAAAATACACGGCCGTGTTTTGTACATACGCAGTTTATCTTATACGTGAGTTAGATATCTTCTTTTTGAAGTCTCTTTTCTTTCCCTAAACCTCACTATCGTGCCTTCCCAGGGGTGTGGATAATGGCAAGCACGAGGGCCCAAAGCGCTTATGAGAAAATACATCACTAATAATATTATATTGACGAGTAATATAATGTAACGAGGCGGGAACACGGTTTGGATGGCTTGCTGAAAAGTAATCATTTCATATAAGATGAATTTTGTGGAGTCTGTGAGCTGTGTTCATTGTGCGGGGCGAAGGAACAGCAGCGCGACGTCCCTTTACGAACCCTTGAGATTCCCGCCCTGAAAGAACTGTAGCTCAAACTGGGATTTAACACAGAGGGAAAATTCTTTTTATTCAGGGACCTAGACCAAGACGGCAGCTAGTTTTGATGGTGTGATGCTCTCTAGGCCCGCAGCGGTCAATGCTTAGCTCTGCTTGAAGGTGTATTTTAGCCGCCTTACGAAAATATGGCGTGAAGGGAAGATATAATCGAAGGGAATCAAATCACATGAAGCAAGGGCAGCGATACGCAATAGAAGTCGAATGGCATCATCGAAGAATATTTGGTGGAGAACGGAAGCTCGATTGAAGGAACCTGAATTCTCTGCTGGTTGTAATTATATAATGCAAGTCACCCCTCGAGCGAGGAGGTCACCGCAAAGCGCACATGAATAATGAAGTCCTTGATCCTATTTCGCTTTCCAATTCATGCAACCTTCGTTGCAAATGCATTATCCTACTCCGTCTCATTATCCGCTCCCACAAATCATCTACAAACCAACGGCAGCAGCCAGAACCGCTGCAACAACGGCGAACAAGCCCATCTCAAGCCTCCCAGCAGCTCCGGTATACGTAACCAGCGTCCCATTGTTCATGCTCGTGGGGTAGCCCTTGCTTGTCGGGCTTGCGCTGGGCAAGTACTTGATCGACGTTGTCGGGTATACGGTCTCAGCAGCATGGACATGCGAGCTCGCAGCCGTCGCCGTAACGTAGTACTCGGTCGCAACTTCCGTGTACGCGGGGCAAGTCGACAGAGTGTAAGGAAGGCAGGTCTTGCAGGGCACGACGACGGGTGGCGAAGAGGTGTAGGTAGGAGGAGGCGAGTGGCAGGATGTCACGGAGGCTGTAATGAAGTCCTTGTAGGTGACGCCCGCGCTGGAGAGCGCACACGAGTAGCAGGGGTAGCCGGGCATGTCGGTGTTCCAGATTGGCTTGTTGATGGAGGAGCAAGTTGATGTGATGTACTCGGTGATTGTCTCGGTCAAGTCGATGGTCTTGCAGTTCTCGATGATCTCGATGACAATGATGACTTCAACACCGATGATGTAGACTTCGGGAGGAGTTGGGGTCACATATGGGCCAGGGCAGAACGTTCTGTTTTCATCAGTAATCTGTCCTGGTATTTGTGGAAGAGGGAGACTTACGTTGTCGACCCTGTAGTGGCAGTCACCACCTTTGTGGAGTAGTTACCATAAGGAGTTGAGGTCGGCTTGGTGGACGAAGAAGAGGAGCCGCCAAGAGGAGGAAGACAAGTTCCATCACCAGCCGGACGACCAGAGAGACACTTGCAGCTGATGGAGCAAGCATCATCCCCAACACCGTTGTTCTTTCCATCATCGCATTCCTCGCCAAATGCCTTCTCCCAGACACCGTTTCCGCAACCAGCTGGTGTGGCGCCGCGGCTGATGATGTAGGGAAGTCCGATGGTTCCGTCACCGAAGGTCTGGGAGCCGACACCAATGATGTCTTGAGCGATGGCCAAGGCCTGGAAACCGTTGACTCCAACGGATGGGTAGACGGAGAAGGCTTCGTGGACACTGCAGCTCCAATCTGAGAGGGCAGCATCATCGAGCGTGCCGAGAGCTGGGGAGGAAGCGACGATGTGGACTTTGTTGTAGCAGTCGAGGTTACCGCGGACTTCAAAGTCACCGAAGTAGGAGAGGGCGTCTACGGTTGCGGTGTCGACGGAGTCGTAGTAGCAGGAGAGGGCGAAGTAGAGACCGGTTTGGGATTGTCCAGTTGAGGTCTTGCCTGATGCGGCGAATCGGATGGCGTTGTCGATCAGGGTGACGGCTCCGGCTTCTCCAGCATTATCATGGTAAGAGGGATCGGTTCCTGGATGACATCAGTCTCGTTGTCTCTAGGTCAAGGATTGTGTGCGAGGTGCATACCGATCAAGACAATGTTACCCTGAACGGCTGGACCCCAGACCGTGTTGGTATCGTGCAAGAAGGTAATGTCAGTTGGGTCAGTTGCACAAGTTGGGTCAGCAATAACGATGGCCTTATAGGCAGCAAAGTCGGCTGTGGTCATGCCAGCCCATTCAGCTTCAGTGACCACCTTAGCTGTGTATCCAAGAGTGGTTGTTGCTTCCAAGTATTCATCGAACTTGAAGGTGTCGACGAAGAGAAGATCTTCTGCTACAGCAGAGGTAGCAAGGCCGGCCATCAGGCCCATGGTAGAGAACTTCATGTTGATGAACCAAAGGAGCTTGAACGGGAAAAATTAGGTAAGAACTTGAGATCGCAATTAAGTTGTTAATGAGTGACTGTAGTTGAAAACAAGTGACTGAGATCAAAAGAGTGATGAGTCTGCCCGGAAAACTTCCTCCTGGACGCCCATGAGATATATACCCGTTCCAAGGTCCAGCCGCTGACCCCTACTCGGACATACAAACGAAGGCTGAGCAGGTTGACAACTCACAACAGGTCAAATTTGCACATTTTCATGCCAAGGACGGTTCCTCGCTGGAAGAATTATCTGATCGTGTGCAAAACTGGGCCCATATTTCCGCTCAGGTACGGACCCTTCTCCAATCATGCACGAAAGGGGGCTTCTTGTCGCGGGAAGGATGCGTTTCCGCAGAGCAGCGGGAAATAAAAAATCTGGGGATGTCTCCTGAGAATGCCTTGCCTCTCCACGCTTGTAGAGTCCTTCAGCTTAGCGAGCCTCGGCATCGCCAGTGATTGATCGCTGGGTCAGCTCCGACGCCACGCATAATCCCCATTGAGCTATTGACTCGCTGAGCCCCAAATTGGGTGTGCCAAGGGGTTGGCGAAAATCATCTGATCTGGTTTTCTGATTTTAGAAGCGAGATGCAGGTATGGTGTTGCAGCCAGACGAAATGCAGGAACCCGCGTTCAGGGGTACAGCTTGCGACATGGCGAGGGGCTGACAACGGTTTAGCGCCGTGCGACGCCTTGCTTGTTGACGGCCACTTGAGGGGCCAAGAACCTTAAAATTGACTTGGGGTTGGATGGGAGAAGCATGATTGGTCTGGCGCACTTGTGGAAAGACAATTGGCCTGGACATCGCCGTTGAACAGGAACTGGAGTTTTTATGACAAAACGTAAACTTTATCTTGTCAAGCTAGCCTTTGCAAAAGGATGGTTTGGCGTTCTTCGCCATAACTGGAGGGGAAAGTTGAGAAGTCGGAAACTTCCGTTTAACTTCGGGTCTATTTAGTATTTACCCCCTAAACTGGCTTGTCCAGATATGCAGAATATGTAATCAAAAGCAGGGACAGAAACACAGGAAAACAATATTTCCGCATAAAGGGAGAGAGCATTGAAGACTTTGAGCGGTTTTCCTTCTCATGAACCTCTGGTCAACTCGCATGTGCATCCTGAGTCCAACAAGCGGCGACATGTGTTCCTCGACTAAGAAGGCTGATTCTACCCCTTCAAAGAAGCTCAAAAACCCTTGTTTTCATTTCCTTCGTATAAGATTGTAAAAGAAGTCTGCGTGTGTTGGCTCTGCAGCTTTGATAGATGGATGGAATGCGTAGAAGTCACAAATGTTTCACAGATCACGCATCTCTCTAGGCATGACTTCGGATACGACACAGAACAACATGCTGAAATGGCGCCAAGAATTGAAGACGATGTCTCTCAAGGCCGACGGTTCTCTGTGTCACGACGTATGCCCGAAAACAGCACATCTCATTAAAACTTGACCACTTGGTCTCGACTTGTCGGACCTGGACCAGGGCTGAGTCCAGCGCGCTTGGGGGCCAAATTTAAAGTAAGCCCGAAAGGATGCATTCAGCTCCTGGCTGCGCCAGGCTGCGGTGGAACGTATCTCGTATTCACCGATTCCACGAATGTTGGAAGGATCTCCGAGACACGCAAACACAACAACAGCTCGTGGCTTTCGCCAAGAAGCAGGTCTCTTGGTTCAATCATCCACAAACGCTGAGGCTGAGACTTCATGCCGCATGTGCATCTGATAAAAAGATGTGAAAAGGAACGAGGTTTCCAGACGGAACCCCTGAGTCCCCTTTAGGAATGGCGGGATGGTCATGTGACAGCCGGTAGATTGAGGACAGGGGCCGACGCGCTTTGTTTACTTCGCGTCTCCCAATCTCAAGTCTGCAGCGTGACACCGGCAACCTGCACCAATTAGCAGATCAGAGTGAGAGACGAAATCCATGAATTCGCGAGTTATCGACCTCACCGGAGACAGCTCAGATATCGAGCCTGCGAGGCTCAATATCATGCCACGAGTCAAACGACAGGCACTGAAGGCCGTGGGGAATGGCCCGCCAGGGAAGAAGGCAGAGGAACCTCCAGAGTCAGTTGAGCTTTCAACCGCCCTGAAAAGGGCAATCGAAAGCATGTCTCACGACCGGTTAAAGACGTTGGTAAAGCATTACTGCAAGTCCATTGAGCCGTTGAGAAATAAGCTCGAGGAGAACTTGCTTGTGGCTGGCCGAGAGGTGGTGCGATACCATATCGATTCCGATTCTGAGAATGACCAGAACAGCGAGAATGAAAGTAGTGAGGAGGAGGAGGAGGAGGAGGAGGAGGATGGCAGTCACAATGATAGCGATGACTTAGATGAGGACAAGGAACCGAGGAAGAAGTTCAAACCGATCGCAGCAGCAGATGGCGAAATGGTCCCAAAATACGCCACATGCCTCAACTGCAAGGCTGAGTTTGATGTTACTTTTAACAATAGGGGAGATTGCAGGTGGCATTCAGGTATTTTGGCACAATTCCTCAACCGGCTGAACCCTTCACTAACCTGCATGTGCGAAGGCGAGAAAGAGGCATACCATGACGACGATTTCTGGGCCGATCATGATGAGGACTGCCATGGGGACATAGACAACTTTATAGATGATTCCGATTATGCTGAGGGGTTCAAATGGTCTTGTTGCGATGAACTTGGGGATAATGAAGGCTGCAAGTCGACAAAACATAAGGCGGCTGTGAACGAAGTTCGGTATCCAGTTCCTGTCCCTGTTTCTGTACCCGAGTCCGCCGGCAGGAAACGAAAGGCAGAGAAGGAAATGGAGCGGCCAACATACGCACGATGTAGGAACTGTGAGCGAAGATTTGATGTCCATGACAACGAGACGAAATCCTGTCTTCATCATCCACGCGGTGTGGATATTGACAACGAGGGAGAGCATTGGTGTGATTGGGACGAGGACTGCCACGGGGACATCTGGTCGCTGAGAGATGATCCTGACCATGCAGATGGTTTCATGTGGTCGTGTTGTGAAGGCCCGCTGGATGATCCAGGGTGCCAGAAGAGGAGACATGAGTTGTGACTGGTGATATTTCCACAGAGACCTCCGTTTCCTTGTGCTATTGGTATGGCACTTGCGTATGAATCAGGGTCCTCGCTGCAAGAAACAAATCCTTCTACGAGAAGTTTATCATCACCTGACCCTAATTTCGATTTCAGGGGTAGCACGCCCAATTTCCGTCACATCCCGTCTCTTTCCTTCAAACCTCACTTCACACTTCACTTGCCTTCAAGCTCACACGACACCCACTCCAATCGCAAACACGCGAGCCACCCACTTCGCTCATACCGTACAGTGCACCCCGGCTTTCTATTCTGCGAACAGTTCAGCTCAGCAAGCATGCCTCGAGCGAAATGCTAGCCGCTGGGGGCTATGAAGAGTGGCGTCCGCAAGGCAGACTTGCCTCCGAAACCAGTTGTCTTAGCGGCACTGAGCAAAGCAATTGATGCGATGGATCATATGCGACCCAGGCTGTGGATGAAACAATATTGCGAGACCGTGCAGCCGTTGAGGGAGAGTTTTGAGAAAGGCTTACTGGTCCCGGACAAAGACGTAATCAGGTATCATGCAGGCTCGGACTCCGAAGATGGGAAGAGTATGAAGAGGAAAGCGAAGAGAGCGAGGAGGAAGATACCCCAATTCGACCTATCTCACTCGGCGATGAGGATTTGACGCCCCGATGACGAATTCGACGTCACGAAGAATGACAAAGGCGATTGTGTCTAGCATCCGGGTTTGTGGAAGCTCCTTTTAAATGGCGTATATCTAACCTTTCTAAACCAAGGACTGGGAATCGTCTGGGATGATGAAGTGTGAATATGGAACGACCTTGAGGAACAATGGGGCCATCCTAGCGACTTTGCAGATAAGGACGAATATTCAGAGGGTTTCAAGTGGTCTTGTTGCGATGAGCAGGGGGATCATGAGGGGTGCTAGTCGATGAAGCATAAATCGGATACCAATGCCATCGTGCCCAAGCCCATACTGCCACCTGCGACCAAGTCGAGCAGGAAGAGAATGGCAGAGGAGGATGCTGATGTGCCGATCAGAAAGCGACCATCGGGACGATAAGGTGTTCATACATGTGATTGCGTTGCAAGAGGGAAGTCAATGGGCTAGTGTGTGGAGAGGGGGAACGCGAGGCATGAAACAACGTTCACGTTCTCGAGCACCTCACGCTTTGGCCTACATATCCTGATTTTTTATTAATGTAGTCACACAGGAAAGGATCTTCCTCACTCCAAAATCCTCCTCAGGAACTCTATTTGAACCCTGATATTCTCATCAAACCCAACCCCACCGCCATATATACCAAAATGACCACAGTCCTTTACAAGATGAATCTGTTTCGGCTCCAAAGCAAGCCGATACATATCAAGCTGGGCCTTCGTCTCAACCGTCGTATCCTGCTCAGGAACAACCATCAACAACGGCGTCGGCGCAATCCTATGCACAAATCTTTTAGGCTCATGGGCCATGAGGTTAAACATTGATTGCAGCGTAACCTCATTCTTCCACTCTCCGCCCGACTTTTCCATATCGTTCATAAAGTGGAACGTCTCCACTGTCCCCAACACCGCAGGCGACCTCCCACTCTCCGCTTCCTCAAGCGTTGCCGGTACAACGGGAACCATCACCGACGCTTTCCCCTCTCGCACACTTGTCCGGTTTGCGAAGATTGCCGGCAGCATAGCTGCCAGCGGCGCAGTCTGGTGTTCGCCAGAGACGAACGGGCTTTGGACTACAACTGCTCTGATACGTTTGTCTATCGCAGCAGCACAAATGGCATTCCCGCCCGAGAGACTGGTGCCCCAGTATGCTATCCTTGCCCCATCAACCTCTGACTGCGAAGCCGCGAAGTCGAACGCATCGAAATAATCTCTGACCTGAAATGTGGGATCGATTTCGTTTCTTGGGAGGCCCTCGCTGTCCCCGAAGTTGCGATTGTCGTCGTAGACGAGGGTACTCCAGCCTTCAGCTTGGAAGCACTCGGCGAAGTGGGAGAGGTTGTGGTGTCTGATTCCTGCGAACTTCGATTTACTTTTGTCAGCTCAATTCTTCTTGAAGGGTGAATGAACACGGCGGGGGGGTTGTTTACCCCATGGCTCATGATAATGCAGGGCCCTTTTGCAGCAGCGGGGTAGAACCACGCCTTCAAAGTCAAACCATCTAGAGTTTTAAACTCGACATCACGGTGGCTTGCTGTCATCTCGAGATGTCTCGCAATAGATTTCATACTCTGTAACGGATATTTTCCTCCGTGTTGGCAGATTGTTCAAAAACTTCAGAACGCATTGGCTTATTCTATGCTTTCCTTCGGCCAGGATCAAGTTTGTACCAGTTAGTGACTCTACACTGGACTAGCATTCCGGTAGTTCGGAATCGTCAAAGGAGCCGAGTCACCTAAAGAAACTCTTCAATCCAATGTAGTACCGTAGAATCCAGCTCGGAATGGTCTCCGGAAACTGGCGGCGCACGTTCTCTCGCTTTTTTCGGGGAGACGCCTCGGCCCGCCTCACCTCGGAACCATTCCGGACGCCTCTTTTTTTATACCCAAAACACCCACTCAGCACAAGGAAATAACCAATTTGAAAAGTTAGTAAAAACAGCTCAGAATTTATCATTCTGATCGGTCACTTCAACAATCCAGTACGGAAAATGCCAAAGTCGATTTTACCCCGCGAGGGACTCACTCTCGAAGCCGCCTTTGCGCCACTCAGGCTCACCATCCTGCAACCCCTCCTCACAGGCCCTCTCCTTCTCGCAGCATACCAATTTCCTACCTCAATCTTATCGAAATGGCCATTCCCTGAAAGCTTGCAACTGCTTCTCCACTCGACCAGGATGCGGACCATTCTAAGCCTTCTTCTCGTCATAGGTTTACTCCGAAAGATACACAAAATAATGAACAAACTGGTTTCGAACAACTTCACCACCGACAAGACCTGGGACTGGACGAAAGAGATCGTTCTAATCACTGGAGGAAGTTCAGGGATGGGAGCTGTGATAGTGAGGATGTTTGCGGAGAGAGGAATCAAGGTCGTGATATTGGATATCGTTGCTCCTCTCGAGGCACTGAATTCATGTACTTGCCCCTTTGACGTTAAGATCTGACTTTATTGGGTTTCTGAAACTGTGAGACGAATGGCTGATGACAGCAGTGCCCAATGTCCACCTCTACAAAGCCGACATTACTTCTGAATCTGAGATCAAGGAAGCAGCAGACCAGATCCGTAAAGCACACGGCCCCCCCACAGTTCTAATCAACAACGCCGGGATCGGCGCCAATCTCCCCATCCTCGCAGAAACAGCAACCCAGATCCGGCGCGTCTTCGAAGTAAACACCATCTCGCACTTCCTGCTCGTAAAAGAGTTCGTGCCGGACATGGCGAAGAGGAATCATGGGCATGTGGTGACGATGGCGAGTATGGCGAGCTTCCTGGTGCATGCACAGAACGTGGATTATGCGTGCAGCAAGGCGAGCGCGCTGGCTTTTCATGAGGGGTTAAGTCAGGAATTGAAGGCGAGGTATGGGGCGGGGAAGGTGCGAACTACGTGAGTATTCTTTCCATGGCCAGGAGATGGTATATTTGACCTCGTGCAGCGTCGTCCATCCAACCTGGGTCCGAACACCGATGATCGAATCTCTTCTCGCAAATCGCAATTTCACAGATTTCGTCCTCGAGCCGGAGACCGTGGCAGAAGCGGTCGTGATGCAAGTGCTGTCTGGGTACGGTTCACAGCTGATTCTGCCTGCACGTCTGGGTGTAGTCTCGGGCGTGAGGGGGTTCCCATCCTGGCTACAGGAGAGCATGCGGAATGGTGTGAACCAGGTGTTGAAAAGTTGAGCGATTCAAACAATCCATTCTTAGTTTTCCCATGGGTGCCACAGACGTGATGCAGGTGTTGAGCTTTCGACCCATGTCCCGTCATTCCAAGGGTCGGCTTGAGCTTGGGACTGCGAAGGAGAGAAAGATTCCAGTCGTGGGATATGACCCATCAATTGCTCGCTTTCTTGCATTTCTTCCGCCCAGTCACATCCCACCGAATACAGAATTTCCGGACTCTCATTCAAAGCCAGTTGCGGACCAATTCCCATCCCATCGTACCCCAGTCTCCTCATGGCCTTATCTAGCGCCTGAACCCGCTCACACAATCGACCGGACGTACAATACGGCCTCAAAATCTCAAGCCCCGTGAAGATCTCCCTCGGAGTATCGCCAAACTCCAGCGGTGCATGCCTAACCGCCAAATACAGCACCGCCACCGCCGAAAGCACGAAAAAGTTGAAATGCACTGCTTGCAAATGATACATGGGTGTGGATTTCTGCAGCTGGAAGCAAGATTGGATTGTCTCGGATGCGGTGAAAACTGCTTTGTGCGAGAGAAGAGCGTTTTGGGCGATGCTGGGAAGGGAGAAGAGGATGTGCTTGTAAAGACCGATTTTTAATTGGTTTCTGCAAACTGTGACGAAGGATTTATGGAATTGGGCTTCGTCGGCTTTTGTGTAGTGAGCGTTGGGTGAGGTGCTGATTGAGGTTGAGATTGCCCATTGATCGGCCTCGATATCGATGGAAGTGCGGGTCGAGGCTTCCAGCTCTATGTAACTGGTTCCCAGCTTCGGCATCGTCGGCACAAATCGGGCCGCGATGCGAACATATTTAATCAATGGCGAAATGTACTTTAGACAATCGTCCTGTGGAAAATACAGGTCAGCCTAGAACCAAATATATCGAGAGAGAACACTGACATATTCAGGGCAAACGTGCTCGATTTCTGAATCTTGAAGAGTGAAAGGAAGGTTGACCATAAAGCTGAATCGTTTATCGAGGACATAGATACACCAGAACATCCGCGTGACCCATTGAGGATGCTCCTTTGTTGATTTATGGAGTCCCAGTTCTTGACACATCTTTGCCACAATACTGATTTTCCTCCAAGCCAAGACGGTCTCGTCGCATTGAAGATGATAGACACTCTGCAAGGTCAGTCAAAACATATGACAAGTTGGGGTGGTTGAGAAACTGACCAGTAAGGCTGCAAGGGCTATGTCCTTGGTATCAAAGTTGGGTCGACTCAATCTAATGGTGAGTTTCTCCGAGACGCTACACATCATAGAACGGCTATCTTCAGTCTCCTTCTTCAACCTCGATGCGAGTGCGCATGCTAGAACTATTTTGAGCATATCTGTATTCCGATTGTCAACCATGTCATCCCAGTCTTCGGACTCGGCATTTAAACTGAAGTCATGAGCGCCGTTGACAGGTTCCATCACGATACTAGCCAGCGAAGTTAAGTTGTTAAATGGGATGAACGGATAGAAGCAGTTAGCCTCGAAACGAAAGGATTCAATCAACTCGAGTGCTTGATCCCCCGAGAAGGGAATGGAAGGTGTAGGTTCTGCTGTGCTTTCGTCAAGGACGAGGAGCTCATCAGGTGTGAATGAGGGCGAAGCGGTGGGCAAATCCAGCGTAAGAAGCTGTGAATCTGACCCACCGCCGTCGGGTCTTTGTCGCGGAGTGTCTTTTCCTGCAATCGTAGCTTGGCAGGTGTCTACCTTCTGTGCGGTCTGAAGAAGCAATGCGTCCAGCTCGGTATCGTGAGTCTGGTCATTTGGGCTGGTCCTTCTCATATGCTGCAGCACCTCATCCAATTTTGTTTGTAGTTGCATGATTATATCATCAAGTCCTTCATGCCTAGAGTTCGTCAGTTTCTTGGCTGCAATTCAACACTTAGAAATACAAATGGAGCACCTTGAAGAAGCCTGTAAGCCTGGACCTGGTGACGAAGTAGTTACACCTCCGTATGTACACCGCACTCTATGAGTTGCGCATTGTTGGCAGCAACGCTCTCCACTACACTTGACCTTACGTTTCTTGCATTGATTACTGTTTATCTGTCAATACCGCCTGGCTCGCTTGGAACGAATGAACTCACCATGCATTGCGAACATATTGCTGGCGTTTCTTAACCCTCGACGCAGCTCGTTGATTCATTGTCCTCGTACAGTCCCTTTTGTTTGATTCCGTCTAGGTAAGTCGAAGTCGTTGTCTCCCAGGTCCCAGGTTTGCACAAGAAGCCCTGGATCTGGGGCTGTCCCGTATTGCGGGGCGGCAAAATCCAAATCGGTAGTTGAGACCGGCTCCGCACGACTGATCAGCTCCCCAACTCTGGGTCTTCTATGAATAAACGACGATGCTGAAGAATGAACTGCGCCCTAGCTTTCTCTTTCCTCCTTGCGTGAAGGAGTGCGGCCTGATGCGCAGAAAATGCGTTGGGGGGCTGGTCTAGATCGCGGTAATCTTCCGAGCACAACATTCCGAGGGCTCGGAATGGGTTCACGTGACGCGGGAGAAGTCCACTTCCCCATTCCAACACTGGGGTTGGACGATTGATATATGAATTAATGGATTTTATCGTATTTGGTAAGGCTGCTCGAATAGCTCAGTTCTCATCGTTTTGCTTGTTCTCAGATTTTCAAATCTGAAATTCACTCTCACCTGAAGCACTTTTGGTCTCAACTCCTCTTTTCCTTGTAGCCTAAAGCCAGTATTTCGACTTGATGGCTGTGGAATTCGATGTTGTGATTATTGGAGCAGGCCTCTCAGGAATCAACGCCGCCCAGCGAGTCCAAATGCAACTCCCAGGACTGACTTACACAATCCTGGAAGCTCGCGGAGCCATAGGTGGGACCTGGGACTTGTTCAAATACCCAGGCATTCGGTCTGATTCTGATCTCTATACTTTCGGTTTTCCATGGCGGCCATGGGAAAGCACGAAAGCCATTGCCGACGGTCCATCAATCAAGCAGTACTTGATCGAATCTGCTGCCGAGTATGGTATTGACAAGCACATCCAGTACCGCCATAAGCTGCTCGCCGCGGACTGGTCATCTAAGACTCAGACCTGGTCGTTAGCAATTGATACCGATGGGGAGAAGAAATACCTGAAAGCCAAATTCATGATCTATGGCTCGGGATACTACGATTATGATGAACCATTGCAAACCACAATCCCCAACATCGACACTTTCAAAGGCGCCACAATCCACCCTCAATTTTGGCCCCAGGATCTGGATTACGCTAGCAAGAAAATCGTGATCATCGGTAGTGGAGCAACCGCAGTGACACTTCTGCCTGTCCTTGCAGAAACAGCAGCAAGCGTCACAATGCTCCAACGGAGCCCAACCTACATCTTGTCACAACCAGCAACGGATTCCGGTTCCTGGATCCGCAGACTTTTCCCTTCATGGATAGCACATGCTCTCGTGCGCTGGAAATACATGTGGGGGATGTGGCTGTACTTCCAATTCTGCCGGGCATTCCCGATCAAAGCGAAGGAGCAAATTGCCGCAGCTACGACAAAGGAACTTCCAAGCCGGATCAAACAAGATCCGAATTTCAACCCCAGTTATAACCCGTGGGAACAGAGGTTGTGCGTTTGTCCGGACGGGGATTTCTTCAAAGCGCTGAGGAAGGGGAATGCACATGTCGTGACGGACACGATTGAGACCGTTACAGAGACAGGGATTTGCACATTGCGGGGAGAGACGCTGGATACTGATATCATCGTCACGGCCACGGGGCTGAAGATGAGATTTGCGGGAGGGGTGAAGATCACCCTTAATGGTACGCATGTTGATATCAAGGGTAAGTATTTGTGGAAGGGGGTGCTAATGCAGGACATCCCTAACACGGCTTTCTTGCTTGGTTACACGAATGCATCATGGACGCTGGGAGCGGAGGCTTCCATGCAGCTATTTTGTAGGATAGTACGCTACATGGCGCCAAGAGGACTTGGCGATGTGACTCCGAGAGTAGAGGATGAGAGTAAACTGCGGCCGATGAGCATGATGAATTTGAAGAGCACGTATATCCTTGCTGCGAAGGGAGTATTGCCGAAGTGTGGAGACTTGAGGCCATGGAGAGCGAGGGCTAGCTACTTTAAGGACTTTTGGGATGCGAAATTTGGTAGATTTGAGGGGTTGGAGTTTCTTAGGGATCGTGGACAATTCGCGGAGTGAGATCGGACCTGAGGTGGATTTTGGCGATATTTGTACCACGTGCCAGAAAAGAAGAATGATATGTCGCCCTTCACGCACTTGACTATAGGGAACGCAATCGTATCGCCAATGAACATTCTTTGGCAATCTTTGGAGAAGAAACTATTTGCCTTTATGGTTCATGCGCAAACGACGGCAGGCTTGGCAGAAATACCTAATTTCTGGTATCAATGGGTATCGATGCCAGAATCGTAAGGTATTGATACTATCGATAAAGTATCAATTCCCGGAACCCAATTCCCCCCTTTAATTGCAATTAACTTTAGAACCACTTCCCTTATAAGAAAACTTTTGGTAGCGCAAATATTCTACTTAATTTAGGCTTTCTATTTAGCTACTTGTCTTATAGTTTAGACTAAAACTCGTCTCAATACGGCTATTTTAAGCAAAAAATAGCTTTTGAGATTTTCGTAAGGCTCGCTTATAATAAGCGTTCCGATAAGAGATATGAATATGATACTAAATTCTCCGAATACAAGGGCCATTTTAAAGTTAAGATAATATTAACTTTTATTAATAATATTAAGTAATTCCTTTAATAGAAAGACTAGAAAATAAAGAAATTATATACAAATACATTATTATATAAATTAAATAATAAATGGAAGAGATAATTTAAGGCTAAGTATTGATTCGGTATTAATATGTATTGATCCTTGCGATACCTAAGTAATACCATCCAGTATTAATACCTTATCGATACCAAAAGTATTTTTTCCAAGCCTGAACGACGGGTGAGGTGTTGTCCACAATCACGTGAGTAGATAGAACTGATAGGGCCTCTAGTCTTCTCCCGTTGCGTCTCCTTCACATATACTAGGGGCCGCATAAGCAGGTGCAGATGCGAAGAGTAAAAGCCAGATTTTCTCTCTTTAACAGAGCATATTATAATCTTGGGGGGAGAGTCTGGCCACCAATCGACACCGAGGGTGTCGTTTTACATTTTCCAGCTTTGACAAGTCAAAATCTTGCTTTTAATAAAAGTGAAGCCCATCCAACACCCAGGATGAAATTTGTAGCTACAGGTGAATGAACATTCATGAAGTGATAGTCGGTACTGAGCAATTAAAGTAAATTTGCCTGAATTTTAACCCTAGGCAGGATCTCAAGCTCGATGGTGTGTATAAAAAACCAAGGAATCTAGGTACAGAAGTCCTCTTCTTATTTCCAAAATATAAATGACAGAACATACGACCAGGTCAACAGCTTGCAAGCACTCTATTTTCTTTCACCAGAAGAGAACTTCAACCAGAATACTATTATTCAGCATCGAACATTGCCGCCATATGAGACAACAGGGCACGTTCGGACTGGAGAGCGTGGGAGAAGGGGAGGGGGCCAAAACACATTTTAGAGCTCGCGCTGGCTCTGACCTGTATTGCCGGCGGTGGATTCGGAGTCGCTACGTTGTCTCCGGGTAGAGTGACCAGGGGAATAATTCTCACTCTACTGGACATACAGCATCAATGCATCATATTTCCTTTCGATGTATCAAAACATCAAAGTGGCGTGGATTCCATATCTTCGGAGCAATATAAATTACAGCCAATATTCGGTTATTACTAGATCTGCGAACCTCTGATGAATACTCTCTAGAAATGCACCTCTGTATGGGTCAGTACTAACCATAACCCTCATTGAAAGTTTGGATTAGGAGAGTTCCATGCAAATGTTAAGTCAGCAAGAGCCGAAGTAATGATCTGGCGCTGATAAATCCACTGAGGTAAAAGTTTAATCGATTCTGTTGACATTATTCAGCGATATAGTTATGCCAGTATCCCATTTTCCATGCTCATTCCAACATCATGGTGGTGGGCTCAAGTCGAGTCCTTCTACTGTTAATTTAAAGGAATCGTTTCTGCAATATGTCAGTTCGTCGACTCTCAACAAGGTGGAATTTGTACCTCGAGTAACTCCCGCCAACATCCAGATCCAGCCTTCCTCTCAGGCAATCATCAAAGTCCACATCATGAACAATAAGTGCATTGTCATCATCCCACAATGGACCTACTAGAACCTCGCCCAGCGGGGAAATCATGCAAGATCCACCTCTCGATACGAACTCTTCTTCCTTAGCCTTCGTCTGCCCTTGTTCTTGTATCGTTGATTGGAACGTTGATGATCTTGGTGAAGGTAACACAATCTCATTCCCATCCTCGGTAATCGTACTCTTCCTCCTCAGCCTGGCTGGCGTAGGCGTTCCATTCGTCCATTCACTCTCCTCCTCAATCGCGGCAACCGATTCCTTTGGAACCGGCAAAGCAATTTCATTCCCATCCTCACACTCAATCGTAGACTTCCTCCTTAACCGCGCAGGCCTCTGCGTCCCCGGTCCATTGACCTTCCCTTCCGCAGCCCCTGCTTTCCCTGTAATCCAATCCGGTAGATCACTCTCCCGCAAACATTGATTGGCACTCATCACAAAACACCTCCCCTCCATCGCAATGGCCCTCATGAGCACCGACCACGTCTCCCGTCCATCCGCTGTCGGCGCGAGATATAGATTTACATTCTGGCTATACAGACTCTGTCTCAAAAGCGGCATATAATTTTCCCAGCAAATGGCTGCCGCAAGTGTAAGCTTCACACCTTTAATCGTCGTCGTTACAGCTCGAAGTGAGGCGGGCTGACCCTGGCCCCAAATCAATCGTTCAGTCGCTGTCTGAAAGAAGAATTAGCTTTGAGAAGGTAGGTGGACGGGGAATGAGACACACAGGCATAACCTTCCTCCTCTTCCCCACACATCCCACACGTGGACAAATATACAATACAGCACAATACAACGTCCCCGCACATCTCTCCACCACCCCTACGACCAAAAACACTCCACTCTCCTTCGCGATCCTCTCCAGCTCTTCTCTTGTGCCGTCACCTCTCACTCCACCATCCTTTGGTACTTCCAAACTCCTGTCAACCCACGCTTGTCCCGCACCTTCCGGTGTATCCCCCAAATCAACCGCATCCTTAAAATACCGCAGAAACTGATCTCTACCGGCCGGGTCACGAACACCGATCGCGCACCCGAATGTTGCGGTGCGCGGGTATCCACCTAGGTAGGCTTCGGGGAACAGGAGAAGGTCGATAGATTGGGACTTCGCGTGCTGGACTGTGTGTTCGAGGGCGGCGAGGGTGAGGGCTGGGGTGGAGAGGGTGTGGGATTGAGAGATTGCTAGCCGGAGGGTGGCTGTCATTTTTATGGTAGATTTCTGGGAGAGTGAGAGATTGAGTCGGGGTGGAGAGGAGAGGAGTCTTGTGGTTATGGCAAGGTGAAGTATGAGTTAGGTGAGGATGTAAGATTACAATGGCGGGGTAATTGCGGGGTCTTGATTAGTGAGCAGATCGGCACTTCCACCGGTCATAAGTCGCATAAGAGCTTGAAAATCGGGAAAATGTACCGACACCCCCCTCCCCCCCCCCCCCCGGTGTCGATGGGGGCAAGGATATTTAATTGGCTATCTGAGCTCTTCAAAAATCTGAAATTAGATTTTTCAACATAAGTCTAAGCTAGTATATCACAATCCTTGTATCATAATCACGTGATTTCTAACTTATAATAAAATGATTCCTTAAACTAGTATTTTAATTTTAGGGAGTTTATAGGTTAACATTCGTAATTTTGCTCCCGTGAAGTTGGAGTCGCTAGAAATTACTCGCTTAGGAAAGGGGGAGAAAGGAAGGGAGAATTCAGTGTTAGGACCACCTCGTCGGGATGTGTTCTTTGCCCACGACCACTCTTGGAGAGGTTTTCATAAAAGGACTATCGTAGTTCAAACATGGAATCCGTGTCACTGTATTCTTTATTCTTTTCTCCCTGTAAGTGCCCTCGGATCCAACTAATCCTCCTCGTCTGCTTCTCGGAGAGTCCCTCGTCTTGCTCAGTGGCTGCGAATCTGGTCGGCTGTTTGGTCGGTGCAATCGGAATTGCGCTGGTTGAGAAGCTTTTAAGAAATCATAGGCAGAAGATGAACGGTTACACTTTATCGTCGTGGATTGCTTGGATCTGGGGCTCTGGGTGGTGACGAGGCGTTCTTTTTCGGAAGTTTCCACCCACTACGCGCCGTGGCGATGGAGCCGGAACTCCCTCCCTTTCTTTTTTAGGCACACTAATTGGCGTTCTGCGACTTGGCGTGCGACCGCTTCCGAAAGCGACACAGAGTCCGCCAAGGAATGCCAAGGAAGGCTGACGGTGGTGGAGAGTGCCTCTGAAACTGCCTTCAAAAAGGGGCCCATGGGCAACGGCGCTGGAATCGCAAGAGGTCCGCATCGACTCTGGGCTCTGTTCCTTCAGGTCTGAGTACAAGATATGAGAACAACCTGCAGGGCTTGTAATTCGTGCTAGTACTATCACTTCATCAAAACCAGCGGCCTTCATCATGGCTCGTCCGCAGAGACACAACACGCCGCGGTTCCACTATCAAACGCTTCAAGGCAACGAGATACGACTACTCCAAATCCATCCCAGTTCACGTTCGAAAAGGGATCGGAACATGTCGGACAGCCCTATTTACTGCGATCTTCATCACTTCCCGCTTGTCGAACCGGCTCCATCAGGCAACTTGGTCGCTAGGCTGGCCAAAATGGAGTCAACCTGGGGTATCTCCGCTCATGAGTTAGGATTCCGCATCGTTGGGAAACGTAAGAAGTATAAATCAGTCTTTTTAAAACTCAAGGAAGTTCTCTCAATGAACTTGGCACGACGTTCAGCTGTCAATGGGCGTTTTCCTTGGGGCGACTATGTGGCCTTGTCATATACCTGGGGAAATACCGACGAAACTAGCGAGATCGTCGTTAATGGGAAGCCTGTCAAAGTACGGCCGAATCTAGAATGCGCACTAAGAGTATTGAGAGAAAAAGGTCCGATCCGAGCTGGGATGAAAGTCTGGATAGATGCACTGTGTCTTAACCAGATGGACACGAATGAGAAGAACGCACAAGTGCCTCGAATGAGAGAGATCTATCAGAGAGCGTAAGTCTTCCCGTTTACCATTCTAATTGCTGCTGAGAAGTGGTAGTCTCAATGTCGTGGTATGGCTGGGGCCGGAGGTAGAATATAGCGATAGCGCTATGAAACTCATTCGCATCCTGGCCGCTTCTTGGAGGGCCGATGAAGGAGAAGCTTTGGCTAAAATCATAGCCGAGAATCCTCTTCTCTGGCACTCCCAAATAGATTGTGAACAGGGCTCCTTACAAAACTGCTGGGAAGGCATGCGTTCCCTCATGCTAACGCAGTACTGGAAGCGAGTCTGGATCGTTCAAGAGCTTGCTATGGGCGGCAGAGAGTCACCACTGCTATACGGCGATGCATGCGTTAACTTCGGGGAAGTCTGCAATGCGACAGCAGCATGGATGACCAGGCATGCACGCTTTACATCGCAGGCTATGCTCTATGATCGTTTGATGAGCGGAAACCTGCAGCAAAGGCTGACAAACATGCAAGACTTTCGACTATCTCCTGAACCGTCTCGCGAGGGACTTTTTGGCGCCGTTACTGGAGTCGCTCAGCTATTGTCCGACATCGTATCTCTCGGGGAAATCCAGAATACTGATCAATGGATACTTGACCACGATCGTATTACTTTTATCGAAAGTGTAGCTAACCGCCTCGAAGGTTCATCCGTCATGTGTTCCCCCCCTGGAAATCTCATCGCACTGGGCAGGACGAGCGAAGCTTCTCAGCCACAGGACAAGATCTATGGCTTTCTCTCACTTATGGATCCGAAGTTTTCATCACAGTTCAAGGTGGACTACAACCAGAACGCAACAGAGGTCTACACAGCTTTCAGTGTCAATTGGATAAAGTACAGCAAGAAGTTAGACCTCTTCACCCACTGCTTCTTGGAGCACAACCATACACCCTCCTGGGTTCCGGATTGGAATTTCAATCATGCGGATTCGCTACCTCTGTACTATATAGGCGAGGAGGATGATGGTTACCTAGCCGGCGGATTGAAGACTATCTTGGATGTTCAGTTCTCACCCGACCTGAAGCGGATGAAGACATTGGGCATGCTTGTTGACCAGATAGATGGCCTCACAACCGCGGATGATGAAGTCCCAGAGTCCATACGACAAGGCAGCGCAACTGTGAAAGGTACATTTGACGAAGTGCGCAAGGCCCTCTGGCAAACCTTTGTTGGTAACCGAGATCACCTCGATGGTGAGCTCACGGCAACGCCACTTCTCCCGAACGAGGACGGAGAGTCACTCCTAGATGTACCTCTGCCGAAGGAACCAGGGTCTGCCCTCCCAGAACCCTACCGACGAAGTCTCTATAAGTTCATCGAGACCAATCAAACGTTTTTGATCAACGGTCTCCGCTTAGACCAGTACTTTGCCAACAGCGGTCAACGGATAGAAGTTGCTCCAGAAACCTTGCCGGAATCCAGTAAGAAGTTTGATCTCCGCCGCCAAATCTTCACAGCGTCGATGCTTCTGAAACGGCGGAGGCTAGCAACCACAATCAATGGCAGGCTCGCGCTTGTCCCAAGAGCAGCAAAGCCAGGTGACATAGTCGCGATTCTTGTTGGCTGTGGTCAGGCCGCCATCCTTCGATCGGATGATGATAGCTTCAAGGTTGTGGGGACCAGCTATGTCCATGGCATTATGGAGGGTGAGCTACTAACCAAGGAGATCTTACTTGAAAATGGTTGTGATATATGGCTGAGCTAGATAGTTGACGACACGTTGCATTTTGGAGCTCCGACGACAGTAGATATGCTCTGGGCCCAATCCTGTGCAAAGAGTATCGGCGGGAAGGGACGGTGGCTCTCTAATAACTTTACGGCTTCAGTCGGCGGTCTGAACCACGCGAGACGAAGATAGTTATACCTATTACACTTACGAGAAGCTTGGGAAGGGTGCTTACACATTCGTGGGAGAAATGCAGGAAGAATATGTGTGCGCTTACTGATGTGGTTATTGCTACCGGAGCCGTCACCGTGTGAATTGGGAGTGGGTAGCGAGGGTCGACAAATAGCCGTACTTCTGTAGGCGAATTTTCAGGGGCTTCTCGCTAATGTTGCGGGATCACGGAAGCAAAAACGAAAAGAGTGGTGGAAAGTATTCCAGAGTTGCGTTTCTCTCTGCGAGCGTAAACTAAGAATGCCGAGAAGGATACGAAATTTTATTCTCGAACAACCCGGGATCGTCGCTATTCCTCGCCATGCGTGAGCCTTCTTTGGACAAATGACCGGACAACACGGTACCCGCCATACGAGCTCACATAGCCACAGGCGATTTTGGCAAACATGCAAAATTCGGTGCCTAGGTACATCCCCCTATTTTATTCTGCAGGGTAACGGATCAAAATGGGCAGGTGCTACGTATGCTCGTCGGCTGGGTGCGGAAATGCCTGCGAAGAGTAACGCCATGGGTTGCAACCGAACAGTCAAGTAAAGTTAGCTACGACACCCCCAAAGAGTGACAAGGAGCACACATGTACTTAACAGATCCGGAAAGCTCTTTCTTTTTGTGGCGAGTCGCACGTGCATTACCACAAATACCTTTCATTCCGAATTACAGTAGTAATCATACCCTAATCTGGAAAATGCAGCTCCAATTTCTACCTTCCCTTACATGCCTTGCTTTTAGTACAGCTCTCGTCTCAGCATTGAAATTTTCATAGAGCGATAGTCCACCGAAATTGGCAGAAAGACTCCCCTTCGAGGAGAAGGAGCGGGAAGTGCCATTTTCGGGCAGGACACCACAAACTCTACTGTTGACTTCATAGCAAACTCTGGAACCTGCAAGACGACTTCGGGTGTAAATCAATATTCTGGCTATTTCTCAGTGGGAAGTTAGTTTCTAGCCCTCTTTTTTTTTATTTATCATACGGCTCACATAACTCTGCAGCCGATTTGAGCACGTTTTTCTGGTTCATCGAGTCTAGAAAACCCCCCGAGCGTTGTGTCCTTAGCAGTCTGGCTCAACGGCGGTCCAGGACGCTCTTCATTGTATGATTTGTTTGCGTTATATTCTCCGCAAATAACTCTTGATTCGTCCAACTTCTTACCAACGACAGGAAAGTGGCCCCTGTCAATGCTACAACGGCTCAAGCACGCTCACCCTCAACCCATACAGCTGGAACGAGTACGCAAATATGCTGTATATAGACCAACCCATCGGGGCAGGCTTCTCCTACAAATATGGATCTTCTCAACGGAATGCAGGCGTCAAATCGAGTGTGGCTGCAGCGCCATTCATAAGAAATTTCCAATAAACATTCTTCGCCCAATTCCCGGAATATAAGAGTCGAGACTTTAAATTATCTGCAGAGCCGTATGGGGATCCTCACGGCCCAGGTGAGATCTTTCTCCTTTCACTTATCTCCGTTGTCTGTCATAGCTCATACTAAAAGATCTAGAATTCGCATCTTATTTTCTCTCTCAAAACACCGCAATCGAGGTGGGCGATGTTATAGAAGAGAAGATCGAGCTCGTAGCGCTCGGAATCAATAACGGTATGTAATATGTATCACGTATGACACGAAGATTCTGAAAAGAGGTCTGATAGAATTCGCATATAGAACAGTAACTTTCGACTCATCAACAATGCGACATACACCTCCCTGTTTGCTGTATATGAGGACTACTTCCACCCCCTCGCGGATCTGTGTGAGAAGAATCGCACAAATGCTGAATACACCGCGCTTATAGCAGTTGCGCTAGCCTCATTAATTTTGCCATTGGCATGGAGAACTGGGACGAATACGACATTCGTCAAAGTGGAGGCGGTCTATACCCACCATCGACATATGAGAACTACCTTTCCGACCCGGCAATTATGAAAGCCATCGGTGCCAGCCTGCCAGGGGGGAGGTTAGTTAGGTGTTCGAATGCCGTGAAGGGAAATCTTGCACTTCCTTGGGATAGTAAGGTGTTTCCTTCCATTCCTTATTAGCTTCTGGGTTCATTCAGGAGATTACATGGCTAAATTTTAGTAGAAGCACGCTCCTCAATTCCCGCGCTCTGTAAAGTCGTTCAGTCGGGTGTGCTGCGTGCAAACAGTGCTTTGGCATGGGGATTCAGATGCTGTTTGCGATTGGTTTGGTGGTCTTGCTATCGCTGAGAATATCACGTTCTCTGGTAGTGAAGAGTTAAAAAGTAAGGAAGGGAGGAACCATACAGTCGATGGTGTGGTGGGTGGCACTTTTAAGGCTGTGGATAATCTGAGTTGGTTGAGAGTATTCCAATCTGGTCATGAAGTCCCTAACTATCGTAAGTGTTTAGAGAAAGATTCTTTGTGGCCAAGGATTGCTAACTTGGGACAGAACCCGAATTGGCGCTGCAAGTCTTTAAACAGACTATGCAGAAGAAGGGGTTATACAATACATGAAATTTGTAACTAGTTGTATAACAGCTCGGCTCTTTTGGACTTGATGGAAGGCTGGGTTTGAATTTAGTGTAAACTGGTTGCTTTGAGGCTTTCACAGAAGTGCGGTTCCTAAAAGCCAGACAAGATACTCGATCACTCTTGGTTTCTTCCCTTGAGCAGCCTGTAATTTCTCATTCATTGCGAATTCCAGCACTCTCCTCTGCACTTAGAAAATCCTCCCACACCATCTGGATATCGTTTTGATAAATCCAAGAAAGGGTATCGATCCCACCAAGCCCTTTAATCTTCACCTCTAAACTTTCTTCGAAAGTCTGCTCTGGATTCTTAACTTTTGCATCCTGGAAGGTCTTCATTTGTTTATCGAGATGCTCATACCTGCGGTACACGCGAGCAAGGTTAGTCGAGGACTCATAATGTTCAGGAGCGAGAAGGGGTATACGAACATCCTATGGTAATAGGGAGATCGAATCGAGTCAAAGATGGCAAGCGCAGAGGCAAGGGGCTGACAGGACGAGCGGGTGTGCGCAATGGCTTGAGCAAGAATCCAGCTATCTTGCATAGCAAAAGCTGCGCCTGATCCAAATGCCCCTGATTGAAATCCGTGAGTCGGGTTTCTAATAGATGCAGTCATTTGGGTCATCTTACCGGTCAGTGGATGACTCGCATCACCGATGAGTACAACTTTGTCCCAAGCCGTAACTTTCTCCAATCTTTGACCTGCAAAAGCTGAGAACTCTTTCCATAGTCCTTCTGGAACCCTGGAGAGTGCCTCTCGTACCCTTGGATCGTATTCTGTGAAATGTGATTCAACTCTTTCATTAGTAGCAGGGATGCCCCAACTGAATCTCTTCTCTTTGACTGTTGCAGCAGGGACGACATTGTGCACTGCTATCTCGAACATCTGATCGGCCTCAGGTGTTTCAGAAGGATCATCTACCAAGCCGTTATAGAAGTGCCCTGCGGGGCCGTGCCACCAGGCTGTCGAGGAAGTCATATCCGGGATATCAACGATGAGGGACTTGGGAATAATCACTCTCCAGATTGTCCTGCCTGTCCGCCAGTCGATTAGGGATAGACGCAAGGTTCAAGACGTAGACGCTTACCGGTGAATTTGATAGCATGGGAAGGGAAAACACTTTGCCGGACCACCTAAGACGTTAGCTAGCCACCAACACAAAAGGGAAAGGAAACACACTGATCTGATTCCATCCGCTCCGATAACAAGATTAGCAATGACCTCTTCCCCATCTTCAAAGACAAGACGCGCTCCGCCTTCATCGATATTGTTCAATGAGACAAGTCGCTTCCGCAATTTTATGGCTCCTTCTGGCACTTTTGCAATGAGTGCTGCTTGGAGGCGTGTTCTTCTCACTCGTTGCCCGCGATATTGAGGCGCCACCGCCACAAAAATTTGTTCTTTCAAAGGCACGCCATTGAGTCCATTGCTATCTCCCAAGGAACTTTATTAGTATGCCTTTCATGTGTGGGCGGGAAAATGGTTGAAGCACCGATGAACAAAGGTCTCTTGTACGTGACCTTTGACCGCAGCAGCAGCGTCGAGTAATTCTAGGACCTTCCAGCAATTGTAACCTATTTGGATGCCAGCACCGATCTCGCGTAGCTCTCTCGCTTGTTCATATATCGTTACTGCGACGTTCGGGAGCTTTGAGAGCGCTATGGCAGAGCTTAGCCCCCCCGGACCACCTCCGATGATAGCAACCCGAAGGGTGGGAAAGGCTGCGCTTGGCATGATTGAGGAATACTTAAAGTTTAAAGGCAATATTGTTACAATGGGATAGTAGATCGAGAATGAACCGGCCTTGGTGATTATTATGACAGGCGATTACAAATATGTTGCAGACCAAACATCCGTTCCGCTGCGAGGTACGCCCTTCGCTTAGATAGGCGGAAATTTAAAACTCCGACTCTTCCAATGCATTTTACTTTGTAGATCCTTTATAAAAGTAAAATAAAACTGGAATTAGCGCTAACTAAAAGGTTATCTATTAGTCGATAAGAGGACCCAAGTCTTGTATTATTACGTGGAGATTTATTCGAGTTTGAAGTTAGGAGAAAGTCGTAAGGGAAGGGCTCAGCTGGTGGCAGCAGAACGGAGAGTGCAATCCCAACGCCCAATGGCGTGATAAGGTTATGTTTCCATCACGCATCTCCACCATCCTTACGTACGGACTCTGGACGATAAGGAATTATTAAGCACACTCCTCGCTCCTTGTCGCAAGCCTCAGCAAGAATTAGCGAGCTGTGAATAGCGTCCCCAAAACATTGGCCGCCCGCAAGCTTCACCAACCACACTGAGAGCGCGAGCAAGACACAGCGCGTTGACCCCCAATTATTTTCGGCCAATTGCAATCCACTGGCACCAATCTTATAGTTACGCTATTTATTTGAAGGAGACGACTATAGCAATCACGTGTTTCACCCCGATCCCTGCCCTTCGGTGCTGTCTCAAAGAGACCGAGTTTTGTGCACTGTGCATTTGGGTTTTCATTGTGAGTTCCTATACCCCGTGAGAAAAGAGGCAATTGTAGACTTGGGCCAGAGCCGGAATTGGCTTTGCAGGGTTTCAAGCAGCTGATGCTACGCCTCGCTTGATAGCTAAACAGACTGGTTGATAGACTGATAGTTCTGCTGTGTGAAATCTGAATATAGTTGTACTTTAATTGTGGTTTATATTGTGATTTTCATAGGGGGAAATTCCTCGTTAGAGCCAGGGCGGGTAATCGATTACTCCTTGAGATTGATGTCTACTCTACTGTATATTAAGGAAGATTATGTAGAGCAGGTCATATCTGGGGAGGACATGCACATTCAGCAAAGAACCCTCGTTGTATTTTAGAAGTACGGAATGCCTTCATTCATTTAACGTCGGGACTTAGAGTTCACAAATGTTGAGTTTTTCCGTATCATCTCTTGCGCATCTACTACTGAGGCCATTAGCGGGCTAGCGGACAAATCCGAGAAGCGAAAAGTGATTTTCTGATTTTCTGATTTTCGCGCCCACACCTCACTAAAAAAAAAAAATACAGTATATACGCCTTATTCTCGACTACTCCTAACCCCCCCTTAGCTTATATAGTCCGTAAGGCAAATCCCATGGATTACAGGCATATCTCCATCTCCCTTACTCTCTATATCCTCTATACTACCTATATTACTCGAATTATCTATATCTTCTTTATTCCCTTCTCCTCTAGTATCCTTACCCTCCTCTACTATAACCTCCTTCCCTATTGCCTTCTAACCTTGTATCTGTCTTTATACTCGCTTTTTATATCTTATAGGCAGTCGAGGCTTTGGTATAAAGGGTTTTATAGATACGGAATAAGGCTTTCCAGACTTGGTAGGATTAGTATTAAATTAATAGAAAGTATAGACTTTACTATTATTATTATATCTGTAATTTATATAAGTACTATCGAATTCGCTTTTTATAACTATATAATATTTAAAAGGGCCCCTTGGTCTCTTCTTATTACTATAAGTAGTATAAGCTTAAAAGAATTTGGTTCCGTAAGTATATACTAAGCTTACCTCTAGATTTGCCTTATTTTTCTCTAATTTCTTTAGCTCTCTGCCCTAGTATAGCTCTATCTCTCTAACTTTAGTCTTATTATTAATTCGCTTTACTATTTTAGTAATATTATTAGATAGTATAAGGAGATTAAAGTATTATTATAGAAGAGGAAAAGAAGGTTATATATAAGAAAAAAATCAAGAAGTAGAGAGGTTTATTAGTTAAATATATTAATAGGAGAGGATATTATAAACTAAATCTAAATTATTAGAGAATATATTATAAATATTATCTTTCTATTTATTTATAGCTTTATTGCCTTTTCTATTACTTTTGCCTTTACTAGAACTATTACCTAAAGCTATATTTAATATATTTTTAATAAAAGAAAGCTTTAATAATAGTATTATATATTAGAATTAAAGTTATTTTCGGAAAGAGGTTAAGATTAAGGTTAAGGCTAAGATTAAAGCTAGTATAGCTATATTTTTATTATTTATTTTTAGGATATAAAAATATATATTTAATATAATTATTTAAACCCGAATAAATTTATAATAAATAATATCTAAAAATGGAAATATTAGTATTTAATAGCTCTAGGTTAAATATCTTTAAATATTAAAAAAATTATAATTTTAGATATTATAATTATAAAAATAAAAATAAAAATATTTTTTCTTTTACTAATTTATAAAAGCCAAAATATACTAATAATAATTAAACTATATTTAACCTATATAGTTAGCTAATTTATTTTACTAATTATAAATAATTTAAGGTAATTTAAATTTCTTTAAATCTCTATATATAGCTTATTATATAAACTTCTATATTTCTATATTTAATAATATTATAATTATAATTTTTAAATAAAAAGAATTCCTTTATTCTAATATATATAATTATATTTATTTCTTATTTTTCGAATATATAGTTATTAAATTAGAAAGACTTAAAAATTCTAAATAATACTTTTTCCTAAAAAATATATATTTTTAATAAATAATAAAAGTAAATATAAAATTATATAATAATATAACTATTTTATACTAATAACTTTATTTTTTATAAAACTATAATTCTATTCTATTTTTATTTTAAAACCTTTATTCTTTTTTTATATTTTTTCGATTTTACTATTAATACTAAAAGCTTCTATTTTTTATTAATATCTTTTCTATTAATACCTTTATTAATATCTTTATTAATACTTCTATTAATATTAAGAACTAGTATTTAACTATCTTATAACCTTTCTTTCCTTCTCCTTATTTCTTTTCTAAACCTCTTTTCCGAACCTCTCTTTTTTTTAATATTTCTTCTATTAATACTAAAAGCTAATATCTAACTATTTTATAATCTTCCTCTCTTTTTCCGAATTCTTTTAAACCCCTTTTCTAAATCCCTTCTCCGAACCTCTCTTCCTTTAATACTTTTACTAATAATACTAAAAGCTAGTACCTAACTACTATTTCCGGGTTACTTTTATCTAGAATTCCTATACTATAAGTCTTTAATTCACTTATTTCTTAGAAAGCTAAATTTTAGATTCCTTTTCTCTTTCTCTAATATCTTCTTTTTCCCTTTTCTAATATCTCTTATATCTTTAGGCCCTTTAGGAATACCCTCTTTTAAACTTCCAAAAAAGAGGCTAATTCCTATTTAGATTTCTCCGAATTTTAATACCTCCTCTCTTTTTTTAATACTTATAAAAGCCTTTGGGCTATTATTAAGTACTTTTATTCTTTATTTTGAAATATATACTAACTTATTCTTATAGGAAATAGCCTTTCTTCTTCTAATTTTAACTCTTTTAATATATATTTCTTATTTTTGGGCTATTTAGATATTTCTTTATTTATTTTTATAAAATATATACTAACTTATTTTTTAGTTTCTTTTACCTTATTTCTCTTTTAATATTACTATATATATATCTAGTTAATACTAGTTCTTATAATCTATAGTTAGATTTTCTATTTATTAAATATCTAGATATTTTATTTTACTTTTCTTTTATTATAAGTTAGGATTTAAATAGTATTTACTTTAAATATTTATATTCTCGAATATATAAAACTCCTATAAATCTTTTGGGATTATAAACTAGCCTATTTTGGTTCAAGAAAGCTTTTTTAAAAATATTTCAGGAATTATAGTATTTATTATAATTCTTTTTAAAAATTAATATAATATAGATATTTCTAGTCTATTCTCTTTCTATAAAGCAAACCGCTATCCTAAATATATATAAAAGTTCTAATTATCTTTTAAATTAAAGTATAGATATTTTTTATTTCTATTAAATTAAATATAAAAAATAATAAATACTTTCGGATTAGACTATAATACTAGTTAAATACTAAAACTTCTTATATCTATTTTATAAACTTATAATTCGAGATATATTATATTTAATAGGACTTCTATATCTAATTACTTTATATTATAATAAAATATTTTAGTATTATAGTTAGAAAAGTTCTATTTTATAATCTTATCTATTATTTATAAATTTTCTAGCTAATAAGTTTTGGCTAATAGCTAAGAAACTTATTAGCTATTTTATCTAAAGCTTCTAGAAACAGGAAGTTATCTTAATAAAGACTTAGTATTAAAAATGAATTTAATTAATTAATCCAAATAAGGAATTTATAGTAAGAGTCTTTATATCTAGATAATTCTATATAATAAACTCAAATCTCTATTCCTGGTTATTTAAGTAAGCTATATAAGAAACTCTTTCTAGCTTATTGGAATAGTTCCTGTCTCTAGTTATATGAATTATAATATATAACAAACTCAAAATTTTCTAGCCTATTAGAATTTGAGTTATTTTTAGAAGAATTAGTAAGCTTTTCTAGATAGATTTATTAAGGCCTTAGTTTTTAAAAGTATTAATTTAGCTTTTTTATTTCCCTTTTAGATAATAGTTTGGCTTTTAGGAATTATATATAAATATTAATAGAATAAATATAGGAATATACTATATATACTTTCTAGATAAATTAGAATAAAACCTATAGGATTTCTATAATATTTATATTAAATTTATAATACTAGCTAGTAAAGACTTTAATAATTTTAATAAAACTTGAATTATAAACCCGGCCTTTAGATTTCCCATTTAACTTAAAGATTAAATAGTCTATAATAGGTTATCTATTATAGAATATATTATATTCTTTTTCCAAAGAATATTAGATACTAGTAATAGTCCAAAAGCCCTAAAGCCCTTAAGACTCTTTATAAGTTTCGGGCTTTAGAGCTTTTCTATAGCTAGCTAATTATATAGAATTATAGAATTATATAAATCCGGTATTAATATAAAGTAATTAGTAACTTTATATATAGATATAGTATAGTTTTTAGTATAGCTAGTCTAATATATTATATATTTATATATAAATACCTGTAATTTTATTATTATAATATAATATATCTTTAATATATTTTTAATATAAAAATCCCTTTATAACCCTAGACTTTTAGGAGCTTCTTTTATATTAAAGACAGAATATATAATATGATTTGAATATTAAACTTAAAAGGTAAAGAATTATAAAGGCCCTAATAATTATAAGATTTTATAAATTTAAATAGATTTAAATATTATAAAAATATTAAATTTAGTAATCTGACTTTTAAATTATATAAGAACTAATTAAAGAGTATTACTTTAAAGTATTAATTCTAAATTCTAAATATATATATATTTATAAGGAAATAAGACCCAAAATAGTATTAAACTAATTATAAGATATAAGAAAAAGTATATTAGATATTAGGTTTATTTTTTCTCAACTATTTTAATTTTAGTAAATATTTATATATAATTTATTAGACCTTATATAATAGGTTTGCTTAGGAGAGATAAGATTAATTAGCCTGGAAAGTTTAATAATAATAGTTAGATTTCTATCTGGTATAATAAGCAGAATACTAGTAATAGCCCGGGTATTTTAGGTTTTATTTATAAAACTAAAAATATTATATTTATTAATTCTTTATATCTAATAAAAAAAAAAGTATATTTATATCTTTAATATATCTATTATTATAAAGTAATACTAATATAGTTTATAAGATTAACTATAGTTCCTTTTACTAAAAAAGAGAATAGTAAAATTAAAAAAATATATAATAGCCTATTACTATTATTATTATTAATAGCTTTAATATTATTATTATTATTATTAGGATTAGCTTTAATAATACTTTCTATAGTACTTTTTATATTATTTTATAATTCCTAAAAATTAGTAAATAGAAAAGAATTCTAATATATATAAGTTAATTAAATCTAAAAATAAAAAAGAATCTATAGAAGAAATAAAGAATAAGAACTAGAATTAAAAGAAAGAATTATATATATATCTTTATTTACTTACTAGTTTATTAGATCCTTTTTTACTTTTAAAGTCTTATATTTATACTAGTAAGTAATATTCTTTTAGGCTCTCTAGGCCTCTTTAGTCTATTATTTAATCTCTTTAAATTACTATATCTTCTAAGTATTTTCTAATTCTTTATAAGTAATTTTAAAATAGAGATCTTTATATAAAGTTTTTTTTTAAGTATTTTATAGTTTTTTATAAATGATTTTAAAACAAATATCTTTATATAAAGTCTTATCCTAATATAAAATAAGGAAAATTATCTAGATATTTTTAAGGCCCAGATATATATTATAGTAAAAAAGATTAAAAATAGTTTAAATAAAACCTAGTAAAACTATAAGTTCCTGGGCTCTTTTATTATTAGAACTAGTATAAAATACTAGTTTATTTATATTATTAATAAATTAATAATAGTAAATAGGTCTACTAATATAGAAAAAGAAATAAGGGAATAGCTATTAAGAAACTATATTAGAAAGAATAGAAAAGATTTAATTATTTATTTTGAATCGAAAACTATCTATTAAAAAATATCTATTAGAATTTATATAAAAAATCTAGTAAAAGAAATAGAAGAAAACTTATTACTAATTTCTTTAGAAAATTAAATAGTTCTTTATTTAGTTTTCTAATTCTTTATATTATTAAATATCTATTTATAAAAAACTAGCTATAAAACTATAATCTATAATTTTATAAGACTAGATCCGGCTATATTTTGATTTATAAGACCTTAAAAGACTCTAGATAGCCTATTACCGGTATAAAAAGCTATAGCCTAAATAATAGCCTAAATAACTCTTATATTTATAGCCTATTAAGCTTATATAATAATATAAATACTACTAAAAGAATAGTTAAATTAAGTAATATAGCTTATAATAAAAGGAAATATAGAAGGAAATAATTATAGAACTATTAAAGTAAGAAGAGCCTAAAATAGAATAGAACTAGTACCTAGTAGCTATATAGTAATAATAACTAGAGAAATAGATATAGTAAATATTTCTAGAAAAAAAGATATAAAATAAGAATACTAAAAAGAGCTAGAAATCTAAAATATTTCAGATATAAAAAAGGAAATAGATATAAACGGAATTCCAGAGCTATAAAGTTTAAATCTACTAATATTATTATTTTAGATAAATAAAATATTAGCTTCTATATTATATTTATTATTAGTAGATTAATAGAATTTATAATATTAGATATTATTATATTAGTATTTGGCTATAGAATATATAATATTAGAATAGGTTTTAAGAAATAGTAGTACTATTTTAAGAAATAAGAATTTAAAAATATAGAATATTTATATAATAAATAAACTTAATAATTCTATTAGTACTATTTTTAAAAGTAAAAAGAGGATTTCGAAAATAATATATTTAATAATAAATAATATTTATTTTAATATATCTAGTTATTTTATAACTAGCTTATTTAACTATTTTATATTATTAGAAGTATTACTAATAAAGAGCTATTCCTAAATAAAGTCCTAAACTATTAGGAACTATATAAGTATCTTTCCGGCTTATATATTATTTATATATTTTATATTTATTAGAATAACTTATTTAAGAATTCTATTTTATATAATAATAATATTATATTTACTAGTTAGCTTCTCGGACTCTTCTAATATTAGTAGCTGCCCTAAGGCTATATATATCCGGATTATATATTAGAGCTAGTAATAAGCTTAAATATATAATTAGTTACTATTTCTATTAGTATTTCCTATATAAATATTAGCTATATTTATACTATAAAATATAAGCTTCTAATAATATTATTCTAGTATTTCTCTTAGTAGAAACTTATTAATATCTATATTAGTATATAAATAAACTATTTATATAGAACTATATAAGATTATATTACTTATTTTAAACTAAATAATTATTAAGAATTATATTATAAAGCTTTATATTTATAAAATAACCCTAGTACTATATTCTGCCTAAGGGCCTTATATATAGTCTAAATAGCTTACCGGCTATTATATTAGGCCTAGATCTGTCTTTTCTAATCCTATAAATATTTTATAAATCTATAAACCTATATATTTCGTTTTAGATCTATTATATATAAAATACTAGTAAAGTAATCCGGTCCTATAAGTATTAGTAATTATAATTCCCGGTATAAGCCAGTTTCTGAAAATAGTTCTATATATACTAATCGGAATTAGTTATATAATCCGGTATTATAATACTAGATTTAATAGCTTTAATAAAAAGTAGTATAATTATTAGTATCTAATACTCTTTTCTAATAATAGAAAGAATAAAGAATAAATATAGGAAAACGGAATTACTTATATACTACCGGTATAGCTAGCTCTTCTAAAGCTTTTATTATTAGGATTTAATCTACTAATTCTCGATATTTTTCCTAGAAATAAAATAATTTTTTATATATATAACTAATAGATTAGCTATTTATAAAAATACAAAATATATTTCGGTAATAAAAGAAAGTTTAGAGCCTTAATTAGCCCTAAAGAAATAAGAGTAATAGCCTATTTAAGTATAAATCTGAAAATACTATTATATAACTAAATAAGTAATCCGATTAGAGATTCTAATATATATTTAGATAATATTATATAAATAAATATTAATATAAATATATATTTCAATCCTAAATAGTAATAGCTTATTATATTTATTAATTAATTAAACCCAGTCTAGTTCAGGTATAATATATTCTCTTTTCTTAGACTATATCTGTTATATTTATAGTATAATTACTTCGGGATCCAGAAGTTATAATATTATATATAAGCTCTCTCTATAAATAATAAAATATATTAATAAATAAAGTTCTAATTTTCTAAGCTAGAACAAAATAGTAAAATATAGAAAAACTAACCGGATTACTAGTAAACCTTATTAATAGAAATATATATATAAATACTACTATTTATAACCTGTAATCTATCTATTATTTAGCTTATTTTATAGTATTATAAATAGTTACTTGTTTACTGCTTACTTATTTATTATAGTTATATAGTAAATAAGACTAAGCTTCTTATATATATAAATAATTCCAGTAATTGAAATTATATAATTATAATCCTTAAGATCCTTAAGTATTTCCTTATCTATATCTTCTAGATAATATAGAATTATAATCTATATATAAAAAAAAGATATATCTATTATTTAAATATATATTTGAATATTTTATTCTTATAATTACTATTAGATTATATATAGATTAACTGAGATTCTATATAAATCTTTTAATCTATTTATAATTTCTTCTTAATTAATATTTATATAAGCCTATTTAGTAATAGCTTTATAATATAGTAATAGATTTAATAAAATTCACTAAGTTATTTAATAGGAATTAAATTCAGGATATATTTTACTATTATAATATAAGTACTAAATTACTCGAGTAATATTATTCCTATATAATTTTATTAATTAATTACCAAAAAAAAAGTAATTAGCTAGCTTCTTAGTTATTTTAATAGTTTAATTTTCTTATTTCTAATCTCGGAAATATTAAGGAAGTTATTAGACCCTATTAATAGTATTATCCTAGAAGGGCTTATAGCCTATAGTTACCTGACTATAGTAATTTGTACGATTTCACATAGTAGTATGGGCTCTCACTTCGTTAATTAGACAAGCGAGTAGCCTTACTATTATTATATTATCTAAGCCAAAAGTCACGTGTGGGTGCTATACCCCTAATTAGGAATTCTGCCTTGGGGAGGGGGGGGGGGGTGTGCGGGGCGCCAGTGCGAAAATCAGAAAATCAGAAAATCACTTTTCGCTTCTCGGATTTGTCCGCTAGCTAGCTGTGGGCCTCAGTATCTACACCGTCAAACCACGCTTCCACAACGTTACATCCTCTAACCTTTAAAACCAAATTTTCTTTCCAACCAATCTTGAGCTTGGGTCGACGCAGTGAAGATAGTTCACAATCTTCAGTCAACATCACATTCCCGCCATCAATGGCTCCTGCTCCGCACCATTTATATCTTTGATACCCCACCAAGCTTACAACTGCCTCTTTCAACCTGCTATTTATCTAACGTCATTACTTACCTCTTAGACAGTCAAATGAAGCATCTCTCTCAGAAAGTCTTGATTACTTTGTGTCATTTGAGACGAAGAAACCAGATCTAATTATTCGCCGAGCTGTTGAGATAGAGCTCGAAAGCACCCAATCGATCTAAAACGACTGATGTATCTTCACCCGCTCTTAGCAGGCTCCGGCACAGGGGTCTCTAACAACTCAACCAACTCCCCAAATCCCTTCAACAAAGGTTCCTTCCCCTCCTTCCCCCATAACTCCAAAGTATTCTGCCCCAACTTTCCAGTCCCAGCAGCAGCAAGCATGTCACCCATACCCGGACCCGCATACGACAACTGTGGCCTCGTCTCCACAACCCTTAGCTTCATACCCGCCAACGTTTTCTGTAAGCTCTCACTGCTCGCATTACCTCCCGTGATCCCATACGTAACGATCAAAACTGGCTTGCCAATCCACTCATTATACAAATAATCAACCGCGTTCTTAACACCGCCTGGCAGGCCGAAATTGTATTCGGGAGAGACGATGATGTAGCCGTCGAACGCTGCGATCGCTGCAGACCACTTCTTGGAATGTTCGTATTCGAAGTTGCCGTGCGCGGGCACCATGGCAGGCATGATCTTCTCGTTGAATACGGGGAGGTTGAAGGAGGCGACGTCGAGGATAGAAATTTCTGGTTTCGGGGTAGCAGGTAAGGTGAGGAGCATCTTGTGGATGAAGGAGACGACTTCAGGTCCGGCGCGGATGGCGCGTGTACTGCTGATGATGAGAGCTACTTTCTTGGGAACTGTGGTTGCTAATGTTGCCATCGTGAATTGTTGGCTGGCTGTACGTCTTTCGTGGGTGGTAGGAAGGATTAGAGATGGTTGTGAGAAATACTTCGTGCTGGATATGATGCAGTTAGAAGTAGAGAAAGGTGAATTGTTTCCTTGATAGTGAATATGAAAGGAAGGTCACCAACTTTATACTTACGGATGTGATCATCAAACCAGGAATGCCTAATCTGCAAAATCGTTTCTGCTTAGAAAGATTTGAAAAATGTGGAGCTATGGTGAGGCTTAATCCGTGAAGTTTTAGTGAGGTGGATACATCCAACACCGCACGGAGGAGGTTGATATCGAGGCAGAGGCGTGTCCAGAACAGAGCGTGCCGTTCCAGATGAGTAATTCAATTTTACTTGGACCCCTGGATTTGCCGGTGCCGTTCTCTGTCCTGGTTGGCTGTGGCAATACATCATACCAGAGCCGAAAAATCAACACAAGTTTCACTCTGCTGAGCAAATGTTATCCTCAAATCCGTCAGGAATATAATCGGAGCTGGACAGGTACAAATATGCAGGGCTGACATGACGGCGATAGGGGTTTGGGGGATTGGTTGGAGAAAGCAGAGTCAGCTAAATTATCCGATTGGTTGAAAAGAGTCAGGCAGGCAGAGTCACGTGCCAGACTCTCCTTGGATATCTTGCTCCCGGGCACTTGCCAAGCTTGCCAAGCTCGGCAACGAGATATCTTCCAACTGGTTTCCGGATCCAGGTCCAAACCTACGAAGCCTGGAAAGCTCATAAAATACGACGACCTTCTATCCAATCCAATCACTTAACCGGCCCAAGCGCGGAAACGATCACGAATTGGATATTTACTTCAAGGTACTCTACATCAGACATGGCCAATCGCAACCCGCAAGACGAAGTAGGCACAAGGAGTGGGAAAGGAATGGCAAGTTCTCCTCGATCACGTGCTATCGACACTCCCTGGCTGTTGTTTCACTAGCTGATAATTTACGTTACACCATATTCTGGCAGAAGGTTACATAACCAAGAACTGCGCTCCTGGCGTTATCAGCACTTATAGGCCGCTGCTAACCATAGTCACGTAAAACCCCAGATATGATATAGTTAGCCCCCCCCCCCCCGGCTACCTAGCTTAGGCAACGACAAAGAATTTTCAAATTCAGAGCAGACGAACGAGACACCTCGATTTGAAATTTGCACAGTTAATTTTATCTCCAATTATTGAAGTACACAAGGACGCATAAAAGTGATCATGAATTTGATGTTTCTCCTAACGGCACTCTGCAGACAGGACCAATCCCATCTCATAGAACCAAAATACGACTCTGCGCCAACATTCTCACATGTTCTGCTCACTGCAACCAAACAGCCCCACATCCATCAACAACCTCACTCCGCCTTGACCTCGCCCTGCTCCATATCGGCAAGGTCGCCTGGGTGCGTGGGCCAGAAATGCGACAGATCTCCAACAGGAAGGCTGATCGTCATTCGCATCTCTGCCGCCATCATGACAACGGTAATATAATATCCAAGAAGGGCGAGAATGAAGAATGTTGCCCCGCCAGCCTAATTTCATCAGCTTGGGCTCCCGGAAACTGAGTTGGAGAATGGATCTTTACCTTCTGCAACTTCATTGCCATACCATAGTCCCCCGTGCTGACCTTCCAATACGCGCCCGAAAAGAGAAAGCTGCTAATAAACGCAAAGAAGAAAATCGCGGCAAAAACCGTGTTTGTCTTGAGCGTGAAAATCCACGTAGTGAATAACCAGAATCCCCAAACAAGAAGATAGAGTGCGACGGCGGCGTTGTAGCCTTTTGAGGCGGCGCCTTCGGCTGCATCGCCTGTGGGGGAGTAGGAAGCTGCGATGGCCCAAGAGGGTGTTTCGAGGACGCCGAAGGACAACCAGAAGACGCCAAACATACCCATTATCATCATGGATAGGAAGTTACCCATTATCCATTCAAAAATCAAGGCGAGAAGCAGGAGGACGGGACCGGTGAAGAAGAAGATGCCGCTGCGAAAAGGATTTCAGGTTAGGGATTGTACCTCGAGAGGAGGGAACGGGAAAGAGGAACATACGCAACTCCAACAAGTGTTGTAGATCCACCCCAGCCCATCATGATAGCTGCAAACGTCGTAGCAGAAATGATGAATCTAAGAAGTCAGTCCTTAATCATCTCGTCTTGGGATCGAATTCGTACCCCATCAACCCCAAAGGTGTAGGATTCGCGAAACGCTTTCGGAAATCTCCAACTGCAGGGGTCTTTGGGGTAAGGTAGAGCTGTTGTGCCACTAATTAGTGCCCTGAACTTCTGAGACTCTGGAAAGCTTGAAAGGGCGTCAGACCTTCTCGAACAGCTCAGGAGAGATCGTCATTCCTGTTTTCACATAAGAGAGATTGCCCCCCATCTTATCATCTGTGACGTGGATCATCCCATCATCTTCTCCCTTCCTATTCGCGACTCCATTGGTAGCCATTGTAGTAGTCTCGAAGCACTGCCTGTTGAGTTCGAAAACTTTTCGACCTTGAAATTTGGAGTTCTGCCCGTTTTTTAAATCGACCGGCAAAATGAGGAGGCGAAGTACGAAGTACGAAGTCAGAGTTTAACAGAAAAAGAGCTCCAGCTCTAGGAACAACACAGGTCATTTATTCCCGCAGCAGCCTCGCAAAAACCCCAGAAAACACCAACGATGTGGAGAATAATGGGACTCTCTGCTCGCCGAAACAATGCGGGGCTCCCCTGTTGTTCTGCAGCTTCCCCGCAATCCACCCCTGCATGCGCACACCATTGCACCGCCCCCCTACCACCTGACCCCAGAACATCTCACTGAAACGTTGTCTATGGACATTCCAAGTATCGGGGAGGACAAAGCTTGACCCGAAAGGCAGCTGCCGAGGCCTTTGTCACACCTTTGTCAGACCCAAATAAGCCCCACTGAGAGCGAGACCGATTGATGCCAAATGTTCCATCTGTATTACTGGATCGCAGCTTCTCGAGCTGTGCCCAGAGCTCGGATCAAAATTGCTGAACGGTTGGGCGCTTACAAAATGCTGTGCTACTGTGCAAGGACGCGATGTGCAGGTTGTCGTTGAGGGCCTGGAGCCTCGAGGTTGTGTCTCCTGCTCCGACGCCGCAAAGGTCAAAGCTCATCACATACCTGGTTGTCGGCGGAGTATTTTGATGCTTCGCCGTAGAACTGCGTGCTGACTGCAGCACGGGAGTTGAGATTGGAGTTGGACGGGAGAAATCGGCGAGGCAGGTTGTTATTTCTGGTGGAGATGGGGAGAGGTGAGTGGGTGAGAAGATACGAGGTTGGTAGTCGATTTTGGAATGAGGCACAGAATATTGCATGCATGGGGTAAGTGAGTCGCCACTGAGAGCAGTAGTACAAGAGCCTTGTACAATTGGGCTGGCGGAAATGATGATGAGTGGAGATGCGAGATTCGGACAGCGTCACGTGCTCCGCAACACAAAATGCCATCAAAACAACTCGGAGAGTTACTCAAGACTCAACTAGGTATCAGCAAGGACTCAATCTTTGTACCTGAGGCCAGCGAGTCTTGCTTTATTGTTCACGGAAAAGAGATGGCGCTCAAGTAATGTAGTGGCTCACGTGATATACCCCTAAGCACCTTTCAATCATGATGCCTCACAAACGCTGGACGTCGAATGTCTGTAATGGTTATGTCCATTCGTGCCGGAAGAGCTGACTAGAGACATCCCTGAGTTTAATATTAAAAGACCTAGACCTCGCCGTTTTCGAGGAACGAATAAGAATCGATGTTTAAAAATAGCACCAACTCCTCCTGAACTCACTGACATGGGCGCTAAACTCTCTGCATTAGCCTTGCCGCGACCTTGTGTCGCCCTAATCAGTCTCGCATTCGGGTCTTCCCATCCTTATCCTTGTACTGCGAAACTGAGTTGTTAAACTCCTAAGGCCGGCTTGACTTTCCAGGTCGTCAAAATTCGTGGGAACAACACCACTCTTCCCGCTCGCTCGAGCTTGGCGCCGCCGTTGATCAGAGGAGCTCCTTGTTTTACGGCTAATACATTTATTAAACATGCGGTTGCCCACGGATGTTCCGGACAAGTCTTGCGGACAGTTTCCGGAAAGTTTCCGAATTGCAGAACCTCATCCTAGAAAGTCGCGGTGGCCGGGCAGATACGAGGGGTGTGACCGAGGGTGATTTTTAACTACCCTGGGAAAAGTTCACTATGTAACAGGAAGTATCTCGAGGAGACTTCTTCAGTGGCACCACGCTCACCAGGAAACATTCGACACAGACGACACCGGCAAGAGCAGGGTTCCTTACCCTTGGCTTCAATTATATCCTCCTATGTAATTTCTTATCCCTCTAACGTAAGCAGTCTTCAACAAAGCGGTATGGATCCCTCCTATTTACCAAGGTGTAGAAATTGTTAACACCGACATTAAAATTGAGTTCAGAGCTCATAAATGCAAAATCTTTATCTCACTCAATATAAACCGCCATCAGGTCGGCCTCGGTGCTGGGGTCGAAAACCTCGCCGTACATAAAAACCGTGGCAGTATGCTTCGCCAACGTATTTAGAGAGATATTTCATAGTTTTCAGAGACCGTAGAAGGATCGGAGACGAGCCTTGAAAGAGCACAACAACGACTTGCCCCGGCCGCAAAGTCAAGGGTCCAAGGCCGACACAATCGCCACTAGTCGGAAACACCGTCTTCTCTACCGCTGTCTAACAGCCATGGAGAAAGTTGCACGATCCTTAAGGTCTATGGCTCCTCTAGCAACGGGAATGTGCTGGCGAAAGTAAAGAATTAAACGGGTCAACCAAAACTTTTTGTGCCATCGAGCGGCGAGGCGGCGGGCGAGGTTCGTACATCGGTATTAAAAATCGAAGCCGGTCCGTCTTGTTTCCCTATAAAACCTGCCACTCCTTCGGGGCCAAGCTCCGTCGCATAAAGACGAGCCAAGAGTCTGATTTCGTTCATATATGGACTATGGGAAGGATACTCTGCTTGCCGACCCTTCTATTGCATCAAGTAGAAACCCTTTTGCTGAAAGGGTCTCTTCGTCTTCTTCGGCTCATAGTGGCTGTAGCGTGTCGTCGGTAGGTGAACCCTTCTGCTTTTGGCCATCTGGCCCGAAATGTATTTTTAGGTACTGAGGTACCCATGTTGGGAGACTTGATACCTTCTTTGCTACCTGGTTGCGAGTAGAGCAGAAAGCCCAAGTTCCCCCTGATTGCTAGGCTGGCAAACTTAGTGAATACCCACGAGTAGGAGGGTTGAGTTTTATGAAGGATGATTCCTGAGAAATAGCTATATATACATGAGCCTTCGTGGAGATTTATGGCCCGGCGTGGCGAATCAGTCACGTGACAGCATCTCCTACCACTTTGGTTCAATATTAGGGTTGTTTTGAAAGGTAGGATCTTCCGGGCCGCCTCTTTTCAACTACAGTCGAGGGTTTTATAACCCGTCGTGCCTTCGATGTCGTGAATTACTCTTTGTCTTATTACCGGCCTATCACTGGGGATCTTGGTTTGGGGCCTCCCGTATTGCTAAGTGTGTTCGGTATCAACTGAGCCCACAAGAGTCTCACCCGCTCCCCCTTGGGTTCTTGACTTGGCCGTACTATCTAAATCCTGAATCTGCACCGGCTCGCCTCGGGGCCTGCTTGCCAATGTTCGGAACGGCTTTTTCTTCCTCCTTTCGAATCGCTTCCGAAACGAGTACAATGTCGGCGCGTTTGCCACAAATGTTGCTGCAAGAAACTCGCCCGTTGTCCAAGTGATGCGAAAGGTCTCGGAGCCCGGATTTTTGAGCGTACGAGGTATTCGAACTGCTGTAATAATAACGATCACGAAACCAACGCAGAAGAGGAAGCCCAGTTGAACTTTTCTGTAGACGTATGAGCAATTCCCACTATGATGAGATAGGGGCGACTAACTTGATAATACTTAAGTGGACTTGGAGAAGGATAGGGATAGGGAGAGCTATGAGCAGTAGATCCGTGGACATATTAAGGATGCCAACAACAAACAGCTGAATTATGGCTTCGTTGCATTTTCCTTCTCATGTAAATAAGCACAGTTTTTGATATCAGGAATAGGGTCTTGCCTGGATCTGGAATTACTACCCAATAGAGGCTGAATGGATGGCATTCCACAAATGTGAAAATAATGCTTAAGCAGAACGTGATAATAAATGTTACCAAGTAGCAAATGAGAGTTGGTTTCGCCCAGGGCATATCCTTCACTAACTTCTTATAGAACTCCAGGAGTACAAACTTTTGCGTCCAGAGACTGTATCCACTTGTCAGTGATCCCTGGAGTAAATCCACTTCCCCACTTACAGCAAAATATACAACGATCGCGCCACTAATGTAAATTTGCTACCCATCTCCCGGTGGTAAATGTCCAACTTGCTGAAATGATGTGTGTCTCTGTACTCATCACTGATATTATTCGTCCCCCAAATAACAAGCACATGAGTGAAAGCAATCCGTGCTATGGAGAACACAATTGCAGCGAGAGTAAGCCGATCACCAACGTCAAACTTCTGCTTGCACAATCGTCCCAGGACCAGCCGAATAACCATGATCACGACAGCTAAGCCGTAGAGTATCCATATCGTTGCAAGAGAGCTCGTGGCCATACTTCGACCCCTCCCTGCCCATCTTCGGAATTCTGTTATGGCTTTTGTATGAATATGAATGCTGGTTCCACGTAGGCGGCGAGAAGCGCGCACCGCAGTCTATGGCCTGTAGGACCAGTATTTGAAGAAACTAGAACCTTCGACCCGGTTAACCGGAGTGCTAATTCTGAACTGGCGGTGAGAAAAGCAAGGTGAGTAATCGCCATGCATCTCCCGCGTTCATGCCGAAGCGTACGGCTGATGTCGGGGATAACTCACAGCCACGACTGCTCGATGTGGGTTTCGCCCAATAAAAACCCAGGAGATACCAAAGCCTTAATACGACTTGAGATGGCTTCACAACTATGTTACACCTCCACATCGTTTCTCCACGCATTACCCTTGGAAATGTTAGCAGTGCTGTCCGTACCGGTCGTGATTTTGGAAACAGAGTTCCCAGACACCCAAAGCAATCGCGCAATGCCACAAGAACATGCCGACCAAATATCCGACTTCACAACGGAAGTGAGAACCGATTCCCGGGACTTTTCCATATCGAGGTGAGTTGCAGGGACAAGCTTAATTGGAATAATATTTATAAGAAAACTGACGAAAGTAAAATCGAGGAGTATCATATGGTAATAATGAGCAGCTACGGGTTGATTTAACGACGCTACGGCAACAATTATTTTTTTTGGAAAATCAAAATTGATGAATCGCGATTTTTTTTTGGCCGCATTTATATGGAAAACACACCTAATTATGGCCAAATAAACAAACCCCATACATCATAGTCAAATGCCCTAATAATATTACCCTGCCCTCGCTGATTTGAACTGCCCCCGATTTCCCCTACGTTTTGATGGCCTATTCCCCGGCCTATAATCACCATCCCCTGGTAATTCCTTCTCTCCATCGTCAAGATCTGAATTATCATCGTTATCGCTTAATATAATCACCTCCCGCTTCCTCTTTAATATAGACTTCAGAGGACGTTGAGTGGGTGGAGCGGGAGCGGGAGCGAATGCTAGTAAAAACGTTAGATCTACTAGTATATTTAAATTTATTAACTTACTAGGTACAGAAGCAGGATCAGGAGTAGGATCAGGAGCAGGAGAAACCGTAATTCTAGCTCCTAGCGTAGGCATATCGTCCGAATCAAGGTCGTCCAAATTAAGGTCGTCACCTGACCCATTCCTATTCTCTGCAGGAGAAACCTTCTCCCATATAGCTTCGATTTGTTGATTAGGAGTCGAAGCAGGTAAAGAAAATACCATAGATATAGCTATAGATATAGATATCGTATTAGGGGTAATATCAGGAGATCCCCCTAAAGAAGGGGTATAATTTAGTAAAGGCATCTCTCTATTCCTCCTTTTATACTCATCCTGAATCTCGTTATCTCTTTCTTGAATTTTATTAATATCTTGATTAAATACAAGATAAATATGCTTTGGTATACTCTTATTTAATTAGCTAAAATGAGATAATAAGCCGTTAATATCTTTTTTAGCTTTATATATAAGATTAGTTATATGATTGATTCTCTTGTTTTTGTCCTTTGGCCAAATCTAATTATATTAGTACTAATTTTATTAGGATACTAATAAATACTAGCTTATTTTACTTGCAAAAGAGACTTTATTTGTGTATTCTAAGATTATAATCCATTGATTAAGCTCCCAGTCTTCAAGTAACGGAATTGATAATAAAAAAGCCTTGGCTAAATATATAGCGAATTCCTTATATGCCAGTTTTTGACTATAATAAAAAACTATATTAGTAAAGTGGTATTTCTATAAGTGAGCTTTATATACGTATTAAACTGTTCTATGCTCTATAGCTTAATTTGAATAATTTGAGCCTCCCGGTACTCTTCCAAACTAAGGAACTTCTTTATAGTTGAAGCAGATATACTCCTCCTAGTAAAGCTACTCTCGATCTCTTCTATTTTATATATATATAGTATAATAGAAATAAGGACCTTGTATCGTTTTTCGATAATAGGAGTGGGAGGGATTATTGATTTACCCTTATTAAAGGCCTTTATACGTGTCCCCTGGCCGAGAGTAAGAGATCCAAAGGCTTTACTCCTTTTCTGGGCCGAACCTAATAAAATTAGTAAATAATATATTAATATTAGGAGTTAAATAGATGGATATATACTTTCGCCCTGAGCTTCCTGATAGAAATTACTATATAATTACTCTAAATGTTCGAGCTTAGCCTGCTGCCTCCTCTTATATACTTCTGCCTTAAGGACCTCTTCTAAGAGATCTATATTCGGGAGGTGGTAAAAAGGATAGGAATTAGCTGAGATATTAATTCTTTGATCTCTTAATAATTGGGCGGTAGTATTTTGAAGTTGGGTTTGACTAGAAAATAGTATACCGTCTAATATAATAATTAGTATAGGAGTAATAGGAGCCGGAGGAGGAGTAGCAGGGTTAATCGTACCGTATAGTAGATACTTTATTATAGAGGGGGGGTATAGTACCTCCTGTATAAAACAAGAGTTCTATAGATTAATATTATCTATTATAAATGTTTAGGGATAAAAGAATAAGGATTTGATTTATAATTGAATATTAGAAGGAGAGTATAGCTAATAAATCTAGAAGTTTAGTGAATAGTAGTATAAAGATAATTAGTAGGATAGAACTATAATATATTAATATTATTTTAATTCTTTAGCCTATATCCCTATAACTTTTTCCCTAAAGAATTTATATACTAGGGACCTATTTCGAAGATTATTGATAGTAGCATATTGCTAATATATAAAAAGGAATAAATGCAAGGACTATAAGGGATATCCCTTAGTATAAATTAAAATTGGATTTATTTTATTTATCTCTAGTATTATTATTACTTAAAATATGGTTTCCTATATTAGGGGCAATAGAATATTAAGTAAGGGGCTATAGGAATTAAGGGGGAAAAATTAAATTCTATATATTAAGATATAACTCCTGTTATTTTTACTAAATATGTCTTGTAATTACTTTAAAAGTTTATAAAAACTATTAATTTAATAAAGCTAGTATTAACGGAGAATTTGATCTATACTATAAAATCCTTACTGCCAAAATAATAAGTTAATAGAATAATTATAGGGGATATGGAAATTAAAGGGATAGGGGTTAATTTTCTGAGGAGGCGAATCATATAACCTTTTGATATTAAATTGGAAATAAATCACCTATAACTATATAAATTTGACTTATTAAGCAGATTACTATTAACTTCTATATTTAATTACTTTAGTAAATATTAATGTTTTTAGCTAATTCTTTCTTTGGAATATATATTAATATGTCTTTATTTAACTTCTCTAATACCGGACAAACTGTCTAATATTTACAGGAGGAATTTCTAGATTATCCTCCTTTTCCGCTTCAGGCTCAGACGTATATCTATCCTCTATAAACTGCCTATACTCTTGGCTATTTATAACCTAATTGCCATTTGCCCTATTAAAAGTAATACTATCTATAGTAAATCTAGTACCTTCCGTATTATCTTTAACCTCCGCTTTATTATTAGAGCTAATATAGATAAGATCTTTATCTCTATAGCTAGTATCTCTCCCTTTATTAATGAACTGAATACTATCTTGATTATTATAATCCTTTAGCCTTGCCTCTTTTAATTCTACTACTACCTCTGGTAATGGATTCTAATTATATATATCCTTGGGTATTAATAAAAGCCCTAGCTTTGGACAAGTATTCTTTGTATTAATTAGGTGGTCGGTAATTGATTCCCTTAAATATATATAGGCACTCAGGTGGTTTATCTCTCTATTCGAATCATATATAGACTCTGTAATTGGGAGTATAAAGCCGGTATTCTTAAGTTCTTGCTTATACTACTTAAGTATAACCTCCGGTAAATATATATCTTTATTATAGCTAGTATACCCTTTATATAGCTCGTTTAGTTTATTAATATTAATAGGAATACTGTAGTCCCTGACCCCCTTTTGCTCTGAAAACATATAGTTCTGGAAGGGTTAGCCAGAAATAATATATAGATGATTAGGCTATTTCCTAATTAAATGGATATTCCAAACCCGGATAAACTTCTCAGTTTGCTCTTGTATAATAGGTAAATAGACGAAAAGTATAGCTATATAATCGGAGAGAAGTTTGTAAGAGTAAAGCCTTTGAGAGTATAGTTGCTTAAAAAATATCTTCTATTTATTTAGTATATTCTATATGATATTAGCTAATTAAATTAGTCTTTATAGGATTAGACTAAATAAATTACCTTTGTAACTTGCCCCTACTATATCTTAATTCGTTAATTAGCTGTACTAGTCCCAAACTAATAAAGATCTGAGAACTGATATGGATTAATATCCCTTGTTTGGTATATTGCTTTATAAAGGATATAATGGATATTAGTAACTATGGGTATTTCGCATCCTCTATCTAATTGAATATAAAGTGGAATAATCTCTATTTCGTCTACTAAGTCAAGGTATTAAACTAGGATAGCAACCTAGAAGGTGGTATAAGTAAGTATATATTAGTGTGATATTAATTAGGCCAAAGAAGAATATAGTATAGAGATTCAGGGGTTTTATTGCCTAAATTAAGTATAATTCAAATAACTAGTTCTCTATAATACTACAGAATTATATAGCCGGAATTATAACTAAGTGAATATTGGCCATTTCCGAGGGGGTATATCTATACCGAATTAGGAAGTAATACTGCTTATAGTATAACCATTTGAGATTCTAATATAAATCCAAGATATAAACCGTAAGTAGGTATTAATACCAGTATATATCTCAATGCCACAAAATCGTAGCTAAGCAAATGTATTAGTAGTTATTGAAATAATGATTTTTGAAGTTGAGTCTATACTGTACTTACCTTGTAATAGCCATTAATAGACTAAACAAAGTTCGGCCTATAAATATTATATTCCCCTCTAGCTGCCTTTATCTCTTCCTATTGATATTATATACTTTCAGGATCAAGTTCCTGTATTACAGAAGCTATTCTATTCCTAGAAAACTTCTTACTATTACCTAGGGAATTGAGATAAGTATATAGAAGCCGGTAGCCATAACTTCTAGTATTACCTTGTAGGCCTTTATCGACTATATATTGCTTGAGAATATGGCGCAATTGCTCCTTTTCTAGCTCAACTTGCGAATTAAGCATTCGACGTCGAAGGCCTATAGCTCGGCGAGCTTGTTGTAATAGTCGTAGATTAGGAATATTATATCCTAAGCTCCGGAGGTTGGCAAGTATATTGGCATTAGTCGTATGGATATCACAAAAGAGCCAGGCGATAAGAGCCTTTACCTGAGGAGTAGGATCAAATATCGAACGCTGGGGAGGTACTTTCTATTCGGAAAGCCTACTGCGTAAAGTTCTAGGGGAAATATCGACGTTAAAGTCCTGCTTTAATCTCTTTGCAATCTCATTATGTGATAATTTTTGCCTAATTAAACAAAGTATATGGGCTTGATAGCAATCGTAATTAATCTTTAAACGAGCCATTATGAAGAGATTAATAATAATAGATCAAGAAATTAAAGATAATAATAAAGGAATAGAAGTATGAAAGGAGTATGAGTGGGCTAGTAGGTAGTTACCAGGGGGCATGTCACGTGCATTTTATTGATTTTCCCACCTTATTGCATTCCCACCATGGAATGCGATAAAAGACCATATAGATCGATTGTTTTAATTATATTCTACTATAGGATTTACGTAGATTATTAGTAATATCACATTTTTAAAATATCGCAATTTTGATTTTGTAATTTTCCAAAAAAAATAATTGTTGCCGTAGCGTCCTTAAAGGAGCCCGTAGCAGCAATGCTTTGACAAAAAGGCCCGCTTCTCGGAGCGGATCTTTGCCTACCAAGTAAATGCGCACATTCCAATTGGTGTCCCTTTTCTGATAGCGGCTATTAAAACACTGGAGCCTTCTATAATCATCGTTTCCAACGAATTACGGCAGTCTTTTCGGGAGATGAGCATTCAACTCACTGACCGTTGATCGGACTTGAACGTCCAAGATGGAAATGTCTGTTTTCAGGTTCTAGTATTAACCAAGGAATTTGGCAAGCTGAATTCTCAAATGGAGATAATCCAGCCTTGTACATCATCGTGACCAGTAGATATATGTTAGAATATCTAGTTGGAGAAAGAAAGCTCCGTGCTCACACTAAAGCTGAAAGTGCTAATTGCCAAGTTGCTATATAATCCTTACTAATACCTATTTAGAGTTCTCCCGCCACCCTAGGTCAAAGATATAGTAATCCAGAAGCTTTTCGTAGAGTTTGGAGACGCAGTTTTCTAGCCTGGGGCCCCCTAACCGCTCGCTTAAGAACACTCGCAAAATTTACAGGCGCTTTGATCGCTAATCCCCAACCGAGATTATAGGGGCAATTGCGCCCCAGAGCCTGTGCTCGCAGCTCTAATAGCTTTTCCCGCCGCGACGGGAGACGCTAACTAACCTTGGGGTGTTAGGGCCCCTGTCTCCGGAATTCCATTGACCACCTCCCCGAGCTTTCAACTCGAAAGCGGTATCGTCTCACCCCATGAACAAAGCACCTTATCGGAAGAGTAACACGAACAAAAGATATTATTCATAAGTCCGAAGTACCTCGTCTGGCGATTGCGACGGAACACTTCTTCCATGTATGTCACCGATTATCTTCTAACTCGCATTGGGAGAGAAATCCGACCGTTCGCAGAGAGATAAGCCAGCTCGAAGTTGTTATCGCTTGCCCGCGCCGAGGGCATTACGTCAGGACCAATGTGAGGGGTAGGCTATGATCCCGGTACGACCACCACACATCGACGAGGGTATCTAAAAACACGCCAAGTACGGAAATCCTCCTCTCTCGCCCTCTTATAGGTTGGATATTCCAAATCATGATTCTGTTGTGTTGCAAATCCAATGAGGGATTATTTTTTCCCCCAGCGATATTTCACCATCGCTGCAGACCCGTGTCGCGGCTGGACCGCTCCAAGGACTGTCCCATTCCTAGAGCATATTTTCTTACTTCAGCGTCTTTATATTACCCTGACCCCTCCACTCTTGTCATCCCTTATGTTCGTCTCCTTCTTTTCTCAACGATATAGTCGCAATGATGGACGAAAAACGCTCTGGTGTCGAGACGCCACTCTATCCCTACGAGGAGGATGGAATTATTACCTCAGGGAACCGCCATTTCACCGGTGAACGTGATGTCTTTGGGAATGAAGAAACCCACCAGATCAAGTATAAGACTTTGAGCTGGCAGCTGGTGGCCGTTCTCATGATTGCCGAGATCGTCTCGAATGGCATGCTCAGTCTTCCCAGCAGTGGCGGTGTCGTTGGTGTAAGTCATCGTTGCACATATAGACATGGGGACCATCTAATGCTTTTCAACAGCTCATTCCTAATGTCATCCTTATCGTGGTAGGTATTCTTACTGGCTTCAAGGAGAATAGGCTTCTGATCTGATCCATAGTTTCTGGGCATTTTCGGCACTTTAACGGCTTATCTGTTGGTTCAATTGTAAGTGCATTTGCGTTTATAACGTGTCATTTCACGCTCATAGCTTTGGATTTCTATCACGTCACTGCACTTTTACCAATATTGCAACAATGCGGTTTTGCAGGGAACCCGGCAAAAATCTTATATCTGTCCTACCCACGATGGTGTCCCCGAGTGGCAAGCACGCTGTTTGAACGCTCTCTTCTTCCATCTTGCTTTGCCACAAGGGCTCAGTATACCTCGTTGTTGGACAAATTCTATTGTATGATTAGCTCACCTTGGTACTTGACTTCATGGATGTATCTACTGCTGCTTAAAGGAAAATTTGCTTCTTGCGCCGAGGGTAGTTAACTGAAGAGGGGGCGAAGATTACTCCGAATGATTCCCCAGCTTTTATTACTGGCATTCATGAGCAGAAGCACTACTAAAACCAAGTAGTAAGCTCAACCATCCCGAGGTTCACAACATGGGAGATGCAGGGTACATCATCTTTGGTGTTGTGGGGAGAGAAATTCTTTCAGCAGGAACCGTTATCTTTGCAGTCTTTGCAACGGGTGGCCAACTTCTTGCTGGCCAAATCGCTCTGGGTGTCCTATCAGACTCCCGCCTTTGCCTCATGCTCTATACCGGAATCTTCACCATCCCAACTCTTATTTTCAGCTTCCCCCGCACTCTCGATCGCCTCTCATGGCTCTCAGTCCCCAGCGTCTTCTCCATCCTCATTGCCGGCATCGTCGGCATGATCGGTGCTGGAATCAACCCGCTCGAGGGCCGAACCACCAGTTTGTTCCTCCAGCCCACTTTCGTCAATGCCTTCGTCTCAGTCACCAACCCCGTCTTTGCGTACGCCGGCCATTTCATGTTCTTCATCCTCATCTCAGAAATGCGCAACCCGAAGGATGCTATGAAAGCCGCATACACCTTGCAGATCTTCGCTACTACCTATTACGCAGTGTTTGCAATCGTCACTCACTGGTACCTCGGTGACGGCGTTGTGAGCCCGAGTTTCTCTAGCCTGCCACCCGTGTGGGCGAAAGCGGCGTACGGCATCGCGATCCCAAACTTCTTGATCGCTGGAAGCTTGTACGCGCACACAGCAGCGAAATTAATCTTCCTACGCCTCTTCCGTAATTCGGAGCATCTGCACAGCCATACTTTGATAGGCTGGGGGACGTGGACCGTCCTAATTCTGATCATGAACGCCGCATCCTTCGTCCTGGCTGTCGGGGTGCCGATCTTCTCCTACTTGATCGGGATTGCGGCGTCGCTGTTTGCAAGTTGGTATACGTATGGTATCGCGGGCGCTTTCTGGCTGCATGATTCTTACTACCTGAGTGGTGACGGTGTGAGGGCGTGGAAGCGCAGACCGACGATGTTTGTGTTGAGTGTGTTGACGTTTGCGGCTGGAGGGTTTATTTGTGTTGCGGGAACGTATGTGATTGTTACATTGATCATATCGGCGTATAATAGTGGATGTGAGTTTCTCTTACTTCAAGTCGAAGATGTCGTGCTAACAAAGTGGGTAGCGGTTCCACCACCATTCCAATGCTGATGAAGCTGAGCTATGAATACCATGTGCAGTACGTAGATAGCGGCATAAAGTATCGGGAATACAGGGCATTATTTTATGAAGGCCACTAAATGCCCTGTAAGGTCTTACTTTAATCTCCCTGTAGCTATTCCTGGTTCCCTGTAAGCCCTATAAGGGTCCCCTGAAAGTGTGGCTTACCCCGCTATTACTTAATAAGCCTCTGATTTTGATTATTTTTTAATAACTTTGATTCTAATATATAGTAATTTTCTCTTCCCCCTTTTTCCTCCCTTCTTTATACTTATTACCCCCTTCTAAACGAATTATCTCTTTCACGTAATAAGGAATTGCCTCAATCCACTCCTGAATCTTACTTTAGGGTAAGTCTTGCTAGTACTTCTCCCACCTTGCTTTAAGCTTCTTTCTATTAGTTATTAGCCCCCGCTTTATTATTTCCTTTTTCATATAAAACCAAGCCTTCTCAATTATATTAAGATTAGGTAAGTTTACTAGCCAGAGCATTTTTATAATCCTCTATAAGCTATAAACTGCTCCTTAGTAATAAGATTTATATACTAGTATATTATTCTCCTGAATAATCATATTAGGTTAATTCTTTTAGTATTCCCTTATAAAGGGCAAAAGCTTCTCAATAAGGATCTTCTTTTAATATCTATACTAATTAATCCCGCCTCGACCATTCTTTACTACAAATACACTAGTAGCCTCGTTATGCTTCCAAGTTTTTTATATCCCTCCAAGAGCCCGTCTATATACCTTTATCTAATCCCTTAGCCACTTCCTTTACTCCTTTTCCCACTTCTGTTTATTCGCCTTCTTAATTAACGAATTCCTTGTATCCAAATTAGCCTTTCTTTCTTTCTTCTCTTAAGAAGTTTCCTTCTCCCATATATAGCAAGGCCCCTTCTTATTATATAAAAACAATCCCCAGAATATAAATTCAGAAAAGCCTTTCTAATATTATTTTATATAATACTTATTATATACTTCTCCAGATAATCTCTATACTCTTCTCTTTCCTCTTATACTTCCCAATTATACCATAGTTTCGTCCATAAAAATAATATCCTTCTATTCCTCAAGTATCTAATATTCTCTCTCTAAATACCAAGCCAATCGCTCCGCTATATTTAGCTTATTTAAACCAGGTTTGACTATTAATTTATATTAAGAGTAGCCTATATACGTAAGAACCTTCTAAATTATTCTTGGTATAATCTCATAATCCCGCTTTCTTACTTCTTTTATAATTATTATATAAGAAAAGCCTTTTATAATAGAATTTTGAAGAATAACTTTCAAAATATACTTAATTACTTTAGAGAAGATTATAGATCGACCAGATCTTAGTATATTAAGTATATGGGAGACCTCTAAAGGTATATTCTTATTCTCTACCTATCTACGCTCCCTAGCCATAGCTGCGAGTTAATAAAGAGCTATTTTGGGTACTCCTATAGCTTCTCTGATTTGTCCCAAAGACTTCTTGTCCTCAAGTATATAAATAGCCTTGATTCTGGCACTAGTAGAGTACTCTTTGGGCCCAAGAGTAGCAAGTATAAAGGCAGTTAATAAAGCAGGTAATAAAAGGGCTGGTTTAGCTGAATTATTATCTGAATTATCCGAATCTGATAGTAAATTATACCATACATCCTTTTTATCTTCGGTATATTCGTTATCTAACGAATTGGGAGAAGAGGCGAGCTCTGATTAGCCATCTAATAAGTCAGGGAAGTCAAATAGACCTCCAAAAGTAGCTATAATAATAATTAAACTAAAATTGAAAAGCAATAAAGTATATTTAATAAATTAGAATTAGAATTCAGAACCAAGTATATATAAAGAGGTATGTATTAGGGCTAATTACCCCCCCTTTACTCGCTATTAATTAGTAGACTCGCCTATATTTATGGGCGTTTGGGGGCGTTTAGCACCTGTTAAGCTGCATAAGCCCATATTAAGCCTTCAGGGCACTTTTAGTAAGCTTATAGGGGCTTACAGGGGACTGGGACTAGCTACAGGGATATTAAAGTAAGACCTTACAGGGCATTTAGTGGCCCTCATAAAATAATGCCCTGTATTCCCGATACTTTATGCCACGATCTCCGTAACGTACTCTCTCTGCGCATGTATATTTACAATACAATTCGAATTTATCTCGATTTACTATACCATAATGTATGATTGCGAGTTTTACCCCACCCATTTCATGCCTGCAGACCTGAAATGATGCATAGCAGCCAAAATCTTCACTAAAATCAAACTTCCAAACTTGACCGAAGGTGATACACACTTGCTTTGCCGAAAAACGACTTTAAGCAGTGATGTTATTGGGCTTGTTCATATTACATGAGGCTGAAATAAATCCCCCAAGAAGTGATCCACGCCGCTCGAGAAGTTCTCCCGTACATTGTTCAGAACACCTGTACCGGATCTACATGGTGTGGCGTCGGCGGGGTAGGAAAGGCGGGTTGGCATTCGACCTCACTCGTGGCTAAACACATTGTTACGTGCGCATGAAGCTCCAAGTTTTAGGTCATGAATTCGTAACGCTAGGTAAACAAAGAGGTATCTAAAATCCATCTATAGTTAACACCTTTCCGCGCTTGCCGTTGTCCTGTGTATACCTTCCATCTAAACACCAAATATTATCAACTGACTTCCCTCCATCCCCAACCCTTGTCGACGTCACGACACACACGCTGCACCAACAATCGCATCAAGCGCAGAACTCTGCGTCTCCACCGTCGCGACCACATTGGCCTGCCCACTCCAAACAAGCCCCAGTTGATTATTAACCCCCTTATCTTTCGCCCAGATCTCATTCGCGTTATTCTGCAAAAAGCTCACAAATTGAGTCTTCAAGTTCGCCGGCAGGACATTCGCTCTATTGACCAAGAACTGGATATTCCGTCCATAGATGCCTTTGAATTGCGAGAGATCCGTGCTGCAGTTCGGTTCGCATGTTTCGTGGAGGATCATTTGAGAGTTGTTGGCATAGTGAGCCATTGACGCAGTAGCCAAAGTATTGGCCAGATTATTGTACTTCGGATCGCCCGTGGACCAAGTCAGCTCTGCCAGACCGGAGAGGATGACGCCCTGGTTGTAGGTCCATCCTTCTGTGCCGCTGTTCTGGCAAGGCTTGACGTCGATGTTCAGACCGTCGTTGATGATGTTCTTTGAGTTGATCATGCCGGAGGCCATGAACCAGTCGTAGGCTTCCATGGCCATAGTGAAGTATTCGCTGTTTGTTGGAATTCGATTGGCGAGTTTTACCGAAGCTGTTAGGAAGAGCTCGTTTGCGATGGCGTTCACGGAGGTTTTGGCGAAGTCCCACCTGGAAGATGTGATGTTAGTGAGGTGGCGGCGGGGGGACGGGGAGGGAAAGGGGGACAAACCAAATTCCACCAGAGCAGGGTGTGGTGTTCCATACGCTCTTGGGGTCTTCGTATATCTCGGCTGCTTTATTAAGATATTCCACCTTCCCCGTGACATCATACACCTTTATCCAAGCCAACACCCACCATAACTCATCATCGTAGAAGGTGTTCAAGAATGAGCCTCGAGGAGAGAAAGGCGAGGTCGCGACTTTTAGTGTGTTGGCGAAGATGGTGAGGATTTCCGAGTTGTGCCCGGGGAAGGAGTTCTCATAGTCTGCGAGCATGGTGATGACATTTGCACTGTTCCACCAGTGGGCAGTGAACTTTCCAGTGCTGTCGGTATTGCCAAAGACTCCGAGTGCAGAATTGTAGAAGGTGAGCATCTCTTTAATGCCGGCGTCAGCATATGACGTGTATGCAGCTTGCAGAGTTGCATCTCGGCGATTTAACCTTGACCCTATTTGATGATAGGTAGATTGAGGTTGAGGAAGAGCATTGCAAATTGCAACAGCGGAAAATATAACAGACAGAACTCGAGGGGTTGATAGAAACATTGTAATCACGTGATGGACAACAATGCTTAGAAGCCAAAAGGGGTATCAAACTTTTGATGTCTGACAGAAACAGCAGCCTCCACATCTTTATAAGAAGGAACAAGCTCTGAGAATATGATCTAACCTCTCTTCCGCACTCGCGGAAGCTAGTACAGCATTGCTCTAGGAAATCATCTCCATCATCAAAGAACCACTAAGCTCTAATTTGGGTACTTCCCTGCCCCTCAATTGGGCGAATGTTCCTAGGTTGTTTCATTTCGCATTGCTGCACCGCAACAAAACTCCGAAGCAGCGAGGCGCTGGCTGTCATCTTGGGCCAAACATGCCAGCAAGGCCCTGTCTCCAGGGGGCTTCGCATAAGAATCATCTCAACTTGGCCCGGCGGAGGCGATGTTCCTCTTGCGCAACTCCTGTCATTGGATGAAAATGTGCTTCTGGGCAGAGGATGGCAGAGTCCCTAATCTTCGGGACGCCGCCAAGGGGGGCGCTGGGAGATCGACGTGTTCCTGCAGGATTGTTCTCGATGGCTGATCCTGGGTCGAACTTTAACGTCAACGACGCGATGAACTGTTTCTTGGGAAGCGGTCAGGAGATCAGCATTCACGTCACTCACGTGGCAGGGAATTGTTAACATCGTGACTTGTTTTCTGTTCCTTCGCTGGCAGGAAACAACGTGGTCCCATAAGTTGGGGCTGGGAATGTTGCTTAGCCCCATAACATGAGGCGATATACCGTCAACGTGCTGGGGGTTGAAACGATGCTTAAATCTTAGGTGGGTGGCCGCGCCCGCCAGCCAAGTGTTTTCAGTCTCGTTTTGCAAGCCACAAGTAAGCTGATAGGTCTTCTAAAATAAGAGGTCAGAAAGTTGCGCATTTGAGCCTCGTTCGCGATTTGAGGATGTTTGCGAGACGGTTTTGATTTTCGTAAGATTGAAGTTCAGGAATCGTGCCCTGGCGTCTCGCTTTACGGAAAGCCGTAAGGATCAGATATGCCAACGAGATTTAGAGATTACTGTTTAATGATTACTATTTGGCGATTACTGTTCACCCCACCAAAATTCCCCCGCACCTACACCCCCCCTAACCCCTCCCTAAGCCAATACTATCACTTAAAATATTTATTCTCTCTCTTTAATTCTTAAAATTATATATAAGTATAGGAGTAATAGAGAGAGAGGGTATATGGAGGGGGGGAGGGGCGTTGAGGAGGGCGAGCGAGTAAAAGTAAAGAAGTAAAAAGCGAGAAGAAGTGAATTATGAGACTTGTAAGTTGCGAGGAAAAGGAAGCCCTATAATTATAGGCTACTTGTCGCTAAACTATAGGCTCTAGGTACTAAAAATTTAGTACTTAACTTTTTCGTGAGGTATTATATAGGTTTTTAGTAAGATCCCTCGCTTTGCTTGCGCCCCTCTTCCCCCCACTCTACACTCCCCTAATATCCACCCTTTCTTACCCCTATACTTATATATATAGAGAGAGAGTAGAATTAAAGAGAGTAAAGAGAGTAAATATTTTAAGTAGTAGTAGTAGCTTAGGGAGGGGTCAAGGGGGGAGTATAGGTGCGGGCGAATTTTGGTGGGGTAAATAGTAATTATTAAATAGTGATCGCTAAATCTCGCTGGCACATCTGATCCTTAAGGTTACGGCTTTCCGTACCTGGCGTCTCGCTTAGTTTTAGCCCCTTAGAAGGTTCACCAACCAGCGCCTCTGGTTAGTTGTTGCTATACAGAAATCCGGGCCGAAAATTCACGTTTTCTATATTAACTTCCATAACACTAGCAATTAAATGTTTACAATTTTTAGAGGGCACTCCTATAGACTGTGCATTAATTAATATATTTTTTAAGGGAACCTAAGTGTGCTGGCTGTTAAAGAACTTAATCGGGGGTTTGATTTCCAGGCTGGATTCTGTAACAAGTTTGGCGGTATAGCACGACTAAGCGGAAGCGCGTGCCAGCCAACGCCGACACCACTCAACTACCAAGCTTGGGTTTGACCACAACAACATAACTTGAGGAAATAAACTCTATGTTCAGACTCCTCGGAGTATTCTTTATAATCTATGAAGTTCTGGGGATTTCCAAAGCACTTTGAAAAAAAAAAAAACCTTGTCATTTTTTGGTATGCTGACAGGGGTAAAAGTGGGCGGTTGAGTGGTGTGGGCATTTGGCTGGTGAATCCTTCTATCGGTAAAGGTAGTGAAAAGTTCAGGGGCCAGCCTACCTCAACTTCAACTCCCCCCTCTCACAGCGCCTTTCTCTTACTTTCTGGTTTCTCCCCGAGTTGTAATCTCATCGAACAAGGAATTCTCTCATTCGTTCACTTCTCAAGGTTCGATCTTGGTTCTCACTGTTCACCACAGACAGCGGGTTTCAGCAGCTGCGTCATTCCTTGATTTCCTCACCCGACGCTGAGCTGAGTCACAATTATGGCAACGACAAACGGCACCACGCTCAAGGTGGAAAGGACTCTCTCTATCATTGGATGCGGTGTGAATGCGCGAGAAGTGGAGATCTGGATAAGGCTGACATTTTACTAGGGACCATGGGCGCAGCGATCCTATCAGGAGTCCTGGAGTCATGTTCACGTGCTCAAGCAAACGGAGAAGAGCCCAAGATATCTCGCTTCATTGCAACAGTGAATAGCGAGGGCTCTGCGGACGCACTGCAAAGGAGATTCGAAGCTTATGCAGATCGATTTGACGTTCGAAGGGGAGAAAACGTGACGGCCATGCGGGAAGCGGATATCGTGCTCTTGGCATTCAAGCCTTACATGGTTGATCTCGTGCTTCGACAGCCAGGAGTGCGGGAGGCACTAGCTGGAAAGTTGATCATTAGTGTTCTCGTAGGGTCACCTCCTGCGAAGTTGGAGGAAGCGATTTTCAACAGGGATTCGGATTTTGATTGGGGCGAGATTCCGAGGAAGGAGCAAGGGAAGCCGTTGTACATCAAACGAGCGATGTTGAACATCGCCGCCGAGTTCCGAGAGTCAATGACCGTCATTGAGACAACGAACATGCCAAGACAATATGAAGAAATAACAGAGTGGATCTTCCTTCAACTCGGCAAAATCCAACCAGTGGCACCGGACCTGTTCGACATCGGCGGTGTGCTGGCCGGTGCTTCGGGCGCATTGCTCTCTGTTGCATTTGACGGGATGTTAGATGGAGCCGTGAAGCAGGGGTTGAAAAGAGCAGATGCAAAGAAGATCTTGACGCAGTCGTTGTTCTCGATGGCGAAGTTGCTGGAGAATGAGCATCCCGCGGTGTTGAGAGAGAGGTTCTCGAGTCCGAAGGGGACGACTATTGATGGTTTGTTGAGTTTGGAGGAGGATAGAGCGAGGTATGCGTTTAGTAAGGCGGTCATTGCAAGTACGAAACGGAGTTTGGAGATTGGGAAATAGAAGTGGATCTGCCATCACTGTGCTTAGAATTCCGATTTTTGATTTGACTTCTACTGTATACGCGGCATTTTGTTTTGCCCACTTTCACGTCCCTTCATTTCCAATAATTGAAACCCTTCTATGGTTGGATTGAATTCACCCTGCTGTTTGAATTCTGCCTGTATCATTGGTATGGTCTCGAATCTGAAGTAATACCGATCAATTGATCGGCAAGGACGCCACGTTGAGACTTTTTGTGCACCTAGTGGAACTCGTCTAAATAATTGAGCTTAACAATCGCCGAAGGTTGCTAGAGATAAACACATATTTTTGAAAACTGTATGTATTTGGAGACTTCTTCGGTCGACAACCAGACCTTACAAGTGCTCGGCGCCCCTCAACACCTCCCCTTTTGTCTTAGTGAGCTTCATATATAGCCCCTGCTGTATTGGGAAGGATGAAAGGAAGACCTCGTTCTGTCCACAAACGCGACTCTGTCCCACCGAGGTACCGGCAACAGAAGCAATGATATCTCGTGCCGGTAATTCTTCTGTGAACCCTATCCACTGTGCTTTCAGTGTGGGGGCCGAAAGTTTTATTAGTCCTAGATTTGGTAAAGGGGGCTTTTCTTGATTGGTAATGCCAGGAGCATGAGCTTGATTGCTCTTGTCAAATCCCTGTAAAAAGCATACTCGTAAGTTTCTATCCAGGATCGGCCGGCAAAGTACGCGCTTATGATAGACTGCATGTAGACAAAATTAATAGTGCTACTCCAAGCAGAGTCAAACGCGCTCATATCGCGGACTGAACAGAAGGTGTCGGCCGGATCTTGTATCTGGAATACTTGGTAGACCGCTGCATTACTCCAACAGAAATTTCCTTAGCAGTCTTGAATCTCGACAGCCACAATGAACCCATAGTTTAGGCCGAATTGAGGTTGCCCACTAACTGCCCTTGTCTTGTTGTAGGGGAGGACTTTCCACGAGCCACCTTGGCTTCCTTGAACAAGGATATATGTGTCTCCGTTGCGCTCTAGTTTCACACTCTTGACAAATGGGTTACTAGCTTCAAACCACAAAGATGAAGCTGGAGCAGTTGAGACCGTGAAGGCCTGCCTGCAAGTATTTAAAATTCACCCTTTTAGACGAATGCCAACCGAAAATATGGTGCCCTAGGTGCCATAGGTCATGGGCGCTCAACCTTCGGAAAAGATCTCCACCCCAACGTACTTGCAACACTTCATGAATGACGCACGACAAACCGAAATTGCTGTTGCAAAGGTACGAACAAAAGTATGAGAGTGAGATCAACAACGGGTACACCCGCAAAGTCCAAGGCATTTCCCGACACATCTCGAGCCCCAACAGCCACTAATAATTAAGATTTTCCTGATTAAAGTTATGAGATTCTGCATATAAATGACCCACTAAACTGGCTTGCCTTCGGCTTGGCAATATAAAGTTAGATCAACCCTTGTCCTAAGCATTACGAACGCTAGTAGAAGTATTCCACATGGTTGAAGGAATTGACCAAACAAACCCTATTACGCCAGCGGATCTGCACGTGCAATATGACTGCAAGATATGCAATCAATCTTCATCAATCTCAAACTAGACAGTGCGCTTGAACAGGGAGCTCTTAAGCTTGTCTCTACCGATACTGGGCAGCGTGCTACTGGAGCTGCATTCACGTGCACGGCAGCTTGTTTATAGGGTGCTATATTCACGTGCCATGTAGTCTGCTTACAGAGAGCTATACTCATATGCATGAGTAGGCTAAGTCGCGCGACGCCCGTAGCTGACTGTGACGGCGGGATCGAGGGAATAGCCAGGGCTCAAAGATCTAGGAATCTCATGTATTGAAAATACTAAGCTAAAGAGAAGAAGGAGAGAGAGAGAGAAGGAGAGGGGATAAAATGAGAGAAATACTAGCAAAAACCACTGAAACGCCGGCTAGCTAGGTGAAAGCAGTCATGTGACGGCCACCCCCATATGGCCCCTAGCCGGCGCCGTTACACTGACTCTAAAACACGTGGATAATATAAAGTGAGAATATACTTCTTATGCAGTCGTGACAGTAAGGGAAGAACGTGTTTCTTACCGGCCTTATATGCACGCGCTAGAGGCTAAGATATAGCGGAAAAAGAAGGCCTTATTTCAGTAAAGTTATAAAAACTGGCCTTAAGGGAGGGGGAAGGGGGCTAGGAAGGAATCAAATTCTCAATTTTATTGAAGATAGGCACGTGGGGACAAATACAATAGTATAAACCCGAGTACTCAGGATATATCTTAAGACAGAAAGAGAGGAGGAGAGAGGAGAAGAAAGCTATATACACGATGAGATGCATATCGAGATGCACGTGATCAGCCACGTGACCGTCACCTGAATCCCCACTACAATAAGTACCCTTCCAGGGCAGCCCTAGAGCGGTGCTTACATATATGAAAGAGAGTTGACCTCTTTTGACCACGAAAATTGCTACTTTGGGCTGACAATCCCGGTTCTGGACAGGGGTGTCTCCTGGGGTTGGCAGAGGCACACTGGTTTTGTAACAGAGTATGAGATTAGATAAAACATAAGAGCTAAGTTGGAATTACAACTCGCACCTCCTAAGAACATATCAGAATTAATACGTTTATTAAGATTGTCAAGACTGCCGATGCCTGAATGAATGTGCCACCCTCGTCTACCGAGATTTGTCTGCCGATCTTCTAAATAGCCTGTAAACAGGAAATTAGGGAGACAGAGGGGAGATCGAAATTTGGCAACACGGCGAAAAAAACGATCGCGTCCCCTGCTTATCTCGCGCCTTGATCATCTAATGATACCCGGAGCCTGCGAAATATGATGTACTGCATTGAAAGGACAGAAGAGAGGGGAATCCCGCCACTTGACAACCTGGCAATACAGAACGAGATCCACACATTGTACTAGTGTATCGGAGCGACTCTCTTGCCGTGTTGCTCGGACTGAATAAGTCAAAGTCAAAGCATGAATGAAAAGAAATATGGTTCATCCTAGGACAAAAGAGTAGAGCTCTGCCATTATAAGGTGATGTGTGAAAAGGATCTACGAAATAGGTCTCTATTGTCTTCTCCCGCCGAGTGCTGAGCCATTTTTTGCAGGCTAGAGGGGGAAAGTTCCACCTAAATACATCTTATTGACTGATACACGCACTCTTCAATGGTAAGAATCGCAGATCCCTTCTGGAGGTACAGAGTGCTAATTGCCTGTTTTGGCTTATTTCATGTTGCCTTGCCACTTGTTAAAATTCGCTCCGAAGCTTCCACTTGGCCCATGTCCATTGCACAGTTGTTTTGAAGCCCTCATGTCCATCCGACCAAGATCAACAAGAGGAACCAAGCTCGGTCTTCCATGCGCACATTGAAATGGGAATTTACATTTTGCCAATCTGCCCACCAGAGCCTCGCATTGCTCCTTGCTCAGTTCATCATTGAACATAATTGCGCTCCTGCAGGCACGCGAATTCAACATGTCGATGATTCCCCGTGGACAGTTGTGAATTCGTTGAAGCCAATCTCCCTCGGCTGCCGGAAGTGGTTGTGCACCTCTGTCATGAATCTTCCACGCCTCTGTCCGAATGAGATCTATAAGTAGCCTCGGATCAAGCTTACATCGTTCAATGATGCTGGGCGGAAGAGAGAGTACGATGAGGCGTTGCAATGCTGTGCCTTTGGAAGTAGTTTCGGGGTGTATTTCGTTAAGAAATTCGAAGATAATTCCCCACCTCGCGAAATATTCTTTGTATTTGTAGAGGAGCCGGGCTTCTTTGCTTGAAATCTCAAAATCAATGGGTTTGCCGAGAAGGCTTGTTCGGACGCCCGATTCTGTTGGCATGGATGTTCCTGTCACTGGCGGCGCGAAAAACTCTTCCAACAGGGTTTCGATGCGGATTCTCTCATCCGCTGCATGTTGATCTATGAGGACCAGGAGTGTACCGCCCCCAGAATCCGCTGCGCCTACGGTTTTTGCCGATTCAAGTTTCACCAGAATGAACTTCGTATCCACTTGGCAAATGACTTCGGCACGGTTCAGTGCAGCTTTTGATATCCGGCCATCAATGCCAGCAGACGATTGCTTGAAAGCTCGATCTATGTCGAGTTGGGAGCAATGACGACCACGGCCATGCAATATTTCTTGAGTGCTAGCCTCTGATCCATCAAAGGACACTCGAGGAATTGATGGCTCCGCTGGGCAGAAAACGGGATTATTCCAGGTCTTGAGAATATTGTTCAACCATGGACTCGGTCCCTCTGTCCCTGAGACGTTGGTGTTTGCGGGCCTCTGAAAGTTGGTTTCCTTGTGTGTTGTTGATGAAGAAGCAGTATTTGTGTAGCTTGATTTTGCTTTGTCGGCCCGAACAGTCAAGCCAGTACGCTGATTGACGAGAGACTTGACTCTGGTGACAGGGTTCGTCCAAGCAATTAAATCCTCGCCTGGCAGACGGGAATGGTCATGGGCCTGAAGCGTCTGCTGAGGGCCTTTCGGAATCGACGTTCGAAATTTCCCTGCCGAAAAAGCCACATCCTCAAAAGGTTGCCGAATTATTTTACCCTTGTTTGACAGCAGCGGGGTGGCCGATCTGAAATTCGTGTCTGGGATTGGCGTGGATATACGGCTGGTGGAGCTTGGAGGAGCGGAGCATGGGCGCGGAATCTTGGCGGTATCCGAGGTTTGTTGCAGTAGCTCGGAAAGGGCAAATTCCGTTGGTCTCGAACCGATCTTGACTCTCGTCCAGACATCAAATGGAGTATCTAGTCTTGATGGCTCTCGTTGAGATGAAGGAGCGTTCATGTTGGTTGCCATGGAGATTGGGCTGAGAGGACTGAATACTGAATTCTTCCGTTCCGTGCTGATCGATGCGCTCCTTGCATGGATGTTGGTAGCGGAAATTGCAGGGAATCCGGGGTCGTCGAGGACCGAGGCGTTTGCATCTTCAGCGGTGGTTGATGTTTTCGACCTGCGACTACGGCTAGCCTTGGGCCGGAAGTGATGCTTGGTCAGAAATTCCCAAATCATTGCCTGCAACAACTCCATGATTGCACCGAGACTACTCCCTTTGTCATCCAAAATGCCATCCACGTCCAGACCTCTTCCATCCGCCAATCGGAGATTCTGTTGGATGTTGATATAGAACATCGGCCATCGATAAATGCTCTTCTTGCCACCTCTCAATTCCTTGTTCGTGAAGCCGTCTCCCTTATATCTTTTATCCTTGGCTCGGCGGTCAATTTCTGAAGCATCCAGTTCCACAGCTTCTTCGTCGTTTCCAAATGAAGAGTTGAGAAACATGCGATTGATCTCATCGTGAAGTACACTGCACGTATCATGAGAGAAAAGAGGTTGTATACCGAAAGAGATAAACTGGGTGTGTTTCGTGGCACTTGGAAGAAGTGATAACGCTGAGGTGATGGCAATTTTTGGTGTGGACGCTCGCGCCGAGACCCAGAACGGTTTATCCTCGATAGAAACGAGAGAAGCTTGGGACAGGATGGAACAGACTGTTGAGACATCGATCTGGTTATAGGACACTGAAGCCGAATCGCCCGAGTATCCCCGAATAAGCAACTTCTCGTTCGTTCCAGCTTCACGAATGGTAACGGCAACAGTCTTGGGCCAAGCAAGCAGGAGCAAGGCAAGATATCGTCTCAATTCTTCCCATTCCTTGCTGTTCCCTCCTGACTTCTCAGCGGACATGGCTCTCTGCTTCACGCGAACAGGCATGTTGCCAAACAAGTCACGGACAGTGACGCGAGTGCCATGGCTAAAGGATGCCAAATGGAGCTTGGGTGGAGAAGGTGTCTGACGAGACACAACAACTGACTTGTGCATGGTGAGGGTGTTGTGAGAGTGATGTAGATGGTGGTGGGATGTGACCGAGAGCAATGACAAGGCAGACAAGGAGGCCAGAAATGTTCCACGACAGCCATGAAGTGGAGTGTGGTTGGCCAACTTTGAGGAATCTTTACTTGTCAGCGATGAGTCCTGAAATCGGGAGGGATGTTCTCACGGTAGAGCTTTCCAAGGCCCCCGTCTTCGCCAAACTCAGATGGCAGTATTCCCATACCATCGTCTTCCACAACACAGCTCCCCCGACCATAGTCGATGATACTTTCGACCCTTTTGGATGAGGCATCAAGGGAATTCTTCAGCAACTCGCACACTACTCCATTCAGACTGGTGATGGTGGTGGACGACTTGATTTGAGCGACGACTTCGGGCGGCAAGGGTTGGATGGACATCTTGTCGAGATATGTAGGTATATCTTGTTTCGCAACAATGCAGCTATAGGTACTGTATCAGAGATATCCAGTTGGGTGGCGCCTTCCCACTTGAAAGCAAGAAGCCATCGTTTTTGATGCCGGCTTGCTGTCGTCACCAAGATCTCAGAATTGCCTCATCTCAGCATGGAAAGGCTTCATGGAGACATAATGGGCGGTCTTCCATGCTTTGGTGTTTCATGAGATGTTAGATAATCCGCCGTGTGAAGCTTGAATTCCCGAGACGAGGTGAAAAGAGCGAGTCACGTGCATCTCGCGCTACTCGCAAGGGCCCCCAGAGGTTTCTGGGCCAGACGAGGCTGCCGCGTCAAACACAAATCCTCCTAAGCATCACTGCCGCACAACGAATCTCCTATCCCACCACATCCGGCCTCAGTCAATCTCCCGCACACTCGTTTGGCTGCGCTCTCTCCCACTATCGCCATCTCGGGCCCCTTCACCTCCAGTTCAATCCGTTTCCGTGCCATCCGCTCTCCCTTTGTGCGCCTAAACAATGGCTACAGCTGAGACAGCAGAGCAACCTTGTGGTACGAAAATGACCAGTCTTCGTTTGCGTTTTGTCTTCAATGCTTTTGTCAGCGATAGATTTGAAGTCAAGTCTACTTCGTCGCACAGCCTACTAGCCCTGCAAAAGTCCAACTCCCAACAACTGACCCAAATGCCAGATCGTCCAGATCGTCAAGGCCGCCGCCGTCCCTTCTCGACATGGATGAAGAAGCTCGCAAACTTCAAAGGTGGCTCGTCTACAGCCGAACCGAATTCTATATCCTCTACAAAACGAAATACATACCAAATGAAAGCGAGCGCGAAGAAGCAGAACCCCTCCAAGAATAACAATCCTTATCCCGAGTCTGGCCGGCCCGTGAATGGGAACTCTGTGGCTCCCAACGGACATCGCTCGTTCTCAACGGTACCTACTGGCACATCGATGAGCACCTCATCCGTAGAGCGCAGACAGTCAGTTCAGTCATCGGTGGACGGTTTGCCTCCACCAACAATTGGCAACAAGTCGTTGGCAGCAACCATATCAACAGAACATGACCATGCACATTCCGATGCGGCACCTTCACATGCTCCTTCGTCTGGAGAGGCAACGAATGCTACGGTTGGGTGTGGCGTTAGCTCTGGACGAGGCAATGACAGCACATTCTCCTCACCCGTGCCCTCCGTACGATCACTAACTACGACTCTTACCACAATCCAATCTGTCGCACCTGCTGTTGCTCCAACGTCTCAGAACGCGCCAACAGTGCAATTTTCCCACCAATTCCCTACCTCCCCCTTACCCAATGCTCTGCCGGCACATCTCGTCCCCCAGGGAAGTGGTGGACATCCCGCGACCTACAGTACAGCTACGGCAAACAATCTCCTGACGGATAATGCCTCGATCCTTACACTGGCGTCCTCCTCGAAGAGACGGAGACGAAGGTCCATGGACACAGATGCGTCGGTTCGGGCTCTAGCTCCCTCGTCATTGTTTGGTGGCAGTCGAGAGAGCTTACCGTTGAGTGTTTTGAGCGCGAATATTGATCCGGCCGCATCTACACCACATCAACCACGTCCTAGTGTTGGAGGTTTGAATGAACGAGCTAGCATATACTCAGCTACCGGCGTTGCACCGGCCCTACCTAGTGAACGCAATAGCTATTACGCTGGGAAGCAATCCATAGCTGCTGATGGAGGCAGTGTCAAGAGTGGGCTACTCGGACATGGCAGGAATGACAGCATCAGTGGTAGCATTGGTGGAGTTGCCGCACCTGGCAGCCCTCTGGCAAGTCCTCGAGAAGCCGTTAGCAACTCGGCGGGACGCTTGAGCCGTACTAATTCAGCATGGGGAGAATCCGGCGAAGGAGAGAAGGCTGATTGTGAACCAGAAACGGAGGAGCTTAAGGAGAGCGAGAAAGCATAAGTTTAAGGCGCTTATTGGAAGGAAGTTCTTTTCAAACGCCTTTATTTCTGTCTCTTCTTTTCGTAGGGACAGGCTAGGCGTTGAAAGTTTGACCAAGGGGAACTGCATGGATAGGTTTTTACAAGTGGAGTCGTCGCAGGATGGATGATCGGTCGAGGCATGCCAAAGATACCAGATACCAAAATACTTTAATAATGCATTGCATTTGACCTATCTCCGGCTTATGTTGGGATGTTCCTGGGTGTACTTGGGTTTTGAGATTTGAAGGAAGCAACGTAGTCGCTTACTCGCAGCCTGCGCCTCCTGAACATGAACAGCTAACATTTACAAAGCCGGGTTGCTTGCCGTCTCTTTGTGTGTCAAGAATGTACGGAGGTACAGACCATAAGTATTCACATAGCAACCGAATCGACCGGGGTCTATGAAAATTTAAACCCTCATAACTCTTTCAAATCGTGACATAAAAGCGCCTAGTAAACTCGATTATTATCTCATATATGTATGCTATTATGCTATTTTACTTTTCTGTTTTTTATAGCATTTCGTAGTTGCGTTGTAAGGGTTTGAAGTTCAGACACCTGCTAGCGCTATATGAATACTTATGGGCTGTACCTCCGTAATTAAGGCAATTAAATATTATTAGTTTAACCAATTAGATAATCAATGGTAGTTTAATTACTGTTCTTTAAATTCGCCCCCTCAACCCCCCCCCCCCCCCCAAAAGTTTCAAATAATTATAATTAATAAACTTAATTATTATATAAAAAACTTCTTATATTCTTATAAAAAATTTATTAAAAGCTTAAACTCATTCTCTTTATTTATAATTGCATTAATCTTATTTTGCTTTACTTCTTTATCTTTAGGTTTCTTCTTTTAATAACCTAAAGTATAAATAAGCATAACTTTTAAGGAATTATATTTTAAGCTTGCATTATTTCTTAAATTTTGAATTAATTATAAATAACTTAATTAAACAAATAATTAACCATAAATTACTTATTAAGATTTTAGCTTAATTAATTTAATTACCGACCAATAATTATAATTAATTAAATTATTTGAGACACTGCTAGGCCTCTCCTAAAATGTATACCTTTGTGATCGATGCAATTCATCAACGGCCCGACTCGTCCTACAAGAAACTGCGAGAGGCCTTCATTATCAACCGCAGATTTGACCGCAGATTTGACAGCGGACAGGTGATTTCGGATGGCCCCTTGGACCCCTTCATTGAATGCAGCCCATGGGACCTAACACCGGCAGGAAATTATTCAAGAATAACCGGTGAGCACAACCAAGCGGAAAGCCGGGCTGACTCGCGGCCGAACCAAACAGTGGCCAAATGTTGGGTTCGTGCAGGTCCAAGATTAGAATGACGGCCCCGAGCCCCAGTAAGTTTGATTACGCCCTGTGGAATTTTTGCGCCCCCAAGGCGGGATGATGTCGACGGATGCATTCCCTAGTCCGTTTGAAACCGCGGTATTGGGTGAAAGTGCGTGCCGAGACTGGCTGCTCCTAGGGCTGATGGCTCTGCCGCTGCTTGCCCGGCTAGAGGCTACTCACTCGAAATCGCTGACTGCATCTGACGTGAAAGTAGGAGACTTTAATTGGCGTATTGTTCGAGGCAATGCAACTTGGATTTCGAGTTTGGGGTGGAGACCGGAAAGAATGATGGTACCCATGACAAAAGATCCGCGGGTTCTTAAAAGCTTGTCCCCTCAGCATACGTTTGCAATCTTCTCGAATTCTCTCAGGTCTTACTCGTTAATACCGTCGAGATGCGTTTCATAACTGGTTTTCCAGCCTTGTTATTTTCCGTGTTGGGTTCGATCAGCATAGTTACTGCTACTACACAATATCACGATGAAAGTTTCATTCCAGACGCGGTGTTGCGTGTCACGCAGCAGAATATCACACAGTCATGCCTGGCTTCCAAAACAAATGTTCTCATCAATGGGACTTCGCCTGGTCCAGAACTCAGGCTTCTGGAGGGACAAACATACTGGATCCGAGTCTATAATGACATGACTGCCAACAACCTCACCATGGTATGTGCCCACTCAGGCTCATCTTTAGCAAGAGTTGACCGCTATTCCACAGCACTGGCATGGCCTCTCTATGGCAGTCTCCCCGTTTAGCGACGGCACCCCCGTTGCCTCCCAATGGCCCATCCCACCCGCTTGCTTCTTCGACTACGAGATCCACGTCCCAATCGGCATGGCAGGGACCTATTTCTACCACAGCCACGTTGGGTTTCAAGCCGCCTCTGCAGCAGGCCCTTTGATTGTCGACGACTTGCACGTTCCGTATCATTACGATGATGAGAAGATCATTTTCATCCAGGATACATTCACCAAGGACTTCCAGACTATCGAGAAAGGATTGGTTAATACTCCGTTGGTGTGGAGTGGTGAGGCTGCGGCAATTTTGGTTAATGGGAAGGGAGGCGGGAGTGCCAATGGGACGGCGTGTAATGCGAGTCTTTCGGTCATTGATGTTGAACCTGGGAAGACATATCGATTACGGTTTATCGGAGCAACAGCACTTACGTTTGCGTCACTTGCTATCGAGGGACATGGCTCCTTGGAAGTGATTGAAGCTGATGGGTATGTTCTCCTTAGATTTCTCACCCTAAATTTCGGAATCTAACCATAGGTAGCTCATACACACAAAAAGCCGACACTTCCTTCCTTCAAGTCGCCGCCGGACAACGCTACAGCGTCCTCCTCCACACGCTCCCAAACCCCACCCAATCAACCTACTACATCCAACTCGAGTCCCGCGACCGCCCGACCGTAACTCGCTCTTTCGCGATCCTAAACTACGGCCCGAAGTACAAAAACTCAACACCCTTCTACCCGCCCCCAAAGCCCGTTGTCTCACTCCCGAAGAGCACCGTCGGCTTCCTAGACTACAAACTATACCCCCTCCAGCCCAGCGGCGACTTCCCCTCCGCAAAAGAAGTCTCCCGCACCGTAACAATAACCGTCCACCAAGCAGTCCGCGGCATGACAATCTGGCTCGAGAACCACTACCCCTGGGTAGACACCTTCCCAACAGAACCCTACCTCGTCTCCCTCTACAAGAACGATGGCGTCGAGTTCCCATCCATGGAGCGAGCGGCCCAGAACGGCGGTTTAGATCCAATTACCAGAGCCTTCCCCGCCGAGATTGGGGAAGTGGTGGATATCGTGCTGCTTAATACGGGCGCTGATTCTGGGGGACTGGATGCCCATCCTTGGCATGCGCATGGGAGGCATTATTGGGATTTGGGAAGTGGGAATGGGACGTACGATGCGGCTACTAATGAGGCAAAATGGGCAGGGAAAGAGCCGGCGACGAGAGATACGACGATGTTGTATCGGTATGGGTTGACGACGGGTAATGGCACGGTGCAGGGGTGGAGGGCCTGGAGATTGAGGGTTACGGAGCCGGGGGTTTGGATGATTCATTGCCATATTTTGCAGCATATGATTATGTGAGATCTCCCCATTTCTTTTGTTAGCTTCGCCAATCCAAATCACGGCTCGGATGACATGTACATGGGGGATGTGCTGACATGACAACAGGGGCATGCAAACCGTCTGGGTAATGGGTAATGAGACTGAGGTGTTAGGGAAAGTACCAAGGCCCGAGGTCGAGGGGTATTTGACGTATGGAGGGGACGTGTATGGGAATGAGAGTCATTGGCCGACGGCGGTGCATTATTTTGATACTTGGGCCGAGAATCAATGAGTACTTTAGGTGAAGAGAGCGGAATTTCCTGACTAGTAGAGAACTAAAGAAGGGATTGGGGTAGGAGGGATTTTGGACCATTGTTAATAATTTATTCAATAATAAGTCTGCTATTCTGCGAGCTTGCGTTTGATAATTGCGAAGGCTGCGCGGCATAGAACGCAAGTGCTCCTCTTTGGGATCTAGCAAGTGTGCGGAAAACTCCTTAGCCTGACCTTTAAGGATTTCAAACCTCTGTTTTCCTATGCAACAGTTACGAGTCGGCTGCTTGAATCTTCAAGTGGGGAGACACTCGAGCGTTGATCACGATCCAAGATTATAACAGATCGATGCAGAGATGCACAACTAATGAAAACCCATAATAACAATCGTACCGGGCATAGAAGTACTTGCACTACGAATTGTCCAACAAAGGGGTTGTGAGTAAGACGTGGATAATCTGAACGTGGATTGAGGGATCTGACAGATGTCGCAAGCAGATACCCTGGAAGGGTGGAGGCTGAGACTGTGCAGGGACGAGCCCGTTGACTTACTCCCTCACTATCAAACTAGGAGCTTGCAGCATACGAAATGAAGAAACGCGCGTTTATAAATCGGCCTTCGGAACAGCTTGGAGCATAATCGCACATGGTGTTGGGAGAATTGAGGAGAATTCTGGAGCAACTTCGAAGTACTGCCCTGATTCCCCCAAGTTTGGACAACTTCTTCCCCACATCATCAAGACGGATCTTTCCTCGACTGCCGAGCTTCAAAAGACACGCCAAAATTACCAAATCTTCAACCGCAGATGTTGAAATTGGGCAAGGTTTGATCTAAGGAAGTATCCTCCCTGTTGTAAGCTACGGAGCAAGTCTCGATCCCTTTGCGGAGCTAAATCCTGTCAGTTGTCTCAACCTGCAGTGTGGGTTGATCCGAGATAAGAGATAAGAGGCAATACTGACCGCTTTCCACTACTGCGAATATCACACCACACTGCCCTCATTTCTCTCTTCAACATGTCGGACTGCATCTTCTTAATGCCTGCACTAAAATGGCTTTAGAGTCAGGTTTGGAAACGAAGCATTTCACGGATAGTGGATCACCGTGGATGCTATATAGTGTACTGCACTTACTTTTCCGAGGGCTAGATGATTATGGTACATATGGATATTATTATTGCGTCCTTGGAACGACATCTGATAGTGCTGTGCTGCTGGCTCTTTCTTGCCCGAAGGTCTATAATGGCGGGCAAGTTTCAAGGTTTTGGTCGCTGCATCATCAGCAGCACTCTGGCAGGCCCTCGAAAATTTCCAATCCTTCATCGAAGCTTCTTTCCCTCGCTTGGCTCCACCTCGCCCGCAGCCAGAGGTTTCTTTCCAGATACGGATATATATCGGACCGCATCTCTGTAAACATATCCTTCATAACCAGCCACTGTGTTTATGAAATAAGACTTGAGTCCCAGAAACGCAATAATGTGGTATGGGATAAAAGCTAGGATGTAGAAAAATCTCAACATTGGAAGAACATTTTCTGACAGATCCTTAACCTCGACATCTTCGAACCCAACTTCCTCGAGAATGCCTTTTAGCACACCTTGCTGAAAAAGATCATACGCCGGCATCGCGGCATGCTTGTTAATGGTCGTCCACGAATCGCCGACCTCTTCAGGTTGAGTGTTAAAGTCGACGTGGTCATACTCGCACATGGCGATACTACCTCCAGGTCGAATGACACGGAAGAATTCTGCAGCCGCGATTTCGGGTTCGGTTGCATGGACGAAAGTTTCCATTGTGTATGCGCCATCGAAGCTATCATCCGCGAAAGCGTCGAGATGATGGTAGTCGCTGTTCGTGACCGTGATTTTCCCTTCCAGTCCCCGCGTCTCGACATTTCGTCGTGCCTTAATAATGTGATGGTCCATGACATCTATTCCATGGACATGGTAGCCTGCCGTAGCCAGGTGGATGGCAACATATCCGGCGCCGCATCCCGCGTCCAGCACCTTCGACCCCTTCTCTAGATCCAGTGTACCGATGAGATTGTCCTCCATAGCCCTGAGAGCTTTGCCAATAGGGAATGGCCAGTATGTGCCACGAGTATAGAATCCGAAGTGTCGTGTTCCCCCCAACACGAATCTGTACCCGATTCTGGATTCGAGCGAGGCATAGTAGTCTTGGAGGGATTGGTTCTTGTTGATGAGAGATTCCTTTGCATCGGAAAACATGACGGCGTGAGAGTGCTTCGGATGCGGCGCACGCGATTCGCCGTGAGGAGCTCGCACAGCACAGAGATGTTCGTCGGAGATGGCTGTTGCAATCGATGACAGCAGAGAGCAGAAACGGACCAGCCAACTTGAAGTTGTAGCCAGTCGAAGCGTTGCATCCCCGCCCACATCGATGCCTATTGCTTTGCCGTTGTCTTGCGTTGTTGCTTTCGTGGGGAAAATGAAAACCGAGGCCCCCCCCCGGAGTGTCGATTGGGGGTATCGATCGATTTTAGAGTTTTAATATTGCCTAATTAGTTGCTTGAGCTTACTTAAGCCTTTCCCTCAAATCAGATTCCTAAACATAGGTATGAGGAAGCTTATCTATAGGAGTGCCAGTTCTGGGGTATAGGGTAGGCGTGGCAATTGCGCACGCGGTAAATAAGTTCTAGGTACTTAATCGCTAAATTTTCAGGCTCCCATAAGGCCTTAGAAATTATGACTTTTCTTATCTTCTTTTTTTCCCCTTCAAATATTACTAATTATTATATAATAAAACCTTTATATTCTACTAGCTTGTAATTGGGCCTTCTATTATATAAAAAGAGAATTAAGTTATAATAACTATTTATATAGTAAATTAAAATTAAAGAAAAGCTCGATTTTTTTGGTGTTCCTCTACTTTAGGTTAGTCTGGCCCCGAATCGACACCCCCAATCGACACCCGGGGAAGGGGGGTTCGTTTTACATTTTCCCTCCTCTACGGAGAAGTTACACTCTCTTTCGTGAAGCGGCTGGGGTACACTAGCGGCTGTGCCAAATTACGTGCACACTATTTGAAAGGTTCACCAGGTTTGCAGCGAAACGCCCACACCACTTAACCGCTCAAAACCATATTTGATTACCATAACACCACAATTTCAAGAAACTAATGTTACATTCGCGCTTTCAAGAGTATTCTTCACAATCTGCAAGCTTTTAAGAATTTTCTAAGCACTTTGAAAAAAATCAAAATGTTGGTAGTCTACAGGGGGTACAAGTGGGCGGTTCAGTGGGTTGGGCGATTGGCTGGTGAACCCTTCAAAAATTGTGCACGTGATTTGGCCCAGTCGCTAGAAGGGCTCACTAGTGGTAACGAGTAACTAGTGGAAGGTACGAACGGATACTCTAACCACATGAATCACTCGCATAACGCCTTTTCCATATGGTATTCCTCGAGTGGTAAAGCTCGCAAATTTTCCCAGCTGTCCATTGGGCGGGGAAGCTTTCTATGCGCCCGTCACCGAATACCCCCGTGCATGTGCAAAGCAACTATTCCAAGATAAGAAAGAGGGGTGTACAGGTGTCAGCGTTTGTGTAACCACCCCGCAGTGCTGTTAACAAAAACTGCCAACAAACTCTCTTTGTTCTTCTTCGACTCAACTTACTGTCTTCGAACGTGGAGAAACTTCTATTTGGCTACCAGTGCAATTATGGGGGAAAAGTCTACAGAACCGCCGACTGTCCCTGAACGGTCTGCTCCAGCCATAGCTGCGGACCCTGCACCGTTTGTGAACCGTGCTACGATTGAGGAACCTGCGCTTGCAGCGGATGCAGAGGCAGCACCAACTGTTGCAGTTGACCCAACGGTACGGACCCGTGAAGACGACTTTGCTTCAATATTCACTGACACATAAGACTGGTGACGGCGATTCGGCATACAATAGTGATGAAATGTCCCTCTTCCCCCTCTCTCATTATCAACATTGCTAATGTTACAAGGTCTCGATATACAGCTTCGCTCTCCACTAGTGTCAGAGCGTATAAGTTTGAACATGGTCGTCGGTACCATGCTTATCATTCCGAGGGCACTGATGGTATTTCCTGCTCCTGTTGTTAAATTCGGAAAGTATGTGTTGATTGATTGAAGCATACCTCTTCCCCAACGATGACCCCGAACAAGATCGTCTCGATATGTTCCACCATATTCTGCTGATGGGGTGTGAATCAAAACTGTTCTTAGCACCGATCAATCCGGAAGGGATGCGCATTCTCGATATTGGGTGTGGAACGGGCATTTGGGCGATTCAAATGGGTCTGTATCTTCCTTCGCCATGAAGTTTTCACGAGTGCTAACTTTTTGGAAGCGGATGAATATCCTTCCGCTGAAGTAGCAATTTCCCACTATGTCAGAAGCTTTGACTAATTGAAGCAGATCATTGGAAACGATCTCAGCCCCATTCAACCTAGCTGGTAAATCAATCAGAATCGAAGCTCTTCTCTCACACAGCTAATGGGAGCTTCATAGGGTCCCCCCAAACGTCCGCTTCCTCGTCGACGACGTCGAGGAGCCCTGGGGAGATCCTCTACCCTACGATTTCATCCAGTGCCGGTATATGGCGGGCTCGATTAAAAACTGGCCCGGACTCGTCCAGCGAATTTTCGACCACCTTAAACCCGGCGGATGGGCAGAATTTTCGGATTACGACATAAACTTGAAGTCGCAGGACAATACCATACCCAAGGATTACAAGCCCCAGGAAATGCTCAACTTTTTAAATGTTGCGTGCGTGAAGATTGGTAGGCCGTTGGGTATGGGACCGAAGTTGAAGGGGATGGTTGAGGAGACAGGGTTCACTAATGTGGGGCATGAAATTATACCATTGCCGTTGGGGATTTGGCCCAAAGATCAGAAGTTGGTAAGTCTCCGATCCTTCCTTTACCTATTTTCTTTGGTGGTGAGCCCTGGACTGGGGGTCTCAAACTTTTTGGAAGATGCTAATATTTGGAGAATGCAGAAGGCAATGGGTGCCTTCATGACGCTGCAGTATACGGAAGGTGTGGATGGCTTCACAAAGCTTCCTTACACCCAAATTCTGGGGTGGAGCAGTGAGGAGGTGGATGTGTTCAATGCGAAAGTTAGGGCGCATGTTAAGGATAGGACTATCCATGTGATGCACGAATAGTAAGAGCCCCTCATCTTCTTCGCCTTTGATTTTTGGTGGTTTGGAGTCTGGATGTTTGGGGTAATGAAATATGGCTGACTTTTGCAGTCATTTTGTGTGGGCCCAAAAGCCAGAGACTCCTGCGTAAGAGGAGGGTGAGTTACTTCATTGGGGCAGAAATCTTTGGCGAAATGGAGATGCCTGATAGACCCCAATTCTAAGGTATGAATGTCTAGATGATGAAACCGTTTTCAACTTAAGACAGATTATATCCTATTGTAGTGGGGCAGGAATGAAAATCTTTCCCCAAGAATAAAGAAGCAACTGCTTCTAGGAATTCAACAAGACTATTAGTTGTTGACATAATTCCAACGGAGAGGTAAAGTGTTCGATGCAGAGTAAACAAACCCGAGTGAGACATTCAGGAGAAGCATATCAGTTGAAAACAAAGAGTAAGTTGGCAACGAATTGAAAACCCCCAGAAAGTGGCAATGTGTAATTTCGTGGCGTCTCCGGGATTGTTATGCTCTGTGTCTAAATTGAGGGAGAATGAAAAGGTTTGGCACGCAGTTGAAGACGGCAGTTCCAAACCCCTGCACGCCATCCATTCCGCATAGAAACCCTCCTACTTTGCATCCTTTAGAATCCGAGCCTAACTAAATCTAGAAATACAGCTTCCATTCTCCATGCGCTATGTAAAACTACTCATACTCTACATCTGACATAAATCTATTACTCCTCCTTCCCGAGGTCTTTCTCTTCACCCCCCATCATTCTGCCTTCTCAAGCCCTCAAGTCCCCCTTCCTTGCCCTTCCTTGTCCTTCCCATCCACCACCTCTCTTCTACAGTGCTTGGTTCGCCCCAGTATTCACACTCTCCGCATTTCGACCCACAACCCCCTCCTCCTCCTCTTTTCCCCGATCCCCGTGTTCTTTCTCCTTTCCCCCATTATCCTCCGTTGGAGCAAATTTACTTCTTCTCCTAATCGGCTCACCATACCGATAGAACACAAACGGGATCGGAGCAAGCAAACACGCGACGCCCGCAATCAGACTCCCACCACCTCCAACCCCGAGCGCGTCAAACATATACTGGGTAAAGAGCGGAGCCGCGGCTGCGCAGGCCGATCTGCAAACAGTATTCGCGGCGAGCGCGGAGGCGGCATACATGAGGTAGGTATCGGTAAGGTAGTTCAGGAATGCGACGAAAACTAGTAGGATGGAGGTTGAGAGGAAGACGCCGGCGAGGGTGGGGACAATCCAGTGGATGCTGTTGTATTGGCCAGTCCAGGCGAACCAGAAAATTGTTACCTGTTTCAAATTAGCCAACCCTTCTCCACGTCCGCTCTGGGTATAAACTGACTGGAAACAGCACACCCCCAATCATCGCCACAGGCAGGCGATCCTCCGCTCTCCCTCGATACCCAGCTTCGAACCTCTTCCTATCCCTCGACGAGTTCCAGAATATAAGAGCGCCTCCCAGAACGGCTCCAATGACAGCACCGATTAAAGGTAGTTGACCGACACCAGAGTTCCACCCCCTCTTCTGCTGAAAAACAATCGGATAAATAGTGAACAACATATAAAGCAACATATAAACAACACTCAAATACACCGCCGTGGCAAAAGAAATAGGATCCACGAGAATCTTCCACGGCCTCGTCAACGCCACCTTATACAACCCCGCGAGCGTTCGATCCGTTTCCTCAACCGGTGCCTTCACATGCTCAAACCCCTCAAGTTTCTCTCCCCGAATCCGTCTTGCTTTATTCAGCAGGACAACCGACGGTAGCGTTTCCGGGATCGTGAACATCAAAAGCTCAGTGACGCCCGCGAACCACAACAAAACGTAGAAGTTCCACCTCCAGTCTTCTTTCAGCTCTAAGAAGCCTGCGACGACGGGACCGAGTGACGGACCAACGAACGTCATCACGCTGAATAGCGCCAAGGCATTTCCTCTCTCGACTGGCCCCCAGATATCTGCCAGTACGCCTGGCGAGTTGGACATCGGACTCGAGGCAAAAGTCCCTGTGAGGAACCTCCCTACCAACAACGAAGCGAAGTTCGGCGCAAAAGCGCACAGAAAGTTGAAGACCAGATACAAGGTGAAGGAGATGTAGAAAACCCATCGTCGGCCATAGAATTCGGAGAGTGGTGCCCAGAAGAAAGGACCGAAGCAGTAGCCTAGGAGGAAGAGCGTTACCAGGAGACCGGTCGCTTCGACGGAGACGGAGAAGTGGGTGGCGATGCTGTTGAGGGCCCCACTGGGAGAGGAGGAGGCGAACGTTGCATTCATGACGAGGAGGATGGAGATTACGGTTATGTACCATCTGCGTCGTGCGGACCAGTTTTTGGGATTCTCGATGTCGTCTGGTGAGAAATCGACCTGGCCTTGAGCATTGAGGTAGGGAGTTGTGGTTGAGAGGGACTTGGAGCGGTAGGGTTTTGCGGTTGGGCGCGAGAGGAAGCGTTCGAGTTTGTCCATGTTGTCGAAGGTGTCGACAAGGGACAATGCTCAAAAGAAAAGATGTATGTACAGTACAATTAAACGGTAAAGAACGAAATGAAGGGGAGTTAAAGGACGAAGGGAAGAAAACGTGAGATTGATTAGAAGAGCCAGTGAGATAATGAGCGGCCGCGAATGAGAAATCAGTCTAACTGAAAGGGGCCAATAGTAACGTTAGAAAAAGACGGTGCCCCGGATTTCAATCGAATGAGAAGATTATTGGAGAGGATCTGCAGCTAAGAACACTTTATAATCTGCAAGTGAAAAGGCGCCATTCGGCTCCATGCAGTGACGGGTATTCGGCATCTTGCCAACTCAGTGAAAAAGAAAGCTTGGACTCGAAATTTGGAATAGGAAAAAATCGAGAGCAATCGACTTTGAGATAGAAGTGCTGAATAGCATGGTGGTCATTTTATCTTTCTCTAATCAACCTCTTCACAAGATGAGCTGGCACAATATCTTTGTTGGTCCCATTCCTCTTCCCGCCTTGGCCCCAGAACAGCAGAATATCTCCCAGCAATGTCCATGCAAATGAGTATTCTATGATAGCGAGCCCCATCTTTCTTCTCTCGGAGAGCCCACTTGCTTGCAACTTCACAGATTCCCTCACCCCTTCTCGCCCGTGCGTGGACGTTAGCAAGGTTACTAAGCAAGATATCTACAGCGGATGGACGTCCAAATCGCATTGCGAGGTGTAGAGCTGTCTCCCCCTTGTTATTGCGACGATGGACATTTGCACCTGCTTTAATGAGATTTCTCAAGACATCAGAAGTGATTTGTCGTTCAGGTTCGGGTGATAGATCGTTGCGGATGAACGCCATCAATGGAGTGTTTCCATTCGCATCATAGTCATCTGGGCTTACTCCTGCATTAAGTAACTTGTCGACTTGATCAATGATATAGTCATGGCGGAGCCTCAATTGTTCTTGACGTTTGCGTTTGCCAGGAGCGCCTGGATTTTCCGTGCCAATTTTTAGACTGCTACAAGATTCTGCCAGACAGTGAAGGGCATTGCGGCCACGATACTCGAGCTCTGGGAATCCAGAAAGAGCTCTGGTGATTGTTTCCCTCATTTTCTGGTATCGTGTTGGTCTCCCATTCTGGGGATAGTCCTGGAGAACTGATGTTGGAGGGAGAGTACTTTTCTCGTAATAGATTTGGTGCCTTGGAGTAGTGAACTCTCCATCGCACACAATCTGGATCTGTTGGAGCAAAGCATTGATAACATTCGCTCGATGCTGATCTGGGAAGCCATTGTGGTCCACGAGTGCTTGGACTTTGATGCGCTCTTCGACCGTTCGACCCTGGAAATCCCTTCTAAGTAACGTTGGCCCAGACGGCAGACAGTGGTGGAAGAGGAGCTTTATGAGGTGTATGTTTAGCCAGTGCTGGGTCAAGGCGTGCATAGGAGTTTGGCCGAAGTCGTCCTGCAGGTTGTAATCGAAATCCATGGCCCGCAAATGATGAAAAAGCCTCCGAACCCCATCATCCCCGACACGTTCAGCAGAGTGATTGTAATGCGCTGCCAGAGATGCTGGGTTCAAAACATGCATGAAAGTTTGCCCAGCGCCATTTCGAGCATGCACATCAACTTTCAGACTGAGGAGCCAACTCAAAATCATGCAGCCGGCACCTAGAGATGCAGCCAGGTGAAGGACGGTGTCACCGAAACCATCAACTTCATGGAAATCGAAAGAAACCGGCTTTCCCGCATAGATGTATATAACATCTTCACCCTCACGCGACTTCCTAATAATGTCCCTGACAAATCTATGAGATTTGGGAAGTTCATCCAAGCAGTAATCGCATTTGACCACTCTGGGATCTCCACGACACCGGTGCAAACAGCACAATGGTAGTTTCTTTTCACGAATGGAAGGGTCCAGAACGCATCCATCGACATGAGGGAACCCTTGTACCAGCCCATATGGAATGTGTCCCTCGTTCGTATTGTCACTTTTCACAAGAGGCACATTTGGGGGGTTGTCCCTTGTTTGTGTTGCCTGTCTTGATCTCCTGGTCCGCCGGCGAATTGTACGCGCAGTGGCTGATGAGAAGTCCGATGCCAAGGAAGTGCGCTTTGAAGCTGAAGAGCAAGTCTCGGAGCTATGGCTGGGCACTGAGGCCAATGAGAGCCTCTCTTTCGTGTAAATCGCCTTGTTCAGAAACCCAATGGAGTACCGCCGGGGGCATTGCGCTTCGCTCAGATTCTTTTGAAGATTCTGCACTTTAGCCAAGCTTGTCGGGTCTTGTGTGAAGTTCTCGAAGTCGCGGCGAAATTGGAATGACGCCATGTTTGCGGTGCTTAATTTCCCGGCAGAAAGTTCGTTTTCCATCTCGTATGCCATATTGAGCTTCTCCATATCGGTAGCTGACATATCCAAGGGAGCGGACTGCTTGTGTCGATTTCCCTCTCTCCGATGCTGCAAGTACTTCTTCACCCTATATGCTTGTTCCATCCTTTTGTCCACCCCCTTCGCATCCTCCTTTGCATCCGGTCGTAGCTCGTTCGGTCGAGGGCCGAGATTCGAGGCGGCTTTTTCTTGGGCGATTCGCTTTCTGAAAGTAGCCATTAGCCTTCCTTCACGAGGATCATACAGAGTACTTACCTGAAGTCAAATCCATCATCCTTCAAGAAAAGAGGCAAATCGTCAGTATGAATGTTGCAAACTGAATACATACGGGCATATTGGCGGTCTCTCGTCTCATTCCATTGCACACCTGGAGGCCCCCTTCGCTGGCCCCTCCCGTTAGTTGCACTTTCCACAAAGGCGTCGCCCCGGCCCATCGATACTAGAGCCTCAGAGGATGAGCCGCGTTGGGTAAGTGCCATAGATGCCATAGAATCCATGTGTAAAGCTCTCCTCATTCCGGACAGGTTGGTAATATCAGAGCTATGGCCAGTCGGTGTGAGATTGTGACTTCGAAAAGCTTGATTATATTAAGGGTTGGATGGGGGAAGTTGAGAGAGTAGTAGGGTGAGTTGCTCCTACAAGCTTCGTGTCGAAACGAGGGGTCGGCCGGGAAAGTCTACCTCTGTTCTATCTGTTGAAGTAATGAAATAGAAGCATTACTGTAAGAAAAAAAATTCAGACTCGCATGGAGCCTTAAGAACGAAAGCCCACAAGAATTCTTACGCCACATTACTTCGAACGATAGAGCAACGGAAATGATCCAATGAAGGGCGCAAGCCCGCCGTCAGGGTAAATATTGCGCGATATCCAAATGGGGGCACACTGTCTCTCCGCCAGTTACCGAGTCACCAATGCCATCGTCAATCTTGATCCTTTTAAGGATGATCTGACCTGGTGAGCCAGGTTCCCCTTGCAACCACCATGAGTGCGGGAACTTACAGCCGCAGGTGTTGTTATTCATTAGTGCTGGTAGCGGGAAAATGTAAAACGACACCCCAGGGTGTCGATTGGGGGCCTCCAATCCAAAGTAGAGGTGCTCGGATGGGAGCACCAAAAATCTAGCCTTCTCTTTAAATTTAAATTACTTTATAAGAAATTAATAAAATTTACTCCATTCTTTAGGTTCTTATAGCGCTAAGTAATGGCTATTTAAATATAAATTTTCATAAATTAGTAATAGTTATTAAATTAAGGATATTAAAAAATAAATATTTTATAGCCTAAAGCTAAGCTTAAGAAAGCCTAGAAATTTGGCAAACAAAGTCCTTAAAACTAGATATGAGAGCCCTATAAGCCCTTGGTTTATATGGCTTTATAAAGCTTTAAAACTAGAACTTAATTAATTAGTATATAAACTCCTTTAAATTAAAATTCTATTTTAAGGAATCCTTTTATTATAAGTTAAGAAGCACTTGATCATTATAAGCCTTATAATATACTAGCTTATACTTATATTAAAAACTTAACTTAAGGTCTCTAAATATCCTGGTAGCTGGCTGCGCCCGACAGCAGCTGCAGCAGCGCGCCTCCAACGGGGTCCGGCTCAAATGGAAAGGATCCACGCGACTTCCCAACACTGCGGTTGTGAGGCTGTGACCCGATGTGGGGGTTTTATCATTTGAACTTTGGATATCGAAGGCAGAACCCCTCCCTGCTTGCAGTCTTTCGGCTCCACCTCAGACGAGAGGAGGGTAAACGACCGAAGCTGTGCAATCATACCGGGCCCGGGCGAGAGATGCCACAGACTGCTCCGAGCTCCTAGGCTGACCGGACTTCCGGAATGCACCGGCCGGCCAGCAGGAAAAGACGATACACTCGAGGATTACAGTACAGAGAGTAAGAAACTCGACAAATGGCGAACGTTCCGCCGCTTTCTGAAGGTTGCCGATTTGAAGAAATATAAAACAGTGAAGAAAATGCGCCGCCTATCAGGCGTCTTGGGGTGTATCAGTGTTTCAAGAGCCGAGGAGACGGGAGGGAGCATCAACCTTCCTCATTGGGGGTTTGGGGGCAGTCAAAACACGCCCGCTTGCTCTTGCTAATCGTGCGTCGGGACTTGCACCGGAGCCCCTACGTCCCTGCGGGTTCGGTGCGTATCAGCGATATGGTCAAAAATCAGCGATACGGTCACTTTTTTTTTCCCTAACAAAAAAAATCTAGGATTTTTAATAACTTCACAACGTAACACAAGATCTTAAGAGAAAAAGTTTGTATGGAGGTACGCCCGATAATTGCGCAAGTTTTGGCTTCTTTCAATTTTTCAATTTTTCAATTTCGTGGATTTGTGGAAGTTATTACAAAAATGACCGTATCGCGTATCCGCGATGCGCACTTAACCCGCAGGGACGTGGGGCTTTAGTGTAAGTCTTGACGCACGATTATGGGGAGAAGTGTTGAAGCACAGCCGTTTCTTGTCTTCGGTGGAACTTACCGCGTACGTGCGGCCCGTCAGCCGATAGGGTGTGTCTGAACTTTCGGCAGAAATATTGGACAGTTTCTTCGGCTTTCATACTACCTCCTTGAATACATTAATCTCACTCGCGACCTACCATGGAGTACATACCAGACAGAATTGGGACCTTCAATCTCACAGGAGTGTTGCAGCAGCAGAATATTGGCCAAATGATCGTAAACGACTACCACTGCCTGCCATTCCGGCCCCCTCCAATTTACATTGTCAAGATAAGACTTGGCGGGAAAAGCCTGAAATGGTTGAGGCTGAGAGGTCCGTAAATACGGTTGCATGGATGCCCCTTGGATGTCAAGTGCAAAAACAAGTTCAGCGCCGGCCCGAGAGACCAGGCCTCGGGTCAAGTTAAGCTTATCTCGGCGATCAGTGAGATCATGAGTCAGTGCTCCGACGGAGTTCTTAAACAGTGATCAAGAGCTATTATTAAGAGAAGTGTGAAGCCAAATGCAATGTGAATCACATAAAACCAAGCAGTGAAGCCGAAAAAACCCTGCTGAGAGCCGAGGAGTGGTAATAGGGGGAGCGGCACGTGACGCCGCGCTCGTATAATCTGATCCTCCCCCGCATTTCTATGATTAACCGTCCACCTTGGAGTTTTTACATTTCCCCATTCAGTAGCTTAGTCAGTCCTAGTTTTCTAAGACATCGGGTCCCAACCCCTGTAATCGTGCACTCTGCTACTCACTGTGCATTCTGGCTCAATTGATAACTGAGCACTCTGACTTCAATGGCGGTGCAATCGGTTGTCAATTTTTCACCAACTGTAAATCGTGCACTTTGCTATCAATGTTTCACTTCTCTCCCATTTGCGCCGTTGAATCTCGATGAGTTCGGCCGCAAGGTTTTTAGCATGGAGTATAAATCCCGGATCGATTCCCGTTGCTGTTCTGTGTCTCGATATACTCCCAAATTATAGAATATCAGAATATCACAATTCAAACTTCAAAAAACATCTTCACACATACTCAAATATTTTCTCTACCCTTGTAATTGCCCCTCTCTCTCCTTCGGTCAGTTACAAATACGAATTTTACGGAAAACTCTGGTGTTCTTTATACCCGAAAAGAAAAACGAGTAAGAGGGGATATGAAGCCTCATTCCCAGCCTCAGCCTCAGCCTCAGCCTCAACCCCGACCTCGACCCAACCCCGGGGACCCAGGTAAACTCTGTGCCAAGACATCGGCTATCATTGCTCACGTTGACAGGTTATGGCCAGTAGCTTGACTTCGTGTCAGATATATCCAATGACTGTGAAGGATTGTAAGCTGTGTTCATTGACCTTTCGTTCAAAATCGCTCACTGCTTTAAAGGTGAGGCGGGCATACAAATATGGAGAAGGAGGGGAGGGGAGACTATCGAGTTTGTTTCGTGTTAGAGATTCAAGAGGTGTTTTCTATTTCTTGAGAAGGTTGTGGAGTTAAGGAGGGAAATGTTAATGCTTTGGACGGTCGCGAGAGTCATTTCAAACTCGGAGCCGGAGTTTTATGCACTACGTGGAGTTGTTGCTTTGTATTCTGGATATTATGGGAGTGAGAGACACCGGGTGCTTGTAGAATATTATCTTGTAATCGAACCCTTAAGGTCAAATGGCTGCCACACTAGCACGTAAACTGCCCACCACAGTAAATGCCAGGATAGGAGAGATGATGTATGATATCTAGACCATCAGCCTGAAACCCCGGGAAACTTCAAACAAGCAAGGAAGACTCACTGTCAGTAATTTTGCAATCTTGTCTTCGTCTTCTTCGTCGGCGTTGCTGACCTCGACCATCGTGATCAGCTTCATTGCGGGAGGGCCTCTAAAGAATCAGAGAATTAGCCTATGCCATTTCACCTGAGGACTCAAGCGGATCCTTACGTTGGCATCAACATCATCGCAAACCACAACATCGGATCTTCTCCAAGAGCATCTGTCTTCTTCGCCAGTATATAAACAACCCCAATCGAGACGACCGACCAAAACACAAATCTGACCGCCAGCACAAACAAAGTCGTCAACCATGGCGTTCCAGTTCTGGAGTTCGAGTCCTCGTTCAATTTTTGGGTCGACATGTATAGTGAGACACCCGCAACTACGACAGGGAGGGGGACGAACAATGAGCCGATAGTCTTGAATGATTCCGTCAACCACGCAGTAAAGATCCCGCCATCCTCCGTGTCGCTGAAGAAAGCAACATGCAGGGTGGGGACAAGACCGATGATCGCACCTAGCACAGCTCCCAGCAATGGCGCATTGAGAAAGTCAAACAAGAAAAGCAACCACCACTTCGTCCGATCTCCCAACTTCACCCACTTCTTCCTCGCAATAACCGACGGCCTCCGGTCATATGCAATAGCCGGTGCGATCGACTGTCTCCTCGAAGGATAAAATGACATCGAAGCAACGGACGCTTGTCTCTGCCTCGGAAACAGCAAGCCGGTGTGCTCAGTCGTCGGACTCATCTCATCATCCGCATCGCCCCCATTCTCCTCATCCCTTCCCCCCTCATCGTCATCCTCAATCTCCTCCTTATCGCTTGGAGGATCGGGACCATGCTCCGAGTCAATCAATCTTGGTCCTACTGCGAACGTAAGACAGCTCGACACTGTTGCAAAAACGAGGAAATACGACTTCGCCCGCTCAATCGCAGCCCTGGTCGTCTCCCCCTCCTCCATGATCAAACTCCCCAAAATGCCCGTCTGATCCAGACTCTGAATCAATAACAGTGGATAACTCGTCGTGTTGTTAAACATAATAGCCGCCGTGATCCAATCCGGCATCCCTAAAAAGTAATGCGCCGCGATCCCGATGAAGAATGAGACGAGATGGCAGATAATGGCCCAGGCGAGGATGATGAGATAACGGTGCGCGGAGCCGGAATGTAGTTCTGAGCCGATTTGGGTGAGCAGGAGGGCGGGCAGGAACATCCGCACGCAGATCTTGGAGATGGATTTTGAGGCGCTGGGGTCCAGGAGCTTGAGGTGGGCGGCGATGGCGCCGTAGGATATTACGAGGAGGACGGAGAGGGAGGCTTGGATTGCAGCGACGAAGGAGGGGATCAGCCCTGCTTGGGCTGAGGGGGCCATGGCTGCGATTAGCCTGAGATGAGGATGAAAGTGATGATTGTTGTGTTGATGTTGATGAGGTGAGGTTTAGATTGAGATTGAGATTGAGGTTGTGGTTGCCGATCACAAGCGATAAAATGACGCCTCAATTGCGAAAACCAATTGACAAATCGCGTCATTTGAAGAGGGGGAGGTTTGCTTTTTATCATGAAACAACTCGAATCCTGCTTGAGTCCCTATCCGTGATTACGAAGTGAGAAGCTAGATAGAAAGGTGCGCCCACTGATTGGTTGTTGGAAACCATGAATGCGGGGTCGGGATGGAGGCAATTCGTCATGTGACTATGTAGCAACATACAAGCTGGAAATACTTTATCAGGATCAATTAACTGACATTGCAAAGCCTCGAAAAAGCATTTCTTTGAGTATTTATGATCAAGAGTCGCAGAAGTAAGCGCGACAAGCACGTGATCCGCCCCTTAGTACTATTAAACGATCATTTCTTCGAAATAAAGAGGGTGTATAATATAATAAAGTAAATCCTATATATAGCCTTTAACTTCTTTACTTAATAATAAAATATTTTATTATAATTTAATTAAATATATTCTTGTATTTATAATTAAAACTATTGATTTTAATAATAATTTGAGTTATATAAACTTTTTAAGTAAAGAAAGAAAAAAGAGCTTTAATAATATATATTATAAAAAAATATTATATTAGAATAGTTATACTGCGAATTTCCTAGTCATGTAACTAGTTATATAAGCTCGCATATATACGTAACTCGACCGGTAGACTAGTCCTAATTAGGCTTAGTAGATTTAGGGATTGCATATTAATTGTCACGAGACCGGGTCTCTGGGCTTGGAAAGCAAGGTAGAGTGGCTCTATTCCGAGGATTCTAAACTAAGGAGGGAAGCTCGTGAGTGCGGGAGCTTTGGTGTTCTAAATACTAGCCAGCCGTATGCGTCATCGCGATCACGTGACGCTAAATTTACTAGTGAAGCGGTAGAGCGTAACATTAATACTACGATATTATAATCCTTACTTCTGAATATTAACTATTATACTAACTTTCAGTGTGTCAAAAAATAATCAAAGCTAATTAATTAGAATTAATTAGAATTGATTATATTTAAGTATGATTTGATTAGCTTGATTTTTATTATAATTAATTATAATTAACTATAATCATCACGTGATAATATAAAAGAATACTTTCTTAGGCATTTTTAAAGATTATTAAATAATTAGTAGCTATATTAATAAGATATAAATAAAATCTATAAAGCATATATAAGAGTATAAAATTAGTCTAAATCTAAAATAACAAACTAGTTTTTGTTACGTGATACTAGTCACGTGGTGCTATTGCACGTGACTTAACATGTGGCCAGTGCTTCCTTAGCCTGGCAAATAGCTCAATTCAAGCTCTTTACTACTACTATAACATTACTTTATCTTAATAGTTTTCTTCTTTAGAAATCTCTTTCTCTTTTTCCTTCTTATTTTCTTATTTTCTTATTTCTTCTTCTTTAATTACTATAAGGGTTTATTTATAGCTCTCTTTTATTAGCGGCAAGGAATTACTGGAAATCAAGGAGGTTCTAGCGCCTTTGGCTTCGCTTACTAATTGGCGCTAGGCCTGGTTCAGTAAAGAGCGCCTTTAGTAATACCGAATACGGTTAGCCCAGACCTTATTTTAGCCTTATCTCGGCTTCCGAAGCTCCAGAGTCATGTGTGTAATCACGTGATAAATCTAATTAATTATCTTTGATTATCTTTGATTATAATTAAGTATGATTTGATTAGCTTGATTTTGACTTGATTTGATTTGAGTAGGGGGGTCTAATCAAATCAAACCTAATCATTTGACACACTGCTAACTTTATACAAATAGTATTTTGTAACTATATAATAGTACTATGTATTCCTAGTAAACCGATATATTAATATAATAAAAAGAATTTAAAAAAAATATTTAAAAGTTAATATTTCGAGATTTTAATTAATTAATAAAATTAAATATATAGAATTTAAATAATTTAAATAAGAAAAGATATTTTATTTACTTCAATATAATAATAAGTCTTAAAATATAAAGCTATTATTATTTAAGTAAATAATTAATAACTTTTTCTTTATTATATTATTATAACAGCGGGATTAAGGCAATAGCTAGGGCTTAAAGATTCAAGAATCTCATATATTGAAAATACTAAGCTAAAGAGAAAAAGGAGAGAGAGAGAAGGAAAGGAAATAAAAGAAGGGAAATACTAGCTAAAACCACTGAAACTGTGAGGCACGTAATAGCAGGGTGATGCACAAGTAGTCAAGGTAAGTAAGCTGCAGAGTGACGCTTGCAAGTGTAACTGATTCCAAGAATTGATTCCAACAAAAGACTAATTGATGCCCCTTTCCAAAGCTAGGAGCGTCTCCCTATATATTCCCTAGTGCTTAGCCAAGCCTGCGAAGCACTTTACTTAACTAGGAAACACGATCCCATGCGATCCGTACGATTCCGATCGCCCGTACGATTCCGATCGCAAGCTTTACCCAAAATAGGAAACTAGATCCACGACATCTGACACCTGTCCATGCGCCATCACGTGTGCCCATCACAGAAACGCCGGCTAGCTAGGTGAAAGCAGTTATATAACGGCCACTCCTATATGGCCTCTAGCTAGTACTATTATAATTATAACTTAGTTATTTGTTTTATTTCTTTTTTATTAATATAATATATTAAAGATGTCACAGTTCTGGTTTCCACGTTCTGGTCACCTGATACAGTCACCTGACAGCTAGTATGGGAATGCGCATGGAGATATTTAGGACGCTAGTCCCCTTAGGGGCTAGCGCATTGTGGGTGCACTTAAGCCCACAGCCTCCTGTATTCTAGCTTTCCCTTCCTTAGCTTTGAATCGTCTTCGTAAGGGACCTTCTACCTTGCTTTCCAAGCCCTGAATGCCGTACCCGTAATAAAAGATAAGGTTTTCAAGAATATTAAATATAAGTAATTATTAATAATAATTAATAAAGAAAATAAATTAATAAAAGAAATTATTATATAATATTAAATATATAAAGAATATATTTTATTTAATTAAAATAAAGTTATATTAGAAGAATAAAAGAAAACTAAAAATAATAAATAATAGCTTTTTAATATATAAATTAATATATAATATATTAATCTAATAAATCTAATTTTGTATATTAAAATAATAATATAAGTTATAAATTAATTCTTTTGAGATATACTTGAATATAGATCTTAGTTAGACTTACTGCTTGCCTCGGTCCTTTATCCTAATCCCAAATTTCACACTTTCCAACATTCACATCACCAAGAAAATATCCTGTTTTTTTCAACTAGCCATAGCCATCTTGAAAATATGGATCACGGCTATAGTGAGAATAGCGGTGATGCAGCTCCCGCTCTGTAAAGGACCAGTAGGGCTCATTAAAAATGGAGCATGCCCAGTGCCTTGACGAATACTGATGTTCGAGCAGCAGCAGAGGAAAAGTACCAGGACACGCAAGATAAGCATTTCCAATTCGTAGGTTCTTTGACGCTGGTTGCACTGCGAAACATGAGATTCAGATCTAGTTTATCTTTAAAATGTCGCGTTAATATTATGACTAAGACCATTATCAATATGCCTAGCAATGCGATCTAGTAGTTCAGCTTGCTTTCCCTCCAATACGCTCCCAACCGCGTTAGAACTACACACATCAGACATTTGCATTGGCAGAAGATCTAGGTTCTCTTCTATGCAATTGCGATTCTCCATAACCGCTCCATGAGTCGCTTCGCTCAGCAGCCATGCTATGAACCGAGCACCGCGGTACCTGTTGCCCATGCTGTAGAGGAACTGTATGTTAGTCTCAACCTGAGATGAGCTTGGCTCAAGACATTTGACGACAATATCTAGAGCAGCAGGGAGAGCAATCCAAGACATTCTAAAGGCATGTCAGAACCATTTCATCTAAACGCATTTGGTATCAAAAAAAGCGCCAAATTGACTTCACTCACATGTAGTTTGGGATGGCTTCAGTTGAATTCAGTTCAAGGAGTTTCCTTACACTTCTTCCCACATCGATAGAGCTAGCCTTAACATGGCGTATAGGATCACGCCAAGTGATTCCAGTGTTGTTCGTTGAACAACAAAGGTATGGCCGATAAAGCCAGGCCAAAAGTGAGCTTTGATACTTCTATTAGCAATGATTTCCGAGGCTCGCGGGATACACCTACTCGCTGAGAATCCTCAAACTATAGACGGGGGCGATGATAGACCGATGCACATCAATGTCGACCGCCTCCCTGGTTACGGCGTCAAAGTCCTCTCTCCAGGCCCTCAGCTAACATTCAAATCCGATAACTTGCAACACGTCCAACAGTTTAAGCCTGTCGAGATTGCCGTTCCAATTCTGCTTGAAGCTCGCGCTTCTCCGGAAAATTGCCACGGCTCCCATGATGTTGCTAAGCTTGCACAAGGCGATGAACGTCGACACCAGAATCCGCTTCCGTTCGACATCCACATAACTGGGTTAGGATGATTCCAATCCGAAATCCTCTTCCGAAGGGAGTACCGGAACATCGGTCGAACTTTGCAGACGATGGGGGTTCCGGAGTCCCAGTGCAAGCATACGTCCACGGATGAGACAACACCACCATAGCAGTTTCCACCGTTTCCCCGTGGAAGGCTTTCTCTGCTCTGCATGCTATCGCCGTTCTTCGTCTGCGTGATGGAATGCTCGGCTGACCCAGTAGCTGTTGACCTGGGTCTCGGCGTCACACGGGGTCCAATGGCTTAGCAGAATCGAGACCTGGGACAGGATATATTGATCGGTCGTTACTTGCAATAGGTAAAATGCCAGAGACAGGGTTAGCTGGACGCTCGATAGCAGAAAACGGAAGTTGTGTTCTCACTTTGACTATTTCAAACTGATCCTTCTGTCCTTCATGGATTGACTTGTACGGTGTTTTCGCTAACTGCGCCTCGTTGATATGCTTTGGAGCAGCTTTAGCATGACTTCAGATAGCACGGGTGATGTGGATATACTTACTGCGAAGCCTTAAAACATGACAGCTTGCAACAGCACCAGATCAAGATACTTTGTGAGGTCCTCCTCCCTGTTGAACCGGTTGTAGATGAGCATGAAAGCATGCTCGTCAATTATTGGAAGGGTGGCATGGACGTGAATGAAGTACAAATGAACCAGATCACCTCGTATATCTCGAATAGAAGCAAGTCCATGCTTTCCTAGGATACTTTGACCATTGGTGCTGCCTTGGGTTCGAAGTATGTCGTAAAACCTTTCATACATGGTCTGAGGGTGACGCTGAGATATCGCCTCCGTCGGGGGGCTTGCATTGGAGATCAGGCTTGGCAAAAATACTTTTGGTATCGATAAGGTATTAATACTGGATGGTATTAGTTAGGTATTGCAAGAATCGATACATATTAATACCGAATCAATACTTAGCCTAAAATTATCTCTTCCATTTATTATTTAATTTATATAATAATATATTTATACATATATTCTTTATTTTCTAGTCCTTTTATTAAAGGAATTACTTAATATTATTAATAAGAGTTAATATTATCTTAATTTTAAAATGGCCCTCGTATTCGGTGAATTTAGTATCGTATTCGTATCTCTTATCAGAACGCTTATTATAAGCGAGCCTTACGAAAATCTCAAAAGCTATTTTTTGCTTAAAATAGCCGTATTAAGACGAGTTTTAGTCTAAACTATAAGATAGGTAGCTAAATAGAAAGCCTAAATTAAGTAGAATATTTGCGTTACCAAAGTTTTCTTATAATGGAAGTGGTTCTAAAGTTAATTGCAATTAAAGGGGGGAATTGGGTTCCGGGAATCGATACTTTATCGATAGTATCGATACCTTACGATTCTGGCATCGATACATAGAAGGGATCACCCACCAACCGCCCAAACCCCCTTTCCGCCCACGCCTACCCCACCAAAATTTTCTCGATTTTTCAAAGTCTTTGGAAATTTCTAAAAATTTGCTAGATTATAGAGAATACTCGAAATATTGCGAATATCACATTAATTTTCGATTTTGTGGCGTTAAGGTCTCCAAAATCCAAGTTGAGCGGAAAGGGGGTTTGGGCGGTTGGTGGGTGATACCTTCTATCGATACCAGAAATTAGGTATTTCTGCCAAGCCTGTTGGAGATTTCATTCCACAACGAGCATGTGGTCGTCAAATCCGAGTCCAGCGGAACATGGAAGTCCACTCTATCGTGTTCCCAATTACTTCTCCAACCGCCGGGAGAGTCGTAAGCGTTTTGTTGGCCTTGGAACCCCGAAAGTTGAGCTTCTAAAGCCGCATTGCTTTCGAAGAATCCATCACGAGCATCAATGCACTCCATGACGGTTTCGCAAGGACTATGCACCCCAACAGATGATCCACAAATATCTGGAATGCGTCAAGCAATTGCAGTCACCGTAGCAGCGATTCCAAATGATCTACAATCATTTGATCCAGTGCGTGCAGTGGTGACGAGTTTCCCCCCCTTTTAATTTTAATTTTTAAGAAAGTGTATCGGCTGGCACTGTACTTCACGTCAGGAAATTGGAGCTCGACTCCTGTTCATTGACTCAAGGTCTGTGGTTGATGGTGTGGAGCTGTTTGCGGAAGCTTTCTGGACCCTTAATATGTGAACTCTAAGGGATCGAACGTTGTTTCCTTTACCCAACTATTGTTTCATAATCGGATATGCAAAACCGGTGCAGCACTTCAGATTTTGTGTTTCAGACACGTGTTTGTAGAAGCTTCGAGCTTCCTTTCGGTAAAGGGCATCTCGGAACACATCCGTTTCAATTGGTTGTGCCTGCAACACTATCAGCACATCTCCGAACGTTCAGTACTCAAAAATGTGAAGCACCTTCATTGGGCGTACCATGGCCAGAACTCCACGGAATTCACGGAAATGGATTCTAAGCTTGGCAGAATGCCGATCGTGCACACGCCGTATACATTCGAGTCAGTGGCCAGACAGCTCTGTGCAAGGGTGCATCTACTGCCATCTATTACAAACACTAAGGGCTGTCTTGCGCCAATTGTTTCTCAATAAAACAATAATCTCAAGTGCTCGTATAGCTGTTCGGTACGTTTGCCCCATTTCGCCCAGGGCCTGCAAACAATTAAGGAGGAATTCCTGGGCGGCAGGCTCTTCTTTCCCAGTGAAACCACTACATAAGTAAGCGTGTATCAATGCAGCTCCCATGATCACATGAACCATCTGGACGTGGGTGCGTTTGAGACCGTAGTGACGGCGATAGACTGTGAGGATATGGCATATGTCGGATGCAGCCTGGAAGCAATTCAGCCGGGCTATAGATGGCGTGAGCATAGATGCTATATGTAAGACTTGAGGATCTGAGAGAAGAAATGGCCGATAGAGGAGAACCATTGCTTCCTGGTACTGTAGGCTATTAAGTTAAGATTGCCGTTAGTCTTAGGGTAATGGTAATTGCAAAGTAATTTATGGAAGCCAAGTGTAAGACTCACTTAAGTTCAAAAAACACCGGTAAGTGTATCTGCGATTGAAGCGGCTTTTCAGGCAAACGCAGTGAAGGAGGTAGCGAGTCGCTGCCAGCGAATCCTTCCTGTGTTTAAGCTCCCGAGCCATAAGACGGACAAAAGACTGGACTTCATCTATTGACTCCGCAACACCAGAATATCTACTTGGGATTAATACCTGCGCTCCTGGTTGTGGAATTCCGCAAAAGACTTACAGTGTGTCTGAAATTCTTCCCACTTTGCTCGCAAGCTCTGCTAGATGCACGTGGACAATTCCCGCAACGTGCAAATCCACCTCAAGTGGTAGTGTCATCGGGATCGTCTCTGTTACGTATGTCCACCGATAGCATCCGGCTGAAGGACTGGACACACTGTGCTTCAAATTCATCAACGATGGACGCCCGCAGGAGGAACTCCACAACCTATATTCTAATTAATCTTTAACTCATTCCATATATAATAGAAATAAGGTCAGGCATATTACCTATTATATTAGAGCTAGATAGAAAGCCAAGCTCGAAGATAGGCTCGCTAGTACTTTATATAGTAACAAAACAGCCTGTTTAGAATTCTAACGCAAAAGCGGCTTAGATGGTCTCCAGGGGGAGCCATTAGAGCCATTAACTAGAAAGGAACATTAGATCCAAACAGCAACGCCTACCTCTCTGTCGACGGCTAGATCACCTCCCCCCTAATCGAATATTACATCGCCTTGCAGACCTATAACCCATCTACAGCTCACTTTAAAAGGCATAGTCAGCAGCGACGGATCAGCCTACAACATTTAACAAAATACACGGACGAATGAGCCTAGCGTTGTGGGAACGGCTACGTTCCAGCAGCTTTTCTCTGAGGGGCAGAGCAAGAGGAGTATTGGGACGTTAACGACGGCGAATCATTTTAATGCGTGGGCGAAACTAGGGATGAAGTGGGGACGACGCATAATTATCAGATTGTGGCGACGGAAGGGAATATAAGAGTAGGGTAAGTGAGATTACTATTTCGTAAGGGAGGTGAGGTGCTGTGTGGTACCCAATCTCTCATTTAAGAAACCTATGCATACGAAATGACATGAAACTTTATCATGCGCAAAAACCCAAGCTTTCAACCCCAAGTAGACAAATCACCTATTGACTTTCTCTAACCCCACTGCTCCTCCTCCCTGATCCAACCCAACAAAAAAAGCATCGCTCTACATCAACCCAATTGTAACATCACCCTTAACCCTGGCATAAAGATCAACCTCAACTTCCAAATCAAGTTCGATCTTAATCTTCAACGCACTGTCCGACGCCCCAGAGTTACTGTCTGGCCGGTCTTTGATACGAGACTCTCGTACAGCGGCGGTCCTGTAGCCCTCAGCACGAGGGGAAATGTGGTGCTGCTCGGGCCTAAGTTGGTAGTCAGGCTGGGGCTGAGCGACTTGCTGCTGCTGCGGCTTGTTCTTGACGGGAGCCAGCTCTTGATTTCTGACGTTGCCGTTCCTGAGGGGCTTTTGCTTCTCCGGCTCGGATTGAGGAACCAGCTCTTCCCTTTCCTCAGTCTCTGTTTCTACGTTTCTTCCTTGGTTCATGCTATTTAATAGGTAAGCTTTGGAATTCTAAGAGAAGTAAGGGTTTATACTCGTTAGACATAGTTGTTAAAGCTTTGAGAAGAACTAATGATGAGAATAAATATTTTCGTGAAGTTGGAAGGCGAAGCTACAGATTAATGGCTCTTTTATGGGTCGAAATAATAAATGCACCAAATACCTGTATATTTGGTTTTGGAGGATGACGCGTGGTTTCAGGGGTTGAAAACTAGGATAGTGCCAATCAAAAAAGTCGGTACTCTACGGAAAGCGATAACCTTAAGGATCAGAAGACCAAGCGATTTTCGAATCTGGTTTTCGACCTGCGATGTCTGATTTGTGGCACGTGCGCACCCTACCAAAAATCGCCTACATATTATGCCCTCTCTTCCTGTGCCTCTACCTATTATTACTGCTTAAAATATTACTCTCTCTTTGATTCTTATTTATATATATATATAGGAGAAAAAGTGAAAAGTGAAAAGTGGAAAGCGAAAAGCGAAAATCGAAAAGCGAGCTTCAAGGCATGCGACTCGCGAGGAAAAGGAAGCCCTGTAATTATAGGCTACTTATCGCTAAAATTTAGGGCCACAATCACTAAATTATAGGCTATAGGCACTAAAAATTTAGTGCTTTGCAATGTAAATTTTTAGTAAGGTCCCCTTGCCCTGCCCTCCCCCCCTGCCCCCTTCTCCCTCTCTTACCCTTATACTTATAAAGAGAGCGAGAAGAATTAAAGAGAGGAAATATTTAAAGTAATAATAGAGGCACAGGGAGAGGGGATGTAATATATAGGCGTGGTATATAGGTGTTTGTAATTTTTGGTGGGGTGTGCACGTGCCACAAATCAAACATCGAAGGTCGAAAACCGGATTCGAAAATCGCTTGGTCTTTTGATCCTTACGGCTTTCCGTAGCTATGCCCATTGAAGTCAACCTTGAAATGCGGCCGCCTACCCCGCATTCGGTGTTTATTGCAAGACATCAATCAAACTTCTCTTTCCTGCAAGCAATTTTACCTCGATTCTACAATTCCATTTCTAATCTGCCACTGCTTTGTGCCCAAACCGCAGGACTTCCGGAAACTGCAACTCACCTTACAGACATCCATTCGCCATAGATCAGCTCTGCCGCAGTCCCATAAGCTCCATGGCGCTCTCGCCACACGGCAACCATTCAGCTCAACACCCTCAACTTCCAACAATTGGGCCCGATGACCCTTTTGTTAAAGTGGTTAAAGCTTTATCAGTGTATGTAAATCCTAAATGTTTCTTCAATTACTAATTCTGGCCCAGCTATTTCGTCGACGAACTTGCCCTTCCGTCGACCTTCGAACAATTGCGAACCACCTCTGCAGGCAACAAAATACGCATCCTTGTCGAACATCTCGTGCTCAATTGCACAAACTTGGCATTGGTAAATGCACTTCTGTTGGTATTCTCTCGGGTTTGAAGGCGGCACGCTGACTGGGAACAGAACTCTTAAATGGCATTTCTCGACACTCGAATCAGACGACCGCGGCTTGAACGAAACTCGAGCGAATGCGTGCGAAATTGTGGCATGGCGATTCCTCACCCAGGTCTCAGAACGAGATGCGGTCGATTTCTGCTTGTATGAGCTGCCTCCTGTACAAGCGACCGAGGAAAGTAGCGACGCCAACGGGATCGAAGGAGAAGCGGACGAGCGAACAGACCTTCTTCAACAATTTCGAGCGCAAACATCCCTTGCACCTATATCACCTGCTCGACCAGGCAGTAAAAGAGTTGAATTGCTACGATCTCTGTCTGGAATGGGAATAGACCCATCGGATGAGGCGCCAGTCGACACTGACGAGGAAGGAGACCCAACAACGTCGTTCACTGGCTTGAATGGCCTTGAAATCGCTGCTGTAGCGGACTGCAAGAAGTTCCTTAGTCAGAGGGTTGTGCAGAAAATAATAACGGGGATATGGAACGGAGACATCACCTTTTGGCAGAGTATGAGCACACATTCGAAAAAGAAACCGCAAATTTACAATAAGAGGAAATCTGATCCTTTTATACGCTTACGAGTACCAAGATACATCAAGGCGTTTGAAGTTCTCTTCTTTGCCACATTTTTGGCGCTTTATTATGCTGTTCTCGTTGAGCGGAATCCGTGAGTGTTCTTGTCAAACTGAGGTTAACTTCTGACTGTTTGGCAGCTACCACATCACCCCGCTGGAGATTTGTCTTTACATTTGGCTCGCAGCCTTTGCTTATGACGAGGTCAGTGAGTTTATCGACGCGGGATCAATATTCTACGCAGTCGATATATGGAACGGATGTGACGTGATCATCATCTTAATTGGAGCCGCTTTTCTCGTAACCAGTGAGTCTCAGCACTAGCTTTGGAACGAGCGGTTGTGGTTCTGATATGGCACCTAGGGTACGTTGGCTTGGTCCAGGATAGCAATTCTATAACGGACACGGCATTCGATATCTTATCATTAGAGGCACTCTTCATGGTGCCAAGGCAAGTCTAGCGGTTCTCCGAGCGAGAATCAACACTAATTGCACTGTAGAATTTGCTCGCTTCTGAGCTTACATCCATATTTTGGTACATTGGTAAGTTTACATGGCAACATGTCAGTTCAGCTATGCTAACGGAGACAGATTCCCTGCCTCAAAGAAATGGTTAGTATGGCTCGATGTTCTGTGAGACGTACCGACTTTAATATAAACCTTTAGGCCAAAGACTTTGTCAAATTCATGGTTATTGTTGTTGTTCTCTACATTGGTAAGATTTTCCCGCGCCGTTACATGTTGTTCGGGTGCTTATAGCTAGATAGGGTTTCTGACAACATTCTCGCTTCTTGGGAGAGGCACGTTCACTCTATCTGAGATGAGCTGGATTCTTATCAAGGTGTTCTTTGGCTCGAGTTATCTCGGGTTTGATATCATGGACGATATCAATGCCAAACTTGGGCCGCCACTCATGCTTATCTTCATCACCATGACCAACATCCTTCTGATCACTTCTTTGATCAGTATTTTGAGCGACAGCTTCTCAAAAGTCATTTCACATGCTAGAGAGGAATACCTTTTTGTTTATTCCGTCTATGTTCTCGAGGTAGGCACCGATGTTACTCTTTCTTTTGCACCACTGAACTGTAGATAGGCATCGACTGGTGACCGGCTCACACACTTCTACCCACCGCTGGTAAGTTGAAAGCCAAATCCGATTTATCTTTGACCTAACAAACCGTAGAATCTGATTCCCTTGATCTTCATTCGACCCCTCAGGCTATTCTTCTCGTCAGAACAGCTTCGCAATACTCGTATCATACTCCTCAAAGTAACTCATAGTCCCATCGTTGCGGCTATTTGGTTATTTGAGGCCACTAACGACCACCTCATGGGCACGGCCAGACCTTTCCCATCAATGGGCCCTGGCACAGGAAGGGGTACGGAGTCTATTCTGCCACCTGCCAAACAGCAACGACCATTTCTGTCCGATCGTGCGAATTCGAAAACACATTCCGGACAATTTACTGAGTTTGGTGGGCCTGATAGTCCTGGTCCGCAGAACTATCATGTTACGAGCAAGAAAGAGAATGGCAAGGGTGACGTGGTCGTGGTTGATAACACGGATCTGGAAGCCAAGGTGGCAGACTTGAGTCTGAAGATTGCAGAATTGACCGCCCTGATTATGGCACAACAAGGGACAATGGGAGAGGAATGAGTGGACGACGAGGATTGTATCCGACTGCAGACTAAATTTGGGAGGCTTGGCGTTGGGATAGCGGTAGCACTTAGGCTACATTGTAAGATTGCGAAAAGTCACGAAGGATATGGAAACTTGGTATTCAGCTCGTGCTGGCTTTTTCAAATAAGTTCTTCTCCAAGAGGAAATAATTTAGTCCTTCCTGGGGTGTAAATTCTCACGGCTGCTGTGGGTCAAGACGCAAAGTGGCGAAAGTGCCGCTAGTCTTCGACTATCTGCATCTCAACTTAATAAGCGCCGAAACTCTAGAAACGAGTGAGTTCGCTGCCATAACCTCACAATATCATCCTCAGGTCACCAGAGCCCTATGAAGGTTTCCTAATTGATCAAATCTCTACTTCACAGGTTCATTGTCCCAAAGCCGTGAATTCTAGGAAGTCAATGCCGTCCTTACCTCCTCGCCAAACCCTGAGCCCAAAATGGAAATGTCACGCCTCACGCTCCACATCAAGGCATTCCTCTTCCGCCTAGCCCAAACTATCGGACGATACTGCGATCTTTACCTCTCACTCCCTCTCCCGCAGCGGGTATCCTTCACCCGGCGCACCCCCTCCACAGTCGGGGATATTCCAGGGTCCTCTAACCTCCTCTTCTACACGCCTTCTTCCTACTTCCACTCCCCTTCTTCTTGTAAAAAATACCCCCTACTCATCAACTTCCACGGTGGGGGTTATACTATTGGAAATGCAGCTGACGACGCCCGCTGGGCCACCGAAGTCGTGAAAAGGACAGGAAGAGTAGTAGTCAGCGTCGAATACCGCCTCGCTCCCTCCTACCCCTTCCCAACCGGGATCGAAGATTGTGTCTCAGCTACTATGTATCTGTGGAAACATGCTCAGGAACTGAATCTCGATATCGAGAGGACGGCGTTCTCGGGGTTTAGCGCGGGTGGGAATTTTTGTTATACGGCTGCTTTTCGACTGCATGAGGAGTTGAAGAGGCTGAGAAATGAGGGGAAAGTTAATGAGGAGGAGGTGGGGAGGTTGGTTAGTATTGTGAGTTTTTATCCCGCTGTTGACTGGACGAAAACAAGAGCAGAGAGGCAGGCAAGTAATCCAAACTTTACGCCAATTATCAACCCCGTTTTCGGGACCCTGTTTGATGACGCGTATCTTTATCCTCGACCGGATATGTCGTCTCCGTCATTGAGTCCTGGATTGGCACCGGATGAGTTGTTGAGAGATGCGCTGCCGAAGGATTTGGTGATCATCACGTGCTGGGGTGATTCGCTTTTGGTGGAGGGAGAGGAGTTTAGGGAGAGGTTGAGGGGGCTAGGGAAGAGGGTTGATGGATATGTGGCTCAGGGTGTGGTGCATGGGTGGGATAAGTGGCCGAGTTGGTGGAGGGGGAATAGGGAGAGGGACGAGGCGTATAAATCTGCCGCTGAGAGTTTGAGGGAGTTTTGGAGTTGAAGTAGGCGGAGTGTCCAAGAAGAAGAAGAGTTTTGGGGGTGTAAATATCGAATGTACCAGATGACCTTGACTTTTATATACAACGCAATTTGCCAGTGGCATAACCTCCTCCATATCTCGAAGTTACGACATGATCTCAATCTTCTTACTCCCCACCAACTCCGCCTCCCTATTCAATGCCTCAATCTCAGCTTGCACATACGGAATCCCCGTCTTGAGTCTCTCTTCATGAATAACTTGTTCAATCTCGCCCGGAAAGAAAATCCTCTCCACACCCTTCATCCTCTCACACCCCGTCACCCTATCATACAACACTCCCATCCTCTCCCTAAACTCCCCAAGCTCCATAAACAAATCCGGTCTCAATACCACAAAGAAATGCCCAACATCCGCTTCCCCCGTCTCATCATACGGCCCCTTCACCTCCCCCGCAAACTTACTCCCTGACAAAACCCCCGAGAAAACATCCATCATAACAGCCAATGCACTGCCTTTCGGGCCGCCCATCGGTAACATCACACCCTCTAACGCTTTGCTCGGATCATCGGTCCTCTCCCCTTCCTTATCCAAAGCCCAATCAAGCGGAATTTTCTCCCCTCTCCTCTTCGCTTTATAAATCTTCCCCCTTGCAGCAACGCTCGGCGCCATGTCGAGTATAAAATCTCTTCCTCCATCTCGTCCCGGTGCACCGCACGCGATGGGTGAAACGCCCATCAATTTCGCCTTTCCTCCCCAAACCGGCAGCGCAGGACTGGAATTCGTGAAAACGAGACTCATCATATCGGCGTCAAGAGCCTGCTGTACAACCCAGGCAGCCATGCCGAAATGATTACTGTGCTTGACGGACACCATGCCTATCCCATACGTCTTCGCCATCTCAATCCCTTTTTCTATTCCTAAATGTGCTGATAGGAAGCCGAAACTGTTGTGTCCGTCCACCTGGGCTACGACGGGTGTTATTTGGGAAAGGGTGGGCGAGGCGAGGGGGTTTAGGAGGTTGTTCCGGATGCGGAGAAAGTACGAGGGGAGACGGTTGATGCCGTGCGTGTCGACGCCCCGGAGATCGGCAAGCACAAGCGCTTTGGCTATGATAACTGCATTTTCGGGGGGTACTCCATTTGCTTCGAGAAGTCTTTGGGCGAAGGAGAGGGCGGAGGATTGGGAGACGTAGAGTTTGGGGGTTTGGTCATGTGACGAGGGAGTTGACATTGTGGAAAGGGGGGAGGTTTGAGGTTGGTGGTTGGTTTTGATGCTTGGATTGGGTTGAGGAAATAAGTAGAGGCTGAGAAATTCGACACAGTTAGTTGACAGAAGTAAATGTTGAAGAAAATTCTTTTGAAGTTGACTGTTTGAGGGGGATTTATATAAGTTGAGGGTAGACGGATCGAGCCCGACACTTGCGGGATTCTTCCGGGCCAGTAAGGGAGCGGCGATGTTCTGGAAGGTACGTAACAAAACGATCAGACTACGTATATCTGAGTACAGCATCTGGGCGGTAGCAATCATCACAACACTTAAAACGTTCTACCTGAATCATGTATATTTCATAAATATTCATTCGGCCGGAATTCATAACTTCATAGAGCATTCTACCTTCCCAGTCTTAAATAAAGTAATGATCTACCACATCTCGAACAAACTCATCGCCCTCCAGTCCTCTTTCCATCCACATTCTCAACCTGTTCCTCCCTCGAAATCTCCGCAACCTTCTCAGTATCACCCAGCATCATCGCTTCAGCAACGCTTCCTTTTCCAGCAGTCAAAGCAGCACCCTTCCGTCCAATCATATGCCAGGGCAAGTTGAAAAGCTCATCCATCCCCTCCAAAGACTTTCCTACAGTCTCAGGCAAGAAAAACCAAACGAATCCCAATCCCAAAAGCGTCACCGCTGTAAAGAACCAGAATGTGCCGTTGGGTGACAGGCCTGGCGCTCCCACGACGAGCATCTGTGGCACCGCTTTCGTGTTGCCATACTGATTCACAAAATGGAAACACATGATCATAGAAACTCCCAAAGAACGAACACGAAGAGGGAAGATTTCAGCGCCGATAAGGTACTGGATAGAGTTCCAGCCGAGTGCCCATCCTACACCGGAGAAGTAGATCATGGCAATTGCGCCTGTCCCAGCATGCTTTTGAGACGCGCTTTTCAATTTACCCGTTGTGGCTGAGGGAACTACTGTCAAGTAAATGGCGACGTAAAACATGGCGACGAATTGAATGATGATTCCAGTCGCCAAGGAGCGTTTTCGGCCGATGAAGTCAACGAGGAAGAATGCACAGATGATCGCGGACACGAATTTGACGACACCGAATATAGCGGTTGCAAAAAGCTTCTCTGAAGAACCGGTAACGCCAAGAGTTTGGAAAAACTGGGGTGCGTAAATGGTGATAGATTGTGCGCCAGACCATTCTACCAAGTGTCAGTTGCGAGATCAACCATCAAGGTTAGATGAGAACTTACGTCCGAGAAGTTGACATCCAAGGCCGAGAAGAATACGATATCTATTCCCAGGAAGCATGAACAGTTCTTTCAGTGGCCCAAGGAATCCGGAGCCGAGAGTGGCCTCACGCTCACGCTCAAGTTGATCGTGGATATCGATGAGCTCAGCCTGGACATATGGATGATCTAATGGGAGTTTGCGGAGCTTCGACATATTGGCCGCCGCTTGCTCATCTCTACCAACCTTAGCAAGCCAACGTGGAGACTCCAAGGCGAAAAAGCTTCCAATTATGATTAAACCAGCGAATATTATGTGGAGAATAGTCGCATCCACCCATTGTTTCGAGGTGCTGTTGGAGATATGGAGTGAGGTTCCCCAATTGGCGAAATATCCCAACATGATCCCCAAATAAACAGAGCCAGAGAAGATGCAGATGCACAGTCCACGAATACTTCGGGGTGATGCCTCTGCAAGATAAGTAGGAGCAACAACGGTCGTTTGCCCGATTCCAAGGCCCATGATGAATCGTCCAGCAAGGACTTGGCCGTAACTTCCATTTGATGTGATGTAAATGATGACCCCAACTATCCAGATAGTGCAGAGTTGGCGAGTAGCCCACAAACGGCCTCATTGAACAATTAGCCTAGTTAATTCATTCGGAATTATCTGTTGCAGGCGTACCAAGTTTGTCACAAGCTATGAACGCAATCAATGCCCCACCAACGCTTCCAATCTGGACCATTGCCGTAATATTTCCAGTCCTTTGTGCAAGTTGAGTTGCATTTTGGGATTTTGTAAGCTTGAGGTTATATTCTAGAATGCGTCAGCAGGCAATAACCAAGAGCGGGAAAGAGAATACCAACCATTAATAAAGCTTTTCTGCGTAACCGTGGTGCCGATAAGTCCTTCGTCTAGACCACGAGCTGCTCCCTATGTCACACAGTTAAGACCTGCGTTCGGAGAATTCTGGAATGTAGTACCATGAGTCCGAAGCAGAGCACACTGAAAGCAAGCCTCCAATTAAAAGCCTCTCGTGGAGTTTCGGCCAATGCAGCCTTCCACATCCCGGGTCCAACAGGATTTCCCATCCTATCGAAAGTTTAAGGTATCTCTTAGACAATTTAAAGTGCAGCCAAATTTGAGATGAAAATTTGAAGCAGCAGATTGATTCCAAAAGTGAGTTATGTGGGTGAGGTAAGAAAGTGAAAAACTTGAAGTGGGAGCTTTTGAATTAATGGCTCCTCCAGCATGGCGGCACGCACGGGCACAGGCTAGATAACTTGTACATCCATAATCCTTACCTTACAAGGTACATGCACCGATCCCACGCTTGAACCACGTACAGGAGGATATCAAGGGAGGGGCAGATCCCACATAAGCACTCCTTTGTGAAAAGTTGGCTAGCGAGTTATACTCTCCCAGTTCGTGCTCACTACATGAATCATTTGATTCCGAGGAAGACTGAATCCATTGCGGTTTCTCTCATCTCAATCCGCGCTCAATCTGGATATTAGCCCTGGGCGAAGTGAGCTTGGGTAATTGATGGATGACCGTGCCACCGTGGTCACTTGCCACAGTACACGCCCAATCATGATGCATCGGGCATGTCAGCACATTTGAGAACGCCTAAAACGCCTACTCCGTACAACGCCTCCAAAAATTCCGGGCTAATTGCGGTGCTACTCCCACGCGGGGAAGCCGTACAGGGGAGCTTTGCATGGTTGTGGAGTAACTGGAGAGTTGAAGGGGCCAAATGTGGGGTGGCGCCTGAAAGGGAAGGTCGATCTCGGCTTTTGACGGAGACGGGGAAGACTGCATCCATCCGCACCAAATCTCGAAAAAAGATCGTCGACCGTCTTGGCCGCTGCCTTCAAGCTCTGCCAAATGCTTGATTTGATGTCAGACCGCAGGGAGGCTTTTCGCCAAGAGTCTTGCCGCCCCAACAATTCATCGGTGCTTGCATTCGAAAGCTTGAATCCAACATTGCACCCCTCCTCGGTAGGGGCTTTGTATCGAAACAGGAGTAAAATTCCGAATTGTAGGCGGGAAATCTTCGGTTTGGGTTAACCTTACCCAGAAGTGAAGAAGTCGGAGGAATGAGGGAGGGCCGGCAATTGCTCTGGGGCCTGGTTGATGGTGCAAAATGTTACATGACAAAATGCCCATTTTCGAGCTGGAAACTTTGCCGGAATTCGACATCCAGTTGGTAGTCATTGAAGACCTCTTGCATGATTGAATCGATATCGAACTCCTGATTGGTTTCATCAAAGAAACCTAGCATGGACGCCGAGGGCTCGGAGCTCAACATAACATCCAAGAAGGGGGATGGGCTAATAAGACTTGCTCGCTCCTCAATAAGCTGCGCCTGACCTCCATTGCTGCCATTGTTTGTTTCCGATGGAATATGTTGATTTCCTGCACCAAGAGTATCCTGGGCTCCCAAGGCCGCGCGAACTGAAGGTGCCGGCTGCCTGAGTTCGAATTCGGTCAGCCATCGAATTGTTGTTGTTGAAAGCTCATCCAAAAAGTCCCGGCTTCGCTTTGCACTAAACCAGTGCTCTCCAAGCGCACTTAGGATGCTTGATGCCGATTTTAGATCTGCGTTCAGGGTTTCGAGCTTCGTTGTTCTCGTCACACTTGGGACTTTCCAGATACAGTACAGCATGGATATAGTTGCCAAGAATACTGAATGAATGGTTGGCCAAGTATATGGAAGGGTATTTTCACGATACAGCCCATCAAAGGTACGGATGACAGCCAGGGCGCTCTGTTGACAGAGTTTTAATGACTCATGAGAAGGTTGAGGTATCGCAGGGCTGGGTCGCAAGAGAAGCATCATAACCTCATGATACTTAATCTCGACCAATTTTGCAACGTAGGTTTGAGTACCATGACACGACGGAGTCATTGATTCCCAGTGTCGAAGTCTGCGAAGGACATCGTCTTTCCAGGCCAGCACATCTGGAACTTGAGGATAACTGTGTGGTGGTGCGTTGCGTGAGATGCAGTTGCCAATATACTTGATCTCCGAGTTAAGTTGCGCAAGCTCGATCAGATGGATTGATAGTGTGATATCTGATGGAGTGTGGTTTTCAAGGCGTTGTCTTGGTTCCAAAGCAGACAGTGCGTCGTCATCGATATCCTGAGGAAGCTATAAACAGTAATGTTAGTAAGATTACTTACCAGAATAGAGGTAACCAAAAAATCAAACTCACTCGTAGCTCGCAAGCTTCATCTCTTAACCCTATTGGTCGTCCCATGATCGTTGCCAATGTCCTGTCTAAGGAGTAGACGACCCAGAATATTCGCGTTCGCATCTCTTGGGTCAACATGGACAAACTCTTCCCGGCCCTCACATCTCTTTGCAGCCCAAGATCGAGCACTGAGGCAATGCACTGGTAATTGAGGTACCACAAATTTAGGCCCAAAGAAGAATTGTTCAACGCATATATCTGGAGTAACAAGAGACACTGCAGGCCTTCCAGGGAACCCTCAATCTGGATCTGGTCGAAGTAGGTCATCGCTGCAGCACAATAACCTTCTGCAGAGAGGGGAGTTTTCAAACGCCGGGACAGGATGGTCGTTGAAATGGCGAGCACCATATATACTTGAAATGCAGCCACCGGACTAGGAGCCGTTGAGCTGTGCATATGTTCTACAAGCTTCCTATGCGTGGGCGAATGTAGAAATGGATACTGAAATTGTACGTTCTCCCAATACGCTGCTGAAAGTTGAATGGAATGCTCCATAGTCAGCGGCATCTTCGCTGGTGGGACCCGGAAAGTTTCCCTATCCAATATTGAGGTGGCTTGAAAGCTCTGAGTACGAGGATGTTCGTCCTGCCGACGCCGTTGACCAGCACTTGCAAGGACAAGCTTGGCAAAGGAGTAACCGCTTGAAGGTCCAACATAACGAGGATCTTGACCTGCTGTTACAGACACTAAACCAATCTCGTGTGCGAGGCTCTCACGCTGAGGCTCATCAACAGCCGGTGCTTGCTGTAGTTGCGGTGTTGCGGAGCCTCCGCTCATCGAGATCCCGTCGTGAGCGTTGGTTTGCGGGTTGATCAAGTTCCTCGGTCCTTGCATCAAGTCGACGTCTGAGCAACGTGTCTTGACAATTTCCTCGAGCCACCGAACACGATCTTGAAGTCTGAAAGATATATAAATATCAGTGAAAGGGATTTGAACATCATATCGCCACTCACGCCCTAGAGGCCTCATGCTGCTTCTCCCGGGTAGGTTCCGTCACACATGCAGAGCCAGCTTTTCTGCAGTTTGAGCATGCTGGGATACCTTCATCGCACTATCTGGTGGTCAGCTCGGATTTAAGATAATAGCAGAGCCGGATGAGTTAATTTAAAGCCAAAAGCGTCGACGAATACGTGCCTTGATCTTGCGTGTCTTGCATCTTTCGCATGCGGTCTGGATGCGCGCCCTTCTTTTGGCCGGTCGTGGGAAACCCATTTCGGCCATTCTATCAATCGGAACACGACTAGATTGCCGCTCCTGGCTTGATTCCGAACCATCCATGTTGGTTGAAACTGTGAGTGAGGAGGGAGGTGATGTTGAGGAAGAGGAGGAGGATGGCCTCTCGGAACGCACCCGCGAGACGGCTAGCCTTCCGTGACCTAGTGCCCCACTTGTCCCGATTGGGACATTCATCTGATAGTACTGTTTCTTTTCGTCCTATATTTAACCAAAGTATATAAAACGAAAGTCAGGTGGAATTTCAGATTTTGTACATACATGTCCAAGCTGCTTGCAGAGGTTGAAAAACACAATGCATTTCATGACCTCTCACCAAAACGTTCCCTCGCAGGAGCTTTCTCCCCCACCTCCTTCATCACTGGCGCAATCCTCACCAAGCACCTCCCAACCAACTCTCTAACCTCCTCACTCCAAATTCTCGGCCCATCGAAGACCGCAGGTTGAACGCTCCCATAAAACTGCCTTTCCTTTTCCCTCTCGTCCGGTTCTCCAGTAGGAGGAAGAGGAGGAGAATGTGCATGGCCGTGAATGAACGCCGTGTGGAACATGTACCTTGATTCGAAATCGAGGTTCAGTATTCCTTCCTTAGCTGATTTCTCCAGATCTTCAACGTAGATACTGGGAAGCGTTAGACTTGGGGCTTTGGAAGGAAGAGTGGAGTGCGTTCCTTGGTTTCAACTATCACATTCAGAGATTCAGTGGTCATTTCCAAATGAGAACAGAATGAAAGGAAACAGACATGTAAAGCTGCCCTCCAAAGGGGGTCTTCCTCTTCCCAGTTATCTTCAATGAACCACTCATCAACCACCTGTTTTGGGATCGCGGGCCTATCTCACGCCTCTCAATCAACAGCCCCAAGCTTGAAATATGAGGGAAAGAAAGTTCTTACCAAGGAATGCTCTCATCTCTTCTCCATCTCAACACCTTACATACTCGTGTCTGTGGATTCCTTGGTTGCACATAGATCCGGTCTGCTTGCACGTGCTTGCAGAAGATAGGCATGAAGGCGGTGATAAGAGTTTCGGGGTCATGCTTGTTGTCTGCGAAAACGGCTTCCAGATCAAGTGGTAATAATACTGGTTTGGGCATTTCTAGTGGTTGCTGTATGGAGTGCTAGTGGTAAAAGTCAAGGGGAGACGTTGCTTGGAGAGTTGATAAGGTTCGGATGAGAAAACAAGCAATCGGAGACCAGCCGTCGATGCGGACGGTCTCCGGGCCCCACTTTCGCTCTGCTCTCATTGCCCCTCCTTGGCTTCTTGCGTTGTTCATACATCGAATATAAGGACTGAAAATTCTCGTATCAAGTTGAGCAACTGAGTACCAGTTTTCGAGTTTCAAACTTTCATTTGAACTCTCAAAATGACAATAATACATATTGGCAAGTCCTCCCTCGCACCCAGCGATTTCACACACCTAACAGCCTTCCAGTTCTTTTCAAATTCTGCCCCTCCGCAACAACCATACAAAAATCATCTTTCCTCACTGCAATCAAAGAGCTCAAGTCACTTCCCAGTATCCTCGATAACCGACTTATCGTCGGCGGCCCCTCTGTTACAGACCCTATTGAGAAAAGTAAAGGTTTCGACTATGCGCTTCTGAGTTTCCATCGTGACAGAGAGGCGTTGGAAGAATATCAGGCGAGTAAAGAGCATAAGGAGTATGACTCAAGTGTGTACGATGGGTTAGAGGCTGATGAAATTTTGAATGTAGAGTCGTGAGCACGTATCTATACCCGTATAAAGATGATGTCGTGAGGTTTGATTTTGAGGTTGATGGGGAGGATGAAGCGATGGCTGGGGTGTTGCCGATGCTTTTGGGAAATCGATGAGTTGAGCTGTGCTTCAAGAAAAGGGATGTAGAAGATTTAAGTACTCTGGCTCACTGTCCTGCCCCTTGCTGAAGACGTTTCCTCTAACGTGTTGAACAGTTATTTCGGGAGGAATAACGAGAAGAATTGAGTGGAATGTAAAGCATCAACTGGGGCGTCTGTGCGCCTTTCTGTGGCGGATGTTGCATCGTGTATGGCAAGAGCACAGTCTCTTCTTTCACCAGATAGCTGATATAGTTCGTTATTTCGGTCCTGAAGTCCAACCTCTGAAGCGGTCCCTGATCGAAGCCCAACCCAGGCAGTTGAGTGATACCTTGTATGGTGTCGTCAATGGTGGCTTCTTCGGAAGCACCCGCGTATAGAGTCCCCGTCAGTTGAGATCCGGGTTTCTCTTTTTCAGCCTGAAAATCTCTACACAGTGATTAGAATGAATTTGGCATCATAATTGGGGCGGACATTTACGAATACCAGTCTGATTGCCATCCCCACAGATCATTTAGATACCCCGCCTTAAACTCGTCCGGATTCCGGTGCCACAACATCCAGAGAAGTAAAATCCACACGATCCAGTATGTCCTGTCCCAGTCTTCAACTACAGCGGCCCAATTCAGTGGCAAAGGTTCTTCTTGGTCTTTGGCAATTAGCTTCATCACAGCATCGTGTTCACGCCGGTAATCCATTTGTAGCCACCCAAAAGCGCATTCCAAAGATAGAAAATTGGCTTTGTCGTTTGCTTCGGACCTCGATGAACCGTGTGAACAAAGGTGGTTAAAAGAAATAGCCCGCTGTAAATAATCCATGGCCGAGTCAAGTACTTCTTCGAGGACGCGGAGTTGATTGTGTCTGTACCCCAAGGCAATCCGTTGATTCTGGTTCTGTGGCTCACTGCCGTCATTAGAGTTGAGCGAGTGGAACTAAATCGAATCCCTTACCCCAGATTTGCGCCAGAAGCTTCGGTCCTCTCCATCTCGTACTGAAGTTTTTCACAAATAAGACTTAGTGATTGAATGAAAGCTCGAGAGAGAGGACCTCCGAATGGTGCCGCATCTTTTTCGATACAATAGCCTGGGCTCTCTATTATGAATTTCCTTTCCCTTGCGCTGGCTACCATGCAAATCATCGTATCCATAAGGCCCTCAGAGAAGGACTTGAGCAGTTCTTGTAGGCCAGCTTTCCCATTGCTCGTCTTGACATGGAACATAAATTCCTGCTCTGGTTGAGCATGATCGTGGAAAACATGACAGGATTGAGAGCGACGAAGTTGCATTCCATCAGGGGACGGTGTCAATTTCAGATTGCCCTTGTCGTTCTCTGGGTTTGGAAGAATGAAACCATAGGCTACCAACAGCTCGCTGTTGGACTTGTTGCCATAGTAGTTGAAAATTTGGCTTCCTTCAGCAATTGTATCGCGGATTGAAAGACTGAAATATCCAGCAATGGCGTCTGGGAGCCAGTCGACTTGGTTGACCCCACTATGATTCCCGATGTCCATTAACGGAAGGAGAACAGAGAACCTGTCTTTCTTGATGTGGTCCAAGGTCAGAGATCGATCATCCGGCGGGGTCTCTGATTGCCCCATGAGTCCTTCTGGAATGGTCAAAGATGCTCGAAAACTTCTGCTTCCAAAGATTGTCGCAGCCCATTGGTATAGAGGATATGTGTATTCCTCCCAGTTCTCAAATCTTTCCCGAAGAAGGGTAACTCCCTTGCTCCACTCTCCTCTCCACAGTTCCTCGCGCTTCTTGATGGGCGGTTCTGCATTCGTGCCGTCCAGGAATCGCCGGTCTGCTTCAGGCCACCAGTTTGGAATAGCGAGTCTTTCGAATTCATTGGGTTGAGGGAGCAGCTTGATGTAAGGCCACCAAAACGATTTCTCACGCATCAGAAATTGCTGCACTAAGAAGAAATGGCCAATAATGTTTGGATCTTCCTGCCTCAAAGCATCGATGAACTCAGGCGGGAATAAAACAGACTTGTGATTCTGGAAAACAGAAGATGCGGAAATAGCATTGAGGTAAGAGAGCGTTGTTTGGTAAGAGCAATTGACAATCTTTGTGGCCTGTGGTAGACTTTTCACAGCTCGAAAGGAGAGTCCGGTGAGAGGATCCTGGTAGACCTCGATGTCCTGATGAAGCGAGGTCCGGTGCTCGCGTGCCCAGTCCACAAGGTCTCGGATCATTGGCGTATCATCCAGCATTGTGCTTGACCAATTGGCTTCTGTTGTGGTTTTGGAGTTCGATGTTGACGACTGAATGAATTCTGTTGTTGAAAGGTAGATCCGTGAGTTTGGTGGATGTGGGATATGAGGATGGACCAACAACACTCCAAAAGGGCTTGACAATGCTCAAGACGACAGCAGAGTGGAATCAAGAGAAATCGCTCGAACGCTGACAGCAGACAGGCTGCTAAGGAATAGGAACGAGGTCACAGCATCGACGAGGAGCAAGATTCAACGGAAACACATCTCCGATGATTCGGCCATTTCTCATAGTAAAAACTGCTGGCTAAGTCCAATGCCTATTCTTTGCCAAAGGGAGAACAACACCACTAGATTGCGCTTTGACATGAAATTGTGAAGGAGTGATGGTCCCCGATGCAATTTCTCAGATGGTGGGAGCCGAAATACGGAAGCCGCAACAATCCACACACGTCATTAAGAACAAGGCAGCTCTCGTCCTTCCAGACATCACAGCCCCCACCACAGCCTGATGAACTGCATCTCCAAGGCCTTGAGGATGCTGCCTACGGAGGCTACGCGTGTTCCGTGATGCAGAAGACCCCGTTTGTACTTCTTTGGGGACTTCTTATCTTCTCGGAAGCAATGATCCAACCGTCATTATGCAGTGAGTTGTGATCTCTTGGGTCGCAGGTAAGTAGCCGTCAGCAATTCAAATATCGCGGTATTCAGGCTCTCGTTTGTTCCTCTTTGGTCTCTTTCTTTCTCTTAGACCTCTACCGGCCTCCATTGTCAAAATCTAGCTGCCATGTTTATCTACGAAAATCAAAATATTGCCCAGCAGCGCACACCAGACACCGTCGCACCTCTCATCTATACGAAACCCCCGATTACGAGTCGATTCTCCTACTTCTTGAAGCTTTGGTCTCTGAAGATAGTCGAACGGGCTGGATTCGCCGTCATCAGAACTCTCAAACCTGCACCAAAAGGAATTCGACCATCCTTCCTTAAGACGTACCCGTGTCGACCCCATCTTCGAAATCGAGTCTTTATACCACAATCGCGCAAACCTTGGGAACAACTTCCCGCATACCTCGATTTACATGCCGGAGGCCATGCCCTGTACAATGCCCAATTTGATGACGAGTTCTGTGCTACGCTTGCGAATAAGCTCAATATCTTGGTCATAAGTATCGAGTACAGCAGAGCCCCAAGAAGCAGATTCCCTGGGCCGACGAACGATGTTGTTGCAATATCACAAGCAATCATTGAAGATGGGGATCTGCCTATCGACAAGAGTCGTATTGTCTTAGGCGGCTTCAATGCAGGCGGAAATCTTGCTCTCTCAGCCGCCCAGTTTCCGGAATTGAAAGACAAGATATGTGGCATCGTCTGTTGGTATCCAGTTACAGACTTTGCTCTTTCGGCATCTGCGAAGCAAAGTTCGAGGCCATATCGGAACAAGCAGGATCTGGATGATTTCAAGGACTGGGCTCCACTGTGGAAGTGGGCTTATATTCAACCAGGCCATGACATCCGAGATCCATTGCTGAGCGTCAGATATGCCAAAGCGGAAAATCTCCCTCGATGGATATATATGATCGGGGCACAGTACGATATGCTTGCAGAAGAAGCAAGGGAAACGATTTTTGATATTGCCAGACTTGATGAGCAGGAGAGAAAACAAGGGCTTGACGGATTTGAGAAGGGCACATATAGGTGGAGACTGGTGAAAGACGTCCGGCATGCGTTTGCAAACAATGTCACGAGCGGCAGGAGCAAAGAAACTGAAGCTATTGACAGGATGCGGACCGAGCAGATGCTGAACTCCGTCGGCGAGTGGCTTTTGAAGGGTCCGTTGGGGGCCTCGAGATCGGATTCGTGATTTCCGATCAATGCGTCCATAGAATGGAAGTGGACATGTGCCATCAAAAGTTTTTACTCTGCCGCCCGCCTCGTATTCACAGGCAAAATCTATTGACGAAGCGTTAGAAGACACGAGACCAAAGAGCTCAATTTGCAAATGCTGCTGAAACATCAGCCCAATACTGGGCAGAGATTATGGCAAGGTTTATGTGTGGTTCCTGAGGAGGCTATGACTGGTCGTTGGGTAGCATAGACGAGGCTGAGGCGCAAAAGGTGGCGTGACGTTACAACAACGTCCATCACGGACATAACTCCACGGTATCCTGCCTCCAATCACTTGCTCGATGACGCCGCCGATGTCCGGGACACAACATTCGAGAGACAAGCAACGTGACCTAAGGAAAACAGCCGATTTCTCGAAGCAACATATAAGCTGCAAGGTACCCCCGCACAGCCACAGCCTTGTGCAAGTCCATCCCTTGGATACTTTCCTCGCCTTCTCACTTCAATTCCTGAACAACCCTAAGAAAAACATACACGAACCAAGCACTATACCAAATCAGCCCTCCAGAACTATCAGATTTGAGTGTACCACATTCACAAATCCATCGACACCATGTTCGACCACATACCTCACCACTTGCTTCCAAGTGCGCCCTCATTTTCTTCCGGAGATGTTACTCCGCCATCTCGAGTGCCAACGCCTCTTCGACAAACTCCAAAGAGCTTGAGGCCATATGTCTATGCTTTAATGGCTTTCAAACATGGCCGCAGCTTCGAAGCAAAGCCTTCCGCCCATCGTGCTCGCCGGCTCAGCCAGCTTGCGACCAAAGAAGGCCCGTTTGCCCCAGCGCTTACAGTATGCTGTTTTCAAATTCAATTCTATAATCTTCCAAGCTAATGATCTAGACTCTCTATGTTGGCATTTCTGCCGTCTTCAGCAACTCACACTCCGCGGTTGTTGCCGTCGCCATCCACGACAGTGTCTACCTCCTCGACTTCTCCGTAAAAACTGTCGAATTAGAAGCAGCATTGGAGAGAGGAGAAGATCCAGTTGCGGACTATGTCATCGCTGAATTGGAGTCATATGAACACAATAACCTCAGCAAGTTTATCGGCGCTGGCCTGCCTTTCGAACTCGTGAAGAAGAGCCCGAAGCTATGCTCAAGGCTTTGGTTGGAGCTCGATATTGTCCCAATCTCAATCTTGCCAGAGTCTGAAGGCCATGAAACTGAATTGAAGGACCGCACATTTTGGAGCGCCAAGTGTGTGGACGAGCAGGCAGACTCGATGGCCAGAAAATGTATCATGTAAATAGAAATCTGAGTATGACATAACAAACTGAGACCTTACTGACCGTCTATCATAGGCACTTCGGTCCCAGCCTGGCCCCTTTACTGCAAGTCGGTTACAGAGGCGTCGTCGAAATTGACTCGGGAGGTAGAGCCCACATCCTCACCCTGGACGATTTCAAGAGTACTTGTAGCCAGAGTACATGGCATGCAATGATGCATTTCGTGACTGAATTGAAGAAATCGAAGACCAAGATTGCCTTTTTCAGCAGCACACCACAAGGAGGCGGGGTTGCCCTGATGAGACATGCCCTAGTTCGATTGGCGAAAGTCTTGGATGTCGACTTGAATTGGTATGTTCCCAAACCAAAGCCAGGAGTTTTCAGGATCACCAAGACCATTCACAACATCCTCCAAGGTGTAGCAAAGCCAGATGTGCGAATCACTGCAGAAGAAAAGCAAGTTCTGACGGATTGGATTGCGGACAACGCAAAGCGTTATTGGCTATCCTCCGGCGGCCCATTGCGACCTGTAGAAGAAGGTGGGGCGGATGTCATTATGGTAAGTTCACAAGAAAGAAATACGGACTGTTGCTGATACATTTTAGATCGACGACCCTCAAATGCCTGGCTTAATCCCCCTGATCAAGAGCATAACCCCCAATAGACCCGTTCTCTACCGAAGTCATATCCAAATTCGGAGTGACTTGGCGATGACAGAAGGTTTACCGCAACACGACATCTGGCAATTCCTTTGGGGTAATATTCATCATGCCGACATGTTCATCAGTCACCCGATTCCCTCCTTCGTTCCTAGCAATGTCCCGCGAAATAAGGTTGCCTACCTTCCAGCAACTACGGACTGGCTCGATGGACTCAACAAGGATTTGAATGAATGGGATCAAGGCTATTATGGACATCTTTACAACGACCAATGCCATGCTTTGAGAATGACTGAGCTAAAATGGCCTGCCAAGAAGTACATTATCCAAGTCGCCAGATTCGACCCTGCAAAAGGTATTCCAGATGTCGTCGAGTCTTATGCTGAATTTCGGCGCCTCCTCGCCAAGCACCACCCTCACATTGAGGCTCCTCAATTGGTCATTTGCGGCAATGGTTCAGTAGATGACCCAGACGGAACCATCGTCCTCGATGAAACGTTCTCCCTACTCGAAACCCGCTTCCCACACCTTCTTTCATCCATTTCTGTCATGCGCCTTGCACCGAACGATCAACTGCTCAACACCCTTATCTCTGCCTCGTATGCCGTCCTCCAGCTCTCCACACGGGAAGGCTTTGAAGTCAAAGTATCTGAAGCCATTCACAAAGGCAAGCCAACAATCGCCACCAACTGCGGCGGCATTCCACTCCAGGTCCAGCACGGCAAGAATGGCTACCTAGTTGAACCCGGAGATTGGCATGCTGTTGCTGGACACTTGCTAGATCTGTGGACGGATGATAAGTTGTATGAGGAGATGAGCAACTACGCGAAGCATAGTGTGAGTGATGAGGTTGGCACTGTTGGAAATGCCTTGAGTTGGTTCTATTTAGCGAACAAGTGGGCAAATGGAAAGGGTGTTCAGCCAAACGAGAAATGGGTTAATGATCTTGCGAGGGAGGAGGCGGGCATTCCTTATGAGAAAGGAGAGAACAGATTGCCGAGAACTATCTAAATTTGGAGTATCGCGCAAGTTTTGAGCCATTTGGCCTGATAATACACCAGAGAAAATTGTGCATAAGAGGGAACAGCAAGTAAAGCAGAAGTTTTGCGGCGTTAGGCAACACTGGCCGGTAGTTTATACTATCTGGGGGGGGGGGGGGCGATAATTGGGGAACTTTCGTCTCCCTTTCTGGATACTGGAATTTGTTTGCGCTATTCAGATTACCCACAGAGTCTTGGTACATCATCGCAGTCAATCGCCAAAAAGAGTTGGCCCAGAGCATTTAGTTGATCTATGAGAAAGTGTTTCCATTTGCTATGAAGAAGGGAAGTCTTCCAGAGAACCATCCAAACGATAAGTATATGTGCAAACAAAGAACTGAGCTACCGCACAGTCAGTCACGTAATATCACGTGGCCACAACGAACAGAGGATTCTAGAGTCCTCCAGAAGCAACACATTTCATGGTTTCTGTTCCCATCAACAATTCATGCCTTTACATTGGCCTGCTGTCCTGGCAAGCGCTGACAGAACAGGTGACGTCGATGGCGGCAAGTGACGCTGCTGCAAGCCTGTAGATTTTGCATCCAGCTGCCAGGAGCACATACTAGCTTCAATAAGTACCTTGAACCCTAAAGTTGTCTTCGCTCGTGGACTGCTCCTTCATTCTGACAAGCTTGGATAGATTGATTAGATCTGATCTAGAGTTGTCCGGATTCTTTAGTAGACCCGTATATTCTCAGCGGGAGATCTAATCAGATACACCCCCGCCTCTACTCTAGCTGGAATAAGCAATTGATGTACACGAGCACCTGGAATGCTGGGATAGTAGCTCCAAGAACAGGACCACCCCTCTTATCAAGCTTTTGGTAACCTAGCAACGGTGGGTAGCAAACGTGGGTGTATGAAAACAATCCAGGGATGGATACCTCCCAAGCTCAAGTCAAAGTTATCCCAACGAAGTTTTTCTTTTAAGATACGCTTCTCTCACACCCTTTCTGCCTTTGCGGCTTCTGCTATCACTTTGTCTACTGTCAATGGACTCGACATCCTCGTCACTGTAGTGAAGCTGCTCTTCTTCTCAAATCAAGCTGACCGACGTAGAACGATGACGGATTCGGTGTATCGAACATCCGCGAGATATACAAACTCATAAAGGCTTTCGGGCATGACGTCTACATTGTTGCTGTTACCTCGAATGAATGTGGAACCGGAGAAAATGTAGTTTTCACGACTGCTGCCAACCTGACTGTCGATACTGAATTCGGTCGGTTATTCACTTCCCGAACTTCCTCTTGAGCATTGCTGACAGCTCTTTAGAAGTCATCAAGAAAGGCGCTCCATCAGTTGGCACCGGCCCCAAGTATAGTCACATCTGGGACTATAACGGAACTTCGTCAGCATGCGTTCAAGCCGCGCTCGGCTACAGCCGTATGCGAAACAACAGTTCCAGCCGCATTTTTAAGCGAGCTTTAGTAAAACGCGATTTTGCAGAACCACCAGTTAATCAAAACTAATCGATTTGCGAATTGCCCCACAACCACCTTACTAAGTTGCCCAAGACTCGAAATACATCGTAGGGGACATGCCCCCGAAGCGCTCCTCCAAGCGCTTACTTGGGGAGGAACCATTTGCTGAGAAAGTTACGAAACGAGCCCGAAAGCCTAACGCGAACACCCTCGACGCGTTTTCAGTAAAGCAAGCTCCTATTCAAAGGAAAACCACTAGAAAGCGGAAGGATACGAAGGTATATAGGTCTTCTCAAGATATTCTATTACAGGAAAAGATCCTAGTATCTCCAATTCCAATTCCTAGTACTCCTGGTATACCTCTTGCTCCGAGCTCTCCGATATACATCACTCCAATTCCACTACATAAAAGAGCAAACGCCCCTCCTCCTTTATCCCTATTCAATCCAAATAATAAAGGAAAGATGCCTCATAATATATCTCTTATAATTATACTAATTATTAATAGATCCCGTAAGTCTAATACCGGAATTTATATACACCTTAATATTAATGATATTTTCCGTAATAACCTTAAAGCGCTTTACGTATACGTTTATAAGAGATATATAAAATAGTAGGAGGATATATGCAAGCTAATACCAGGAGAGAAACCTCGATTATCTCATTAGAATATTATAATTAGTAATCCAAAAGAATAATACTATACGCTTTATATTAAAGATACTAAAGCTTGGAAAAATATCGAAATCACGCTCCGTCAAATTGAGAAGGATAATAGAGCTTCTAGAAAATATACCCATAAGGTCGAAATTAATATGATTTATATCTCTTATGATTATCTAGTTACTTTACTTCTATAAACCGTTCCATCTAAAAAGAAGAGCAAAGCTCGTCTAGATATAGTTTGATATATGAATCTGGATACTACCCCCGAGAATACCTCCGAAGCAGAAGCGAATAAAGGAGAAGAAGAAAATAATAATAATTCAAATGATCTAGATTTACTACCTGTTTACGGATAAGCCTCTGTAATAGCAAGATAACTAAAGGAGAAGAGAGCTTATAATAGTATACTCCCTAAATACTAATACTATTATAAATAGCTCTTTACCCGAATCCGGTATATAAGAAATAGTTACTCGAATAGAGAATATAGTAGTACCGGCAATTACTTCCTCCTTAAGCAGAGAAATATATACTATAAGCTTTTATAGGAAGAACTAGATAAATGGGCCAAACTAATTAGTATTAATAATATTACCCTTAATATTCCTTTGCCTAATTAGATTATTAGCTATATTGCGGGAACGAACGAGTATACGAATAAATAATAAAGCCGTAAGAAGAAAGAGAAGACAATTATAGTTAATTTAAAAGAAGAGACTCCTATACCTCTAATTACGGTATCTTAACCTCTTGTTCTTATATAATATTCATATCCTTTATAACCTATACTCCCGCCTAAATACTACTAATTATAGCTCTAGTATTACCTTTCTTTCCTATAATTTCAGTATTAATATTCTCCGCCAGTATATAGTTAATATTATAATATTAACTATAATTATCTAATTACTTTACCTTAATTATATTATCCAAACCCCTCCCGTTCTATAATTCCTTCCTTCCCGATTCGAGAACTATATAATAAAGAGCTTACTAGGCTCTCGTAATATATACTAGAATAAGAAAAAGAGGAGGATAACCGAGCCTATATTAAATATAGTCTTAATATCTTGAAAAGAAAACGAATTCGGGTCAAGGATCTTATTTATACTTAATAGATAATAAATATACTATATACCAAGGGTATATGAATTAATATTTATATATAGATATAAAGGGCGGTAAAGGAATTTAAAGCTTTATAGAAATAACGTTATAATACTATATAAGAACTAGTATAAATAGAGCAAGCTTAATATTAAAAGAAGAGATTAATAGCTTTATCTTTTCGTTAGGAATTCAGGAGAAATAGGGAGGACAAATTAGCTAGTTTCTTTAATAATTACTAATATTCTAGTTATTTATTTAGGGGAGCAGTTATTTCCTTAGTACGGGATTAATCTCTTTAAGAAAGCTTTTAGGATATAGTAATATTAGGTAATATAGATCTGAAAAGTACAAAAATAGGTATAAGACTATTAAAATATATAAAAAAAGGCCAATATTTTTCGAAATATTATTATAATAAAATTGAATATTTATTCTATAATTACTTTTGCCCTGAATTATATATAAAAAACTTTCTATTATAATATTAATTAGATAGCCGAGAATATTAAAATACTATTAAAAATAGTGAATTATTAATGAAATATATATCTTGCTTTTAAGACTCGTATTACCCTTATAAAAAGACATAAAGTACTAGAGAATAAAAAGGCTAATTTGGCCCTAAAATCTACTTAATTATCTAGTACTCCTTATATTCCTGTATTCCTAAAATGTGCCCTTACTTATTGGCGAGCCCTTACTCTAGTACTAATCTTCCGAATAGCCTATTTAAGGAAGCTCTAGTAATTATCGAATTTCCTATACTCCCGGCAATAATATTATTAAATATAGGCCTTTAGATTACCGAAGCTCTCTTTAATTAGGTTAAAATCGGATAAGTATAGAGAAAGAAACCGTATTCAAATCCTATAGTATCTAGCTACCTCCTTAATTCTCCGAATATTGGAATAATAAACTAATATATTATCCATAATTAAGACTAATTAAGGGCCTGGATATAGTATTATTTTTGGAAGAACTTATTTAATAATAAACTCCTTAAAGATATCCCTAGTACAGGTGCCCTTAAAGGTCCTAGATATAATATATCTATTAATTATATATACCGGAAATACTAATATTCTATTCCTCTTACTTAATTACTATTTAACTTATACTCGAACTTCTTTATCTATCTAATTATATATTCGATTACCGCTTCTTTTATTACTTCCTGATTCGTTAATAAAGACTAATTAAGATACCGTAAAGTCCTGGAAATAATATTACTAATATACTCTCAGTTCTCTATTCCTCTATATAGCTATAACCTTTAATTGCTTTCTTATAATCTTAATCCTTTAAAGGGCTTGTAAAATAATAGATTAATTAACCTTAATATTATAGACTTTATATAAAAACTCAGTGAGTTCGTCTTAATACTACTATAGCTCCTTTTCCAAGAGATGCTTTATAGCTTACTCTATTCTCTATATAATAATACGCCTAGTACTACTAGAAGAAGGTTTAGGTAATTAATTTGCTATTATATGCCTCTTATAATGGTATATTGTTTGAGTTATAGTATTAAAATCATATGCAAGCTATTAAATAAATTATATAGAGCTCTGAGGCCCCGTATCGTATAAGGCATACTCGATTCGGGCGATTATTATTACGGCTAGACAATCCGGTATAGTAGTAGCAAACCCGTCTAGGAACTTTTAGTATAAGTGTCCCCTATTAATTTGATTAACTTACTTCGTAATTCCAAGCCGTAGTTGTGGAGTTATTCGTGCGATTATAATTAAGTGGAATGCGTAATGCGGCCAAAATCGCGTTTTACTAAAGTTCGCTTAAAAATGCGGCTGGAACTGTTGTTTCGCATACGGCTGTACGTCTTCCCGAACTTCGCGAACTTCACCACCCCAGACCTCGTCATGTCTGGGCCAAACTTTGGTTTGAACCTCGGATCCTTCCTCTACTCGTTCGGCCGGGCTCACCTGGTTCTCGCTTAGCACGCTTACCAGGTGAGGGAGGGCAATACGTAAAAACCAGCAATACGCAAATTTTTCCCCGCCCCGCTACCATCGACTTTTCAACCCACCAAAATGCCACCCAAAGCAGAAGCTATTAAAGAGCGAATTACTAAGGCCTCTGAGGCTATGGATCGAGATCCTAGGCTCAAAGGAACGAAGGCTGCAGCCTATTTTGGGGCCCCGTATAATTAATTAATGGCCCGGCAAAGGGGTCATTCTATAAGTAACTCTCGGGGTAAATATAATAAAAAACTCTTAGTATCATAAGATAAGTCTTTAAGAGATTATCTCTTAATACTCTATATCTCCGGGCAAAGTCCTAATCTAGAAGCGATTTAAATAGGTATTTCCAGGCTAGTTTATTATAATACTAGTAATATTAATTCCTCTATATCTCACAGATAAATAAAAGCCTAGATTACCCGTAATTACGAATTCCTAAAGTAAATTCGAGAGAAACCAATATCTATAAAATGTCTGAGTATATATATTATAGAGAATATTAAAAAGCATTTTACTAATTTTAATAAGTATAGAAGAAAATAAAGTATTTATATAAAGAATATATCTAATTTTAATAAGAATAGCTTCTAAATTAGAGTAGTAATAGAGAATATTATATATATATTACTAGATTATAAAGTAGTATATAATATTAATCTAAATAATCGAGAATTAGTTATAGTTATAGCTATAATTAATTATAGTAGAAAAAAGGTTCCTATATATATTATTTTCAAGAAAATATACTATTTTTATAGATATTTTCTATAAATACTTAATAATAGTATTGAATTTATATATTTTCTTACTAGTTTTATAAATAATTGTCTGGATTTATAATATCTTAAATACTTTATTAAGTACTATTCTTTTTTATAAACGGGTACTTATAGGATCTTAATTTTTAATAAGTATAATTCTTATTTATCTAATAAATTTTTATATTTTTACTAGAAAAATCGCATTTAATTATTTAGATTATTTATATATATAATTTACTTTCTTTAATTACTTAATATTATTATTTTCTAATTTTTAAAATACTAGTTTTAAAAAAAGCTTTATTAAGAGATTTTTAATAATATAGAAAAGTTTAATAAGATAGACTTCTTTATAATTTTCTAGAGGTTTTAAAATAGGATTTTTAAAAGCCGGTATATTATAATTTCTTTCTTTAAGAAAACTAGATTAATACTATAATATATATAGAGTTATATATAACTTAAGAGTATATAATAAACCTCGGATATCGCGGGTATTAATTAGAGAGATTAGAGGCCCTTTAACTTTATAACTAATTACTATTTATATTATAAGTATTAGGCTTATAAATTACTAATTATATATATATTATTAGGGCCTCCTATTTAGAGAGGGCTTCTCTAGACCTTATAAAAGAGACAGAAATTAGTTCTATACTAAATTTAATACTATAGTTTTATAACTTACTAATTTATTTTATTATCTTATTACTTACTAATAAATATCTTATAAGCTAATCTCTCTATTCTTAAAAAAAGTAGTTTAATAAGTAATTATATCTCGAAATCTATAAAATATATAATTCCTTACTAAAGTTATTTCTATAAAGGAAATTAACTAGATTAATCCTAATATAAGTAATAGTAAAGGCTTATCTAATACTTTTAATAGGGCCTCTTAGGAGCTTTTAAAAGCTAGTAATAATAACGGAAATAATTCCGGTAATAATTAAGATACCGAGATTAATATCCGAATTACTATTACCTAAGCTATAAAATAGGGCTTATATATTAAAGTCAAAGTACTTTAATAAAAGCAAGAATTAGTAGATATAATTAACTAATATATTCTATAATTAGAATAATATAAGAGTACTCTTAGAAATATCTTGTAATCCTCTTCTATATTGTCCTACGTTCGGACTACCCTAAGCGGTTGGCTCCCAGTACTCCCTGGAAAAAGCGGGTCACGTGAGGAACACCAGAATCTCTCCCTTCTAGGGAATCGCGCATCGGAACGTAATTACGTCCAAATCCTTAGGGCTTAGCTTAGGATAAGAGAGGAGAAGCTCAAGTACCTTTCTCTATATTTTAGTAGTTCTGGAATGCAAGGGGCTTTTATTACGATTTTTTAAAGCTCGGGAGGGGGCGAGAGAAATTCTTAAGGCACTGGCTAGCTCTCGGGGCTCCCTAAAAAATACAGGTCACGTAAGGAATACTAAAAAAAAAAAAGCTGGCCTCATATTACTCTTCTCTTCTTCTTCTCTTTATTACTTTTATATTTACTACTTTCCCTTTTACTTATATTATGGACCCTTCTTGCTTTTGTACTACCTGTAAGCAAAACCGGCCTGCTTCTGACTTTATTACAGAGCGAGGCAAGCAATATAAGACCTGTAATCACTATTGAGTTTATATTTTCCCCCTTTTCTGACTTAACTAACCTATTAATAGGCCCGGAATACTACTAATTATACCTAGCAACGCCCTGCCTTACAAGAACTCGATCCGAATACCCTCCCTATCTCCCGGCAACGACGACGGTCTATTACGGATGTCTCTGCGGACGAGCCAGCCCCACGGCGCCAGCGACGGATCCGTTAACCGTCCATTGCGGCCCCAGTTAATATCTTGGAGGATCCTCCTGCGGACCTACCTATTATACGGCCTCTTGGCTTCCTCTTATGCTTCCGGCCAGCTCCCGTATATACGACTAGTCCGCTTACGGGTCGCTATATAGCTTGCGGAGCCCTCTATTTTAGTCGTATAGACGATTACTTTGAGGCCTGTTATAAGAAGGGCGACGTAATACTTCCTTTAATCCGCGAGCCTCCTCTATACCTCTCTTACCTCTTTACGGGCAATAATCCGCTCTGCCGGGCCTTCCGGGCAAATATCCGGGTATATAATTATGCTTTTACCTTTACGTTAGTTAAGTATAAGAAGGATATACGAATCGACTTCTCCCGTAGGATCTAGTACTTTCAGATCTATGGCAAGCTCTTCCACTTCCAAGGCCCACTATAGCCCGCTTCATATACCGAATCCTCCTTTATATAGCTCTTCTTTTATAATCTGCTCTTTATAACTAATATACGGGCTACTAACTTCCCTTACTTAGATCATATGGTTCTTTTATAGCTTACGGATATACTTACGGATTATAATCCGTTTATTACGGTCTATAAGATAGCCCGTAAGCGTCTTGCAAGCCAGTAAACCGATTTCCGGATCTTACTTAACCCGCAAATGTACTTAATCCTCGAGTCGGGCGCTAATTATTATTATAAGAACCTCCTAATAAGTAACGAGATTACAGCCCTTATCCCGGACGAGTATACGGATACAAGCCGCCATAATCTAGTACTTACGGTCCGCAAGGCAGGCCGCAAGCGTCCGCAAATACATATAGTTAATATTATATACGTAGTATATATACCGCTCTACTATATCTTGCTCTTCCTATACGGCGACCCGGGCTAGTACTACGGTTTATAGTTATAGGACCGTAATAGGACCCGTTAGCAGATATGGCTCGAGTAGCGGGTTTTTTACCGGTACTATCTCTATATCTATCTAGCCTTCTTCCCGCTCTTTTATACTAGCCGCCTCTTTTAGTAGTATATTATTAATACATACGTTACCTGCAAGACTACCTCGCTTAACTGGCTCTACTTATACTAGCAGAATATCCGTACGGATATCTATATAGGACTTGCGGATACTCTAATCCGTAAGGACGTCCGTATAAGTAATATTAGCCGTTACTTTATCCTTCCGTCAAGCTTTACAGGCAGTAATCGCTTTATATAGTAGCTCTTTTAAGACTTAATAGCTATTATATAGTACTTTGGTAAGCTAAGCTTCTTTATTACCTTTATAGCTAACCTATACTAGCCTGAGATTATAGATTATCTCTTAAACGGGCAGCAAGCAATTAACCGTCCGGATCTTCTCTGCCGGGTCTTTATCCTAAAGATAAGAGAGCTCCTTACGGATCTCAAGAACTACCTTTTTGGACGGTATACGGGCCATGTCTATATAATCGAGTACCAGAAGTATAGCCTTCCGTATATATACCTGCTCTTATTTCTTAAGAGAGACGCCGTCTTCTTAATCCCTGATTTGGTTAATGAGGTTATTTATACCGAGCTCCTAGACCTATTATAGGATTCTATAGGCGAACTTATGGCCGTAGTTACTGGCCAGATATCTTACGGGCCGTATAGCCTTAATAATAATCCGAAAGCCCCGTATATAGTTCGTAAGATACCTATAGCCCCGCTTATATATTAGAAGAGATTTCCCAAAGCATTTATGGCTATAATAATTATCCGCAAGAATAGATATCCCGAGTACCGGTACCGGGATAATGGCCGTATGTTTACGGTCCGTAAACCAGGCTTTCCAGACCAGGAAGTCATCTATAATAACTACTGGATTATTCCGTATAACCCGTATTTTCTTTAGAAGTTCCGCTTATATATTAATATTAAGGTTTATATATCCGTATAAGTAATTAAGTATATCTATAAGTATATTTATAAGAAAACGGACCGTATAACTATTACTATCTCGGGAACGGATAATAAGATTACCCAGTATCTCTAGGCTCGGTATATAGGCCTTATAGAGGCTTTCTGGCACCTATTCGAGTACCTAATATACTAGGAGTTCTTCCCGGTTTAATACCTTGCAATCTACCTCCCTAGATAATATATGGTCTACTTTATAGCTGACCTCTTACCCGAGCAGATTACGGACCGGGCCATAAATACCTGCTTGACCTTAATAGCCTTCTTTGAGTATAATATAATATATAAGGACGGATACTAGTACCTATATTACGAGTTCCTATAATACTTTATATAGGTTACTAAGACCCGAATATAGAAGCGCTATAAGCAAGGGTATAGTATTAGCCATATTTACTATTATAGCCCAGTTTTGGGCAAGCGGTTCTATTTATGGCTTTTACTAACAATTATATACGGTCTGCGGTCCTTTAACAAGCTCTATTTAGTTAAGGGTATCCGTTATCCTATATACTATACTGCCTGTATTACCTGCGGCTTGGCAGAGAATAATTAGGAGTAATTCTAGTACTTTAATAAGACTATTTTATTAATAACCGGCCATAGTTTACAGACGCTCTTTCTTATAGATATCCGCTAGTAGCTAATTATAGATATATAAGTAATCTGGGACCGGTATAAGAAGCATTTCTGTAATAACTTGGCCCGTAAGCTAGCTATAACCCGTTAATTAATTTCCCGCTACCCTTGGTTAATCCTTACTATAATTACGGCCTCTTTTTGCTTGGTCTTAGCCTTACGGATCTCTAGTAGACGCTTACGGATATTGCCCTGCCTGAGAATACCTTTAACTAGACTATAAGTTACCATATGACTAATTTACGAGTCAATCATACCTATAAGATATTACTAGTAACCGTAATACAAGCCTAGCTAAACGTGAACTAGTACTCTTGCTTCTAGACAATTATAGCGGTAATTACGGACGATTCGCAGACGGCCTACTTCTACTTATAAGGCCCGGGCGGGACCGGTAAGATATTCCTTTATAAGACCCTCTGCTACTATTACTATAGCCAAGGTAAGATAGTCCTATATATAGTATTAACGGGTATTACGGCTCTCCTTTTCCCGGACAGACATATGTCTCACTCCTAGTTCCGGATCCCGCTCGAGTTCAATAAGTCATCCATAAGTATAATTACTAAGACAAGCCGGCTCGGGGCTCTCTTGTAATCTATAGACCTGATTATCTGGGACAAGGTACTCATATAATACAAGTACTGCTTTAAGGTAGTATACCGGCTAATAGTCGATTTACGGTCGGTTGCAGACAATATTCTCTTTAGAGAAGTACCCGTAATTCTCGGGAGGAACTTTACCCAGATCTTACTAGTAGTCCCATACGGTTTATAGGCCAATATGGTACGGGCCTGCTTATAGCAGACGTAGATCTGGCTATAGCTCTATTAGTTATTATTACGGATTAATATGCGGATCCGTAATAACCCGTCCGAGCAGGATTTTATAGACTGGATTAGTTATCTGCCATATGACCCGTCCTTAAATAGGCAGATTACGCTCCTGCTTTTTGTTCCATATACCCAGTTAGTTACGGACCTAATTAATTATATCTACCCGCAAGAACGACTCTTGCGGGCCCCGTATAACTACCGGGCCTTTAGCGGACGGGCAATCCTATTAACCCTAAATAATACGGTCCGCAAGCTTAACTAAATAATCCTGAATATGCTTCCTGGCCAGGAACAGACGTATTTTGTAGTAGATTCGGCCAATATAAACGAGGCGGATCCTAAAATCGCAGAATTACCTCTAGAGGTCTTGCAAAGTATCTATTTGCCGGGTCTATTCCTTTCTAAGCTATAACTCAAGATCGGTATACCCGTAATACTCTTGCGGAATCTCTATCCGTAGGAAGGGCTTTATAACGGGTTACGGATATTGATTTATAGTTTTGGGAGGTTCTCGATTCGCATATGGTTACTGGGTAGCGACTTTGACGGCCAATTACGGACGATTCCACGAATCAAGCTCTAGTTAACGGATCAGTAACTATCTTTTATACTCTCCCGTAAGTAGTTTCTACTTGCTTTATCCTTTGCAATAACTATTAATAAGTCGCAGGGCCAGTCATTTGAGGCAGTAGGAGTGGATTTACGGTCGCCGGTCTTTTCTTACGGCCAGTTCTATATGGTAGCCTTATGAGTAACCTTATAAGCAGGGCTTTGTATTCTTTTACCCCCTGATATAAACCGTACGAGTAATATAGTATACCCAGAAATATTACAGGGTCTTACTTAGCTTTTGACTTACTTACAGGCTATTCTCCTTCTTATACCGTCCGTAAAGGCCTTTACCAAGTCATATACCCCCTTTAATTCCAACCCTACTCGGGACAAGTTTAGGGCAAAATTATTAATTGGCCCCGGAGCTTATATAGGGCCGCCAATTAATAATTTTAGCAAAGCGGCCCTAAACTCGTTTACTATATCTTATAGAAACTTTATTTATAAATCTATCTTATTTCCCTTAGTAATTCTTATTAGGGAACTTCCTAAAATAAAATTAGAACTTACTTTCTTTCCTAATATAATAAGCTTTAAGAGTAATCTTAATACTATTTATTAGAAGCTATTATATAATATTCTAAAAATATATTTAGACTAAAAAAAGCTTTTTAAGATCCGAATATCTAATTTATATTATAGAAAGTTTCTTAAGAAATAAAGAATATTTATATTTTTCTAGAAAATAGTTTTTAGAACCTAATTTTAGACTTATAATAGATACTTTTCTAGAGTTAATTCTATTATAAGTACCTTTAGAAACGAATCTTATAATACTTAGAAGACTATAATAAAGCAAAGCCTATTATTATATAAGGTTTATTAGAAGTAATTTAAGACCTATTTGGCTAATATATTTTAAGTATTTTAAATTTATTAATAAAATACTTTTAAGAAACTCCGAGATCTTTATTAGAAAAATAGTAAGATAGTTACTAAATTATATATTTGGATAATTAGTCTTAAAGTTAACTAGAATCTATATTCTAAAAGAAACCGGATCTAGACTCTTAATACTATTTTATCTAATTATAAGACTTATTAGATATTTATATTTATTTTCTTAGGAAATAAGATAATATCTATTTCTAAATAGCTTAAGAAAGCTTAGAAAGTAAAATATATTACTTATTCTAAATTAAGAAAAGCAAAGATAGGAAAGTCTAATAAGAATAACTCTATTCCTAAAAATTCTAACTTAGTAAATTTTAATTTATAAGACTATTAAAAAAGGAAAAATAAGTTCTAAAAATTATATAAGAAATCCTTAAATAGTACTTTAGTTTCTTTAAGGCCTTAATAAAATACTAGTTCTATTTTAGATATAATTTATTAGACTTATAAATAAAAAGAATACTTTTTAGAAAATATAAAATATTTTAAATATACTAAATAGGCTTAATAGAATTCTAATAAAGCCAAAACTATAGAAGAATTAAGGTATTTATAAAAGCAGGTTAATATTATAGTTATAAAAAAGTACTTTAAGGGAAATTCTTCTAAGAAATAGGGAAAAAGAAAGGCCAAATCTTAAATATTAATAATTTTAGTTATAATAAAAAAGATATATTATTTTATATAACTATTTAAGTGAGATTAATATAGCCAGAAATAGGTATTTTAGAAATATATAATAGACTTAGTAATACTAGATTAGATTATAACTTCTTTAATAATAATTAGGCTTAAAGCTAGAACTTTATTACCTTAGCTAAATATAACTAAGAATTTATAACTTTTTATAAGAACTAATTTAAGGTTTATTAAGCCTATAATCTTAAAGTATTTATTATAGATAATTATAATAAAATATATTCTTTTAAGCTCCGGTTTTATAAATATAAGAATATTAGTTCTTATAGCCTTATCTTTAATATGAAATTTTATAAAATAATTCTTATATAATATATAGACTATATTAAGAAATAATAAATATATATACTTATATAATTTAATAATATTAAGATTCTAATACTAAAAGAATTTAGTAAGAAGCTTAATTAGTATTCTAAGCTAGTATCTTAAGTCTTATTCTTAACTAAAGGCAAATATAACTATCCTAAATAATAGGCTTTATATATTTATAATAATTACTAGATTTTTACTTTATTATATAATTCTAATAATACTAAATAGGAGTTTTTAATATAGTAAATTAATATTTTCTAGAAAGGGGCCTTAGAAATATTTATTTATTTCCGGAATAATAGATATAAAGATTTTTTAGAGGTTTTTAATTCTAATAAAGCTTTAGAACTTCCTAATCTTAATAATATTAAATACTTTATTAATATAGATAATATAGTTTTATATAGGCCTTTATATAATTTATTAGAGATCTAACTAGAAGTATTATATTTATATTTATAGAATATATTTTATAAATATTAAATAAGGCCTAATAAAAGCCTAGTAAGAGTATTTATTCTTTTTATTCCCAAGAAAAATAGAGAACTATATCTTTATATTAATTATTATAGACTTAATTAAGTTATAATTAAGAATTAATATTTGCTTTCTCTTATTAATAAGATTCTTAACTAGCTTTAAGAAACTAAGATTTTTATAAAGCTAGATTTTAAGAATATATATTATTAGATAAAAATTCATAAAAAATATAAGTAAAAAATAGCTTTTAGGACTTATTATAGCTATTTTAAATATCTTATAATATCTTTTAGGCTAGCTAATATACTAGCTATATTTTAAATATATATTAATACTATATTTATAAGGCTTTCAAATTATTTTATAATTATTTATTTAAATAATATTCTTATTTATTTCTAAAATAAAAATAAATACTATAATTATATTTATTAGATACTTATTAGACTATATAAAAATAACCTGTTTTATAAATTTAGTAAATATAAGTTTAATATTAAGGAAGTCGAATTTTTAGGCTTTTTTATTAGAATAAAAAATATTTATATAAATCCTAAATAAGTCTATAGTATTATTAAATAGCTAGAACTAGAATTATTCTATAATATTTAAATATTTCTTAGATTTACTAATTTCTATTATAGGTTTATTTATTATTATTCTTAGGTAATTATAAGCTTAATAGATTTTTTAAAAAAAATAAAAAAGAGCCAGAAATCCGGTTTCTTTATATAAATAAATAAAGTAACTAAAAGCTTTAAAACTTTAAAAAAAGCTTTTATTATAATATTTATTCTAGTTTATTTTAATTTTTCTAAGAAGATTTATATTAAAACTAATATATTAAAATTTATAATTATTAGTATTATTTTATAATAAGTTAATCTTAGTAATAGCCCGAAAAAAATACTAGTATCTAGTAATATTCTAGTTCCGGAAACTTTCTAGAGCTAAATATAATTATAATACTTATAATAGGAAGCTATTTATAATTATTAAAGCCTTTAAGTATTAGTACTATTACTTTAAAGAATCCAGGTTTATAATTAAGATTATTATAGACTATAATAATCTCTAATACTTTATAGAAATAAAGTATTTAGAAAGCTATTAAATATATTAAGTAATATATCTTATAATATATAATTTTAATATTATTTATTATAAAGATATCTCAAATCTAGTAAATAAATCTAGTAAAAGACCTAATTATAAAAAAGGTTCTATTAATATAATTTAGCTTTTAATTTTTTAGAATAAGCTAAAAAAAGCTTTTATAATTATAATTTAGAGGTTCTTATAAATATCTAAAAAGTTCTTTCTTTAAAATAGGTATTATTTAATATTTATTATATTTATAATAACTAAAAAGAAATATTTATTATAAAATAAATAAATAAATAATTTTATAAATTCCTTAATTATAGAATTAGTTAAGAAATAAGATATAGGAAAATACTTTAAAGGCTTTATTATTATAGCTAAGATAATAAAAGTATTTATAATTATATTACTTAATAAAACTAAAGACTTTTTAATTTCTCGAGTTTTTAAATTAAATAATTATAAATACCTAATTCCCTATATATAAATATATATATTTATTAAAAGAGCTATATTATTAAAAGAACTATAATACTAGTTCCTTTATCTAAATCTCTTCTAAATATTATCTAAATAATTTAGAAAAATAATTCTTAATATTAGAATATTATAAAATAGAGATTTAGTAAGAAAAATACTAAAAGAAAAGAAATCTAGAAAAATAATTCGGGCCTATTTAGGTATTATTTAAGAATTATTATATCTAATAATTCTGCTTTATATTAAGAAGTTATAAAGCTTTATTATAATAATCTAATAACTAGATATTATAAAATAGAAAAAACTCTTAAGTTTTTTAAAAGGTTCTAATATTAGAAAAATATAGAAAAAGATATTTATAATTATTATTAAGAATATAATATTTATTAGAGAATTAAGATAAAAAGATATTTATTATATAATTTACTTAGTAGTTTATTATAGCCTAAAAAATCCTAGAATAAGATTTCTATAAATTTTATTATAGGTTTACTATTATATAAGAACCTAGTAAGAGATTCCGATTTTAATATAATTCTTATAATTATTAATTAGTATTCTAAAATAATAAGATATATTATATATTATAAGATTATTAATTTTCTAAAGCTTATTAAAATTATATAAGAATATATTTTCTTAATTTTTGGCTTCTTTAATAGAATTATTTCTAATTAAGAAATAGTATTTACTAGCTAGTTCTAGTTTACTTTTTATTTTTACTTAATATATAAATAGTATTTAAGTATAGCTTATTATTCTTAGATAAATAATTAAATAAAAAAATAGAACTAGGCCCTAAAATATTACCTAAAATATTATTATAATACCTAAAAAAAATAACTAATTTAAGAAATTATTTTTTATGAAATTTATATATAATAACTTAAAATATTAGATTTTATAAAATATATTTTTTTATATATATTATAAATATTACTTTTAACTTTTATAAAATCCTAAAAATAGAATTATAAAAAAGATATTAGCTATATATAAAAGACTAGAAATTCTTAAAATAAAATAAAAAAAGCTTAAGAATTTATAATATTATATATAAAATAACTAGAAAACCTATTATAATAAATACTAATTAGCTAAATACTATTTTAAAGAAGCCTAAATAATATTATTAAGAAGAAATATTAAACTTAAAATAGGAAAGCTTAAACTAAAATTTATAAATCTATTTAAGATTTTTAAATATATTAGTAATTTAATATATAAATTAAATTTATTAAATATATATAATTATTTATATTTAATTTTTTATATTTTTTTTTTAAAAAATATATAATAAAAAAGAATTAGAAATTATATTTATATTTTTTTAAAGAATTTCTAGAATTAGTAAATAATAATAAAGAATAAAAATAAAAAATAGAAGCTATTATTAATTATTAATAAAATAATAGAAATAAGAAATAATAATATTTAATTAAATAAAAAGCCTAGTTTAAAGATTATAATATCTAGTTATTTACTTTTTTTAATCTTAAAAATTCTAAGAAACTTTTGAAATTATATAATTAAAATTATAATTTAAAATCCAAAATTATTTTTTAATAATTTCTTAAAATTAAAAAGAATTCTAGATTACTAAAAAAAAAACTATTTAAAAGAAAAAGAAAATCTAGATAATTAAAAAAAGATCTAAAATAATAATAGAAATATTTTTTCTCTAGATTTTTTTATTTATAAAGGCTTTCTAGAATTTTATTAAGGCTTATAAGAATTATATTTAAATTATTAGAAAAAAGTTTAAAATTAAGAAAAATTTATTATAAATAAACTAGCTATAAGTATCTTAAATAAATAAACTCTAATCCTTATAAATTTCTAATTCCTAAAGTAAGAATACTAAATACTAGCTTTATTTAGAACTTAATAAAGAATTAGCTAATACTTTCTAGAATTTACTTATTTCTTAATAAAATATAATTATATTATAATAATATTAGTATTAAGAATATTAAAAAAAGTAAATAAGGAACTTATAATAGCTATATATATTTTATAAAAGACCCGAATTTCTAAAATTAGGTCCTAAATAGTTATAAGTATTATATTATTAGTATTTAAAATACTAATAATAAACTATTTAGTAATCTTAATAATAAGTTTAGTAATAAGATTAATATCTTAAAAATAAACTTTATAATATTCTTTTAAGGAATTAATAAATATTTAAATATATTAGAAAAAACTTATTTTTAAGATATTAACTTAAATAATAATATTATTTATTTTATTAAAATAAAAAAAAGAATTCCGAAGCTTATTAGTATTTTTTTAGTTTTTAAAAATCTAATTAATAGTATTATTCTTATTAATATAATATTATTTAGGATATATTTTAAGAAATTTCTTAAAAATTATAATAATATTTTTCTAGAATTAATAAATCTCTAATAAATAATAAGAAATCTGAAATAATATTAGCTTTAATAAATATTAAAGCTAAAGAACTTATTAATATATAAGACTTAAAATTCTTATTATAATAGTTATAATTCTTTTTACTAAATACTATAATATATAAGATAAAGAAATTAATAAATAAATACTTGAAATATTTCAAGTATTTACTAATAATAAGAAAAAAAGCTATAAGATTATTTTTATATTTATTATTATATAAATAAATAATAAAATTAGAAGAAAATATTATAAAATTAATTAAAAATAATTAAAGAAAACTTAGAAAAAAGTAAAAAAAGAAATTAGAAAATAATAATAAAAAAAGTTATTATATATATAATTATTAGAAAGAAAAAGAATATATAATAATATAAAGAAGTTCTTTTATAAAAATAGAAAATTACCTAAATTAATTACTAGTTTTTATATTAGTTCTAATTAGAAACTAGTATAACTAATTAATATATATTTCTAGAAGCCTATAAATAATCTCTAGAACTTTAGAAATATTTATATAAGTTTCTTATATAAATATTTATTAAATTCTTTTTATATAGCTATTTAGATTATTCTAATATAAGATCTAATAAATAATATTAATTTTATAGAATAATACTTTAGTATTTTAGATTAAGCTAATTAGAATACTTAGATCCTAAATAAAATTATAATTACTAGCTAGTTCTTATATTATAATATATATAGAATTATATATAATTTAAGAATATATAATAAACCTTAAATATTATAAGTATTAATTAGGGAAATTAGTAGTTCTTTAATATTCTAACTAATTATTATTTATATTATATATATTAGGCTTATAAATTACTAATTATATATATATTATTAGGGCCTCTTATTTAGAGAAGGCTTCCCTAGACCTTATAGGAGAAATAGAAATTAGTTTTATACTAAATTTAATATTATAGTTTTATAACTTACTAATTTATTTTATTATCTTATTACTTACTAATAAATACCTTATAAGCTAATTTCTCTATTCTTAAAAAAAATAGTTTAATAAGTAATTATATCTCGAAATCTATAAAATATATAATTTCTTACTAGAGCTATTTTTATAGAGAAAGTTAAATAAATTAATTCTAATATAAGTAATAATAAAGGCTTATCTAATACTTTTAATAGGGCCTCTTAGGAGCCTCCGAGAGCTAGTAATAATAATATAAATAATTCCGGTAATAATTAAGATACCAAGATTAATACCTAAGTTATTATTACCTAAGCTATAAAATAGGGCTTATATATTAAAGTTAAAGTACTCTAATAAAAGCAAGAATTAGTAAATATAATTAACTAATATATTCTATAGTTAGAATAATATAAGAGTATTTTTAGGAATATCTTATAATTTACTATATCTTATAGAAACTCTATTTATAAGTTTATCTTATTTTCTTTAATAATTCTTATTAGAGAATTTCCTAAAATAGAATTAGAACTTACTTTTTTTCCTAATATAATAAGCTTTAAGAGTAATCTTAATACTATTTATTAGAAGCTACTATATAATATCCTAAAGATATATTTAAACTAAGAAAAGCTTCTTAAGATTTAAATACCTGACTTATATTATAGAAAGTTTTTTAAGAAATAAAAAATATTTATATTTTTCTAGAAAGTAATTTTTAGAACCTAATTTTAGACTTATAATAAATATTTTTCTAGAATTAACTTTATTATAAGTACCCTTAGGAACGAACTTTATAATACTTAAGAGGCTATAATAAAGTAAAGTCTATTATTATATAAGGTTTATTAGGAGTAATTTAAGGCCTATTTAGCTAATATATTTTAAGTATCTTAAATTTATTAATAAGATATCTTTAAAGAACTTCGAGATCTTTATTAGAAAAATAATAAGATAATTACTAAATTATATATTTGAATAATTAGTCTCGAAATTAACTAGAACCTATATCCTAAGAAAGACCGGATCCGGACTCTTAATATTACTTTATCTAATTATAAGATTTATTAGATACTTATATTTGTTTTTTTAGAAAATAAGGTAATATTTATTTTCGAGTAATTTAAGAAAGCTTAAAAAATAAAGTATATTACTTATTCTAAATTAAGAAAAGTAAAAATAGGGAAGTTTAATAAGAGTAACTTTATTCCTAAAGACTCTAACTTAGTAAATTCTAATTTATAAGGCTATTAAAAAAAGAAGAATAAGTTTCGAAAATTATATAAGAAATTTTTAAATAATACTTTAGCTTTTTTAAGGCCTTAATAAAATACTAGTTTTATTTTAGATATAGTTTATTAAACTTATAAATAGAAAGAATACTTCTTAGGAAATATAAAATATTCTAAATATACTAAATAGGCTTAGTAGAACTCTAATAAGACTAAAACTATAAAAGAGTTAAGGTATTTATAAAAGCAAGTTAATACTATAGCTATAAAGAAATATTCTAGAGAAAACTTTCTTAAGAAATAAAGAAAAGAAAAGGCTAAATCTTAAATATTAATAATTTTAGCTATAATAAAAAAGGCATATTACTTTATATAATTATTTAAATAAGATTAATATAGCTAGAAATAAGTATTTTAGAAATATATAATAAACTCAGTAATACTAGATTAGATTATAATTTCCTTAATAATAATTAGGCTTAAAGCTAGGGCTTTATTACCTTAGCTAAATATAATTAAGAATTTGTAATCTTTTATAGAAACTAATTTAAGATTTATTAAGCCTATAATCTTAAGATATTTATTATAGATAATTATAATAAGATATATTTTTTTAAGCTCTAGTTCTATAAATATAAGAATATTAGTTCTTATAGCCTTATCTTTAGTATAGAATTTTATAAAGTAATTCTTATATAATATATAAATTATATTAAGAAATAATAGATATATATATCTATATAGCCTAATAATATTAAGATCCTAATACTAAAAGAATTTAGTAAGAAGCTTAACTAGTATCCTAAGCTAGTATTTTAAGTCTTATTCTTAACTAAAGGCAAATATAATTATCCTAGATAATAGGCTTTATATATTTATAATAGTTATTAGGTCTTTACTTTATTATATAATTCTAATAATACTAAATAAGAGTTTTTAATATAATAAATTAATATCTTTTAGAAAAAGGCCTTAGAAATATCTATTTATTTCCGGAATAATAAATATAAAGACTTCTTAGAGATTTTTAATCCTAATAAAGCTTTAGAACTTCCTAATCTTAGTAGTATTAAATACTTTATTAATATAAATAATACGGTCCTATATAAGCCTTTATATAATTTATTAGAAACCTAACTAGAAATATTATATTTATATTTATAGAATATACTTTATAAATATTAGATAAGGCCTAGTAAAAGCCTAATAGAAATACTTATTCTTTTTATTTCTAAGAAAAATAAAGAACTATATTTTTATATTAATTATTATAGACTTAACTAAGTTATAATTAAGAATTAGTATTTGCTTTCTCTTATTAATAAGATTCTTAACTAGTTCTAAAAAGCTAAGATTTTTATAAAGCTAGATCTTAAAAATATATATTATTAGATAAGAATTTATAAAGAATATAAATAAAAAACGGCTTTTAGAACCTACTATAACTATTTTAAATATCTTATAATACTTTTTAGGCTAGCTAATATACTAGTTATATTTTAAATATATATTAATACTATACTTATAGGGCTTCTAAATTATTTTATAATTATTTATTTAGATAATATTTTTATTTATTTTTAAAATAAGAATAAATACTATAATTATATTTATTAGATATTTATTAGGCTATATAAAAATAACCTGTTTTATAAACTTAATAAATATAAGTTTAATATTAAGGAAATTAAATTTTTGGGCTTTCTTATTAGAATAGAAAGTATTTATATAAATCCTAAATAAGTCTATAGTATTATTAAATAGCTAGAACTAGAATTATTCTATAATATTTAAATATTTCTTAGATTTACTAATTTCTATTATAGGTTTATTTATTATTATTCTTAGGTAATTATAAGCTTAATAGATTTTTTAAAAAAAATAAAAAAGAGCCAGAAATCCGGTTTCTTTATATAAATAAATAAAGTAACTAAAAGCTTTAAAACTTTAAAAAAAGCTTTTATTATAATATTTATTCTAGTTTATTTTAATTTTTCTAAGAAGATTTATATTAAAACTAATATATTAAAATTTATAATTATTAGTATTATTTTATAATAAGTTAATCTTAGTAATAGCCCGAAAAAAATACTAGTATCTAGTAATATTCTAGTTCCGGAAACTTTCTAGAGCTAAATATAATTATAATACTTATAATAGGAAGCTATTTATAATTATTAAAGCCTTTAAGTATTAGTACTATTACTTTAAAGAATCCAGGTTTATAATTAAGATTATTATAGACTATAATAATCTCTAATACTTTATAGAAATAAAGTATTTAGAAAGCTATTAAATATATTAAGTAATATATCTTATAATATATAATTTTAATATTATTTATTATAAAGATATCTCAAATCTAGTAAATAAATCTAATAAAAGACCTAATTATAAAAAAGGTCCTATTAATATAACTTGGCTTCTGATTTTTTAGAATAAATTAAAAAAAGCTTTTATAATTATAATTTAGAAGTTCTTATAAATATCTAAAGAGTTTTCTCTTTAAAATAAGTATTATTTGATATTTATTATATTTATAATAACTAAAGAGAAATATTTATTATAAGATAAATAAATAAATAATCTTATAAATCCCTTAATTATAGAATTAGTTAAGAAATAAGATATAGGAAAATATCTTAAAGGCTCTATTATTATAGCTAAGATAATAGAAATATCTATAACTATATTACTTAATAAAACTAAAGACTTCTTAGTTTCTCGAGTTTTTAAATTAGATAATTATAAATATCTAATTCCCTATATATAGATATATATAGCTATTAAAAGAGCTATAATACTAGTTCCTTTATCTAAATCTCTTCTAGATATTATCTAGGTAGCTTAGAGAAATAATTCTTAATATTAGAATATTATAAAGTAAAGGCTTAGTAAGAAAGATATTAAGGGAAAGGAAATCTGGAAAAATAATTTGGGCTTATTTAAATACTATTTAAGAATTATTATATCTAATAATCCCGCTTTATATTAAGAAGTTATAAAGCTTTATTATAATAATCTAATAGCTAGATATTATAGAATAAAAAAAACTCTTAAGCTTTTTAGAAAGTTCTAGTATTAGAAGAATATAAAAGAAGATATTTATAATTATTATTAAAAATATAATATTTACTAGAAAATTAAGATAAAGAGGTATTTATTATATAATTTATTTAGTAATTTACTATAGCTTAAAAAATCTTAGAATAAAATTTCTATGAATTTTATTATAGGTTTATTATTATATAAGAATTTAATAAGAAATCCCGATTTTAATATAATTCTTATAATTATTAACTAGTACTTTAAAATAATAAAATATATTATATATTATAAGATTATTAATTCTCTAGAGCTTACTAAGATTATATAAAAATATGTTTTTTTAATCTTTAGCTTCTTTAATAGAATTATTTCTAATTAAGAAATAGTATTTATTAACTAGTTCTAGTTTATTTTTTGCTTTTATTTAATATATAAATAGTATTTAAGTATAGCTTATTATTCTTAAATAAATAATTAAATAAAAAAATAAAATTAGGCCTTAGAATATTATCTGAGATATTATTATAATATTTAAAAAAATAACTAGTTTAAAAAGTTATTTTTTATAAAATTTATATATAATAACTTAAAATATTAGGTTTTATAAAATATATTTTTCTATATATATTATAAATACTATTCTTAATTTCTATAAAATCCTAAAAATAGAATTATAAGAAAAGTACTAGCTATATATAAAAGACTAGAAATTCTTAAAGTAAAATAGAAAAAGCTTAAGGATTTATAATATTATATATAAAATAATTAGGAAACCTATTATAATAAATACTAATTAGTTAAATACTATTTTAAAAAAGCCTAAATAATATTATTAATAAGAAATATTAAACTTAAGATAAGAAAGCTTAAGCTAAAATTTATAAGTTTATTTAAGATTTTTAAATATATTAGTAATTTAATATATAAGTTAGAATTACTAAATATATATAATTATTTATATTTAACTTTCTATATTTTTTTCTTTAAAAAATATATAATAAAAAAAAATTAGAAACTATATTTATATTTTTTTTTTAGAAAACTTCCGGAATTAGTAAATAATAATAAAAAATAAGAATAGAAAATAAAAGTTATTATTAATTATTAATAAAATAATAAAAGTAAGAAGTAATAATATTTAATTAAATAAAAAGCCTAGCCTAAAGATTATAATATCTAGTTATTTATTTTCTCTAATCTTAAAAATTTTAAGAAACTTCTGAAATTATATAATTAAAACTATAATTTAGAATTCAAAACTATTTTTTAATAATTTCTTAAAATTAAAAAGAATTCTAAACTACTAAGAAAAAGGCTATTTAAAAAAAAAAAAGAATCTAAATAGCTAAGAAAAGATCCGGAATAATAATAGAGATACTTTTTTTCTAGTATTACAAGTACAAGATCTAGGGCCTGGAAGGCATAGTTAGACTGTCTCTATTTCAATAATTCAAAGCTAAAGAGAGAAGAGGATCCCAAAGAAGCCTCGGATCTAAATAATTATAAGCTATATACGGGCCCATATACTAGCTTAAGCTCGGGATTACATATAATAATCAGGTAACTATAGATGCCTTATTCAGATACCAGATACCTCTCTAGCTCTAGTCTAACTCCTACTAGTACCGTATATTATAATAACCGTAATATCTAGGTTTTTTATTTATAAAGATTTTCTAGAATTTTATTAAGGCTTATAAGAATTATATTTAAATTATTAGAAAAAGGTTTAGGATTAAGAAAGATTTATTATAAATAGACTAGTTATAAATATCTTAAATAAATAAACTTTAATTCTTATAAATTTCTAATTTCTAAAATAAGAATATTAAATACTAGCTTTATTTAGGACTTAATAAAGAATTAGCTAATACTTTCCGAAATCCGCTTATTTCTTAATAGAATATAATTATATTATAATAATATTAGTATTAAAAATATTAAGAAAAATAAATAAAGAATTTATAATAGCTATATATATCTTATAAAAGGCCCGAATTTCTAAAGTTAGATCCTAAATAGCTATAAGTATTATATTATTAGTATTTAAAATACTAGTAATAAATTACTTAGTAATCTTAATAATAAGCTTAGTAATAAGATTAATATCTTAAAAATAAATATTATAATATTTTTTTAAGAAATTAGTAAGTATTTAAATATATTAGAAAAAACTTATTTTTAAAATACTAATTTAAGTAATATTATTATTTGCCTTATTAAAATAGGAAAAAGAATTCTAAAGCTTATTAGTATTTTTCTAATCTTTAAAAACCTAATTAATAGTATTATTCTTATTAATATAATATTATTTAGAATATATTTTAAGAAATTTCTTAAAGATTATAATAGTATTTTCCTAGAACTAGTAAGCCTCTAATAAGTAATAAGAAATCTGAAATTATATTAGTTTTAATAAATATTAAAATTAAAGAACTTACTAATATATAAGATTTAGAACCCTTATTATAATAGTTATAATTTTTCTTATTAGGTATTATAATATATAAAATAAAGAAATTAATAAGTAAATACTTGAAATATTTCAAGTATTTACTAGTAATAGGAAAGAAAGCTATAAGATTACTTTTATATTTATTATTATAAAGGCAAATAATAAAGCTAGAAGAAAATATTATAGAATTAATTAAAAATAATTAAAGAAGGCTTAGAGAAAAATAAAAAAAGAGGCTAAAAAATAATAATAAAAAAGTTATTATATATATAATTATTAGAAAGGAAAAGAGTATATAGTAATATAAAAAGGTTCTTTTATAGAGATAAAGAACTATCTGAATTAACTACTAGTTTTTATACTAGTTCTAATTAGAAACTAGTATAACTAATTAATATATATTTCCAGGAACCTATAAATAATTTCTAGGATCTCAGAAATATTTATATAAATTTCTTATATAAATATTTATTAAATTCTTTCTATATAGCTATTTAGATTATTCTAATACGAGATCTAATAAGTAGTATTAATTTTATAGAATAGTACCTTAGTATTTTAGATTAAGCTAATTAGAATACTCAGATTCTAAATAAAATTATAATTACTAGCTAGCCCTTATATCTGGGGTATAATTACCTTTCTTTTTCACTTACTTAGCCCTAATCTAATTAGATAATTTTTATATCTATTATCTAGATTATATTAGTAAAACTATTTCCTAAGATACTAGAAGTTTATATTAAATAAATAAATAATTAATTAAATATTTACTAGAATAAATTAATAGATCTTAGGAACAAGATCCTAGAAAAGAGATATAATTATAATATATATAGGATTATATATAACTTAAGGGCATATAATAAACGTCGGATATTATAAATATTAATTAGAAAGATTAGTAGCCCTTTAATATCCTAATTAATTACTATTTATATTATATATATTAGGCTTATAAATTACTAATTATATATATACTATTAAGGCCTCCTATTTAGAGGGGGCTTCCCTGAACCTTATAGGAGAGACAGAGATTAGTTCTATACTAAATTTAATACTATAGTTTTATAATTCACTAATTTATTCTATTATTTTATTACCTACTAATAAATACCTTATATATATCTGGGGTATAATTATTCTTTCTTCTCGCTTATTTAGCTCTAATTTAATTAGACGATTTTTATGTCTATTATTTAGATTATATTAGTAAAATTACTTCCTAAGATACTAGAAGTTTACCTTAATTAAATAAATAATTAATTAAATATTTACTAGAATAGATTAATAAATCTTGGGAATAAGATCCTAGAAAGAGGATATAGTTATAATATATATAGGGTCGCACGTGACTTAAGAGTATATAATAAACCTCGGATATTACAAGTATTAATTAGGGAGATTAGAGGCCCTTTAACTTTATAACTAATTACTATTTATATTATAAGTATTAGGCTTATAAATTACTAATTATATATATGTTATTAGGGCCTCCTATTTAAAGGGGGCTTCTCTGGACCTTATAGGAGGAATAGAGATTAGTTCTATACTAAATTTAATACTATGGTTTCATAACTTACTAATTTATTCTATTATCTTATTACTTACTAATAAATACCTTATAAATACTTCTTAACTTACTTAGAGTTCTATAGAAAATAAAGAAGTATAAAGAGCTTTTAAAGTATCTATAAACTCTAATTCCTCTTCTATAATACTCTTTATTAATTTTACTTTCTTCTCTTGGTTTTACTACCCTACTATCCCGTACTCCTATTTATAAAGACTAGGCAGATTAGCCTATACTATTAATATTATATATATGAAAACGAGGTATTAATTATATTAAAAATCATATAATATAATTAATAAATAGTATACCTATTACTTCTTTGGTTTTACGTATATAAGAGAAGGTAGAAGCGGTATTAGAGAGGTTAATTTTAGCTAGTACTCTTGCTAGATAAAGGGTACTAGATCTGGGCCTTGCGGAGAAAAAGTATTTAGCTAGAAAAGAAGGAGCTAGTAAGATTATTCAGAAATATAGGGAGATTACTATAGAGCAAGGAAGAAATAATATTGAGGCAGATAATGAGGATAAAGCTCGGATAGTTAATATAAGGCATGCTAGGCTAAGTAAGCCTTGGAGAAATAAGTATAAAAAAATAATATAAAGGTTTGAAGCTAATTACTAGAACGTAATTAATTGGAAAATGAAGGCTACTGATTACGATTTATGGGAAAAATAGGGGTTGTGGTGGGCTAAAACTCCATGGTTCTATGTATATAGGGAAAAATTTGCGTATTGCTGGTTTTTACGTATTGCCCTCCCTCACCTGGTAAGCGTGCTAAGCGAGAACCAGGTGAGCCCGGCCGAACGAGTACACTCTCTCTGGTGTAATAGGCGCCACAAACACTGCGGTGGAGCGCGGAATCCCAGAAATAGCAATTTCCGCCGGCTACGGGGTCTGAACTTCATGCTACCAAACAAACGTAACCACTGCAGCTGGTCTCAAAGATTCCGCCACCTACACGGGCGGGGTGGCGGCCAATCTCTCACAACAACTCATCACCAATGCCAAAAGCGGTGCTATCCTCCATCTAGCCTATGGCGTGAGCGTGGACATGCCGCTCATCACCTCCGTTACCAGGAACTCGTGCACAAACCAACCATTCATCCACGCACACCTCACAGGCGGCGCAGACGTCGACAGCGCAGCGTACAACGCCACAATAGGCTCTCCGCCTGTGTCAATGTCACCCCAGCAGGCACAAATCAATGCATCAACGGCGACTGCTCCTTGCCATGCGAGATCACCATTTTGTCCTTGGATACCAGTCTTCAGTCTCGGTCTTCACAGTCGAATACGATGCACCGTGTAATACCATTCTTCTTCCGACGTGCGGGTTTTGCTGGAGCAGCTGGTGCAGTACGCTAATTTTTCGAGGCTGGTTGGAGGCTCGAATGGGACGACGACTGTGTTCGGGATTCGATGAGTGGTGGGAATGGGACTGTGACGACGAGCCTACGCCGAGTGTGACGTATACGAGCCCGAGCGCCAATTCTGCTGGGTTTGCTGAGGTGCGGTGAGTTGCGCCAGCGCCGGCGTTGGTGTTGCTGTTGTGTTGTATATTTGGGTCGTGTAAGGAGGGATTGTGTTTTGGTGTTTGGATGACTTGAGAACGAAAAGTAGGAGATAGAAGATGAGTTGTATATCGCCTTGTAGATAGACTGTGCAAGACTTGAACTTCATAAAAGTTACAATGCCATGCCTCTTTGTCGTTGCGCTGCGTAGTGACTGGCTTGAAGCGTTGGCAAGCCAGTAGACAGCCCCTTTCCCCTCGCTTAAAGTTTTAGGGGCTCATGGGGCTCATGCTCTCTCTCGAATTCCAAGTACATGTATTTCAATCAGCGCATTTTCTACCAACAAAATTTTATGGCGCTATTGCCGAGGCCCTACGCACTTTTCTACCACTTCATCCTTGCGCAAACCAAAAATCTCCAAGAAGCTCACGTTAACATCCTCTCAGAAAAACACTCAATGCAGCGGAAGCGAGACTTGATCTCGTGACCAGCGCAACCTGGTGAATCAGGACAATAAGGATTCACCAGTTGTACGGGGCAGTAGGCGTGAGCATTGTGCTGAATCCTCCTGAAGTAAGTCCTATCAAGGAAATTATGGGCGTTCGGCCAACAGGTTTATGTGTTGCTGCGTTTCCTTTCAGCTTTAGACGGATTCTGGGCTGGCTTGCAGTTGGCTCGATGCGAAAGGTATGAGCATGTGAAGCATCGGCGGAAAGCGGGTGCGTGGCGGAGACGAAGGCATCTGCCAGCTGGCGATGTGAGAAGAAGTGAGAAGGAAAGGGGGGAAAACCAAAAGTGAGCTCCTCTATTTCCTTAAATCAGCGCATATCATAGGACTAGTGCAGGGAAGGCCTCGGCAGCCTATTTCAAATACTGTTACTTTGCTAGTCACACTAACTAAGCTTTGTTATAGGAGATACTCTAGTTCACCTCTCAATATTCTCTAGGTCGTTATCTTTCGCGACCTGTTTTTGGACGTATTGTCGCACGAGTAAGTGGAGTATTATACGATGTCACTTGCAACCGCTCCTTCGCATGTTGATGAGACCCTCCACTTTTCTTTACTTGCTCATTGAGGAAGCACTTTCCGCGTTGGCCACCTCTCGATCGTACTTGCTGTGGCGGAGTTCAATCCTTCCTTGACATGATATGTGGCTCTCACTAGAAGGAAAAGAACGAGTGTGCCCCTATGAGGTAGAATTTTGATAGTACGACCTTCCTTACTTGATCCCAAGAACATGCTCGCTAAGGGATCGGACGTTGTCCTCGCCTTTCCATACCCATGTCACCTTCTCAGAGAAGTGAACACACTAACCAAGTCCAGCTCCAGCGAGTTATCTAATCCTCGGCAGCATATGCTTGAAAAGATCCGGCACAAATGCGCCTCCCTCTTCAATCAGATCCGTAAATGCTTTGCTTTTCGACATCGCGTCCACATTGGCAGCAATATATCGGCAAATCAGTTTCCTCAGGTCATCGATTCCAGTTTCCAGATGGGGAGTCTCGGAGTATCCGTAGCGCGCAAGCTCAACGATGTCAGGAACCTCTTCCACATCAAGTTTAAGCATATTGAGGTTCTCGTGTAGTTTGTAAAGCGTCAGGACTTTCAAGCTTTCTACGCCCCATTTGTCGGCTAGGACATAGAGTGACGTGTGACTGAGCAGGGACTCGAAGATGTGGTATCGGGATCCTTTGATCATTACAGGATGGCAGGAATCTGCAAACTTGGATCGAGGTTGGAGGAGAGGATATGTGAGAGACTTGAAGGGCGTATACGTTGTCTCTTGTGGAGTCAGATCATGCTTGAATCCTTTCTTCTTGACAGTCTTCTTGGTAGACGAAGAGCCCCAATCAAATTCGATATCCTGGGCGCCTGGCTGAATGTCTACAGGTACCTCCTCCCTTTGATTGTTGACAGCTTGATTGATCACAACCATCTGTGGCACCGAATAGTCTCCCGTGTAGGCAAATTGTGCGAATCGAACGAAAGTTTTTTCGTCGACGTCTTTCCAAGAAGCCAGACCGTTCATGCTTTCTGACATCTTCCCTCGCATCAATATATTCAACGCAGCGGACTGATTTGCGATTGCTTCTTCATGTACTGCAATCTCAATTTCATCCGGTCCAATGAGGAATTTGAAAGGGCGAGAAAGTAGCATTCTGAGTAGCTTAGTGGATGTTCGGTAAAGGTGCATGTAAACCAGGCAACATTTAGACCTTCTTGCATAAACAGGGAGTCTTGCTGGAGCGGGCCGTCGGCTTAAAGAAAAGCCCGAGTTACATTGCATACTCCGGATCTGGTCCCAATGGAAGCCTCCCTTGGGGTCGTTAGGAAATTCGAACTGGTAGAGGGGATTGTCCATCGGTTCATAGTCCGTCTTTCCAGGACGCCGAACATTGAGTCATGAGGACGACTGGGATCCCGTACGTGTGCTGCTCTTGGTCGACCAACTTTTCACGGGGCAGCAAAGAGTGAAAATACGGGATACGGAATTTTGGCAGAACGGTATGCTCCTGGCCTAACACTTTAGCAATCTCCGCTGCGTGTAAGTACAAGGCTTGCTACATCAATCTCGTTAGTTTCTCTATTTTAGGAGTCCTAAGTAATTCATACCTCGAATTGTGCAAGATAAACGCGGTGCCACGTGGGAAATAGGACGGAACCATAGGCACAGTAACCTGCCCCACGTTTGTTCAGGGGCTCCCCTGTTGGCGTGTATGGGACATTTTCGACTCCGTCCCAGGGCCGGTACGGTTGACTGTAGATATCAGAAATTTCATATTAGGAGAATGGCTGGGACAAGATGTCATCCTTCGTGAAAGCTTCAAGAGCCAGAAAGTACAAGTTGGCTAGGTCGGCAACCGCCAGGAAATCATCGATCTTCAGGCGTAGCGCTTGGATGCTGCCATCTGTTGGAATCAGACCAATGGCCAAACACTTATCTTGGGCAGCCTGTAGTGCGACCGTGTCGACAGACATGGTGAGGCTCTTTTTGAATTACTGGCAACGAGACTGAACGCTTGACCAAAAGTTTCTTGAGAAGATTTGACAAAGTGAAGATTGGAAGTATCCTGATAGAAAAAGGACCGTTGTATCGAAGGAGTCAAGGAGGTCTCACATATAGATATCTTTTCAGCCATCTCCTGCAGGAATTGCTGTTGTCCGATATCACAGGTTCGGTAAACCGACCCCTTCCCTCAGGTTTTCCCACGACCTGTTCATCTTTCGACCATATACTGCACGTCATATCCTGGAACAATTGCACGGAAAGCTCTAGGTGTGGCGAGACTTCTGGTTTAGAGTGACGATTCTCCCTGCATTTCAGCCCTTCGTGCCCCGCAAGAAGCCCCGTGACAGCCGGTGGAGATAGGCTTATGTAGAGGGATGAGAAACAGAGGTAGAGGCTGAAGAATGTGGTTTTGGTTCGTTCCAATCGTCTCCAGACACTCGCCGCCGCCGCCAAGTGGACACCAGAATTGCCGTCGCCCAAAAGCCCGTATGAACTCCTACAAGAATGTGGTAAAGGAGTGCCTCCGATCTCTGTTCAAGTCAACAATCCCGTCCATGTATGTCGGCGGCCGCAATACGAGGAGACGAACCAACAACGCCAAGGTGCGGGCTGAAAGCGCCTCCGATTCTGGACGCCTATCGAACAGTGTGACGGACGTCGTGTTTTGCATGTCCGCACATACTTGTACAAGCTGAGGGTGATCAACTTTTCCACGTCAATGCTCGTCCCACTAATCTGCACGGAAGGTGCGGGACATCCCGAAAAAGCTTGCCCAGCAGCCCAACCCCGCATTCGGAACCCTCGAAAGAGCTGATGTCGCATTTCAGCTGGCTGCCGCTGACCGAATAGGTAGTTGAGCTGGCATGTTTGGCGTCTCCACCTGGCCTGAGGTCAAACAGGCCACGGTAATTGCCGTAGCCGGATCCATCTAGCCAGCCGGAATCAGAGAGGCAGGCAGCCCAGCTGGCCGGTTGCAGGGGGCTCACCAGGGGTGTCAAACTGGCCACGGTAATTGCCCTGGCCGGATTCATTTGGCCAGCCGGAATTAGACCCGCTAGCTAATAATGTAATATATAATTAAAACTATTTTCAAAACGTTTCCTGGCTAGTTTAGCTTATTTAGCACATTTAGCCTATTAACTAGCTAGTTTCTTAAAAATAAGCTAAAGCACATCTTGCTTTTTGTGATGTGTACAGGGTCGCACGTGACTTAAGGGCATGTGACGAACCTCGGATGTCGCGGGTATTAATCAGGGAGATCGGCGGCCCTTTGATATCCCAACCAACCACTGTTTATATCATATACATTAGGCTTATAAATTACTAATTATATATATACTATTGGGGCCTCCTATTTAGAGGGGGCTTCCCTGGACCTTATAGGAGGGACAGAGATTAGTTCTATACTAAATTTAATACTGTGGTTTCATAATATACTAATTCATTCTATTATCTTATTACCTACTAATAAACACCTTATAAGCTAATCTCTCTACCCTCAAAGAAGGTAGTTTAATAAGCAATTATGTCTCGGAATCTGCAAAATATATAACCCCTCGCCGGAGCTATTCCTATAGAGGAAGTTAATTAGATTAACCCTAATACGGGTAATGGCGAAGGCTCGTCTAATACTTTTAATAGGGCCCTTCAGGAGCCTTCAAGAGCCAGTAATAATAACAGAAATAATCCCGGCAATAATTAAGACGCCGAGATTAACGCCCAAGTTACTATTGCCTAAGCTATAGAACAGGGCTTATATACTAAAGTCAAAGCACTCTAATAAAAGCAAGAATTAGTAGATATAATTAACTAGTATATCCTATAGTTAGAGTAATATAAGGATATTCTCAGGGATATCTTACGGTTTACTATATCTTATAGAAACTCTATTTATAAGTCTACTTTTTCTTCTTTAGTAATTCCTACTAGGGAACTTCCTGAAATAGGATTAGAACTCACTTCCTTTCCTAATATAATAAGCTTTAAGAGTAATCTTAATATTATCCGTTAGGAGCTACTATATAATATCCTAAAGATATATTTAGACTAAGAGAAGCTTCTTAAGATCCGGATACCTAATTTATATTATAGAAAGTCTCTTAAAAAATAGAAGATATTTATATTTTCCTAGAAGGTAGTCTTTAGGACCTAACCTTAGACTTATAATAGATATTCTTCTAGAATTAACTCTATTATAAGTACCCTTAGGGATAAATCTTATAATATTTAGAAAGCTATAATAAAGCAAAACTTATTATTATATAAGGTTTATTAGGAGTAATTTAAGGCCTATTTAGCTAATATACTTTAAGTACCTCAAATCCGTTAATAAGACGCCTTTAAGGAGCTTTAAGATCTTTATTAGAAAGATAGTAAGATAGTTACCGAGTTATATACTCGAATAATTAGTCTCGAAATTAACTAGGACTTATACCCTAAGCAGGACCGGGTCTGGACTCTTAATATTACTTTATCTAACTATAAGACTTATTAGATACTTATATCTATTTTCTCAGGAAATAAAGTAATATCTATTTTCAAATAGCTTAAGAAAGCTTAGAAAGCAAAATATACTATTTATCCCAAATTAAGAAAAGTAAAGGTAAAGAAGTCTAGTAAGAGTAATTCTGCCCCTAAAGACTCTGATTTAGTAAATTCTAATTTATAAGGCTATTAAAAAAGAAAGAATAAGTTCCGAAAATTATATAAGAAATTCTTAGATAGTATTTCAGCTTCTTTAAGGCCTTAATAAAATACTAGTTCTATTTTAGATATGGTTTATTAGACTTATAAATAGAAAGAATACTTTTTAGGAAATATAAAATATTTCAAGTATACTAAATAGGCTTAATAGAACCCTAATAAGGCTAAAACCATAGAAAAGTTAAGGTATCTATAGAAATAGGTTAATACTATTATTATAAAGAAGTATTCTAGAGAAAACCCTTCTAAGAAACAGGGAAAAGAAAAGGCCAAATCTTGAATATTAATAATTTTAGTTATAATAAAAAAGGTATATTACTTTATATAACTATTTAAGCAAGATTAATATAGCCAGAAGTAAATATCTCAGAAATATATAGTAAACTTAGTAATACCGGATTAGACTATAACTTCCTTAATAATAATTAGGCTTAAAGCCAGGGCTTTATTACCTTAGCTAAATATAACTAAGGGTTTATAACTTTTTATAAGAATAGATTTAAGATCTATTAAGCCTATAATCTTAAGGTATTTATTATAGATAATTATAGCAAGATATATTCTTTTAAGCTCCGGTTCTATAGATATAAGAATATTGGCTCTTATAGCCTCGTCTTTAGTATAGAATTTTATAAAGTAATTCTTATATAATATATAGACTATATTAAGAAATAATAGATATATATATTTATATAGCCTAATAATATTAAGATCCTAATACCAAAAGAGTTTAATAAAGAGCTTAACTAGTATCCTGAGCTAGTACCTCAAGTCTTATTCTTAATAAAAGGCAAATATAACTATCTTAGATAATAGGCTTTATATATTTATAATAATTACTAGATCTCTATTTTATTATATAGTTCTAGTAATACTAAATAGGAGTTTTTAATATAGTAAATTAATATTCTCTAGAAAGGGGCTTTAGAAGTATTTATTTATTTTTGGAATAATAAATATAAAGACTTCTTAGAGGTTTTTAACTCTAATAAAGCTTTAGAACTTCCTAATCTTGGCAGTATTAAATACTTTATTAATATAGATAATATAGTTCCATATAGGCTTTTATATAATCTATTAGAAACCTAATTAGAAGTATTATATTTATATTTGCAGGATATATTTTATAAATATTAGATAAGGCCTAATAAAAGTCTAATAAGGGTATTTATTCTTTTTATTTCCAAAAAAGATAAAAGGCTATATCTTTATATTAATTATTATAGATTTAATTAAATTATAATTAAGAATTAGTATCTGCTTCCTTTTATTAATAAGACCCTTAACCGGTTCTAAGAAACTAAGATTTTTATAAAGCTAGATCTTAAGAATATATATTATTAGATAAGAATTTATAAAGAATATAAATAGAAAACAGCTTTTAGGACCTGCTATAGCTATTTTAAATATCTTATAATACCTTTTGGGCTAGCTAATATACTAGCTATATTTCAAGTATATATTAATATTATACTTATAGAACTCCTGAATTATTTTATAGTTATTTATTTAGATAATATTCTTATTTACTTTTGAAATAAAGATAAATACTATAATTATATTTACTAGGTACTTACTAGGCTATATAAAAATAACCTATTTTATAAACTTAGTAAATATAAGTTTAATATTAAGGAAATCAAATTTCTGGGCTTTTTTATTAGAATAAAAGGTATTTATACGAATTCTAAACGGGTCTATAATATTATTAAATAGCCAGAACTAAAATCGTTCTATAATATTCAAGTATTTCTTGGATTTACTAATTTCTATTATAGGTTTATTTACTATTACTTTCAGATAACTATAGGCTTAATAGACTTCTTAAAAAGAATAGAAAAGGGCCGGAAATCCGGTTTCTTTATATAAATAAATAAAATAGCTAAAAGCTTTAAAACTTTAAAAAAAGCTTTTATTATAATATCTATTCTAATCTATTTTAATTTTTCTAAGAATATTTATATTAAAACTAATATATTAAAATTTATAATTACTAGTACTATTTTATAATAAGTTAATTCTAGTAATAGCCCGAAAAAATACTAGTATTTAGTAGTATTCTAGTTCTGGAAACTTTCCGGAACTAAATATAATTATAGTACCTATAATAGGAAGCTGCTTATAATTATTAAAACCTTTAAGTATTAGTACTATTACCTTAAAGAATCCAGGTTTATAATTAAGGTTATTATAGATTATAATAATCTCTAATACTTTATAAAAACAAAGTATCTAGAAAGCTATTAAGTATATTAGATAATATATTTTATAATATATAATTTTAATATTATTTATTATAGAGGTACTTTAAATTTAATAGACAGACCTAATAAAAGACCTAATTATAAAAAAAATCCTATTAATATAACTTGGCTTCCGATCTTTTAGAATAAATTAAAGAAAGCTTTTATAATTATAATTTAGAAGTTCTTATAAATATCTAAAAAATTCCCTTTTTAAAATAAGTATTATTTAATACTTGCTATATTTATAGTAGCTAAGAAAAAATATTTATTATAAGATAAGTAAATAGATTATCTTATAGATTCCTTAATTATAGAATTAGTTAAGAAATAAGATATAGGAAAATGCCTTAAAGATTTTATTATTATAGCTAAGGTAATAGGAATATCTATAACCGTATTACTTAATAGAACTAAAAACTCTTTAGTCTCTCGAGTTTTTAAATTAGATAGTTATAAATACCTAATTCCCTATATATAAATATATATAGCTACTAAAAAAGCTATAATACTAGTTCCTTTATCTAAATCTCTTCTAGATATTATCTAGGTAGCTTAGAGAAATAATTCTTAATATTAGAATATTATAAAGTAAAGGCTTAGTAAGAAAGATATTAAGGAAAAGGAAATCTGGAAAAATAATTCGGGCCTATTTAGGTACTATTTAAGAATTATTATGTCTAATAATCCTGCTTTATATTAAGAAATTATAAAGCTTTATTATAATAACCTAATAGCCAAATACTATAAAATAGAGAAAACTCTTAAGCTCCTTAGAAGATTCTAGTATTAGAAGAATATAAAAAGAAATATTTATAATTATTATTGAAAATATAATATTTATTAGAGAATTAAGGCAAAAAGGTATTTGCTATATAGTTTACTTAGTAGTTTACTATAGCCTGAAAAACCCTAGAATAAGATCTTTATAGATTTTATTATAGGTTTATTACTATATAAGAACCTAGTAAAAGGTTCCGATTTTAATATAATTCTTATAGTTATTAACTAGTACTCTAAAATAGTAAGATATATTATATATTATAAGATTATTAACTCTCCGGAGCTTACTAAGATTATATAGGAATATATTTTCTTAATCTTTGGCTCCTCTAATAGAATTATTTCTAATTAAGAAATAGTATTTACTAGCTAGTTCTAGTTTGCTTTTTGCTTCTATTTAATATATAAATAGTATTTAAATATAGCTTACTATCCTTAGATAGATAATTAGATAGAAAAATAGAACTAGGCCCTAAAATATTATCTAAAATATTATTATAATACCTAAAAGAATAACTAGTTTAAAAAGTTATCTTTTATAGAATTTATATATAATAACTTAAAATATTAGATTTTATAAGATATATTTTTCTATATATATTATAGATACTATTCTTAACTTCTATAGAATCCTAAAAATAGGATTATAAGAAAGGTACTAACTATATATAAGAGACTAGAAATCCTTAAAATAAAATAAAGAAAGCTTAAGAATTTATAGTATTATATATGAAATAACCGGGAAACCTATTATAATAGGTACTAGTTAGCTAAATACTATTTTAAAAAAGCCTAAATAATACTATTAATAAGAAATATTAAACTTAAGATAGGAAAGCTTAAGCCAAAATTTATAAGTTTATTTAGGATCCTTAAATATATTAGTAATTTAGTATATAAGTTAAAACTACTAAATATATATAATTATTTATATCTAACTTTCTATATTTTCCTTCTTAAAAAGTATATAGTAAAAAAGAATTAGGAGCTATACTTATATCTTTCCGGAGAACTTCCAGAATTAGTAAATAATAATAAAGAATAAAAATAGAAAATAAAAGCTATTATTAATTACTAATAAGATAATAGAAGTAAGAAGTAATAGTATTTAATTAAATAGAAAGCCTAGCCTAAAGATTATAATACCTAGTTATCTACTTTTCCTAATCTTAAAAATTTTAAGGAACTTCTAAAATTATATAACTAAAACTATAGCTTAGAATCCAAAACTATCTTTTAATAATTTTTTAAGATTAAAAAGAATTCTAAACTACTAAGAAAAAGGCTACTTAAAAGAAAAAGAGGATCTAGATAGCTAAGAAAAGGTCCGGAATAGTAATAGAAATACTCTTTTTCTGGGTTTTTTTACCTATAAAGGTTTTCTAGGATTTTATTAAAGCTTATAAGAATTATATTTAAATTATTAGAAAAAAGGTTTAGAATTAAGAAAGGTTTATTATAGGTAGACTAGCTATAGGTATCTCAAATAAATAAACTTTAATTCCTATAAATTCCTAATTCCTAAAGCAAGAATACTAAATACCGGCCTTATTTAGGACTTAGTAAAGAATTAACTAATACTTTCCGGAATCCGCTTATTTCTTAATAGGATATAGTTATACTATAATAATATTAGTATTAAGGATATTAAGAAAAGTAAATAAGGAACTTATAACTACTATATATATTTTATAAAAGGCCCGAACTTCTAAAGTCAGATCCCAAATAGCTATAAATATTATATTATTAGTACTTAAAATACTAGTAATAAACTACTTAGTAATCTCGGTAGTAATCTTAATAATAAGGTTAATATCTTAAAAGTAGACTTTATAGTATTTCTTTAAGGAATTAGCAAGTATCTAAATATATTAAAAAGAACTTATCTTTAGGATACTAACCCAAGTAATATTATTCTTTGCCTTATTAAGACAGGAAAAAGAATTCTAAAGCTTATTAGTATTTTTCTAGTTTTTGAAAACCTAATTAATAGTATTATCTATATTAGTATAATACTATTTAGGATATTTTTTAAGAAATTTCTTAAAGGTTATAATAGTATTTTCCCAGAACTAGTAAGCCTCTAATAAGTAATAAGGAATCTGAAATCACATTAGCTTTAATAGATATTAAAGCTAAAGAACTTATTAATATATAAGATTCAGAATTCTTATTATAATAGTTATAATTCTTCTTACTAGATACTATAGTATATAAGGTAAAGGAATTAATAAACAAATACTTAAAGCATTTCAAGTATTTATTAGTAATAGGAAAGAAAACTATAAGGTTATTTTTATACTTATAATTATATTAGTAAATAATAAAGCTAGAAAAAAACATTATGGAATTAATTAAAAATAATTAAAGAAGACTTAGAGAAGAATAGAAAAAGAGACTAGAAGGTAATAATAGAAAAAGTTATTATATATATAATTATTAGAAAGAAAGAAAACATATAATAATATAAAGAAGTCCTTTTATAAAAGTAAAGAGCTACCTGGATTAACTACTAGTTTTTATACTAGTCCTAATCAGAATTTAGTATAACCGATTAATATATATTTCCAGGAGCCTATAAATAATCTCTAGAACCTTAGAAATATTTATATAGGTTTCTTATATAAATATTTATTAAATTCTTTTTATATAGCTATTTAGATTATTCTAATACAAGATCTAATAAATAGTATTAATTTTATAGGGTAGTACCTTAGTACTTTGGATCGAGCTAATTAGAATACTCAGATCCTAAACGAAATCGCAATTACTAGCTAGCCCCTATATCTGGGATATAATTACCTTTCCTTCTTACTTACTCAGCCCTAATCTAATTAGACGATTTTTATATCTATTATCCAGATTATATTAGTAAAACCATCTCCCAAGATACTGGAAGTTTATATTAATTAAATAATTAATTAATTAAATATTTACTAGAATTAATAGATCTTGGAGACAAGATCCTAGAAAGGAAATATAGTTATAATATATATAGGGTCATATATAACTTAAGGGCATATAACGAACCTCGGATATTACGAGTATTAATTAGGGAGATCGGCGGCCCTTTAATATCCCAACTAACCACTATTTATATCATATATATTAGGCTTATAAATTACTAATTATATATATACCATTGGGGCCTCCTATTTAGAAAGGGCTTCCCTGGACCTTATAGGAGGGACAGAGATTAGTTCTATACTAAATTTAATACTATGGTTTTACAATATACTAATTCATTCTATTATCTTATTACCTACTAATAAATACCTTATACTTTTTTTTAAAGTAATAAGTAAATAAAGCTAGTATTATTTACTTTTATAAAGAAAGTTAACTATATTAGCTAATAAAGTTAAAAGCTAATTTATAATAAAATTTAATATATTAAAAAAACAAATTTAATAAAATTACTTAAATAATAATAAATTATAATATTAAAGTTTTTAAAATAAAATAAAATGATTTAATTATTTAGGGTTTTATTTAAATTCTAATATATTTATTTTATTTTATTTTATTATATTAATTTTTATTTTTATTTTTAAAAATTTAAGTAAAATGCTTTCTTTTATTATATTATAATATATTTTATTATGTAAGTAAATTAATTAAAAGAGTAAAATCTTAAAGCTAAGTTAAAAGTAAATACTCGACTATTTAATATATTTTCTAGTTAATGCTCTCGTTCGAGTTGCCTCGCTTAGAAAACAGAGAGTAAAAGTGTGACATGTCAAGTGGTGGCGAACAAGTGACCTGGCACAAGCCTTATGAAGCGTGATAGGCGTATTCACTCCTGGAGTGAATACTGTAGTCTTTTGGCTCAGTTGGCCTGTGCATAAGCCTATCCACACACGTCACAAAAAGGAGCCACTTTCAAGCCACCGACTGACTATCGAGCATTCTAGCCGGTTCCTAAGATATGCAGGCTTATCACAACTCGATCACCAAATGCCGATCCCATTATTCAGCTGAGGAGGGTTACTCTTTCTCCACATGCCTCTATGTCATGTAGACATTGCTCCGTGGGTTTAGGGGAGCGGAAGGTTTTTTATTGCCTTCTGCTCCTCCTCCAGCCGGCCCCTTTTCTCCCCTTCGTCCCCCCTCATATTACTTTTGGTCTCTGTCCATTCCAAGAAATCCAACCAAGTCATCCTACGTACCTCATCAGACCGGTCTTACGCATCGACGGGTGGTCATGAAGCTGGTTGAAAGATTTTTGGCGGCTTTCACTCGTCTGTTAGAGTTCGTCACCCTGTCCCCCTATCATCATGAGGTGGCTCCTAGCTTCCAGCTCCCGCTGGCAGTTGACCACTACAAAGATGTGACCGCTCTGCCGCCAGGCCCTATTTTCACTCCTCCAGGCTACAACACTTCGGACGACTTCCAATGCAACTACACTGCTATGTTGGGCTGGACTCAATGCTGGACTCCCGGGAATCATCTTGATTGCTGGCTAACTTCACCGGATGGGCTGACAAACTTGAGCATTAATACTAATTATGAGAACGTGAAGAACACCCCCTTTGGGGTTCACCGTTACTACGAGTACAATGTGACCGCCGGCGCCGTGGATGCAGACGGCCTCACCTTTCCCTATGGTAAACTCCTCAATGGGAGCTTTCCAGGCCCCTGGATCCGTGCCTGCTGGGGTGACACAGTTCATCTTAAAGTCAATGTTGATCCGGGCTTTTACCAGGGCGTGTCTGTGCATGCACACGGATTGAGGCAATGGACCAAAATGCACATGGATGGAGTTCCCGGTATCACCCAATGTCCGATCGCCCCTGGAAGTAGTTTCGAGTACGTATGGCCCACAACCCAGTATGGCTCCTCTTGGTACCATTCTCACTATTCCCTCCAATACCCGGACGGACTACAGGGTCCTTTGGTAGGTCACGATACTTCCAAGATATTTCAATGGGTATTGAATAACTGACGTTTACTTGTCCTTAAAACCAGACCATCCATGGACCAAGTAGCAAGGACTACGACTACGCCCCCGCGCTGCCATTGATTCTCACTGACTGGAGTAAGCGTCACATTTTATCTTCCCCCTTACTGATCCATGAAGCTCACCGAAGTTCCTCCTTTCTCAGACCATAACTCTGCTTTCAACGAGTCGAGCTTAAAACCCTGCATTTTATTGGGTGGAGTTGGAGACATTACAAAATGCTATCCTGGCACGACCAACGATACCGAAATAAAAGGCCCGTTTAGGCTCTCATTCCAAAAAGGTCAACGATATCTGCTCCGCGTAATCAACACTTCTTATAGAGCCGGATTTACTTTTTCGATTGATAACCACGAGATGTGGGTTGTCAGCGCCGACTTTGTCCCCATTACGCCGTACAATACCACCGCAATTAGGGTGAACATTGGCCAGAGATATAATATTGTCGTTGTAGCGAATCCTATCAACTCATCAGATACCAGCTTCTGGATACGAACCTACCAGTCACCCTGCGGATCAGTAGGCATTCTCGGCCCTAACTACATGAACACTGGTATCATCAACTACGACAATTCAACCGGGCCCGATCCAACCTCCACCCAGTGGCCAAATGCACTGTCTAAAGAGTGTAAGGATGAGCCTCTGCTCAACATACAACCCATCGTTCCTTGGAGCCCTCCTGGCCCGAGCAATTCCGATGTCCCGCGTAACATCTCTAAACATAGTCCCCTACCTGGCCTTCCCAATCTCGTTTATGCTATAAACCCAATCAATTCCGATTTTCAACCACTTCAGGTTCAGTGGGGGAATCCAACTTTTACCAATCTCCAAAATACAAACTGGCCGAATTTATCAGTCATTGTACCGGAAGACTTTTCTGCAGAATTCAATAATGTAACCTCCTTCACCTCAAAATGGGCAAGTTTTTCTCCTCTACTTTGCACTATTGTTGTATGCTTGGCTAAAATAACATATCAGATTTATCTCAACATCCAATCCGATCATCACTATCATCCAGTAAGTGAAAACAAATCAGATCAAATCAGCTCAGAGCTGAGCACTCTCTCCCAGATTCATTTGCATGGCCATGATTTTGCCATTTTCAACCTCACCTATTCCGATAATTCAGTTGAGCCTTGGGGTCCGTCCGTTCCCCGACGCGATGTTTTCACAGTTCCTGGCGGAGGATCCGCCACAATCGCCTTCCCAGCAGACAATCCCGGTGCCTGGCTTTTGCACTGCCATATCGCTGGACACGCATCTTCCGGACTCGATCTGCAGGTCCTCGAAGACCAGGTGGCGGCAAACGGCATTTGGCCCAAGGGTAACTCTTCTGCTCTTGCCACGGCAAGTAGCCTTTGTACATCTTGGTCAAGTTGGTGTACAGCCCATCCGACCCCGTGTGCGACCCCGTGTGTTGAGACCGATTCCGGAGTCTGATACCGTTCTCTCGGCCAGGTCTGTCTAATTGCTCGATTCCGGCTCGCCAACATTTACCCTCGTTTCTACTGACCTTCTAATCCCAATAACTACGATCTTTACGAAGCTCAGAATATATTGGCAGTTACGCAATCACCGTTGGCACGACTGGTGGAAGTCCAACATATAGCTAGCACCGTTTTCTCGACAGCAATAGAAAACTCACGAATACATATACTATATACTATTTGCTTCCCTCCCCTTTCTTTCTTTTATGGTTTCTGAGCCTTTAATCCCTTTTCTCTTCGACCCGCTCTGAAAATATCCAAACAGGTCATCCTGCGGCCAGTGCCGTGACCACAGGAACAGGGCCGCGAGCGGAAGCAGCAGAGCGAGCCTTTTATTTTATGTTCTAAAACTATCTAGTAAATAGGCTTTGTATGTCACGGAAGCGGGGAAAATGTAAAATGACCCCCCTACCCCCCCCTTGCGTGTCTACGGAAAGCCGTAGGTAACGAGCCTGGTGCCAACTAGTTTGTGGATTTTAGCGAGATTTTCAGGCCTCGCAAAACATAAATCGCGATATTTAACTAAGTTATATTCGATAACCATAAACTGTAATCCTTTAAAATATCGAGGGATATGATTACAAGAAGTGAATGTTGATTTCTTTATAGTAATTTATTTTATTGTAGTTTATTTGCAAAAGTCGAGGTTTTACTTCAGTGATTATTTGGTCGCTAAAGGCCCTGTAATCCACAGACTAGTGGGCACCAGGCTCGTAAGGATCAAAAGTAGGGCAGGATTTTAGGCGGTAAAGGGCCAAAATCCAAAATACTCGAGTTGTTCCATCCCATCTGTCAATACGAGCGGTTTAGGAATCGGGCGCTACGATTGATCAATCGGCTCTCCGATTAATCAATCGGGACTCCCATTAATCAATCGTAAATGGAATACGATTCGCAAGCCACAGTGGGTCCCGATTAATTAATCGGGAGGCCGATTGATCAATCGTATAATATTGGGGTTTCGGGCCTAAGGAGGCTGAAACCCTTTAGTTCTCAGTATGTAATAATATATCCTCAAGACTAATGGCTGAAACCCTTCAGTTCTCAGTATATAATAATATATCCTTAAGACTAATAGCTGAAACCCTTCAGTTCTCAGTATATAATAATATATTCTCGAGACTAATAGCTGAAACCTTTTAGTTCTCAGTATATAATAATATATCCTCAAGACTAATGGCTGAAACCTTTTAGTTCTCAGTATATAATAATATATCCTCAAGACTAATAGCTGAAACCCTTTAGTTCTCAGTATATAATAGGGGTAAAGATACTTCTCTAGAGCCTCTAGATATGTATAGGGCCTCTGCTCCCTTTTTACTACCTAGACACAGTTCACAGCACACAGTTCATAGCATACAGTTTACAGTATACAGTTCATAGTACAAGCACCAGCTTTCTAAGCAAAACCACTAATTCTATATACTTCTCAATTATTACCTCACTTCTACTATGTCTCTTTTAACCCTTCGTTCATCTCCAGCCCCTCGTACGCCTCGCGAACGCACCTATGGCCGTACAGATCAATATTTTAATATTACTGCACCAGGAGTACGTTCCTCTGGCACTCAGTTCTTACCCTCCCCTATTACTGAAGAGCCTACTAATAATTGGTCCGCTGAAGACGAAGCTGTATAGGATCAAAGGCTTGCTACAGGTAGTAGTAAGAAAATTCTTACTGCTAGGAAACGTATAGATATTAGATAGTGGTTGCAAAATCCTAATGCTTCGCTCCCTAGTGGAACAAAAGCAGAGAAACGCTACCAGGCTAATATCAAGCACGAATCCTAATTATACGAGCTTCAGGATAATCAGGTATATCGTAAGGAATACCATAATAGTCGCCGCAATGAGATCCTTCCAGCTCGCTATACTCTTTGCTATAACGATGCCTTTGAGATTTTGACTACTATTTATAAGAAATTAATGCATGCAGGTAAGTACCCCTGAAATATACTAATTTTTATACTAATTACCTATATAATAGCCCCTAATATTGCATTTGAGTATGCAAGACGAATTTGGCATGGCCCGTCCCGTAACGACCACGCTTGGATAAGTACTCGCTATTCTCACTATAATAAGGAAAAGACTCAGAAGAATAATAAGGAGATTACACCTATCCAATCTCATTATCCTGGCAAGCGTATGGTTCTGGATTTAATGGATTTTCGTATAAGTGTCCCTTAAGTCATGTGATTTATCCCTATATTCCTGTATTTCCTGCATTTCCTGTATTTCCTGCATTTCCTGCATTTCCTGCATTTCGTGCATTTCGTGTATTTCGTACGTTTTTAAGCTTTTCCTATAATTTTCGCAATTCCTGCGATTTTCATAAATTCCGAACCTTTTTATCCATACTTCATTAATACTATAGTATTATTATTACTAATACTATTATAGCATGATCCGGACGGAGAATATATGTAGATCTGGCAATTGAAATGCCACTTTTCCAAGTTCGTCTGGATTCGTAGGCTTAAGGCTAAGACTGCGGACGAAGCTGCGGACGAGCTTGTCAAATGGCTAAATAATAATAGATATATTTCTATTCTAGCCTATAATAATGGGGGGGAGTTTAAGGGGAAAGTGATTGAGATTTGCAAGAAGAGAGGGATAAAGATTATTCGCGGACGAGCTTATTACCCTCAATCTCAGGGCTCTATTGAGGTAGCTAATCGAATCTTTAAGAAACGGCTACGGGCCGTACGAGCGGATACTGGTATCTAATCGTGGATATAGTTACTTCTTTTAATCGTATAGGTAATTAATACCACAGCTATAGGGGCCCTTCCTAAGGGAAATACACCATACGAGGTCTGGTTTGGACGAAAGCCACCTACTGATTTCCTGGATTACAAGGAGAGCGCTCGCCGTATACATATAGCCCTGGGAGGTATAGAGGGAGGGGAAGAGGTTGAGAGTAATGAGAATAGTAGTTCTGAGGGTAGAGAGGATAGCTTATTCGTTAACGAGGAAGCAGATCAAGAAGAAGCAGCTAAGGAGATAATTTTATCTGAACTAACTAAGAGGGTTGCGGAGCATATGAGAAAACAGAGGGAGAATATGGTAAAGAGAGCGAATTCTAAAGCTCTTGAGTATGATATTCAAGAGATTGCAACTCTCGGGATCCCAAAGCAATACAGATTCAGTACAGAAATGGCTAGGATTCCAGTAAGAGTTCTGGAAAAGACTTCAAAGGTATATAATTTATGAGCCTTACTTTTAATAAAAGCTAATTAAAATAGGGCTACCGTCTAGCTACTAAGTATGGCGAGCTTACTACTCTCTGGCCGCATAGTACCCTCAACAAAATCACCTCCCAATTGACTTATCCTGATTTACCTACTACTGGTGCAACCCACAAGAGGGATAAAATTACCCTTCCCAAAGCGGTAGCAAAGGAGAATAATCGTGGTTCAATTGCGTCAGTTCAGAAGGCTGGAAGAGTATCTGAGAGAGCAAAGAAGAGAGTAGCTAAGGAGCAAGCACGTGAGAATGGAGCTAGAGAAGGAGGAGAATCAGGTGATCAAGTGAAGGGGAGGGCACCAAAAAGGGCTAGGGTGGCTATAGGAGCGCCTAGACGTAGTGGGAGGCATGTATAGTAAAGCTTTTACTATTCCCGAAACCTCAATATTACCCGATTAGGCAATCGGCTCTCCGATTGATCAATCGGCCCCCCGATTGATTAATCGGGACCCACTGTGGCTTGCGAATCGTATTCCATTTACGATTGATTAATGGGAGTCCCGATTGATTAATCGGAGAGCCGATTGATTAATCGTAGCGCCCGATTCCTAAACCGCTCGTATTGACAGATGGGATGGAACAGAGTACCAAACCACTAAAACCGCAAAAACCGCAAAATCAAAATTATATATTATATATTACTTAAAATCAAATACAGAATTATACTAAAATTATATTTAGACTTATATTTACTATTAATAAAGAATTCTTTATATATTAAAATAAGCTATTTTATTAAAAAAAATCTTTTTTCTTTCTTAAAAAAGCTCTTTATTTATTATAATAAGCTAGCCTTTAAAAAGTTTTTTATATATTATAATAAGTTATTAAAAAGCTTTTTATAAAATTAATTTATTATAATATATAAAAAGCTTTTTGAGAAAATAATTTATTATAATATATAAAAAACTTTTTAAAAAATAATTTATTATAATATATTAAAAGTTTTTTAAAAAGAAAAAAACAGCTTTTTAAAAACTAGTTTATTATAATATAACTTATTATAATAAATATAAGTTTAAATATAAGTTTAGTATAAGTCTATATTTAATTTTAAGTAATATATAATTTATAGTTTTGATTTCGCAATTTTCGCAGTTTAGTAGTTTAGTGCTCGAGTGTTTTGGATTTTGGCCCTTTACCGCCTAAAATCCTGCCCTACCGAACCTTGATTGAAGTGATTCGATGAGAGAGGCCCAACGGGTGGTCTGCCTGGATTTGGCTCCTCATGGTGCCCTGTTCTGAGGTTACACACGCTGAGAGTCTTTGGCAGTGGCTGAAGGATAATACTGCTCAGTGGAGGCTCGGTAAGGGTGCATGTGGAGTAAACCAGGCAACATTTGGACCTTCTTGCATTAACGGGGAGTCCCTCTGGAGCGGACCCCCGGCTTCAAGAAAAGCCCGAGTTACATTGCATAAAAGGTTCGGATATGATTGGAGATAATTGTTGAAGCGGGTCAGTCTCCAGGCAACCGGCCACGATCCCCACCTCACGTCGAAGCTACCTTTTGCTCATGAGGCTAGCGCACATGTCATTGCATGAGGCTCTGTCGCCTTTCGTTTGCAGAGGCCAGTCTCCTCGTGTTTGCAATGTCTTTTGGATATTTTTCGAACCCGAGAAGCATGGCACTCGGGGAGGGTAACAAGCGTTGACGATAGAGTTGATCGTGTGAGATGCGAAGTCTTGTTTGCCAGCCACCTATGCTTCACGAATAATGTTGGAGTTAAAAGCTTGAGAGGAATCATGTTTGCAAAATACACAAAATGGAAACGCCGATGTGGGGAGGGTCGATCACCCGCCGAGACCTGCTGCGAAGTACGACCCTCTTCCAGACTCTGAACAAGGTCCCAGAGCTACCAAAAGACAATGCCGCTGCATCTGAAATCAATTCCACTTACCGATTGACCATCTCCAAAGAGAAAGAGATTACAAGCAAGTTGGCATTTTTGTCCGCCACATCGGACGATAACAAGAAGGTGATGGCTGTCTGCGTCGAAGAACATACCAACAAAGAAGGGATCACGATCCGAGTAGCATCGAACAGGGGCGACCTCTCTAAAGTTGTAAGCGGGTTCAAAAAGGTTGCTAGGATCCTAGAAGGTGCTGCGAGGCGAGGTAGGTATTTATAAAAACTTGATCTCTTCAGGTCCAGCTAATTTGCTGTTTAGAGAAGCCCAAAATCGAAAACCAAAAGGCTCTTCTCGAAGAGATCGTCAAGCTGGACTTCGAGCGCATTTTATCACGCCTCCGATCACGGCATATTAGGAAATGGACAAGAAAGACTTTGCGGAAAAAGCCTCTGATCACCCAATTATCTGACACATTACAAGAATATTCCCTAGAACCAAGCTTGACAGACATGGGAAAAGACAGAGCACAAGATCTGGGGGCGTTGTTCAGCAGACTTGAAAGCTTCGAAGACGTGAGAGCGGACAGGAAGGAAGCAGAGGATGTGCTTTGTGAAATCGTGAAGGCGGCCAACGATTTCTCCCATTTCAGTAATCTCAGCTTCGCACTGGAAACGTCCAAGGTGGACCCAAACCTGAAGAAGCATCTGCTAAAGTCAATCACCAAACTCGGCCATTATTTTTCTATTGCTTCCGACCTTGTTTCTGCAGCGAGAAAAAGCTCATGGCAATTGTTCCAAAATATCGACGTAGAACCATTTCAAATCCAAGTACCCCCTTCCATCGAAGATGCACTTCAAAATCTCCTACCCTCGAGACTCACCGAGTCCGTGTTAAATCTAGCCAATCTTCACGCACAGGAAACCGAGAAAGAATATCACAAGCGACTGTCCGAGATTACAAGAGGGGGGCGCAAGGTCCATGCTGAAGTGCAACTCCTCTTTTTTTATGAGCTTCACCCAGGCTCTCCGCAACCTAGGTTCATATGCTCTAGTAAGAAAGCTTGCTATTTGTGCAATCTCTTCTTCCACAACCATGGTGGCTTTCTCCTTCCGCAAACGCATGGCAAGCTATATGATACGTGGATCATACCAGACTGGGTGAAAGTCCCAGCAGAACGTCATCAAGACCTCGCACTCATCACGAAGAAGTTCAAAGCCACTTTGGATGATAGGATCAAAGAGACTATAGAGTTCGGGCCAGAGTCACACCCCGACCCAAGCGAGAGTTTTGTACTCACAGATGCAGAGCGGTCGTCAACTGAAGTATCTGATATCCCGACGTTGAAGTCCCAAGGCTCGACGTCAACACTCCGCCAGCAACCTCCTCAGGGTGAAGAAAAAACCGTTTGTGAACGACTGTCTCAAAGTACAGAGGCGCCTACACAACCAAGGAAAGCCTCTGCAGAATTGCCTCGTGCTGTTAAGCTTCCCAGCATAATTCCGGAAAAGACAGTATCGCCAGCTTCAGATGTCGTCTCTCTCGTCTCTGTCAAAAAGAGAAACCTCCCTTATAGCCAGATCATCAAACTGGCAACGCCATCATTCTACGTTCAAATTGACAAATTCTTCGTTACACTTGAATTCGCTGAAGTATTGTCTGGTCGTTTATTTATCACGAAGCGAGGAGAATGGGTACCGAGCAAGACAGTTCGGGTTGTTGACATCAACGATATTCCCACAACCTCAGAGCTGGAAGTGCATTGTTCTCAGGAATCGAACGAGGTCCAAGTCCTTTTGCAAAGTCAAGGGACGGAAATCTTTTCCATAAGATTTGTTTGGGATGACGCTTACTGAGCTACTTCTTCAAAAGGATGGATGTGTTAGGAATTGAAGTATTGCTGATGGTGTTAATAATGCTCGTATTTCATTTAGATTAAAGTTCCTCGGGTACAACAGTCCCATTGTCAACCAGTGAGTGGGTTGAAGGAGGCGGATTTACTCACTTGAGCGCACTGATAGCTTTCAACTCTCGAAGCATGAAAGCAGCCTCAAAACCTGAGATAGTTGCGCCCTGAACATGAGGTTAGGAGTCTGCACTGCTGAAACGGTTTGTGCAATCACACGTAATCGTGCTTGAAATCACGAAATGATGGGTAACATCGGTTTTAGAAGATATTGCCACCGTGTGTCTCACTTCAGACTTGGTCATTGGCTCGAATATCCCTCCCAGCATGCATGATGTCGAAAACACAAGATGAGGCTGAGGCTGTGCAGGAGGCTGCGCAGTCGTACATGAGGCTGCAACACTGAGTACTGCTGTTTCCAGATGATACAATTAGCAGCTCTTTTCCATTTCTGGGCTCTTTTCACTTGAATCTACGTCAATTCTTTAATTTGAAGTCCTAAGGACAACTGAACTACCCAGAATGTCTGGTATCTTGCCAATGCCGGGTGCGTGGGACAGCGCGTGGGACAGCCCTACAGAAATAGCACCTAGCAGTGATGTTCCTGTCCCTCCTTCTTCCGGACCACGCCCCTCTGGTTCAACCAGGCAGCGTCCTTCAGGCGTGCCTTCCCCGAGTAGCACTCCAAGTCGCGAAGTTCCTCGGCAGCCCAGAGCTCAAAACCCTTTCAGAAGACCAACCCGCGAAGTCCCTGCCGCGAGAGCATCTGGCGGCGAAGAGATCAAACGTCCCATCGTGGTAGCGGTCTTTGGCCAGGCGGGCACTGGAAAAACATCCTTCATAAAGGCTGTGACTGGAATGGATCTTGAAGTAGGGCATAATCTTGCGTCGTGTAAGATCTACCACCTTGACCTAGAAGATTTGAATTTGGAGACTGACCAATTCGCGAATAGGTACTGACGCTGTCCTCCAAGTACCTTGCACAATCGAAAACGAAAATGTTGTCCTCGTTGACACTCCGGGCTTCAGCGACACGCACCTCAGTGATACAGAGATCCTAAGAATGATCGCTGAATGGATGAAGGACACATATGATGAAGGATTCCTCTTATCAGGAATTATTTATCTCCATCGAATCATCGATGTTCGCATGGAAGGGCCAAATCTCAAGAACCTGCGGATGATGAAGCAACTATGCGGGGCAGACTCGTTACAAAATGTGGTCTTGGCCACTACAATGTGGGAGAAAGTGACAATAGAGGAAGGATTGAGACGCGAGGCAGAGTTGGAGCAAACGTATTGGAAGGACTTGATTGATGGTGGTGCTACCGTTGCGAGAATAACGACACAGTCTGGGAACGAAGCTCAATCCCTGGTCAAGTCATTGCTGAAGAACACCCCAACATCAACCCGGCTCCAGGATGAGCTTAATAGCGGTCTAACTCTCGTCCAAACTGCAGCGGGTATAGAAATCAGGGAGGAGATGGCAAAACTTGAGCAAAAGTTGAAAGCAGAGCACCAGGTCGAAATTGAGGAATTGAGGATAGCTCAAGATAACCGTAAGAAATGCATTTCTATTACATATCCCAACGATGCATCCTGACTCAGAAACATAGAAAATGCACAGCTCGAGAGACAAATTAGAAATGAAATGGCGGAGAGCCTACGTAGGCTAGAACGCCTTGAAGACGAGAAGACGTTATTCGCAAGGTTGGAGCACTTGTCGTCGAAGAAATTACCAAAGGTGAACAGAAGCGGGCTGTTTGGTTGGGGGAGCTATTGCTGCCATTTCTGTGGCAAAAAGACAAGACATGTTGGAAGATGGACTTGCAGCGAGTGCAACAAACAACAAAGAAATATTTGGTAGGCCCTATCCAGGGAAAGGAACAGCAAATAGGAATCGGGAAAGTACTTGCCAGACACACACTTCACAACCACAGCCTCAAGATCAAGACCTCAAAGTTAAAAACTCCGTTTATGCTCCAAATATCTACCTCGCCCCCGAAATTCGTTTATCTATCCCATCCATGTTTCCTCCTTTCCTCCTTTCATCCTTTCCCATCACCAATATCTCCTATTCCGTTGCCTTGTACTTCTTATTAAACTCGTTCACTGCAACCCCGATCTTCCGATAAAGGAAATTCCTGCTGCTCTCCTCCGCCACCGGTACGAAAGGTCCATTTGTGCCACCCCTCAACGTCAAGCTCAATCCCGTCCTCTCTTTACTAATGGTCTGGATATCCTTCAACGGGACATCCCACTCCGTCGTCAATTTCTTGCTCTTGATGAGCATGATGCGACTGTATGTCAACATGACAACGACATCCTCCCTTGGTAGCTCGAGATGAGCGATATACTGCTCATTGAAGTACTTCCCATTATCAAGCTGCTTTAACCAGAATTGGCCGAGGGCTTCGCGCTGAGAGTAAGGACGGACGATGCCATCCGGACCAACAAAGCGCGTAAGACGCACTCGATCAAGGCCTTCCTGATCAAAGACCGTGGTGGTGTTACGGATCCCTTCACTGACGTTGGAGGCCAGATCGAAGACGCCGATTGCGGGTTTCGTGACGAAGCCGAGTGCTCCTTTTCCAACGCCTTTGAAGAATCCTGCGAGGCCTTCTTGCTCGGCACCTTCCATTGGCTTTCGGACCAGGCCACCCACACCGCTGCCAACACTTGTAAACAAGGAGTTGGCTCCTGCTTGGACGCCATAAAGTGCGTGCTTGGGTCGATTTCGAGATTTGGTCATACGACGACGATCCTGGAACTGCTTGTCCATGGTGGCCTCTGCCAGACCTTTGGCAATGCTGCCGGTGAACTTGGAGAAACTATCTGATACACCAAAGACCGACTTCTTGACAAAGCTTGTCGCCCCTTTGGCGATACCAATTCCTAGTTGTTCAGGTCGATCGGACATGATGAATCCTTGATATGGCTCGTAGAAGATATCTGCAACTCCTGAGCTCAGGTTGTTGAACAACCCAACGGGGTTGCCAAGGAAATCGGCTGAGCCAAGAATCTTGTGTACTTGGTACAGTGCTTCCTGTGAGTAATGGTTGGATATGTTCTGGACCAAAATAGCTGCAGAAACTCTGGCATTCTCGAGCATCAGGGCATTGAGACGCACAGGAGCATCGTTGATGTTGCCGATAGCCATTGTGAGAACATTCAAGAAGAACATCAGTGGGTTCCTGGATGATGTTTTGTCTTCGGCATTGACTCGATCCGTTCGCACAAAGGATAAATCAAGCTGCATCGGTTGGATGTTCAACAACTCGAAGTACATGTCTTGACCCGTTTGTTCTTGCTTCGGTTCTGGGATGTCGAGGTTCTCGTCGCAGAGCACTCCTTCGTGCACTTCTGACCAGCTGGCACCTGGAACTTTTGAGAATTCAAGAAGGGCGTAGACAAAGTCTTCATCAATTTCCAAAGTCATCTGTTGCAGCAGAATTGTTGCATACTTGATGTAGAGCACACCATACGAGTCATCCTTGACGCGAGTAATCATTGCGTGGACAGACGGATGGGCCTCGGTCTCCTTGGTATTCTTCGGGACAACACTGGGATACAAGATCATAGGGAAGATTCCTCCGTAGAGTTGATTGTCGATCTGTATCCATGTGATTGCGGCCGTGATCGTCTGGTAGAGTGGCGATTCAGAATACTTGAGTGATATATCTCGCAAAGTAACATAGGCCAACTCGATTGGCTGAGCGTTCACAAGGGAGATTCCGATTCCGGCAAGTTTGAGTTGTGCCCGGAAAGTGACTCCAGTGTCTTGATACTTCACCTCAAAACCTCCAGCGACACTGGTGGTAGATTCCGATCGAGTCTTCTGCTTGTACAAACTCTTCGAGGCTCTATAATTTGATAGGATCAACGTTTGCGTTGGACCATCAGCCGCGACGTTGAGATCGATGATCTTTGCTTCTCTTGCCCCTGGTGCGGTGTGTGGAGCGGGTATCTTCATCGGGATCAAGTTACCAATCTCAGCAAGCTTGATATGTCTCTCTCTGCCATTTGCGTTGATGATAAGCTCCTTGTTCTTGGCTGCAGGGTAGTCCCACGCGTATGGCATAATACTCCGAGGTGGTAGTCGGTAGCGAACGGGGCGCCAGCCAGATCTATCCTCAACCTCCTCATCATCGATGTGCGGATTTGCCTGCCAGAATGTGAACTCGGTGTCGCTCTCATTCCGCATAGAGAACGGCCAGTTCTTGGTTTCAGCGCTGAGATGGAGGAATACCGTTGCATTCTCCATCAGCACTTCGATCCTCACAAGTTTCTGTCGTTGACCAGCCTTTGCAAGCTTGACGTGTGTAGTTCCCAGATCAGAGATGTTGAATGGGGAAGACCATTGGTTGTTGAGACCAGGGAAGCACAATGACAATTGCTTGATTGTGCTCTTTTGTAAGAAGTGCAGGGGTTGAAGGGCATCCGGCTTCAACGTCATGAGATCTGATGATCCAGGCTCCCGGACGTTGATCTCTTCATTCATCCGATTCTTTAGCACAAATCTCGGGGCAAGTGTCACTACCCGTGTCATCTTGTATTTGCCTTCCCCATTCTCAACTGTAATGCCAACGTGGATTTCGGTGTTCTTCGTTGTGGACGGCAGGACGACGTCAACCGTACTTCCGATTGCATCAAAACTCTGTGGTCTACTCCAATTCGATTCTCCAACCTTCAAAATCACGCGGTTTCGTTGGTCATCAGCACCAAAAGCGAACATGTATGGTAGAGCTTTGCGTCTTTCGGTAGCCGAGTCTGTATGGAAACCTTGCCCAGCAGCAGTCCTCGCTTGTTGGAGCAGCGATTTTGCCTTGATATTGATATCAAGTCCAGTCTTGTTCAGAATGACATAAGGACTGAACACCGTAACTCTGAATGCACCGCCACTGTCGGGTATCTTGTAGTAATGGAGGCGAAGATTTAGAGAAAGACCGTCGGCGTCCTTACACACAAGAATCGACTCTTTGCGGAAGTCCTCCTGGTTGTTAGAATTGATGATTGCAAATTCGCTGGGTTTGAAAGGCGTATCTTGCATGTCAATGCTCATAAGAAGAAGATGTGACAGCTCAACAACATGCACAGGGCTGAGACCACCCTTGCGAAGAAAGTTTGTCCAGTCCTTTTTCGTGTTCTTATCGTAGATACGATACTTGAAGTCGTACGGAAGGAGATTCTCCAATTCTACAGGTGCTGACAGTCGTATTTTCATGTAGGGGTAGACGCTATATTTAGTCAGTGATGTTTGGTCATCTTCAAGGGTGAATAGGCGACGTACTTCGTAAGAGGATTGGCCTTGTCATAGCTGGCATGCATTTGGAAGTAGAAAGGAGGAGTGTTTTTGTCAGTTTCACCCTTACAAGTAATAGTCCTCGTCGGTCGTTGAAGAAGGTCTCTCCACCACAAGGTTTCCGTCGACCATGCATAACCAAATCCTTGATCAGGCCGTACAAGCAGCGATTTCATGAAAGCTGCACCAACTGGAGCTGGGCGACTTTCTCCTGGGGCAATCTTCTCGATTTTGAGGAGATGCCCCTCTTGTGCGTCAAAAACCCCCAGTTCGACGGGAATCTGAGTTTTGTTCTCAACCAAAAGAGGTGACCGGAAGGTAATATACTTGACGTTATCCGTACCCAGCGTGATCTCCACTAGGAGACGATGGAGGATTTGATCTTTGCGAGGCCGAAGGCCGTACAAATACTCTCCTTCACGATTTACGGGAATTTTGTTCACGCTGTCAAACCCACTCGCCTCAAGCCGGACGCCCACCACTCCCGTATTGTTCTCTGGCGTCAAGTTCTCGCGCATCTTCTCCCAGTCTTCGAACCGCCAAGGGCCTTCCTCGCCATCTTGGAACCTGGCGGCCATATTGTTATCTTCTCCTGGGACATCTGCCCACACATTAACGTCAAATCCTGTGTAGTTTCGGATTCGATAAGGAGCCTCTGCTCCACGAGGTTTTGAGAGAACATCCTCTTCTTGTGTTAAGAACTGAGCAGACTTGGAAGCGAGAGCAATTGAAGCCGACGTAAGGGTGAGCTCAAGCACTTTTGGAGATGTGAGGTCAATGGACATCTGAGCTGGTTCCTGCTCTCTAGCAACTTGGAGACCAAGCTCCCAAGGCTCAATGAGCGGCTCCCAGGTCGATTTCGAGAAATTGTAGATGTTAATAAACATATCAATGTTCGTATCTGCCCGGAGACTGCTGGACCAATCATTGGCAGAGGCAGTGAACCGTTTGATGCTGAGATCAAGTATTGGAAGTTCATGCAAATCCCCAATGAGAATGACTCGCATCCCGTCCAGAGTAGCTGTGAGCTCTTCATGCTTTAGGATCAACTGCTTTTGTGCTGCCTGGATGTTTGACCGAGTTGCAGCGACTGTGGCAGGTTTGCTCTTCTTCATCGTTGAGGCGCCTTTACCGCTGGCTGTTCGGTGTTGAAGATTGCCGCTGTCGCTGCTTCGAAGTTGCTTGGCCTTCTGATCGGAAGCCTTCGTTTTGCTTTCCTCGTGGTCACCACTAGCAGATAGCTCCGAGGCCTTGCTAACAATCTGCAGGGCAAGGAGAATATCGCGAAGTGACAATCTCAAAACAAGTGGCTCTATGTCGATGTTAATACTCGTCAGGTCCCTTTTTGAGCTATCCATCGACATCTGAACAGAGAAGTCATCCAGAATTCTCAAGCGAGTGTCCTCAAATCGATCCATCCGGCAAAGAAACATGCCCATTCTGGAGACTTGCAGGGTTAGAGCATGCTGCTGAGCGAGGAGGATCTGCTTTGTTCCGAGGACAATTGCTTCCGAGCTTGGGCTCAATGGATTTGCAATCAGAATAATCTGTGCATCTACCACGTTGACCCTGAAAGCAATGGTCATTGGCGACTGATCTGGCTGAGAAGAATCTTGACTAGGAGTCTTGGCAAGAGATGTTGGTCGGTTAGGTGCTGGTCTCGATCTGGGACTTGTTGCAACGGAATCGGTGTCTGAACCAGCTGCGGATTCGACCACACTTTCATCGTCATCGACTATCGCAGGTTCCTCCACGGCGAAGCCTTCTGAGATAAATTTCTGGATCGAGAATAAGTAGTCTAAAGCAAAGATAACCCGAGGGCTGTCTACAGCCACAATCGCGATGAGGTTCCTTTCCGAGCCACCAGAAATAGTTACATTCGCCATGAACTGCTGGACATCCTTATTGAGAGATGTCATGATCTTTCGGAACTTGTTCGTAGTCCGATTTCGACTATCCTGAACGGTAAATGACTGTATGAGCAGCTCAGATTCTAGGGATCCATCTGTCATCATCCGAAGCTTCACTTTGGTGTCGTCGAGCGAAAACTTTGACAAACTGGCGGCGTCAAGATCCCCGACAGGCTCGTCTTCCTTCGCCAGTATCAACTCGAGACCAATTGTACGAACGTGGAAGGCGAGATCAAGTTTTGTCCAACTATCCGAATCCACGCCAAGCTCAGGACCGAGGTCAACGAGTGTGTTGTCGTTGCTTGATTCTTCCTTCTTTGGCTCGATAGCCTTCGCTTTCTTTAATGTCGATTTGGGGACATCTTCCACAGCTTCCTGCTCATTTCCCTCGGTGTCAACAGAAAATGCAGCTGGTACTGATTTAGCGAGCTCCAGCAAGAACTTGAGTTGCGTTTGGGTGATGCGTAAATTGAAGTCTGTCATGCTGCCCTTAATTTCCATATCTGGTCTCTTGAGGCCAGGTTGGTGATCGGCGTATGTCATCTGGAATCCTAGATCCACCTTATCGATAAGTTCGAGCTCTTCGTCCTTGTCCTCTGAGAAATGGAAATCTGATGTCAAGCGCACATTCCTGATTCCGGCAGACAACTTCATAGCAATCGCCGCGTCCTTCGAATCATCCAAAGGTACAAACTTGTTCTCTGCATATATTTCACCCAAATACGCTTTAAGGAGATCTCTCTTGATCCGACCTGCAGTCATTACCCGGGGAAAGACAACGATGGGTGTTTTGACATTTATGTCAAACTTCACACGACCAGCGTTCTGCTGGATCTGGGAGGCCTGGTTCGCAGCAGCTTGCCTGGCGGAATTGAAAATAGCTTGCATCTTTCCAAATTTGACTAGGAATTCGATGATTTTTCGGAAAGGCTCTTCTAAGAAGTTCAATTTGATTGAGCCTGCTCGTAGATAGATCGAAGAATCGTAGCCAGGATACGCTTCGCCGCTTTCGGAATCGAAGGTCTCATAACGGAAATCTGCAAGATCGTCGCCTTGGATCGTGATCAACTTCCGTAGGTTGGAGTCTATTGAAGCCCCCTGATTGATGTCGTCAAGAAGTGATAAGTCGCCCAGCTTGGCGCCAATTCTCATGGTCTTGCCCATTATGAAGATTCCCACATCCGCAGCGTTGAGAGAAAGAGTCGCTAGGCGAATGCCATCGTTGTTCAGTATGAGACGGATACTCTTCAGGTCCACCTTGATTCGAATCGAACCAGTGTCTGATGATGCCGATTTTTCTGCTAGTGGTTCTATTTGTTCCTCGTTCTCGCTGTCCATAATCTCCTTCGGTGAAGACTCCACGGCTTGAGTATCGTTATTGGTGAAAGTTATTAGGATGAAGTCCAACAACGTAAGAAGAGTCTTTCGGGTCACAACAAGGTTGATTGTTGAAATGGCGACATCGATATTGATCTCAACGCCGTCATACTTGGGCATGAATTCCGGTGATTCCTTTTTGACTTTGATGATTTTGACCTGGACGAGGTCTTTTTGCTCCTCTGATTCTTTATCTCCAGAGGAAATAATGGACTTGAATTCCGCAGGTGGATTCTCGACATAATCATCAACCATCAGCGACTCGAGAGAGGTGTCAATGATTATGTCGTAAGGCCGGACACATAAATCCAACGTGAAGTTCTCAGCAACCAGTTCCACCAGTAGTTGGTCTTCCTTCTTACCCTCTGGGTCGCTCCTGTACAACGATCCCTGTAGGCGATCAACCTCGAACTTCAGTTCGAAATTACGTTGCTGAACTTTGAGAGTCTCACTGGCATCTCCATCAGGGGCGTCCTGAAATTCAGCTCCATCATCGTCATCATCATCAGACTCGTCCTGAACAATTATGGCTTCTTGGGTGGAGAATTGGAAGGAGACAGATTGCGCTCGATCCATATTCTTGTCGGACTTTTTCGAAACACTGCTCTGTGTGCGAGGACGTTTGCTTGTAACAGCGGTTTCCCGAGATGATTTCGGCGGCTCCTCATCTTCGTCGAGCTTAGGAATGGCGACATCGATGATTTTCATCAAGCTCTTGTACTTTTTGTCTGATACTGAGGCATGAAGAACAGGCAAATGCCCTGAGATTCGTACCTTGGTCAAGTTCGGAGCCTTCGGAATAATGGAGGTTTCAACCATGAAGTCCACGTTGATCTGCTCGACAATGTGCATCGATTTGGAATCGTCTCTCTTGTCGAGTTGGGCCTTCGTCTCTTCAATTGATGGGCCAATCAGAACTTGGGTTGAAGATAATTTGACAACGAACTTATCATACATCAACGACTCCAACCGTTTGTAGTCTTCGTCGGTGTAAGATCGTCGTTGTTTATCTTGAACCTGTTTCATTGTGTCCTTATCGACCAGCTGACTGTTCACACTGATATGACCAGCATCAAGAATCAAGCAAGCGGTCTGTTTCGATGAAATGCTCTCGGGGATGATGATGAGAGGGGCTTGAAGATCCAATTTAGCATTCAGAGTCTTATGTTCTTCCAAGGCAAACTCAAGTCCAGCTCGGGTCTGCTGTCGCAAGCTTTCAATGGTGGTGCCGGCGCTCTCCATCAAGGCCCCAATGGACTCCATATGTCTCTCAGGAGGCTTGAAGAAGTGAATAATGCCGACCAAGAAATGTGGATTCCAGATAATCTCGAGTGGTTTTAATTTCCCAGTAAGAGCAAGATCACTGGCACCATCTAACGGATTCTTCTCGAATTGGAACTGGAAAAATGGATCGACAGGAGTTTCCTCATCCTCACCCTCATTCTCATCCATCTGGAGCTTAGCCACAGCCTCAGGTGCATCTTTGACACGAACAATCTGGGGGAATAAGCTTTCGGGTGTCGTTCCATCGTTGACTCTCAAGCCACCAAGACTAACATCAGCCAGAAACGAATCCGGTCTCTCGAGGAACTTGGCTCGGAAAGCGTCGAAGTACAGACTGAGAACCTCAACCACATTATCATGCGGATCACGTTTGAGCGTAAAGCTACCGGTATTGAGAGATGCATCGATTTGCATTTTGACAGTCTCTCTGGGCAAGTCGACGGCCTGAGCTAAAGCAGTTTTCTCATCCCAATCAATGGCATCGTAGAGTTCCTTACGCTGCTCCTCAGTCATGGTGGTTTCAGGATCTTGCTCCACCTCTTGAGGTTTTGAGCCCCATGCCCAGGCAATCCAGCCCTGGTTCTTCTTGGCTGTGTCGGTTTTCTTCACTCCGATATTTTCCTTCTTCAGTTGATTCCTGGCTAGCGACCTCCAGAAACGCATGTCTTCATAATTGAGCTTCCACTCAAGCTTGGTGAGCTCTTCAACTTCTTCGGGGGTCATTTGAGCCTGAGGATCTTGCTTCTTCTTCTTTTTGAAAAGTTCAATATAACGAATTCTGTCATCCCTTCTCTCCTTGAAGAAGGCCCAAGACCATCTCCGATTTCGATCGTGAATCTTGCTTAAGATGGCATTGCTAGCAAATTGTAGCCATGCTCTCGGGTCCTCCTTTGGCGTGACTCCTTTAGGTTGCAACTTCTTGTATTCCTGGTGCCGAATGAAGTAATGGAACAAATCAACCATCATAAGCGCATCCCGATATTGATCATTGTCAAGCACAAGTCCAATCTCGTCAAATACTAGTCCAGCCTTGATATGTGGTCTATCAATCTTTCCAGATTTATCTAGCTCGATCTTGGCTTGCCCACTAACTGGCTTCAAGATGAATTGATGGCTCGCAGTGTTTGGATCTTCTCCTCTCACGATCATCTCTTTGAATTTGACGAGCATCTCATCATGGGGTACGACCTCCGCCCCAGGCACCTCGGCCTCTCGTCCTGTCCCTAGTAGATGCGTATCTGTGTTCCAGTATACTGCCAATGCCCCCAAAGTAGCAAGCTTATGTGTGGGCCCAACAGTGTCTTGTATGTAGGTCGGTTTCCATTCTCCATCGGTACTGATGGCGCTGAATTCTTGAAGGGTTAATCCAAGGGCAAAAGGGTGCCCAGGAGCGGATATCGAATCTTCGTATCGTACGTGGATATTCTTGACCGTGATCTGAAGGTTGTCGACTATTTTCGTAACCAAACTTTCTGTAAAGCTTTGGCTCTTTTGCTGTTCCTCCTGGCTCATGCCTTCCTGATTGCGGTCCTTCAGCATCTCGGCACTGTCCAACTTCTCGATTTTGACGGCCTGCCTCCTCCGTTCTTCCTCCTCCTCATCCCACTCTGCATCTTCCTTCGGCGCAGCCAACACGAAGACATCCTCAATATAAACCTGAACAGGCTGCCCCCGAAGATTCGACCAAGGTATCTTCAGTGTGAGCTGTCCCAAATGTCCTTCGACTACGTTGATAGGGAGCTTCAGCTGGTCCAGCGCCTCACGGCGCAGCTCAAGATCTCGAAGCTTGACATCGCCTGACCAAATTCCGACATTCAGTTGTTTGGGGTCGAAATTCCTGATGTACATGCCCAGAAATCGATTGAGCAGCGAGGCCACGAGTCCTTCCAACATCTTGAATAGTATGCGCCGTCACCCAGGCAGGAAAGCGCTCGTTCAACCGATTTTATGACGCGTCGTCATCGACATCTGCGAGTTTCTCGGGAAAAGGGTATGCGAATACAATTCAGGTCATTATTCATGTGGCTCGTTTCGATTCGTGCCGTGCAAATTTTTTCGAGGGAATAGTAAGGAGTGTCGTTGCGTGGCGTGTCGTGGGAGCAGATGTAAGAAAAGGGGTTGCCTTGAATCGCAAGTTCCCCGCAGACAAGCTTCTGTTGATTGTCCGCGCCAAGAATGATGCAAATGGGGCAGCTCGAGCAAGACCAAAGCAACTGCGTAAGTAGGTGCAAGGAAGTCAAATTATGAAGGTCAGAATTAAAATCCACAATACTACTGTTTATGTAAATCCTTTTGCCTGCAAATCTTTCGGCCCGCAAAAAGCCATCCTGCCATGGCAGCTTGTTCTCGCTTCGGTTGCTGTCGTGCACGACGTCATCCTTTTGAGCTGGGTTTTGGAATTTTGAAGCAAGGACTGAAAGCCCATCTTTTAGAACGGAGAAGCTCCCGAAGATATGCGCGAGCTTCTATTCTTTTCCCAATCTTTTGATTAACTTCACTTTCTCTCACAGAAGCACCCAAACCTGTCACTTCAATTCTTCCTAGAGCTTCACGGACAACAATTGACTTTCTTATCGAGGCGATCACCCAAATTGCGGGGAAAGCTGCCGCTGAAACAGCTATCCCACCATCGCAATGCTTCGTTCCACAGCCACGCGATCACTACTCAAAAGCTTCACCAAAGCCCCTACCGCAAGATCAAGCTTCAGTGCAGCTTCCATCCAATTTCGCAATGCCAGTCCTCTCCGCCAAGTAAACAATAACCGTCCCCAAGTCCGCATTGCGATTCCTCGCCTAACAACTACATCATTGCTCTATGCGACCACGAAAGCAGGGCCACCCTTTGACAAAATCGACGAAAAAGCAGAACAAAAACTGGCAAAAAAGCCTCTTGAAGCACATCCCGATGAAGTGTCAGGTGGATCTAGCGTTCGACATGTATTCGAGAAGGGCCAAGGGGAGGGAGTCAAAGGTGACGAGATGACTGGAGCAATAAAGGCGGATCTAAGAACAATCAGAGAGACATTCTCTCTAGCGGACGTTCCCAAAGAATCATTGTACATTGGAGCCGCCGGCATCCTCCCCTACGCGGCTACTTCGCTGTCAACAGTGTTCCTGGCCTATGATATCAATCATGCTCATGATACTGGACGGGGAATATTGTTCTCTCCAGAGACGGCACACCAACTTCTTGACCTAATAACTCCCATTCAAATTGGATATGGCGCAGTTGTAAGTTCCCAAACCCTTGAGATTTTGCGTCTGTGTTTGCTGAAGCACAGGGCAGATTATTTCTTTCCTTGGAGCTATCCATTGGGGTCTCGAATATGCCGGATATGGAGGATACCACAGCTATCGTCGATACATATATGGAGTCATCGCTCCTGCAGTTGCATGGCCTACTATCTTCATGCCTGTAGAATATGCCTTGATCACTCAATTTTTGGCTTTCAACTTCCTCTACTTCGCGGACGCTCGTGCTACAGTTCGTGGATGGTTTCCGGAATGGTACTCTGTGTACCGTTTCGTCCTCACCTTTTTCGTCGGTGCCTCGATCGTTATCAGCTTGATTGGACGAGGCCAGATTGTTAAAGCTGACCACACCCTCAGAAACCCTGTTGACTACGTCAAGAAGGATCGAGATAGCCAGTGGGAAGCCTTTGAGCGTGAGGAAAAGGAGCGTCGAGCTCAGATGGTGAAGGAAGACGAAGACGGAGAGAAAAGTGAGGATGACTCGGAGGAGAGCAAAGATGACGGAGATGACCAAAAGGACGACAAAAAAGAGGACAAGGAAGCCGAAAAGAAGGATAAGAAAGAGAAGAAGTGAAGTCCTTCGACGAATGTTCCAGGCGGTTGTACAAGTAGAAGGGTTCCACTTTGAGTGTCAAATTTTCTGATTTATCGTCCTCTTTTGTCGACATCCATATCTGCGGCTAGGGTTTGATTCGAGTCGTCATTGATCATTTCGTGGCCACATTTCGTTGTGCCAAGGATTCGTGGACATTGTAATAGGGGAGCTGGTTGCAGAGAAATTTTAGTGGTTAGCGCAACAAGATAGCCTCCTGCCTAATCCAACCATCATCCACAGACTCTCATCCTCCATGAAGCACAGTATTCCCGGGCAGACCAGGAACCGGCGACTCGACAAGTGTCGCAAAATGTATGGATAATGGAGAAATGTCGAGCTCTCACCAGCGCGAAGGATGCTGGCAGGAGACCTGACCCCGCCCCACATTTCACAACCCCCGGAAAACCGCTTCCAGCTCTCCTTGGCCCCCCCGTTTCAAGTTTTCACAACCATCCATCTGTCAACCCACGCCGCAAACCGTGTCCGGGTCGGCAGTGATAAGACGGATGCTACCTTCAAGGTGGGTGAAAGAACGACACGCCGCACTGTTGGGAAAATGATAAGTTTCTCTACTTTCTTGTTGTCAGCAGCGTTTCCTCGTTCTTCTCAATTTATCATGTGTTCCTTCATAGCTACAGCTCCTGGTATTCTGGTTTCACGATGCCCTCACCGGTAGTAGAGCCTATGCTTGCACCCGCCTCTCCACCAGCAAGAGTATCACTCCTTCCGCAGAACTCCCAGAGCACGATCCAGTGGCCGCCGAAGTAGTTGTCACACAAGCAACTACAACCATTGAAGCAGATGAAGACTCGGATGATGGATAACAGACCGATTCTCACAGTGTCCTTGACGAATCGGTCACCTCCTCGGTTCGCCACTTCAACTTCGAATACAGCAGACGGTATCACAGATACAAAGAGGGATACTATGTTTTCCCAAACGATGAGTCGGAACAAGATAGAGAGGATATGAAGTATGTGAAGATTATGAATCTTTGTGGTGGGAAACTACATTTTACGCCTATTAGGCTACATTTTCGAAATATTATCGATCTTGGGACGGGGACGGGGGTTTGGTGTAAGGATATGGGTGACGAATACCCTTCAGCACAAAGTCTGGGCATAGATCTCACTGTTCGGGTCCCCCAAACGTCAAATTCATGGTGGATCATGTGGAACTTGACCAGGTATTTGGATAATTCCTTCCTATTTCTGAAATACTCATGACTTTCTCCTGGAGTTGTCCCACTTCTGCCACCACAGTTTGCATTGAGCAATTGCCAACTACCCCCGCTACGTCGGGCTTGGACCAGGGAATTTCTATGATTTTGTTCACGGCTGCCACATAACTCCAGCTTTGAAGAACTTCCCTCTGTTGATTGAGAGAGCTTTCAAGCATATAAAACCAGGGGGGTGGATAGAATTTCAAGAAATGCATTACTGGCCACACTGCGACGATGATACAATGACGCCCTCCTACCTCTTCCTAAACTACCAAGAAGTTGTCATCGAAGGCCTCGATGCTCTAGGTATACATTTAACGCCGCTCGCGCAGAAGCCGTCAATCTCGAGAAATACGTCTTCACAAATGTCCGGCACGAAATTTTGAAAGTCCCTTTAGGTAAATATCCCAAGTACAGGACGCTAAAGTTAATCGGGTTGTATTTAAGGATGTCCGTTTTACTGGGCCTAGATGGGATGAGTTTTAGGCCGCTTTGCAGAGGTTTGGGTTGGAGTAAAGAGCAGGTAAAGGTGTACTTGGTAGATATTAGGAAATCCATCATGGACTCCTCGGTCCAGATTATTTCCCATACCATATCACCCATGGGCAAAAGCCGTTGGAAAGTCAGGAAGGATGAAAACTCTGCAAGAGAGTATCCATAAAACTGGGTTAGATATGACTTAGGGGTCGGCGTTCGAAGAAGTAAGTGGACCTTTACGCCCTCAAAAAGGGAACATAGGTTTACCTTGGGCACAAAGAGTCTAGACTCTACTCTACTAAGCTTCAGCCCTATTGTAAGCACTTTAATAATCAGTAGCAAATGCAACCTGACAGAAAAGCGGCCGTCAATTCCCAACATCCTCTGCAGTGTTGGCCAAAAGTCTAGTCTGTTCCAATGTCCCAAAAAGTTTGAAATTATTCAAAGCCAGACTATTCAGGGGCATTTAGAACATCGAGAGCCAAATTTGTTCTCTCTGCCCCTCTTCGATCATAATAAAAGATGAAAAGATGCTCTACTAAATCAGCCTTCACTCTCAACCCCTCCATCATCCGATCTCGCAACATCAACCCCTCTGGCGCCAAGTCACTACCAGGATAATCCCAATCACAAATAAATTCCCGACCAGCACATCACCACCAACCGTAATCCACTAGCGCCCACCCATCAGGTAAAGAAGTGATTCCAAAGATCTCGAACATGCGTTCCTGCTGACACATCTCGCCTGACACTCACACTCCCCTTGCCCTATTCCGTTCCCCTCCTCAAACCCATTCGTAAATATTTTCTTACCTCTTTGGCTGGCCGTAGGGCAAGAAGAACAGAAAAGCATGTGGGAATGACTCATGATCAAGACGAGGATGGGATCGATGCCATCACCGCATGAGTTCACGTTCTTCTGGCATTGGTTCGTCTTGCGCTCCCCTCCCCACCACACCACTCATCTCCCCCAGACTGAAATCAAAACCTGCAGATACACACAACATCTGCAAAGATATGCGCAAGTGCCGGACGGGCATCCGGCACACGTCGGTAGATTTGAGAAGCCCTTTCCTCCTAGCCTACCTTGCGCACAACGACATCCCATCTCCTCCCATCCCATTCTAGCGTTTTGGCAAATGGGCATCCTCCCCTGGTCCCGTTTTTCCTGGCTGCGGGTTGCTGGATGGGGGCAGAGATGCGTGGTCATCGTACAATACGGTAGTGACATGACATCGCATGTGCACAGTAAGTGACGGAGGCTGGGGTCAGCACGCAAATCTTGCCCATTCACAGACGCGGCATCGGCATCCTCGGGCGTCCCCAGACACGCACCACACACTGGTTTTTTCCCCCTCAGCTGTCAACATTAGTTTCGAACATCACATCACATCACATCATATCCCAGCCCTTTCTTAGGGAGATATATATTGTGTGGGTTCCCCGGAATCTGGTGCTTCTTTCCTGCCTTTTTCTTTTTCCCTACTAAGAAGTCTTCTCTGAACCTCGATCTCAACTCTCTACTCATCGAGCAAATCTCAAGTGTTGTTTTCGCGAGCTTAAGAAGATTTCGATATTTTTGGACGAAACGAAAGAGAGTCGAAGTACCAAAGTACCCACGAACAATCAGATCATCACGTGTCAAAAATTCGAGATATCAAGGATATCGAACTACCAGCCTACATAATGCCAGGACTCCTCTCAAGAAGATTTTCTCGTCCGCGATCACACCGTTCATCACCTTCTTCCAGCCCACCGCCAACAATCTACCATCGACGCTCGCTCTCCCGCAATAACTCTTCATGCACACCCCCACCACCAACTCTCACGCTCACCAGTCTCAGGCTCCCAGAAACATTCTTCGCTACGAGGAGGAGAGAGAGTGCTGGCTTGGAGATGAAAGATGAGGAAAGTGATGCTGAGTGCTGGAGCAGGATGCTGATGTTGCAGAGGGAGTATCATTGTTATAACAGTGCGAGGTTGGAGGCTGCGGTTGAGGCTTTGGAGAATGGGGTCGGGATTGAAGAAGTGCCTATTCGTGAGTTGTTACTTGTTCATTTCAGTGTGATGTTTTAGGAACAGGGGTGCTGATTTTTGGGCAGCTTCGAGGCTTTGTTTGGATCTGTTGAATGAGGAATTGGAGCAGAGGTTAGAGGCGAATGAGCAGAGCAAATTGCATCACTAGGGTCTGGATTTGGATTCCTCAGGAGAGCGAGGCGTGCATGGAGTTGGGAGAAATCAAGATAGGTCTAGATGGCCCAATTCCCCGGACGGAAAGGATGGAACGACTCATCCAACGATTTGACGAATTGAGTTTTGCGAGTCCGAATATGCCGGGCTGTGAAAGGTATCGAAGGGTAGCATGGCTCTATCAGAGTTGCGGGGAAGGTTAGCCTTCCTCCCGCTTTAGCATTGGCGTTTGGTCTAAGGACCTATGGCGTTGGAACGATGGGTTCCGTTTGGCTTTTCGATGTTAGCTCCAATTTGAATTAATTAGCATTCCTGTAATCATCAAGTCCCAAAATGTCACTGGATGTATTGTCCGTGCCACGTCAGAGGCTCGCTCATAAGGGCGCCGGAGGATCCGCGATTGATTTGGTGAGGTTACTTGCGGTAAGCGGTGAACAAGACACAACATGCAAGATTGAAACGTGGGTTGTCCTTTGCATTAGTTGCTTGATCTCTTCCCGGACTCCTAGGATCGAAGGTAAGAGACAAGAGGAAAAGGGGGGAGGAGCCAAGTGGGGGGCAATCACGTGCTCGGTTAGGAACTGCCTGCCGTGGAAAGAAAAAGCGGCACCAAATCCTCAATGTCCCAAGTCAACTTGAATTACTGGTATTTCAGATGCTTCCTCTCTAAAAGTTCCTTCGAGTAGTGTACATCCAAAGTCTGCTTCCTCCTCTTGCCCATGAAGCTCTGGAATATTTCAAAATTGTCTCTTTTCAACGTCCACGGTTGAATGAGGACATTGATAATCAGTGCCGCTTTTTCCGCAAGACGAGCTTGCCTTACTTGACATCTTCTTCGACCTCATCCGGACTCGCTGTTGCTCTCGTGCTCTCAGCCTCGAACAGCACGTCACAAAACATCATTAGGATGACACGACGGAATACGATAGAAAAAGGGTCACAACATCATAACAATGACGCCAAGTGCAGGCATCGTTTCAAGAAAGCTCAATACGAGTCCTCTTTGAGGAAAGTTCACGACAACTTCGCCAGCGAGAACGGATGACTGCAGCATCTGAACAGGAGCCGATTCTCAGCCGAGTACACAACCTGCCAACCTGTCAAATTGAAGGGACTCCAGCAGCACACAGGCCAGCTTCTGTCCAAGTTCCCAGTTTTTAGCCTTCAACTCAGCCTAGACATCTCTTGGCATGCAAACACCCGTTGGGTAAACCATGCGCCAGATCAAAAGCTTAAGAGCAGATCCTTGCTGGCTCTGGATGTCATCCGATGACTTACAACTACCGTGGATCGCGGATTCGCGGGACCTCATTCGACTTGCAAGCCGAGGTCATCTGAGACGTCCGTTGGAAAGAAGCTTCACGAGGCCATCGGCTCGTGCCCTCGACGTGGGAGAGCACTCTCTTATCTCTCTTCGAAGCCTGCACCCCCTCGGATGATTCCGGCACAGCCTCAAGTGGCGCTCAGTATTTGGGAGTCCCCACGCCCACGGAGAGGTACCCGACATATGTACAACTCTGCCACAGGCACAAAGTGTTGGCCAAGTGTGCCACAAGCGGCTTCATGACCCGAACCGTCGTCTGTGATCCGTGATGGCGGTGAGACAATTTCATTGTTAGCTTCCCGTGCCCCACCCGAGTCTCTGGCTGCGTCTTTTTTTCTCTGCAGAGCTGAAAGCCCAACAAGCCGGCGAGTGGGAGTTCTTTTCTAAACCAGTCACTGCAATCAACAAGGTCCACCGGTTTGACCTATAGTGCTCGCTCACCAGGCAATATTCGCTCGGTGGGGGAGATCGAAGGCGGTGGAGCCAACATCTTAGAGGCCCCAGACATCTACAGCAAAGCTTATCTTGAATTTCGGGACACAACTCAAGCTGCAGCCAAATGTGCCTTGATCGCCCAACTATTTACCCACCTGCAAAATTTTGCTGCCGAAAATTTATTTTGGAGCCTGGTTTCACCATCCCGTGCCGTACCACGAGAAGCTATTATTGAGCGACGTGGGAAAATTGAGCAACCCCCTTTGATCAGTGGTGTTCGTTACACAGGAACAGCCAACACGGACGGCATCCACGATGATCAAACAAGAGACGGCATCTCTCCACCATGTTGACAGCCGCATGAACGCCTCGTGGCAGGAATTTCGTTTCTGCCAATGATTTCGATTGAGGGAAGCCGCAGGAAGCCTGAAGTTGATCCGTGTTCACTGCTCTGGGAACGGGCCAGACGCAATCCCATATTGGTACACCAGCCCAGACACGCGCAGAATATTCAGGACCAATCCAAGCCATCCAGGTCATCACCATTCTTCGCCAGCTGCTCCCCCAGCTCCGAAGGCCACGCGAGCATCCAGCCAGCAGAACGCCCCAAAGCAGAACGGGCGTGCTGGGCGTGCTGGAGAGCCGGTTTTTTGAAGCCTGCGCTCGCTCATTCGACATTCGACAGCGTTGGCGGGTCTCACTCAATCAAAGTTCTCCTGTCAGCATTCAGCGATAACCATCCCACGGGCGCGACCAGGTTGGCATGCAGGGGTGGGTGATAGGACAGCGCACGCCCTTTCTCGTGCTTTTTCAAACGACCCAAAGGACATCCATCTGGCAGACTCATCAGAGTCACAGGCCTGCCTGCACGCCCCTCTTCCCCCTCCACCTTCCCCCCCCCTCCTCCTCGCTATTTTTGCCCCAGAAATCCCGCGACAGCGCCGGGCGCGATCGAATTAATCTCATCCATGCGGAGAGAGGCAGAGGCAGAGGCCGCTCTGCAATTCGCCTGGACTTGCTTTTGCGAGTTCCCAAAACCGAGCCCGGGTGCAGTTCTTCATGCGCTGTTGCAGCCTGCTGCAGACCTTCTGCCTTCGACCATTTGCAAGGACGCCGTGCGGCCGTGGTAGGTAGCTCGGAGCTGGCGGCCCTATTTCATCTTTCACCCACCATCCACCATCCACCATCCACTACCCACCATCCACCCCATCCACCCCATCCACCCTCCATCCATCCCACGCCATCGCAGCGCAGCGCCTCACAACACACCCGGAACCCAGCGAAACACCCCTCGCCCCTCGCCCCCCCCCCCCCCCCCCCCCCTTCTGGAACCCCTCGAGCCTAGTCCGCTTATCTTTCGCCTCCCACCCACCAATCATAAAACTCCATCGTCCCCAATTTAGGAAAACTGGGGAGTGGAGATCTTCGATCATGGATTACAGGCGCGCCTCTCTGGTGGTGAGCCCACAGCAGCAGGCGAGCATAAATTCCCATATCTACTCCAGCTTCGCCGGCGCTGGTCCTCCTCGCAACACCAATGGAATTTTGTCTGATTCGACCACAATGTGGTGGGACGAGGAACGCATCGAGGAGACCGTCAATCGCCACTTTGTGTTATCTAGGTTGCGACCCGATGAGCAGGTGCGGCTCGATGAGCCGCTGGGGTTTGGTGGTGGGCTGACCGATGACACGTACATGGAATGGATTGAACAGAAGGCCAAGCGGATATTCCTGATCTTGGTGGACCTTGGGGTGCCGGATCAGATCTTTGGAGTTATCGACGATTCTTGGGACGATGATGATCTTCCCGTGCCCTTGGACCAGGTCGAGCGACTCCAGTTGACGTACGACAAGGATGAGAAGCTGGAGAAGAAGTTCTTCCACCGGCAGTTTGCCTACCTGTTGAGGAACGTTCAGAAGGGAGAGCTGGTGTATTACGACGATGAAGAAGTCGTACCTCTTGAACTGGCTGAGAAACGCCCTGTCGGGGCTGTCGCAGGTCTTGTACCAAGCAACCTTGATAAGGTCCATCGTCCCGGAAAACCGGATGACTTACTGCTTCGTCGACGGATACCTTTAGGCACTGCACCAGGACGCATGCCACAGGAAGAACTTCTCTCTGGAGTCGAGGCCATGAAAGCCCTTGAACATGTACACTTGACTTGTCTTTGGGGTTCTTACATCCAAGGGGGCTGCGGGTACCTTCTCCTCACACCTGTGAACGATAGTACCCTGAAACATTTCCTGGCTGTAACTGCTCCATCCATAAAGATACTTCCTAAGCAAGACCGCCGAGTCCTACTCCTGAACTGGCTTCATTGTTTAGCGGACGCTCTCGCTACCTTGCATGCTCAAGGGATCACTCACCGAAATATCAAACCTTCCAATATGATGCTCGACATCGACAATCACATCTTCTTCGGCGATTCTGGCATCTTCCCAGTAGCAAATTTCCACGGAGAGAGGCGGACATTCGATAAGGAAATGTATGACTATTCTGCTCCAGAGGCGGCACCACGGATGCCAGCACCGCCGCCCATTTCACTTCCAGTTTCGAGGCCTACCACATCCCGACGGTCAACAGGACCTAGCACCGGGACGATCGTCCACTCAAGTGCTCATTCTTTCGTGGTCTCGAACGAAACTTCCTCGATCTACACGTCCTCCAGTGGCTCCCAATCTCAATCTCCTCCAAAATCATCTCACGGACACAAACCCCACGATCCTCAAAAGGCTGATATATTTTCTCTTGGCTGCATCTTCCTCGAGATCCTCACTTTCTTCCTCAAGCGAGCCTCTCGCAACTTCTCATCTCACCGCTCTTGCAAAAACAAGACTCCTGGTCGTGGCGGCGGTCTACCCGACTCTTCCTTCCACAAGAATCTAGGACAAGTGGCAAGCTGGATGAAGACCCTGATCAAAGATGCCAGCAAGAAAGAGGATAAGGTCTTCAGGGGCGTCAGTCACATCATCGGCCTAGTCGACAACATGATCAGTCCGAATCCTGAGGAACGCCCGAGTGCGAGGGAGGTACAGGAGAAGATGCACAACATCCTGTCTCAAATCTGCGGACTGAGTGTCGGGCAATCCGAAGACGGGGAGTTGAAACCCAGGATCCACTGTGAACCAGGCAGGACAGACCAAAACGAATGGAATGTCGGATTCGACCAACTGCGTCTAGCGTCCCAGCGAGCGGCGGCAGAGGCTTGCGCGAGTGTCAACCCCGTGACCGCGAATGGGGGGACTTTGGGCTTGACGGGAGGCGTGATCTATGGAGTCGAAAGAGTGCAATCGCTCTCGGTGGCTTCGAGTACCAGCTATACGGTGTCGAAAGAGAAGTCAAGGAGCTTTCCTGTGGGGGACGACAGAGCAAGTATCGCGACGAGTAAGAGTAGGAGTAGTGAGGGGAAGAGCAGGCCTGGTAGTGGGAGCAACACACCGCATGGGAAAGTGAAGCCAAAGGCCAAGGCGTGGCAGGCTCCTGTTTATGCTGGTAAGTTCCAACTTCTTAAGTTGAATTATTGGATGAGAGCTAATTTGGCAATGTACAGAATTGAGCTTTGGATAAGAAATTTTCCTTGATCTAGCTCTCTGAGAGGAGAAATCTGTCAAAGCCGGCAATACTCCTTTCAGCCGCTTACCTGTTCGGTTCGGGACGAGCCATTCGTCTTCACTACCTCATCGGAACCTACTCACCCCCCATGACCTTACGAATTATATGAAGCATAGCGAAGGAGAAAGGATAAATAGTATCTGTCTTTACTGCAAGCAAGCAAGTCCAGGTCGGTGTTTTGATACGCAAAGGAGTTAATGGTCTGTATGTACCCTTCCTTTTGAAAAGAATCCTTCACATCTTTTGTCTGCCTGGCGCCATGTACATTCTTCGTTGTCTATCGTTCACTTGATGCGAGTTAAGATATCCCCATCCCGATTTTTGTATTTAGAAAAGCAATGTAGTGGCGGAGTGCATTCTATCATCAATGATTGATCCTACTACTTCCTGATCTATGCTATGTATGAATAAACGCCAAGATGAAGTCGAAAATAGCTGTAAGGCGAATGATGAATCTGGGCAGAGACGCTTGCCATGCTCGCCCAACTATATAAATGCTTGCTCGACAGACAGATGCCAAATCAGTACCAACGTCCAATGTAAATGCTTTCCCAACACAAGTCAAATCCCTAACCAAAGCCATAACCAAAACCACAATCCAAGCCTTCAATACACACTCCCCTTAATACTCTTATCCAGCATCTCCTCCTCCCTCAAACTCTCCAACTCGGGCGAGAGTTCCAGCTCAGCCTCACTCCCAGCATCACTACCAACATCACTCTGATCGCCCAACGCATCCGCCAGCGCGCCCCTCCCCATCCCACTCTGCTCTCTAAACATCCCTTTCCCTTTCCCATTTCCATTCATCACCACTCCCCCATGCCCCGCCGCACTCCCACTCCCTTTCCCCATCGCACTCCCCACCAACTTCCCCTTCGCCAACCTCTTCCGCGCATCCTCTTCCGCGCTAAACTCCGTGTCGCTCCCCGCTTGACTCGTATTCCCACTCGCGCTGCCGCCGAAATCCCGCCCCGCCGTCTTCACCAACAGCAGATTGTCGTTCCTCGGGGACTTGACCCGACTTCGCAGTCGATCCTCCACGGAGATAAAACTCGGCGTGCCGTCGGGACTCGAGACCACCTCGTCGAGACTGCGCTGCACATCGACGGTTGGGCCGAGTCTGCCTCGTGGGTCGTCTTCCTCCTCGTCGGAGGAGGATTGCCAGCGCCTGGCCGTGGGACGGCGGAAAGGGAGGGGGTTTGAGGGGGGCTCGGAGGTTATGGGTGAGGATGTGGTGGAGGGCTTCCCGTTGAGTTGCATGGCGTGCATGCTGTTCTCTTTCCTGTAGGCGTGTTTTCCGTGATCGCAGCCGTTTGGGCAACCTCCCCATTTCTTCCGTACTGGAACGGGGGACGTTGTGCCCGCGTTGCTGGAACTGCCCTCGCCTGCTCCACCTAGCAGCTTCTTTTCTTTCTCTCTGTCTTTTTCTGAAACGGCCGTAGCAGTAGTTGGGGACGAGGGATTGGCTTTCTCTTTCGCTGCTGCTGCGGCCAGACGTTCGCGTTTGAGTTCAGACCAGGTGCGAAGGTTGTTTTCCAGGATGTATTTCCCACTGTCTTCTTTCTTGCGCATGATGAGGAATTCGCAGTGGTTTACATTGCGCAGGTCCTCGAAGTACTCGACGGAGAAGTGGTACCATTTCATGAGGAAGACGCGGCTCATGAGGCCATGGGTGACTGCCCAATATCAGCTTCCATCCTACTTCATAAAAGGGGCCAGAATCGGGAATTGGAGAAATGGAAACGAACCAAGAACACAAACACTTGCACAATCATCCTCCCCGAACTGCCGCCACAGACTCTCATTAAACCCGCTAATCCGATCATACGCATCCGCCGCGCTCTCCCCATTCGGGATCCTGTAGAAGAAATGTCCATAATCCGCCCTCTCCTGCCACATGCGCTCCATCTCCGCACTGCATGGCTGGAAATTGCCGAAATCCTGCTCCCGCAAACGCGGTTCTTCGTATACCTTAATCGAGTGTCGAGGGAAGGGGGTAGGTGAGGGCTCGTCTGAGGTTAACGTCTTCAGGATGCCCTCTGTTGTTTCCCGCGTGCGGCGGTAGGGGGAGGTGAAGAAGTGGAGGGTGTCGTCTGCGCGTAACAGGTCGCGGAGGCGCCGTCCGGCATCGTAGGCCTGCAGCCAGCCTTCTGGTGTCAGTTTAACGCGGTGGTCGGGGATCGTTTGGTGGATGTCGCGGTTTTCTTGGGGTTGTTAGTTATGGAAGGCATTGTGCAGGTTTGGGCGAGACAGCCGAGAGGAAGGTTACACTTGTCTTCCTCGAGATGTAGAGTGGGGGAACACAGAAAAGGAAGGAGACTCACTGTTGCCCTCTGACTGAGCGTGTCTGATCAGTATAATCATGCGTGGTTTCCCCATCTCCGGCTTCTATAACAACTTGTTCTCTCCGACTTTGAGGGTTGCCACTTGGTATATAACTAGATATATATGTAACGTCGGTAAGGACAGACGGTTGAAGGGATTTGTGATCTGATATCTATGCTTGAGAAGAATTTTTAGATGTATGCGCCACTAGGATGGAACGAACGGTGACGATGTGTTGGATTTTATGAAACGCTGCCCTGTTCGTCTTATCGATAGAGAATCGTTCGATTGCGATATCGCCCCAATATTTGGCTTACTTTGGTTACCGTATTAAATTTTGATAAGGCTGGAAGAGCCTCGGATGGAAAAGAATGCTTTCTCATCAATCAACACCTTCGCACCACCGCCACCTCACTCAATAGTTTTGTGTTCCTGGATTTGGAATTACATGCCACTAGGTACCTGCCACCCACCCAATTTGCGAGTCAGGAATTAGACGCAACGTCTAATCAACCTTCACGGATCGAGTCAGCAAGAAGGGCATACCGTGAATCAGTCAACGACATCCCACAGTTGACTACACAACACCCTCACGATGTCAGAACAAATCCCCGAAAGTATCCCCACCTCCGCGGACCCCCGCTCCAAGCGCCCGACCAAAAAGCGCGCTCTCTCCCCGAAATCGCAAACCGCCGCGCAACTCGACGCCCTGTTCGCCAAACCGGACCAAGAAATCAGGATCCCGTCCACCAGCAGCGCCCTCTCCCATACCCCCGGTTCCGCACCCCCAGAAATCGTACAGAATGTACAGGGGAGCAGCGCTGGGGCGGGAAGCGGGGAGTTTCATGTCTATAAGGCGAGTAGGAGGAGGGAGTATGAGAGGTTGAGAGGCATGGAGGAGGAGGTTAGGAATGAGGAGGATGGGGAGAAGTGGGAGCGGGAGAGGAGGGAGAGAGAGGAGAGAGATCGGGAGAAGACGAGGAAGAATAGGGAGAAGAGGGAGAGGTTGAAGAACAAAGGAAAGAAGGGGAAGGGTGGGAAGGAGGGGGGTGAGGTGCAGCAGGCAAAGGGAGGGAAGTTTAAGGCGAGGGTTGATGTTGGAAAACGGCCTGAGGGTTTGGGTGGTGAGGGGCCCGAGGACGGGGAGGGAATGGCTGGTGTAGTGAGTGAGGAGGCTGGGATTGTGATTCACGATGATGATTGAGGACCTTGACGTTATGACTTGGAAAGGAGCTCGACGATTTTGAAACCATCTAAGGAGGGTTAAGGAGAACAAGCAGACGACACTGGCATGAAATTCTCACATGCATTGGCCTTGAGCTCTATGCTATGATACAAGGGTATGCTCACCGCATTATCATCGCTTTTTAATACACTGACTTTTCATGACAAGACTATCTATTCCTCCCCAGTGCCGGGAGCACCGCCGCCTCCAGCTTGTCTTGCAGCCTTTGCACTACAGATATCGTCTACTCTCAGAAGCAGGCAGGCGGACTGTATCATATATTAGTACCATGGAAACAAAGGCAATGCTCAGAACATACCTCAATTGCGGTCTTGATACTTTGCAATTTGACTGCCTCCGGCTCCCAAACACCATATTCCTTCATGTCCACAAGCTTTCCAGTGTCACCATCAATACCCCAGGTGCTTCCACCTTCTGCGTGCTTGGCTCTCAGGGCAGTGAGAACTCTGACAGGGCTGGCACCGGCATTCTGGATAAGAGTTCTCGGGATGACTTCCATAGCCTCAGCAACAGCCTTGTATGGCCACTGCTGAACACCCTCAATGCTCTTTGCCAACTGCCCTAATCTGACAGCAACAGCCATTTCCGTAGCTCCACCGCCCGGTGAAAGCCTTGGGTGGAACATGACGTTCCTCGCAACAGCCATAGCATCCGCCAAATTTCGGTCAATCTCGTTCAAGATGTCTTTTGATGGACCTCTCAGGAGAATAGTGCATGCCTTGGGAGATTTGCACTTGGTCAGGAAAGTGAAGTACTCGTCACCAATCTTCTCGATTTCGAAAAGTCCGCATTGGGTTCCTACATCTGCTTCTGTGAGGTCGTCGACTCGGTTTACAACGGTGGCACCGACGGCACGGGCTATTCTGTTGTTGTCTGTCTTGCGGACTCGGCGTAGGGCAGTAATGTTGCCCTTCATCAGGTAATGTTGGGCGAGATCTTGGGGTTATCAGCAAAGAACGGTCCGTAGGGCTTTCAAGCATACCAGAGACTCCCTTCTCAGTGATGACCAAATCCGGCTTGACAGCCAGAATAGCATCACACATAAGCTTAACCTGCTCCTCCTCAATCTGTAAAATCTTATTCCAGTCCTCCTCCTTGCTGATCTCAATATTCGTCTGAGATTCTCCCTTCTTGTACTCCAGCGTGCAATCTAACAGCACAATTCTAGGATTTTCTATCCGTCTTCTCATCTTAGGATGTGTAATATCCTTGTTGAGCATAACACCGTCCAAAACTCTGCTGTCTTCAATCTCACCACCTGGGACCTTCTCAACTCTTGCGTAACGCTTGATATCGACTTCCTTCTTGCCACCACCGATGTCGAATGTTACAGTTCGTACAGCTTTGAGAGCGAGATTGCACATCAGTTCTGACCATCTCGAGACGAACTTCGTGCCGATGGAGGAGGATATCAGCTGGTACATGGCTTGGTCGTCGTCGATGTCGACAGGGAGGGAGATCTCGTCGATAATCTCGAGGGCATCTTTAAGGGCGTGCTTGAAGGCGGAGATGATCACAACAGGGTGGATGTTTCGCTCTAATTGTGGCAGCGCTTGCGCAAGTATCTCACCAGCTGTACGCCGTCAGTCGAAGCTTCATACACGTAGAGAGTGTCATACCAAGAATGATGACTGTCGTAGTTCCATCTCCAACTTCCTCGTCTTGTGTTCTGCTGAGCTCGATCATGCTCTTTGCGGCCGGATGCGAGACTTCGATTTCTCGAAGGATGGCATGACCGTCATTTGTCAACACGATGCCTCCCATAGGATCTAGCAGCATCTTCAGCATAGCCTTCGGTCCTAAACATGATCGGATGATGTCTGCGACGCTGTTGGAAGTCAGTATGATATGCCTTCCATGCGTTTCTAAGCTCGGAGGGGTTGTTGATGAAGCTCACGTTTTTGCTGCTGTGATGTTGGAGAGCTGAGCTTTTCTTCCGGTTTGTCTCTCACCACTCTGGGTGTCTGCCAGGAACTCGTCAGTATCATAAAGGCAGAGGACGAGCTTCAAAAGTTCGATTGGAGGCAGCTGTTGTTCGGGACGTACTCATAACCAGCACCGGGGCCTGCATCTTTGAGAACGCTGTACGGAGATCACTGGGAACGTGTTGCAAGATTCTTTCAGGATGAGAGAAACTGGTCGAGCTTAAAATGGATCTTTTCGTATCTTGGTGGTAGATTTAGAGCTCTTCTTTGTTCTCATGCAAAGCGCGTGGAATTTCTTGAGACTCGCGTCGGCCGTGCAGGGGTCAAAATTTTGCCTTGCGAAGCTTAGTCGCCTGATCAAGAAGCCAAAGCATCACTGACTTCAATAGTGGCTCGACAATCAACAATAAAGGATATCCGCTCTTTTTAAGGCCCAGCTCGTTAAAAGGTTCCTACCTTAATGAATTTTTCTATTTTTTTTATTAAAAAAAAAGATAGTTTCCATCGGAAACGTTCTTGAGGGGGGGCACAGCTGGCAGAACTCGGGGACGAGTGAGCTAAGCAGCTCACTTTTAGGTCTGAAGCAGCAGTCGTCCATGCACTTGGTGGTATATTTTATACATACATGCATTACAATATTGCAGTTGACGCCAGCGCCAAAAATCTGCTTCTATATCAAACTTTCCTTCTCTCCCGGTGCACTCCGACCTTGAAATGTCTTCATGCCGGCATCAACACCACACATTCCCCTCAAAATTGCTTGCACGCCCACGGGGAAGACATTCATCCAGTCAATCCATCTAGCATACAGTGGCATTGCCAAGACAGCGCTGCTACCAGAATCTATAGCCGCAATGACCTCTTTGGCAACATCAACCGGCTCAAGGACAGGAGCAAAGAAGGAGTTCGGAGTCTGGACGCCATTAAATAATGGGGTACTGAGTTGGCCTGGAGACACAAGTATCGTTTTGATCTCTGGTGTTGACTTCAATTCTGCAGCGAGAGATTTGTGGAGTGCTGTGATACCCGCTTTGGCAGCAGCATAGTCTGTGAGTTGTGCAGCACCAGTTTGGCCAATAACACTGGAGATCGTGACAATCGTGCCCTGCCCAGAGCGGATCATGCCGGGGAGGAAAGTCTTGGTAGTGTAAAAGTGGGACAGGAGGTTGACTCGGAAGTTGCGGTCGATTTCATCTAACGAAAGGTCCATGAGGGGCTTGCCGTTGACAATGGCAGCATTATTGATTAGAATTGTCGGGGTTCCAAGCTGAAGATTGTTAGCTTAATTCCATGAGAAGGGGAATGAGACGTACGTCTCTTTCGATCTCAATTGCTACCTTCGCAACTTGGTCCTTGTTTCCCACGTCGCACTTGTAGACTGAGACCCCCCGGGCCTCTCCAGATTCGAGATCTTTAACATCCAATACCGCAACTGTAGCTCCCCGCATACCATAGACCTCTGCAATCAAGAGTCCCAACCCACTTGCACCTCCAGTAATGACGATTACTTCATCTGAGAAGTCCACCTTCCGTGGCTTCGAGAACGCAATCTGTTTATTGAGGACGTCGAGGAAGTACCAGGCGGTAAGGAGAGAGGCATATCCGATGGCGATTTGGATGGCAGGATGGCTCCATTTCATAGCCTGCGCTCGCATGCAAAGTGGCACCATCCATCCTACGAACGGATGGAGGAAGGTGACATTGAGGACTTTGAGGAGCAGGTCGACGGAGAGGGGCTTGGCCCAGGAGAGCTCGCGGCTTCTGGGTTGGTAATTCATTATTATTCCGGTAACGATAATTATTGGCGAAGACTTGCGACGTTTAAATTAAATGAAGGAGAAAGGAAGAAGTTTCTAGAGAAGTGGCATTTTTTGCGGATGGGCTCAAACTTGAGACGAAAGAGCTCCTCACAACGGGGGTTGGTTTGTTTCAAGGGAGGCGCTTCGCGACCGAGGGACGTGCATTCAGCCTCATACTAGAAATCTCTGAGTGACGTCCTAAGAACTGTATTGACCGTCACCAAACCTTAAACAATAACTCCGATCTCGTTCTTAACCTGACTTTCACTTTCATCGTCTTGCACGGAGCTTTGCTATCCTGTCTGTTTCGGCTGGGGCATATATGAATCTCGTCTCGTCACCTTGGCCAATTTCCCCTTTGGGTCTCGCACTTGGGCATCGTTCTTTATCGGCTCACCGAGCAGTTTGCCATCGAAACCGTTCTTTTATTGTTATTATAGAATGTTCTTTGTGAATCGGGTACCTCCGCTGTACTGCATCTTACCTATTCTGATGCAGCGCGCCGGGGGCCATCTCAAGTGAGATTCTTGCCAGAGTCATTATGGCTCTTCATCCATCTCACAAGAATTCAAAGTCATTTAAAGCTTTCACCCATCTTTAGTAGAGGTTTTCAACATTAATATGCACTCCTTCTCACTTGGTAGGTAAAATAACAGTATTCCGGCGAGGCTCCAAGCGCTGTCAGCCAGGTCGTCACCCCACTCAACCCCTGGAACGATGTCTGTCCCATTTCAGGACCTCTCCATGCGCAAGCATCCCTTCAACTCGAGGTACTATTTGGTCTTACCCAATTCCTCCCCGCCACAAAATATTCTGATTTTGAGGTCGTCGCGGCAAGAAAGATGAGCCTCGACATATCTTCCAGAGATTCTACTGCGTTAAGAGCACCAATACGATACCGGCTTGAATTGCTTTGGCTGCTTTGGTAGTGGGCGCATCACTTGCATGTAGGTGATGTCTATCTTCACCCAGTTGTGCTCTCTCACGCCTTTCTATTTACTGACAAATGAATCAGTCTCCTTCGCTAAGGAATGCAGCATTCAAGATCTTCCTAATTTGGCTTCTAGGCAATGGACTGTAAACATGACCTGGATGCAATTCTATTAGATTGCACTACTCTCGTTGACGGTAATATTATCATTGGAATGAATTTCTCAGGAAATTTCAACCCGAATGGGATAACTAACATGACTTGTGAGTTCTATTTTCCTCGGAGGATTATGCCCACTTTTGTACCGGTTCCAGGGTTTGTTACAATTTCCAACAGCTCCAGGAGCTTTCAACTCCCAAGAATACTTGAAAGAAGTATGCTGACTCCGATTTGCTTTGCGACAGGTATTTGTGGACAATCGCCCAGAAAGGTGACTATGCGTGGGAATACCTGACATCCGTTGAAATGCATGACCTTAGATACCTTGGGTCGAATAGACTTCTATGATGTTCCTGCTCTGGAATCCTTATCAATGCCAGAATTGAGACAAACCGGCTATATGTACTGCGTGGACGTACCGGGGGACCAGTCTCAATTTTCCATCACTCTTGAATGCTTCCGTTATTGAGTTGTCCGGAATTATTGCCAGGTACTTGCCTAGACTTTCTGCTTAGATTCATACTAATTGCTGATAGCTTGAACTTTCCGCTCCTTGTGGGTGTAGATTCCAGTTTTTCAATTGCCGATTCGTACGAGATCACCGAGGCGTACAACCACACAACCACAAAAGTGTACTTCTTGTCTCGGCTCGATATAGACGGATCTCCCTTCGCTGCGGAATGCTACCGGAGTGTCTAGCAAAGGGAATTTTTTCGAGGTCGGTGTTCCTCGCAATCCTAGCGAATGCTATTCCGTGCTGACCATCGTGAAAGAATTTCCATGCCTATGCTCACCGCGTCCAAACCAGGTTATATATCTTTGCGTAGCTTTGAGATATCGAGTACGGGTAGTGCCGCCTATCCGAGTCTTCCGAGACTTCAGTTCGTGGACCAGGTTACTCTATTGGCGGTTTCTCCCGGTATTGTACCTTCCGAAGCTCTCTATGATTTCAGCTAACGACTGTTCAGGCTTAATTTCTCATCCCTCCTTACCGTATCAGGAGATTTTGACCTGTCTGCTTGGACATCTATAACTATTAACCTTAGCGCTTTAGAAAGCGTCGACACAATCAGTCTGCAGGGTGCAATAGCTAGGTGGGTGTTGCTGCCTCACTCCTTTCTTTCGAAAACGTCGTTCAGCAGTAATATCAATACAATGCCGCATTTTCCTCCCTCACCCATGTCAGAGAGATAGAGATTGCCAGTAATGTCGAGAAAACAAACTGTGTTCCGGCATCGACAGCATATAATCGTTCCCATCCCGGCGTTGTAGGCGGAGATTTCTCATGCTATGGGGTGGCTAAAAAGGGCTTGGCAACCTAAAAGACTCTGTCCAAAGGAACGAAGGTCGGGTTTGGGATTGGCGTTGGCCTTCCCACGGTCATCAATGCCACCATTCTCTTTTGGCTGTTTGAGAGACTCAAGTCTAAGAAAGAACAGGCTGCGCGAGTGAAGAATAGTGCAGCTGAGGTGGAATTGGAAAGTAGGCAGGCAGCCTGAGGGGAGATGGCGAACATCCTCCTGATTTTAACTTGTTGGCTGGAACGGAGGTAGGGAGCATTCATAGTGAAGCAACGGCTGTACAGGCACCGGAAATAGGGGAGCATTTGCCCGCGTATACACCTCGCGGGGCGACCTAACAAGACTTCCATTACTTCATTATAATGTTCCACTATGCAAGAACATTGCCCATTTGAGAGGTGCTCTACCAGTTAGTTCCGGAATCAATGCTGGCAGCAATCACGACCTCAACAGATGAATACCTTCTTCAAGTCAACGCCATCTCGAAAAACACATGTCACTACTGTTATACACGTGCATTCGTGGAACCTTAAATCGAGCAGGTCGCGTCGCTCCACCTCGATACGCGTACCGAGGCACGCCCTATTCGAATGCCTCAGTTTTGGCTCTGCCGCTCAATGCTTGCAGCACATCACCCAATCGACATCGCTCATTCTTCAAGCTTTCCACAACAATGCTTGCAATACCGACTCCCTGCATAAGCCACGTCTAACGGCAAAGCTTAATAGGACCGGGTGCAAGCGGGCAACCCCAGCATTCTCATGACGCTTGCGTTTGCCCGTCTTACGCCAATGACAAGGCTATGAACCCCGCCTCACGAGGATATCGCTCATCATTCCACAGAAAAATCAACTGAAGGATTCAGTATGCGTTTCTATACTCGTTCAACACCGCCTTCACCGTACCGTGATACTGTATCGCCAGTAGCAAAAACATTCCCTTTACGACTTCCGCAACTATCCGATATTGTCTTCTGAGGGGTTTCGTCTGACGTAGACCAACAGTTCTGCCCAAGCTGAGCCTCAAACCACTCTTTATCCTCGAAGCCGAACGTGCCGGGAGGTCGGAGGGCCTCGATACAAGCTCCTTCCAGCCGTTCCTTCCCGCACAAGGAGCCTTCCCAAGACCTCCGCTTTCATTTCCCAGACTCTCCAGTAGATTGAACGTCTCCAAGTTTCAGACGCGGGTGGGCATCAGGAACAATGAGCACCACGGCTCCCCCAACACCTGGTCCTAAGCCCCCCGTCACCTTCAGCTCGCCCGAGAGTGCAAATACCGTCACCCTCTCAACCACGGCAGTTGGTCCCTCGAGCTCCACCTTCATCACGAGCACCATCTCCTCCGCAGCGGCAATCTCAACCCACACCCCCTACTCTCAACCACAGCCCGACCCCTACCATCTTAATGCCGCCAACTATATCGTAGTACCAGTCATCGGTATGGTCGCTATACTGCTAGCAGGAAGCTGGTACTTCATTCGACGGAGGAGGTTGATACTAAAGCAGAAGAGAATTGCGAAAGAGGAGAGCGCGATGACGATTGCGGAGAAGGAGGTGAGCAGGCAGCGGAGGAGAGATAAGATGAGGAACCAGGGGAATAATGATGATGCTGCGATGAGGGGAACCACATAAGGCTGGGGGTGGGCCAACTGTCATAATGATATGATGGATAGGATGGATATATTGGATAGGAACCTTATACTGTTGGACAGAATACAGAGATAATCGGGATTTTATAATGGAGTACAGTAGGGGTTTGGCGATATTTGAAGGATTTTGGAATGAGCAGATGGAATGATACAGCCATATTTGCAGCTCGAAATTCAAAGAACAACGTTTTTTGGGGGGGCTAAGGGGGTCCCACTTACCCCGGCATTAGCAGGAAAGCTTTACTTAAAGGGTTAACTCTTATTGCGCAGTCTCATCCGGAGTCGGCTCCTTGGCGTAGAATCCTAAAGCCATCTTGATGAAGAAAGTGAAAGTGATGTTGATTGTGGAGAAGTTGCGAGACGAGTGATAAGCTTAACTCTATCCGGAGCACTAGGTAGTTCTCAGTACGCTACCGTTTCAGATACATGCCAAGTTGCAATTGCTTTTTCTATCTACATATTTTACACTGAGGGTTCAAGCGATCACAATCTCGCAGTAACCGAAAGATGGGGAACAATTTGCAAACACGATTTCAGGTACGGGAAGTTCAACCGTGGTAGGTATCATTGGAGGTGGCAAGTGCCGTATGATCTGCAACCTAGAGTGGATATCGACAAGATAGCAAGGGCCACGATTTCGATCGAGAAGGGTCAAGTCTTTACTGAGGCCCAGAATTTGCAGATGGCGGAACCACGCTGTTTAAGCTTCACCTCAGCCCTGTGATGCGTTTGCCTCCTTCCAGGTCATGGAATGGAACTTCCCGATATATCCCTCCCCAGCACTACTATCAAACCTCCCAGGCATATCAACAGCGTCGAACATCATCATTTCCAATATCTCCCGCTGTATTATCATCTCGCGGTGTTGCGGATGAGCGAAGTTCGGGTTCAAGTGTCTCAGGGATGCGAGTGCGAGCCTCGCTAAGCCTCGCACTCGTATCCGCTTTACTGAAGTTTCAACGTGATTCGCTCTGCTCAATCAAGTTATCTTTCCTTTCCAACAAGTTCCAAAACTGTGACGAATTAGTGTTCATCATGTAGGATCAAGCTGAGGAAGGTAGGCAGCGATGGCGTCGCCGTCAAGCAATCCGAGAGAAGCGAGGATTCTCTCAGGAGCCTTAAATATAGCTCGGATAGGGATGTGACGCAAGCTGCTGCATCTCGTATTTTTGTTGTTGAACTAGGAGGTTTAGAAGACGGCTGACGATTGGTGATATAAGTCTTGGGTTGAGCCCGCTGAGGTTCATATTCAACTCAGCTCTGTGCAACCACTTGCCTTCAACACACTCCCAGATTGCAGTGCCACGCTATCCGAACTGCTTCTTCTTTTCTTTGCCAATTGTCTTCTCGATTATCGAATATGGAAGTCGTTTCTCGCGCTCTGTTAATGACACGCGAAGACAAGTCTTTCTGGGAGAAATATAAGTGGTAAGGAAGCAAAATACGTTTCCCACCACGTAGTCTCTAAAGTCAGATCAGGTTAATTATTGGGGGAGCGATTGCAATTCCCATTCAACTGGTTGCGGGATTTTTCTAGTGAGCTGCGTTCCTTCCCTGACAATTCCCGTCACACCAATTTCAAAGAGAATACATGCTGACTGCAAATTTAGTCTACGGTACCGCAAGAAGAAGAAGGCTGCCAAGATCATGAGGAGCGATGAAGAGGGTCAGGTACTGGGACGCAGATAGAGAGAAGGTATATTGACGGCTCCGCGTTTTCCCGCAAGGCAAATCGTAGCAGGAAGCCCTCGCAATCCAGGATGGGCCATTGGGAACTTCGGATAGGAGAGGAGGCTCCTCGTATGCCAGAGTTATAAACGAATGAATTGAGAGCTACAGTCTCCACTGCACTACACAAGAAACAAACTCCTATGCATCTAACATTACACCTTAGTTTGGTACCCTGCTCAACTCCCAAGCAGAAGTGGTAATAAGGAGCGTCATCAGGTCTTGTATGGCGGCATTGTGCAAGCATCTTCTTTGAGGAAAGATATCTGATCGTGATGTTCTCAATGTGCCGGCAGATGGGTTCTTTTATACCATTTCCGACGTTCAGGAATACGCGCACATCGTAGCAACCCTATAGCCATCGGTTCCAGTGGGAGAAATCGGTTGACCGTATCTGGATTCACAGAGCCAGTAAAACGACCTCGAAACCCCTCCCATGCAGCACCGAGAAGCCTCTGGCATGGATGTTGACGGAAATGGCTCCATCAAAGCAAAACCCACTCTTGCACCTCCACGTCTTGCCGCCTGTTTTTCTTCATCATTGGCTTGATCATCTAACCGACAGTCTCTATCTGGATGGCATATGCGCCAGGCGCCGGGAGGTCTATATGGAAGGCCTTCGCTGGCAGGTAGCGAAAGTGGCCGTCTCAGGTACAACTCCAACGTTCGAGTTCCAACAACCAACCCCAAAAAATTTAAGTGCCTGTGAGCCTTCCATTGGCTAAAAGACCGAAACACCAACATTGTCTATAGATAGTAAACGGCCCAAGATATGGGATTCCGTGAAGTTATAAATGGTAATACAGACGACCACAGCGTATCAATTGCGTAGCCGCGCATGATCTTTCCCGATAATTCCCAGGTGACCTTCATTTCCAGTTCGCAGATCAACTCTAGAATGTGAAACTCCTTTTGTCTCAGGTCATGAAAACCCAAGCAGGAAACTGTAGGCTGACAAGGGGAGCAGTCTCCAATGTGTCGACTGACGACGTACGGTCAAATTGATGCGGAAGCAAAGTGCTGAGACTGTCCAATCGCCTTGCATCTTCCCACTAGTAGTATTGCCTACGATCTCGAGTACACTTCCGGAAATAGCTGACACACTTGTGCTGGTAGCCGCCGCCTGGATCCCAACTATTCTTGATGTCTCGGTGGCGTGACATGTCCCTTTCTGTGCACAAATTGGGGGGAAGCATACACATCGTGGAATGCCTTTAATTGCGAAGTCATCGAGCTTAACATCCGGTTGAGCTCTTCCTTTAGCTCATCATGAGTTGCCAGTCCACTTAACGCCTTCTGAGACGGTGGAGATGGCAGCTCGGGTATGTGAGAGAAGTCGCACAGTTGATTTGCAGAGTGGGTCAAGGATTCTTGAACAGTAGAGGGGAGAGGTCGTATTCCAGGATTCTTGGGATCAGTAGATATGACTGAGGCTGGAAACACTGTATCGGAGTCTGAGAAGTTGGAAGCTCTACCAATGTCATGTTTGGAATTTTCCTCGAGAAGGCCTGGGGCACCGTTGCACTCTTCCGTCAGGTAAGATTCATGCTCAGTGGTAGCCTCCGGCAATGGGGGTGCGTACAGAGAAGCGTGTTTTTCCAACTCAAAAGGGTGACCACTTGCTATCTGATCACTGGATGTGGAGCCTGTGACAGAATTCGCAGTCGACGGACGCGCAGAAGATGCTGCGACCTCATGCAAGCTCATGTCCAAGTCGATCAAAGACTCTCTGATAGATAGTCCATTTCGAGATGCCTGTCGCGAATGTATCAGGCTGCTTCTAGACGCGGTTCCAATAGGTCTTGTGGGATGATGGGTCAGAGGAGGGCGACCGTCAGAACCGCCTGTCGATATTTGGCGCGGTAAATCGTAGCTTGCTGGGAACTGTGAGATCGCAGGGTCTGCGGATACAGGCAGTTCCATCGCAGGAAACTTCCAATCTTGTGTGCGACGGTTATGATTTACGTCTACAGGATCGCTTAGAGCCGGGTGACTGAAATTGTGCAATGTGGGATTGTATTCGTCCACTGATACCTCTTGACTAACACCAAGTTTATTGGCTTTAATTGTTTCCATCTCAGGAAACTTCGAAAGTCCTGTGTTGAAGCCATGAGCGCCAATATCAATCATCGTATCTTTGATCGAGGTCTGAGAGTTCTCGTCACGGAGGGGTAAGTCTGAGGTAGGTGGTGGTAGAGGCCTGCCGTAGTGGTTTCTGCTGTTGTCATCATAAGTAGACAAGGTATTCGGATCGAAAATCTTTTCTAGTGGTGCTGGAAGCCGTTTTAGTGCCTCTGGGGGTGGTCGTCGTCTTGATGGGTTTTGAGCTTTTGGGCGTGAAGTCTCTTCTGAGACAATATCTTGAAGTTCAACAGTTGTACCGTAAGCATCGTAAACATCTTGGGCAGTAGATTTCTTAGAGACTTCCTGATCGAAAGTTGCTGTTGTGCTAAAGTTCCATTCGTCATTGGCCATTGAAAGCGAGTCTCTGGCCAGTCCTTGAGCACCACCTGGCATGAAAAGTGACTCCCTACTTCCAACATGGTCTTCCCACATTTTGAAAGCACGGACAAGATAAGAGAGACTCAAGGTAGGATATCTCGAGTTGCTGTTCCAGATATATGGATGCTTTTGCACTTGATCAATTGTGGGTCGCAAACTTGGAAGTTCTTCTAGGCAATATGCGACGATACCTCTCAAATCTTCAGAATAGCTGCCTCCTTCAAGTCTTGGAAGAGGAATTTCTGAACGAGATCCGGCATGATCGTATGGAATTCCAGTATCAGCGTTTGGAGGAAACCCAGTAGCAATCTCGTATACCATGCATCCAAATGCCCAGATATCTACCTCTCTACCGTAACTTAGATTGGAATCGAATAACTCGGGTGCCATCCAATGAAGTGTGCCAGTAAATGTCGACCTCTTATCTAGCTTCGTCTCTAGAGTACCTGCAACTCCGAAGTCACAGAGCTGTACCCCTCCTAGCTCCGTAACGAGAACGTTTGCACCTGGAGCAAAATCAGTAAAACAAGAAAGCTCCACACTATTTATATGCTAGCTTACACTTGATATCTCTGTGCACAATCCCTGCATTATGCACCCATTTTATAGCTTCTGCAACCTCTCGAAGAATGGGTATAATCCACTTTTCTTGGAGGCCACCTGGGGCCGTGGGTTTCATCTATGCCACAATTAGCTCTGAAAAGGCTCTTATAAAGGATACTTACTAATGTGACAACACTCCCACCTCCACAATACTCAGTTATCATCCACATAGATTGACCCACTGGTAACGCATCAATGACATGGTTGATATTCCGCGCCTTATTCTCGCTTAGGATCTTCAAGGCACCGATTTCCTTTAGAAACTCGCTATATGAATCCGCATTACGAGGATTTGCTGTATCGCTTTGATCGATGTCGATTATCTTGACAGTAATAATATCTGCAGTGATCATGTCTTTCCTAAGGTAAGTTAGAGAGTTACAAAGCGAGACGAGATTTTCTAGGAGAACATAGACCCTTTATACACCCGACCGTAACTACCTTTTCCGATAAGCTCCATCAGGGCATACTTCGGGGGGTCCTTCCCAATCCTCCGCGCAGCATCAATGATGCTCGCCTGGATTTGTCGGGCATCTTCCACAGCCTTTGCCTTGGTTGAACTGACCTCTACAGGTCGTACCTGAAGCCGGCTCATTGCGACTAGGTTGGCCTTGAAAGCTGGAGCTCTTACTTTGAAATGGCTTCGATGAGGGTGTTTGTCTATTCATGTGATGTCTAGCTGTTCACACGTTTCCGCGCTAGACGGGTTCACAAGCCAAACGCCCACACCACTCAACCTAAATTTAGCCACGACAGCACTACAATTTCAAGAAACTAACACTGGAATCGGACTTTTGGGGGCATTTTCCATGTTCTGGGAAGTTTTGAGAATTTACTAAGCACTATGAAAAATCCAAGAATTTTGTGTTCCGACAGGGGCATAAGTGGGCGGTTGAGTGGTTTTGGCGTTCCCCACCAGCCCTTCTAGCCATGATTAGTCATCAAACGATACTTGCTGGCTCGGTACACCCTCGCGATACACAAAAGATTCGATCGCAATTACGAATCAAATACCCCCAGGGCTAATAATAGACAAACTATCTCGTTGTGCCCATGAGAAAATAGAAGTAACTATCTGTTTCTTGACATATAATGATACTAAAGACGATGTTTAATTCTTTCCGCATGTGGGGCAGCTTAAAAACAACTCCGCCCGACCAACCGAATTTTTGGAATTTGGTCAACAACCACAGGTCCAATCGGCTTCGGAGTAATCTCAATCGATTCCTAAGACCTCATTCCAATATCAACAAGTAGGATGGGTATGCGGACGATGCGTGGCCCTCGATTGGCTCCCGTGATCAAAATGCGACCGAATACGGTGGCTACTTGATTGAGGAAATACGACAATTAATTCCAGATTACGACAAGCAAAGGCTGCTATAAAGTAGCAAAACATACCCAAAGAGCATGGGTTGTGCAAGAACGTTTGTTGGCTAGAAGTGTGTTCATTTCAATCGGAATCAGTTCTATTGGGAGTGTCGAGAAAGATCTACTTGCGAAATCTTCCCAGATAATATGACAGAGATCATGATGCGCCATGGCTTTTTCAAGGGCGTCATCCCAAACACGGAGCTTCATGATGCTGCTCGGGAAGGTGTACAATTATAAAAACCGGAAGACAGGGAAGCTGCCTTGAATGGCATTTTGAGAATACTTGAAGGCATCTTCGACGTTGCTTATTGTGGGATTATGGAGAAAAGGACTTCTAGCCCAGCTGGCCTGGAAGTCAACGAGACCTGCGAAGCCAAGCCCGAAATAGCGAGGTTCCTTATGGTCCTGGTTGTCGATCGATGCCCATCGTGCCACGATGATAAGAAAAACAGTCAAAGGCACATTTCTAGAGGTCACTTGCGCAAAACTCAAGTCGATAGAGAATACGGGATCTGACGAAAGTTCTCTTAGTCCCATTGCATCAGGCTTCATTAGACTGGGAGAGATGTTAACTCCTGTCACATGACAACATGAATACGGAGACCATACTGCCGTCGTGCTGGAAATTGAGGGGAAGAGGGACCTTTACTTGACGGCTACTGTGATGGTAATTCATTTGCCGCCGATTCATTTGGTTAGGTTTTGCAGATTGCCGCACGTAGTTTATCAGGAAAGTTCTTTGGTGATCGTCTCGTCTTGCAACGAACCCCGATGGAACTTTTAGACGCATTGGATCATTCGCATCCTTTGACGAAGGTACTCGGTATTTACTTGTCGAAAAAGCATCGGCAGGTGATGACAGAAGAGAAAAGTCTCGAGATCTCATTTTCGGAGTTGTCTGCCTGACCGCCCAGCCAAGTTCAACTGGCTCAAGAAAATGCAGAAAAAGACAACGAAGAGCGAAGCATCGTCATAATTTGAGCTGTGATACGGACAGGATTTTACATTCTATACTGCACACCGCTCTTGGAAAGTATGCTCTAGTCTGGAGTGCTGAGAGTAGTCCAGAGAGGGGCTTTCCAACATTTGAAGTTGAAACCATGATTCAAGCCGCTATGGTCGTGGTTGCACCAACACTACCGGGACGTCCCTTTCACCTAACTGTAAGCTCGACTTATCCAATGATTGATTCGAAGCAAGACACGTATCTCATATAATGCAGGCTCTCTGAAATTCGGACTGAGGAGTTTCCAAAGCGAGGTCAATAAGCGAGAAAGGGGGAACAAGCCGCGCAATACATGCCTGTATCGTCCTTCACCAGGCTCGCTTAAGCAAGCTCAGAAAGCTCGAAGATGATGGGAAATGTCTCACCAACTGATCAGAAACATGCCCGTCAAGCAAAGCACGGTCAAGGATATTATGTTTGGTGTGGCTGATAGCCCTGTAGCAACGATCCCGCAATACAGGTGCCACATCACGCTATCCCACACGAACCCCGACCGTCAACCTCCAACCTCTCGCTCCTCATCCTTTCAAACCACAACATTTCGCACAAATATCTTATCCGGTCCGGGAACTCCTCCCTTCAACATTTATCTCCACCTCTCGTTCACGACCTACGAACGCCTTTTACTGTTCGAATCAAGCCATGCCTGTGTCGGGACCAGAGCGGACTCGGAAACTTCAGCTTCCTCAACATTACGACTTATAATCCTCGCCTTACCATATGTGACAGTGCTCGAATTACCAGAATATCCCCTTCATATCCAACTTCGGAGTTGTATGGGCCAAAATGTTGAGAGGCCTTACCCGAACCCCAACGAGAGTCCCAGGACATCACACGTGTCTGCCAGATGACCCGATTGGCGTCGATAATACGAGTGGCTTTGGCTTTGACCCCGGAAGCAAAAACAAAGCAGAGAAAGACTTCAGGAATCAGTCATTCGCGACGCAGAATGCGCCTGGGCAGCCTTCTATGGAGGATTCGAGCCCCGAGTTGGAGCTTTCCGGTGGTGCATTACCGTGGCTCAGCGGTCCTTCGAGGCAGGCTTATGGGCAGGAGACACTATACTCAAGCTATCAACCAAGCACCCAAGACGCATTCTATAGTCAAAATGATGCTATGCTTCCCTCAAGTCATAGCTGGGATGACTCTGGAGAATATCCAGATCAGGCGTGTCTAACCTCACCACCTGTTCTTGATCCGACTTTCACAAACCCCTACCAAGAACAACAGATGGCACCACTACAAGAGTACACGCCGACGTCAACATCTAATACAGATTTTACGGACATCTCCCAAAATCATGACATATTCTCTTCCAACTCACCATCAGCGCCAACCTCTCCATCAGAGGAATGCGAGCCCACGCAAAGCTTTAACTCCATACCCATCACAACCTTACCATCCAACGAGCCAAACCCACAACCAACTCGCAAATTATCACGAGTCTCAAACACAGGAAGTGAAACCCGTGACGAAATATCTTGCTCAAATTGCTCCACGAACAACACCTCTCTATGGCGAAAAACCCATGACGGCTTCCCTGTGTGCAATGCCTGCGGACTCTTTATGAGGTTGCATGGAATACCGAGGCCACTGTCATTAAAGACGGATGTTGTCAAGAGACGGAAGCGGGAACGAGTTTCTGGTGCCAGTGCGACGGGAAAGTCGAGGCCGAGAACGCGTGTGTCCAGACATGAGGCAAAGGTGCTGCCGATTTCGGAGTACAAGAGCGGGTGAGACGTTGTTGGGCTAAGACACATCGGAGAAGTTTTTTGAGTGAGGTCGTTGGGAGAGAACATGGTATCTCATTGCTCTGAGCGGGATGGGTGGGCTCTGAGAACTACGCGTCACGTGTTTCTTACGATTCGAGGAGGTGGATGCATCGAGGAGCATGGCAGAGAAAGAGAACGGACGTTCATTTCACGATTATCTTTTGTCATTCATTCGTCTGGGTATTCCAATTAGATAGGTGGATAATGTGGGAAGCAAGGAAACGGGGCCATGTCGCGATGGCGACAGTTAAGCGAAGGAAAAGGGGGGCATAATCAATTTAGAATCAGTTAGGAAACGTTTCCAAAACATTTGGCAATAGCAGAGACGAAACTTTTCAAATTGAGCAAAACAAATAATTCCATTGTCGCATCAATTCTCCGTGTGTTTTGCACCATTTTCGAAGTGCTACAAGTGAATGGGTGGTGGTGTGGATAGGGGGTCCAATGTTGACTTCCAGGGTTTTGGTGTTCTGGTCGGATTTGCCATGACTCAGCCCGCACTCGGCGAAGTTGGAGTCCCTAACTTAATTGAGAAAAGTCCCGGGTCGATGGAAATGAAGTGGCGTGGGAGCTGGCCTGTTGGCCTGTTATGCACGGTGGTGGTTACTTTTGGGCGGGTTACTTCGCATCCTTCGAAATGTTCGTTTCCATCCCAACCTCCCGCTTTCTCCACAGCAACCAAAAACTATAAGTACCTCGGTCTCGTGCCTCCATTTCTCCTTCCTTTCTTTCAAAATTATCCCCACCAATTTTGATTTCAATTCGACGGCTACATGGATTGCAACGCCCCTGGAAGTAAGCGCGCTCTCGAATCCGACTCTGGCGAAGAAGTCGAAGGACCCGCACGAAAAAGACTAGATTCCAACACTACTGCCTCTAGTACTCTTCAAGCCTCACAATCATGGGGGACTTCTAGTCCGAATCCTGCAAATGAATTCGTTTGGGTTCTTGTACCACGATCCACGATTTGCGTTCCACGTATGGGTCTTCATTCATCGTCGATGCTTCATACAACCGTGAACCGGGAGACGACAACTGGGTCTGGTATGCAGCCAAAGTTTCCACTGAACTGATAATGTGCTGACTCTCGATTTCAAGGCCCAAGCAAGAATAACTCAAAGAATGAACCGCAGGCCCAGAAAGCGACGACGTCCCCCCGCAGTTGGGCCGCTTGCCAGACGGTTTTGAAGCAACAGTCTCAACACCGGATTTGGGTTGTCATCAGCACAACTCTACGCGGATCAAGGCCTATGAGTGAAGTGGAAGGGGTTTACTCGAGGATCGAACTTGCACAGCTCAAACGTCTGAAATTGGCGGAAGCAGACTTGCGGGCAGGAGTGCAGGTGGACTTCAACAACATCGAACTTCCTGCATCAAACAGACTTATCTTGCCCGATTTAAAGGAGAAAAGAATTGGATTGCAGACTCTCTACAGCAATAAGGTCCTTTCAGGATCCGTCCATACAGTCATGTCCACTCAGATTGTGGATGGAACTCCAATCGCCACGATCGAAGGCGTGTACGAGAACTTTGAAGACGCCCAGAATCGGCAAAATGAGATCAGAGATTGGTACATCGAGAACGTATCTAAGGAAGCCAAAACTTCTGGCTTCGAGATGTCACTTGACCACCGAGCTCACTACTATAGCATCCTAGGTCAGAACGACTTTTGCAACGCTGCATGGACAGGACCCAGAACCTGGCTTCCTCAAATGAGGAGTCAATACTACGATATTCCGCCAGGAGCAATGGTTTATGTTCGAACATTTGTCAATTCCATCGATGAAGCTGATGGGCTCTTGGCAGATCATCCCTTGCTACGAGCGGGTGTTCCCTTTCAAGGCAATCATATGCATTCAAGATTAGACCCAGGAAATCCTGGCCGTGTTCATGTTTCAGCCGTTGCCAGTGGGGTGGGGTCTTCGTTCTCTTACCCAGCATCCATGAAGAGGCAGAGCAAGAAGACGGTAAATTGCCGTGGGTGCGGGTGTGGAGAGTACAACTGTGATTCATGCTGGTGTCAGTGCAACGATGACAACTGCGATAGTCCTCATCCTGAAAACCAATCTGAGGGTGAAGAGGATGACGAAGAGGATGACGAGGAAGGAGAAGAGAGCGGAGATGAGGCTGGAGATGACGAATCAACCGCGGCAATTCGTATCTTGGGTGTTGATTGCCATGGCTGTGGATGCGGCAACCCAAGATGCGGTTCATGCTATTGAACCTTCTTCGCCCTCGAAAGTCTCGTCGAGAACTTCGATTGATCTAGCAGCAAAGGATAAATCCAAATTACCCGGCCGACAGGCAACGAACTTTTCCTCTCATGCCATGAATGCTGTACCTTTCATGGGGTTCTCTTGTTCCTGAATGGCAGTTCTAAAGAAGGGGCAGAGGGTCAGATTTGGAAGCTTATGAAAGGTGGCCGGTGATGCGTCGTGTGGATTCGGGTAATTAATATATTTTCGATGTGGATGAACTTTTTATACGCGAGGCGAGGATATAAATAGATGCGTGCGGCTGGGGAAAGGGGGGGCTTTGGATTTGGATGGGATATGTAAATGTTTGATGCTCTTGAATAATTGAATTACATAGTCCACAATTCGTTGGTAGAAGGTATTGTTGCCCATTCCATATCATTGCTTCACAGATTACTCCGCATCTGCCCCAAAGCTCCCGATCATGGCAACAGAAGCCAAGTTGCGAGCATCTTGGGGAAGTTTGGAGTCCCTAGTCCCGTCACAGGATCCCACCCACTAACCGCCGTGAACCCCGGGGTACCACATCCCTGGTTTCCCCCAGAAGTAATATCATTAAAGATCTGCGGATACTTATAAATCGTTGGGTTGATAAACCCTACCGAACTCTTCCCCACATTTAACCTCGCGGCATTGACAAGCGTCATGATACTCCCAAAGGTCGGGGAACTGGCACTTGTTCCGTAGACGTACTCGAATTCGCCGTCGATAGCTATCACGTAGTTGACGCCATTGGCTGAGACATCAGGGAGACCGCGGGATGTTTGGGAGGTATTGTACTGAGCGGAGGTATAGGGAGGCTTGTGTTGGGCGAAGTAAGTTTTGATTGCTGATTTCTGGTAGTCTGGGACTGCGACTATCAACGAATTAGCAACATATTTTTTTACGAGGAGAGAGACGGGAGCGAGCCGGGGGCATGAAACACCTCCCGGCAAGTGAGGTAAGGAGCTCGGGATACGGGGCAAAGAAATAGACTGCTTACAGACGTTGGAGAAACCGCCGCCTGAATAGATTACGCTTTCGGCTGCTTCTTCGGGTTGGGTCACAGAGGCACCGGGTTTGACTTGAGTCGCGCCGACGGAGGTGATGTCTTGGATGTGTTAGTACGTGTTGTTTCAATTGAAGGAGAGGGCAAGAGCTTACATGGACAGGTACCCGGAAAAGATGGGTTGAACATTCCCGAAGTGCCGTTATTGTAAACTCCAGTTATGGGGTCAATACACTGGCCACCATTCCCAGCGACCCCGTAGTCTCCTGACGAGTACAAGAAAGTCACTCCTTGAAGCCCGAGTTTCAAATACTCATTGCATTGACGCATCTCATAGAACGGCGTGAGATCTGCCTCGTTGTATGCGTATGATGTCGAGATGACTTTGGTCGCAGCAAATCCACCGCAATTCTCAGGTCCCTTGTATACTCCATAGCCAGTGCCGTACGGATCTGGGTAGACACCGTCCTGAGTTGGGTCGTCGCCGCCATCGTACGTACAGTAGCTTCCATCGATTGCATCGAGGAAGTTGTTGAACGACGCTCCTTCAAGGAGATCGCCGACTTGATATAAGGTGACCTTTTGAGGGTAGACGAGAGTCATGCCATATTCTAGGTCAAGATCCTGCGAATTATTAGTATACGTCAGAGAGTAGAACATGAGAGACTCACAGATTCTCCGTTGTAATTAAAGGATTCGACCTCAGTTTGAAGAAGCCCGCCATCGATAGAATCAAAGATTGGTCGTTGTCCCACCTGAGATGGAGAGAAGTTCCTGAAAAACATGTCCAAATCGCCCGGGAGGTATGCTTGCGGGGTATATTCCACAATTCCGTACGAGTCCGAGGGTTGCCAGTTAGCTAGATTGCTTGCAGAAAATAATTGTACACAGTCCACGCAAAACATTGGGGCGGCAGAGAAGACAGGATGAAGGGTCAGGCTTACTCTTAGAACTCAGAGGGAAGTTGGGAGGGAATTCGTACAATGCACGAAGACAATCCGGAACAATGGACACATCGCAATTCTCCAATTCATTAATGAGGTTCGAGATCTTGCCACCGCTCTTAGGAAGAGACTTGTCGCCGGGAGATCCGATAGAATGTCCGATTCCTGGTACCACATTATGACCTGTGGTAGATGTCTGGCGTTTTGCGATGGTGATTTCGTCCTCGCTCAATGTACGGCGCTTCTTGGGATTTTCAACTTTGGCATCGAAATGTACTGTTGGAGTAATGAAGTCAATGTGTTTCTTGATATCTTCAGGCAGGCTGTACTCTTCGCAGGCAACGTGAGGCTGGCCAGTACTCTCATGCGTGTACTCAAAGTACTGAGTGCTTAATAGACCCTCTGCTTCGGAGACTGTTGCATCAAAATGCAGCCAACTCAGACTCTGGGATTGCTTGACACGCTCTGCCGAAATCCCGTGTTCGGCAAGCCAATCGAGGACAGATGAGTAGCTCTCCTGGCTTGGGGCAAACGCCTCTGCCACCTGCTTCGCAGACCACTAGGCATTCCGCAGTCAGCATTGGTTTGCCAGTAAATATAAATGTATCCCCCCTGCGTAGACTCCCAGAAAGGAGATCTATCAAATGTCTCATATCTCGCAGGACATCTGAATCGGAGAGATAAAAAGGAGGCTATGCATACATGTTTGCCGTAATTAGGAGACTCTGGATGAGAGACGTCCATGAGGAATTCGTCGGCTCGATCCAAGTTGCTTTGGGTGAGCGCAATTCGCATTGGCAAATGTGAATCGCCATGTATCTTTGCACTTCTCTTCCACTGGGCTGGCATTCTCTCTCGGCGCTCATGGACGACCTGGCGCTTTGAGTTGGCTGTTGGAGCAGCAATTGCCGCAGTCAAAAGACTACAGACAGCAATGAGAGAAAAATGCATGATTGGACGCTTGAAAGGGCGGTCTGCTCTGCTTTCTTGGGGAGAGGGGGACTACCCACTTATAGGATTATAATAGTTCAGATAATAGCTCATTCTCACCGCAGCAGACATGGGCTTCTGGTGATATCTCCGCTATCAGAGAAGGCTACGGCTACGGACGGCGTGCGCAAGGCTAGAAATGCAGTGTGGGCTATTGATCGTGACATCCATGATCCATCCAGGGTCCTGTCCACTCCGAGAGATGTTTATTCGGGAGGCTCCATTGAAAGCAGTTAGACGAAGCGCATACCCCGCGCAGGGGGCCGTGCTCCTCCAATGAAGTTGGTGTTCCTGGTTGTCGATCTATCTGGCATCAACGGAGGAAGAAAGCTTGGTGCTAGCAACCTGCCAATTGCGGCCTAGCCGGCCAAGTAAGGCGGATTGAGCTGGCCATAGCGTACATAGTCTCCTGCATATGCTTGTCATGCGCAAGAGGTGCAAGTGGACGAAACATGCATCAATCCCACAGCTCAGAGACCTTCAAGCAGCATTGTCAAGAATGTGTCCGAAAACAGAAGTTCGATGCTGACTTCAGACCGCTTGGTCCTCGTGATCGTCACTTTGGTTTCCCAGGTTGATCATGTCAAAGTGAGCACAATTTTCCATCCCAATCTCGACACACTTGTAGAAAGATGGGTATGCCGGTATGCAGGCAGAGTTGTCGAAATATCGGTTGCACTTCCTAGCGAGCGAGGCAAGCCTCAAGCCTCTGGCGCTCCGCCCCTGTTGACCATCTTGCTTGGCCAAAGCCGGCAGTCAGCGATGTTGGCAGACATCGAGCCTTGAGGCGGAGTGTAGATCCGCGATTGGAGGAAACCAGGATCAGGATCCTGCTGAAAACGGAACAGTGTAGGAAGTAAATGGTGAAGGAAATCTAGCCACTATTCAGTGATGCCTGAGAATTGATATGCTGTACGGATCGTATGGACATCAAGGAGAGGCTCAATCGACGTATTATCGGACTTGAACAGAAACTGTGATCGGCTTTGGACACAAAAATGTTGCCCGTATCATTTTTGCAGAGTCGGGACTCCGAACGCTCTGGATATCTAGCGCGATTAGATGAAAGTGAAGGAAGGAAGTGTGGGGTCGCCTAAAAATTGGGGTCGTGGCTTTTTCGCTGAGATTAGAGTTAGGCGTCAAATCACGTGACCTAAAGCTATATCTCAGCCTCGTAGCCTCCATCTTCAACCTTTCCTACAATCGCGATGTCGAAGAGAAGGTGCGCACAAAATTTCCCCAACCATTCCAAACCCTCCCCAGTTGATATATTAACAAATCCAGGACATCACAACCACACGAGCCGCGAGCCGAAATGAGCTTCTTCAGTCGCCGCCCAACAGGCCCCTCCGCCTCGTCTTTGATCTCCTTCTACGAAGGCACAGGCCGTGATCACCGAGGAAGAAGGTTGTCCCAGATTCTGCAGTGGAGTGCCGACAGACTCGAGTCATCTCACGACTACATCCAGACTCTGTTCCCTCTGCCAGAGGAATCGGGAGTCAACTGGGACGCGCCAATCATCGACCGCCAAGTCTTCGAAGCCTTTCGTTCTCGTATGGAGCTAAGAGGACGATTGCGAGATTCTTTCCAGAAGATACTTTGGTTCTACGGGTTCAAGTTAAGCTACGAGAATGGAGAGGTCAAGGTAGGCAGATCACCTCTTGGCTTCGATAATTGGAACTGATTGCAAGCAGGTCGGCAAAGGAGACAATTATGATGAGCATTCCGAGAATTGGGACACCAGATTCGATCACAACCACCTCCGAATTACCAGAATCATCCGCTGCCTCCGTGTGCTCGGTTTTGAAGATGAAGCAAAGGCGTTTCACAAGACTCTCGAAGCAACGACGATGAAAGTCAGTTATCGATCACGTGAATTCTGGCGAAGAGCTGCGGAGAGGGCTCTGAACTTGCGTCCGGATCTGGATATATATGATGAAGATGATACGACCATTGGACCAGATTTCTTGCGCGAGTTTGAGATTGCGAGGCAGGCAAAATTGGCGGCAGCAGGCAAGCGAACGGATCCACAAGATGGAGCTGGATCGCAAGTTGTCGATGAACGGGAAGGGGAGAAGGAGGAGAAGAAAGGATTGTTCGACGATTCCGAGGATGAAGAAGCTCCTAATGAGCGTGAGCAATCGGGATTGCAAGCTGCCGATGAACGCCATGAGGTGCAGGAGTGGAAAGGGTTTGCAGATGACGAAAATACTTCTGGCAAGCCAGATCAATCCGGACTGGAGAACTTGAAGGACAATGAGGCTGTAGAGGAGGTGAAGAAAGATTTAAGGAGAACGGACAATACTGCCACTGCTCCAAATTAGTCGGTTCTGGAGAGTATGCAGGGCATTAAAGGCAATAAGATCACCAACAACATGAAGGACGAGGATTTGACATCCTGGAGAGGGCATAGGGCGCACAACCAAGCGGATCCTGACTTGGGCGTGGGCATTGACACCACGCGGAGATACTTTATTCGGGAACGATACCCATGGCTGCTTCGCTTACAGAGACTAAATAGAATTTGCACTTCTTCTCCCGCCCTCCGCAAACGGTGTCGGAGAGTTTTATTCTGCTGTCCTTACATCTCTTTATTTACTGATATTCTAGATTTCAGCGTTCAATTCAACGCTTTTCTTAGAATGAGAAAAGGGTACGTCGCTGCGAACTGCGTCTAAAGCCTACGCTAATATGCCTTATTGCTGTCACTTATTGATGCTTTCACACTGTTCTGTACCCCCCGAATTTCCTGGACCCCTAAGGTATTCCTCGAAGCGAAGCCCACGTGACTTATGTTTCAATCAAATGGTCTCGTTTTTGCTTTCCTTTTTTTGCCTTATGCACTCCTATGATAAGTGCATCACAGTGTGGCCATATCTTTTTGTGATCTTTTCAACTTGGATACTGGTATCTATGTATTATTCTCTGTTAGAAGCATAAATTACTGATAACGTATGCCCATATGTCAACGCCATACAATTAGCATAACAAGTCGCCGTCCCGCTCCAGTGGGGAGGGAAGCCCGATGCCAATAATTCAAGCTCAAGAAACGGAGCTACAATTGGCCTTGGTGCGGCTCTTGGAGTGGCAGTCATTGCATTGCCAGTCGTGAGCTTGTTCCTATGAAGGGGGGCGAGAAAGGGATCAAAGCCCATCGCCGAGCTTGACCATCATTCTCAGGGTCATTACCTGATCCAATGCTTGGCTATCCTGCTCAATTACAGAGCCCTGGGTTCCGGCATGAGGTTTCAGCGGAGGTCTCGGAGATAAGACCTGTCGAGATGGATGGAAGAGTTGACTATCGAAACTGACCAGAGATGGAAGAGATGGATGGTGAAGATTGGAAAGATGGGAGCCAGTCCGAAGAAACGCGGCACGTTAATTTTATATTCTTTGTCAGTAAGACCAATTGTATTGGCCTCAAAGCTACCACCACTCATCCACGTCTCCAACTGTCCCCAGACTCTCATTCCTTCAGGATAACCCTCGATGAGGTGGCATGCATCTTGAATGCGATGGGTGGGTCGAGAAATCTTGCTAACGTGGAGAAGACCGGATGGGGCAAATATCCAAACTTTGAAATGTGATCCAGGACGGAGAGAAATGTGGTGTCAAGGGCTCCCCGGGAACTGGTGTTGTGGGGTGCCATTGAATTAGAAAGTACTCATTGTGTTTTCAGATAATACAATTTGTCACCGAAAGTTTTCGAAATGCACAGTCAAAATTGCTTCTTATCTCCATTACATCCCCATATCCCTCTTGCATCAAGTATCCCTCCATTCACTTCCATCACTTGCCTGTATCTCCACCCAGTCGATCACTGCAATAGCCCCATGCCTCACGCCCCCCAACCCGGAAGTCTAGATCTCCACGCCTGGTCCTCCATCATTCATGGCATCTGCAAATAATTAGCATCTATCTCATCTTTCGGATAGTGTATCCCAACTCACTTTGCTCGGTGCTATGTTCACGACGTCTCTTCAACGCAGTGATAGCCAAGATTGCGCCAGGAAACCCTAACATTACAGCCAAAAGCCCAAACACAAGTCCATAGATAGTGGCAGCGTTCCATTGTTCTTGTGGGTTGGCAGATGCTAGGAGGGGAGTTGAGGACGCCATGAGATTTTTGGTGGCGGCGATGGGCAGTGTTTGATTGAGTAGCGAGGCTGGCATTTCAATGCAATGCAGGAATACAGAACTTTGCAGAAGTAGTGCCGATAGCAGAAAAGGAGGATGTGTAAGCTGAGGCTTGTTTTCAAGGAATAGAAAGAAGATGCGTGTAGGTTTCGACAAGCAAAAAAGTTGGGAGAAGAGAGGAAGAAACTAGAGAACAGAGAGGAAGAGGCCATTATATCTTGCTTCGAGGCACGGATTCGTCGGTCAAGGCTAACTACCAGCACAAGATATCGAGATTTAATTGATACTCAATCGTTAGTATCTTTCATAACTGCCCCTGGCACAGCCCAAACCTGACTCAGCGGTGTTGTATGCTTGGGATTGGAGCAGCCTATGTTTGGCTCTCCCAGATTTCGGCACAGAACAGCTTGCTGCTTGCTGCCTCACCTGCCGAGTCGGAAACGATAAAGTATCAATTGTTTGGGGAACCTTCGAAAGAATACGACTTCGTACAGGGATATGTCGTCACAGGCCGTTGACTCTCGCGCCTCGACAATCCCCCTTGCTTCCCAAAGTGCGAAACACAGGAGGTTGGTTGGGCAGCCCGGCTACTTGGGGATATTGATAAAATGTCGATTTAGTATCAATTTAGTATCAATTTATGAGTGGCTCGCTTCAGCCCGACAACTAGGCGGATCTCGACTTGCCCTATAAATATTGTATCAATTCCCGCCTTCTTGCCCTCCAACATGGCATATCTCTGACTTTGAAATTTCTGTATTTCACCGAGGCTACAATCAGTTCGGCGATTTCTGCGGGAGACTGCGAGGCTGTTGCAAGGATGCCTTGTGGCAATCATGATCATGAACACCCTCTTTGGCCACAGCAAGGAACGCACCAGTTTGTTATCGAAGCTTGCGAGAACCATTGTGGATGGTGCAACTATCGAACGAAAAGTGCGAACAATCTTCGAGTAGTGAGTCATTTCCCTCCCTGGAGACCATTCATTCATACGCCTTTGATCCATCGACTCACAACCCGCTAGCATGCTAACCGTCACGTGAAAAATGAAACGACGCTCAGGGGAATTACCATAGTGAGAGGGAAAGCGGGGAGGAAGAGGGTGTAAGTTTTCTCCTTCCCATACAGTCCATCAGATCCTGACGATAGATTCCAGGCAGATGGCCAGACGACGATTCCCTGCATCAGGAGCTCCCAATGACAACCTCAGTCGGTCGACATCCGTTAGGCGTTCAGACGAAGGGATGAATCCTGACGAGTCAGACGGAGGCGGCTTCGATCCAAGCCCAGTTTTCCTCCCAGGCCGCTCTGAAAGTCCAGCTCCATCCCATCCTGCTCCCTTGGAATTGATGCCGGAAAGCCGAAATCCCCCCTGGACACTTAATCCACAAGCTAGAAATTTCGGAAGTCCAGAGTCCAGTGCGAAAGAGCTCATTATCTATCATGTTTTGAGACCCCTGGTCAATACACAGTCCTTGCGAGACTTCCATCAACTTGTACGAGATTGTACGAGAAGAATGGAGACGAAAGAGTTCATTTGTCTCCGTGATCTTGAGAGAACTTTGATTTTAGAGTCATGGAATGTCAGTATTCTCTTGCCCAATATTATCCAAAGATTCGCTGACTAGATCTCCTGAAACGAGATCACCGCTAGTGTGAACTCACGACCCGAATTCTTGCACACGATGATCCATTGTGTCAAGGCGACAGTGCCACTTTTGAGCGAAGACGCACTGGTCCGTCAAGGCGATCGACCCTATGATGAGAGATATTTCACCATCTACAAGGAGGTGACGAACGCATGGGCCATAGGAACTGCAGGAGAAACTGTCGATCTCTCAATCGCAAACAAATACTAGCAACGTACGTGAGATCGCATTTTCCTACTGCAGGACAGTCTAGACTAACCATAAGTTCAAATAGAGCGCAGCATCCAGTACTGTTAGGGAAGAGTTTTGCATAGCTGAATTCTCCCTTATAGCGAGATTTATCGATCATCAAATATATCTCCACGGAATTAAACGCGGAAAATCATGTGGCTGCTGTCCTTTGCGGTTTCAACTTTGGTAAAGGCTCAAGCACTGTTACGAATACCTCGAACTCAGTGGCATCGAATCAGATACAAGAACAGCTACTGAGACCTAAGAGTAATGGTATCACAGCATCCAGATCAATTTCATCCGAGCAGCAGATACATGAGACATTTGGGCAAAAAGACATGATTACCATTGATCGAGGTTCTAGTGTAGGACGAGCACCAAGACACGGAGTTGATGCAGCGTAGCCCATATCCATGCAGAATCCATCTGTCCCGGATAGCATTGGTATACTAGCTTCAGACATAATTTCCCCAACGTTGCCTCAGGGACGGTGCTTTGAAAGTACCAAGCGATCCTCAGCATGGTAATCCTCCTTACTTCCTCGTTTCTTCATTGATACCTAAATCATTTGGGCAGGTTCTTCAGCAATATATACAATAACACAGGGCATACATGTCGACCGGCCGAAGCTGCACGCCTATTTGAACGCACTCTTGAAACTATACAGCGGCAGCAGCAGCAGCACGCTTCAGATACAAAGCCATTGAAAGCCCGAATTCACCACTCGGCGACTCACAACGGACTGTGTTCACGAGGACTTGGAGAGAAGGAAAAAGCAACACCGCTGAGAACGCATCAATCCAACACAACTAAGGCAGTGGATAGGATGAATGGGAGGCACTTCAGGCAAAAGTTTTGTGGTTCCATTCAGCCCTGTAACTGGGGCATGCACTCCAGTGAAAGCTGCTTTAGGGGTAAAAGCAAACAAACACTTCACAACCCAATGTTCTATTTCAAAGAAGACGAGCCTCCTTGAAAGTCAACTGAAGTATACAAAGTTAAGGGGGAGAAAGGCGAAGTTTTTAAGCAACCACTTCCAATTTGTACCTCACGCGAATTCCGGGATTTTTCAACACTGTGCTACTTCCTTGTGCCTCTTTATTGGACACAAAACGGCCGAAGGGATGTGCGCCCCCTGTACGGCACAAACTAACACGCCGCAGCAATTCTCGTACACTGTGCCGCGTGGGGGTTTTCAGCGGCAAACAAGAGATTTCTATCTTCTCATCTCTCGTTGAAGTTTGAGCACCAGATGTGGAAAAAAGGACATAATCATATCTTCCGGTCCGCATTCCCCCTTCCCCTTTGATTTGCCCCGCGATACCAAATCAAACTCGCATGTCCCCGAGGCTGGCGCCTCTCCCGTATAACATTCAGAGTAAGGGTTGGCACTGCAGGCTTGGCTTCCAAATTGAGGAGACGATGATGAAGTCAGGTCTTCTCTTCTTGGCTGGCGTGCTTGGTTTCGTCCAGCATGGGAGGGATGATAAGGGCGAGCAAGAACAAAAAGTTCTAAGTCGTAAGGGTTGCCGTTCAACCGAGTGAAAAAGGACGGGCCGTTGTACTCTAACGACAGTCAATGACAATGACCAAAGCTCTTCTTTCTTGTCTTTCTTGTCTTTGAAGATGCGGGTATAACCTTCCTCTGTATACTTATTGTCTTTTTTGATTTTAGGTAAGGGAAAGCGAGTCTCCCTGATTAGCCCCAATATAAACCATCGAGAGATAGGCTTACGTACTGTTTGACCATTGCCCTTCTCCCCGCCTGCTAGGTGGCAGACCCATTATACAATGAAAAGGCTAAAGTTATTACTTAGAGAGAGGGATAGAGAGAGAGAGAGAGGCAGGACGAATCATTGTGTGGGAAATCAATAACATTGTTCTAGTAAGAAAGGAGATGGGGATGCCACATGAACTAACGTTGAATCTGGTGTGATCAGAAGCTGCAAATCAATGAAGGTCTCTCGGTCTGCAGGACCGAGGAGCGATTAGTCGGCGGATTCACTAGAAACAAACATCGATGAGCCGTAGCCAATCCAGCTTTGCCTCAGCCGTGGCATCCCACCAAAATCTAATGCAGAGAAAGAGGTGCCGTGAATCACCCAGCATGAGAATCTTGCGGACTTCCAATCGGTAACAGGATAGCGAAGATAAAAATGGTACCCATGAGGAGGACGAAAAACGTCACCAACACAAGGAACTGCCAAGTCTTGAGATTGTGTATGAAGGTCTCGAGTCTTTCTGCCGTCCGCAGCTGCATTGCAATCCCTGGGGGCAGAGACAGTTATGGTGATCTCGCCCGCCATCTCGACATCGTTCTCGTGGACCTTGGTGGTTTCTGCCATATTGACGGAATGTAGGTTGTTGGTATGGAAGAGTTGGTTTCGTTTGTAGGTTTTGAGTTGCGTGCGGTGTAGGGTGTCGCGAGTCGATGAGGATCAAGTTTTTAAACAAATAGGAGAATTCTATTCCGATTCGTTATTTTGTTGTTATTTAATTGAACAGAAAGGAGACAGGAGCTTGCACTTTCTCGTATCAATGGCCATTGCTGGCGCTCGTTCTTTCTTGGTGTTGAGGATAGAGGCGAGCCAGGCTTCGTTCTTTTCTTTCAGCTCTTTGTCCATGATTGGAATCCAGAGAGGTGAGCAAATCTCTTTTGTCGGAGGCGTATCAACAAGGTATCGAGTTAGTTCGATGAAAAGACGAGAGGGAAGCGTTGTGTAAGGTCGAGTTTAGGCGCGGGAAGTGAATGGGCCTTTAAAACGGATGAGCTCGATGCAAGAAAAACTCGATGGCAGTCTTCTCGAGATACCGAGAGAAGACCACTGATTTCGCAGCGGCACAAGCCCCAAGAACAGTAAAGACTTTACTTGTGCAGATATAGATCAAAACCAATACAAATGGAGAACGCCGCCATTCTCCCTGAGAGCTTTCGATAGTTGCAAAAGGAGAGTTCATGGCGCCGCAGAATTCCCCCTTTTGATCTCACGTGACTAAACAGTCACGTGCAGCCAAGAACTGCTGAGCCTTGGAGCCAAGTGCACCGCCTCCCAACGGCCCGTACTTGATGTCAAAAGCCTTCCATGTGATGCCTTGCGTTCAATGATGACATTTCGGATTGGCTTACCCGATCCTTGCTTCTCCAGAGAGCGAACTATGATCAAGCACGTTCGAGACACTAATCGTGCGTCAGGACTTGCACTAAAGCCCCTGCGTCCCTGCGGGTTTAGTGCGTATCACTAATATGGTCGAAAATCAGTAATATGGTCGTTTTTTTGGAACACTAACTTTTAGAATTTTAATGCAAATCGCAGAAAAATATTTTACAGTTTATATGGCGTTCATACTATAATTAATAAATCAAATTCTCTTACTTTCATATCGCATATACATATAGTAAAAAATGGTGGAAATATTACATACTTCAGGTCATCGGCGACCCCCCCAAAATGCCACTAACTTAGAAATCAATTAATTACATAACAACCACGTCCTATTTCGTATATCCAATAATTGTCTCCTCCCCATTAGCATCCAATCTAACTATATTACCAAAACCATTATCATAAAATGAAGGGGGATTGGGTGGTGGCCTCACAAAACCAAGCTCTCTAGCTAGCATTTCCACCCGCATATCACCAAACTCACCAACCCACTCCTCTTCGTATCCAGGGGAAGCTAGCCTAAAATCCATCTTATTCGCATGAAAAAGCTCTGTCTTACGATCAATTTGCCTCTGTTCCTCCCATTTTGCCGTTAATTTTTGGTAGTGAGCCTTGAGACCAGTATCACCATAATCGACAAATGGTGGTTCATCTCCATAGCCAAAGGGCTCCCCTAAATCGTACGGAGCTGTTTCCCCACGAGCACGTCTCCGGCGTGGAAGCTTACTAGTAATATGCTTCGTAATATATGCATTAGTTTCCCTAATTCGTCGATTTAGGTAGGCGTTATTGTCCATCTCTTCAGCGGTAAAAAGGGACTCTCTGCGATGTGCGATTTGACGAACTGCCGAACCCTTGGAAATGACCCCATGTTTTTGCACATGCTTCCTGCCCTCATCTAGCTTATTTCGTTGTTCCTGGAGTACTGCCTTCTCTCTTGCAAGCTCTCTTTCCATAATTAAGCTTGCCCTAAGTAACTTAGGCTCAGCTACTTGTTGGTATGCCCTCCAAGATCTCCAAAAACTCGGTGTGAGAGCGTACTCCTTCTCGTCCCTTCCAAGGATAAAATGGTCGTCTAAACGTTGACATATATAGGTATTGTATGCCGCACGATTCGCAGATGTAGGGGGGTTTTGGAAGGGTTTCGACATTGGAGGGGTTCGTGGAGGTGGAATCTCGGTTTGCTTGTCTATTGCAAAATTAGCCTATATTACCATATAAATCTGTAGCCAATTAACAAACCTTCTTTTGGTACGAATTGAGCTAGCTTGTCATATGCATACCGTATCGTTTCTCGCCCTAAAAGGCCCGCTTTACTAAAGGCACTGAGAATCGTCCTGCGCTTGAACGTCCTTCCCCGTATCGACTGGTATGCCGCTAGAAAATCAAGCTTGGTATAAACGACATTACCATACTGGATTTTATCGTGAATACTGACTTGATGCCAGTGCTTAAGGGGTTGAAAGAGGCCAATATCGAGTGGTTGGAGGAGGTGTATGCTATGTGGTGGCAGTTGAAAAGGGACAATCTTGTGGGACCAGCAATAATATAAGAACTCGTCTGAAGTATGGGAGCCATGACCGTCAAAAATCAACATCCTCCACTTGCCCTGTGTTCGTCGATATGTCTGATTATGGAAGTGCTTGATATATTTGAGGCTTAAAGCATCGTTTGTATATCCAGTGGAGCTCGTGGCGAAGACTGTTTCGGTATCAAGGTCGTTATTAAAGTGTTCTTCCAACAGGATCTCCCCCTTCAAAATCAGGAATGGTGCAATTGCTTCGCCCCCAGCAGATACAGTTTCGATCGCAGTAAGTGATTCTCGATTATCGGGATCTGCCAAGTAGACAGCTTTCGTATTGAGGTGTGTAATAACGATCTTTCCATTCAAAACGCCGATGCGAAAGCCAGTTTCGTCCATATTCCACACGTCTTCAAAGCAGATCCCAAACTTCTCCAACGCCCCATAATACTCATTAAAATGCTCTTCCAGATCCTCCTTTCGATTTGCCGCCTTCCGCTCTTGTGCTAGTGTCTTCGCACGAAGGGTTTTAAACCATGCTTTGTTCCGTTTGAACCATCGTTGAGCCCACACACGCGTAACTTGGTGGGTGGACGCGCTCTCAGCTAGAATCTTGTTTGCCGCCGCCCGAACCGTTTTGAGATCAGCTTTATGGCCTAAATAGATCAGGAAATCGATAAACTGCTTGACGCCCTCCTCCTGATCAGGATTAAGTGCTTTGTTGTAGGCCCCTTTGGTGTTCTGTGATTTTCGTCCAGCCAAACGCGCTTTCCAGAGTCGATATTTTACCCTGAATTAACGCGCAATCGCAGATTTTTTGACGTGTGGGTTTCTGGCATAGAAATCGGAGGCCTGGGCCATCCTTTTCTCTTCTTCAGGGTCATATTTGGTCATGGTGTTAATATTTAATTAATTAAAATCAATAAATGGGAGAAAAAAGCGACCATATTACTGATTTTCGACCATATTACTGTACCGCACTAAACCTGCAGGGTAGCTGGTTTAGTGCGAGCGACGCCGCACGATTACTGTGCGATCGTTGCACTATCACAATGCACTGCGCATTTCTTGGTGTGATTCCAAGAACTGTGAGAGATTTCCCGGATTGGGAGGAAGACAGCAAGTAAATCATGAGACCAACGATCTGCAGCGTCATGGAGAATTGATGATTCGTCGGCTCGGCTGATATGGGGAGAGTACCAAATGTGCATAGCCGTCTTTCCGACTCCAAAGACACGCGAGATGGGCGTTTGAGATGCTGCGCCTCCACGGCTTCTAGCAGGCAAATTGTCGTTGGACGAGGAGATGCGGGTTCCGCGTGGGGATTTGGAATGAGATAAGAAGAATTGAGGATAGGATAATTGCAATTTGCTTTGCGGTCGGAAGAAGCGTCTCAGATAGGCAAGTGGCGAGTGATGATATTGAACGCGAGGGGGGCTTGGGGTCTTGGAGCTGAAGTTGGTGTTGGTGTTGTTGATGAGCAAAAGCCTACCGATCAGCCGAAGCGAAGGATGCCTCTGGCTTGGCAGGGCTGAGCCTCTGCTTGACTTTGACATCGGCCGAGGCGTAAGCGCGATTATTGACGTTTTGAATGTCAGGTGAGGTACATCGATGCTGTAAGGGGGAGAAGTTGCCACGGCGATGGCAGAGCTCGTCGCCAAGCGATGTATTGGGAAGGCTTCTAGAAGGAATCTTGGCCGTTGGAGGCTAATGCGGCACGGTCTGCTGATCATTGAAGTGTTTCCCACGTTGGTTCGAGTGTTTGGGGCTAAGCACGGCTAGGAAACCGTCCGAGCTGCGAGTATTTGAGTCTGGAGGAGCAAATCAGATAACCGCGAGGTACCAAGGGTGGTATGATGTCGTCCGAGCATGTGGGGATGTTGAAGTGAGGGATTACTTTATCCTGAGAACGGGGACCTTCTTCTTGGTTAATTGAAGATTGTGCTCGTGCTGCTCGTGCTGCTCCTCCCAAATGCGATCCAATCTCTGTTGCACATTAGCGGAAATACCTCGCCTCCCAGCGCTGGATATTGCGGCAGTGTAACCTTAGCTTCGCGCGAAGCAGTCAGACGTAAAGGACCGGAGCATCTCGGTCGTCATGATGTCGTTCTACTCCTAGGATGATCGTCGCCGATTCCACCGGTAACTGGGGGACGATTACGGTCCGTAATGAGGTCGCAGAGTTTGGCGCCGCGCGAACTGCTGCCAGTGAGTGAGTGGGTCAACAGCGGAGGGCTAAGCTTTTGTGGAGGTAAATAGCGCACCAGGGGTCCAGCGATCCCAGTAGTTTCATAGGCGCAGCAAGTCATCGACAAGAAGTCGTTGGATGGCGCCTCTGGTGCTCCTGGTGCTCCTGGTGCTTCCGCAGGTGGAGGCACGCGGAAGCTCTGGACGCCCTCTGCGAGCTCGAGTGGGCAACTGTTCGTGCGAGAAGGGACCGGCGCGATCGAGCTTGCGGAGGTTCACAGTAACTTAGTAAGTGGCGCCGCAAGGGAGCCCGCTCTTGCAAGCCCTTGGAGATAACGAGGGCAGGGGACGGACGGCGAAAATATAAAAAAGAGCGTGAACGTCTCAGCGTCACCACTCCTGACTTCTGATACATCTCTCGTCTCACAACCACTCTCATCACCAACGTTACTTTTTTTTGCGCACATTCGACAGATCCAACAGAGAAGCAAGGAGGATTGCTACCTGTCGGCCCTTCGAATCGCCAAATTATCCATCACTTTCGTCCTGCCGCCTGCAGCTCGAATTCCTTCCCCGCACCACAGCCCACACTAGCGCGAGGCAGCTCACGTTCCATTTCCCACGTCCCACGTCCTACGAACGTCGGCCGATTACTTAAATCAAAGCTCCCTCCCACCCTCCACAACACAACACACCACTTCGAACCCTCTTCCAAATATCTTTGCGCGATCCCCTCCCTTCCCCCGTCGCACAAGTATCATCCATCATGTCTTCAAGTATTGACCCCATTGTCGCCAAGGACGACACCAGCGGTGGTCCTTCAAAAGCCTCGTTAAACGGTGGATTCCGTCCAACCCATACCCCAGGCCGCAATGACAACCCCATGGTCAACGTCCAGCCGCCGCGAAGAGAGGATCTCCAACCCAGCTATGCCCAGACTCTTGCGGGTGAGAGCGAAGGTGCGCACGGCTGGTATGGAAGCATGAGTGAGTCGGCGCATTCCCGCCACACAATGTGAACAATGTAAACAACAGCTGATCATCTGCAGTCAACACTCTTGGTTCATGCATTGGAACTATGGGTGCCATTCCCTGCTGCATCATCTGTCCTAACCCCTACAAACCTGTCTCGCAGGGTAACGTCGGTCTCGTCACGAAATTCGGTCGCTTCTATCGTGCTGTTGATCCCGGTCTCGTCAAGATCAACCCGCTTAGTGAACGTCTTATCCAGGTCGATGTCAAGATTCAGATCGTTGGTAAGATAATCTGCGAGCTCGAATACTTCAATAGTGGCTAATTCGGTTTGCAGAGGTTCCGAAGCAAGTTTGCATGACCAAGGATAACGTCACCCTCCACTTGACCTCCGTTATCTACTACCACATCACATCCCCACACAAGGCTGCTTTTGGTATCTCCAATGTCCGTCAAGCCCTTGTTGAGCGTACACAAACCACGCTTCGTCACGTTGTCGGTGCTCGCGTCCTTCAAGACGTCATTGAACGCCGTGAGGAGGTCGCTCAATCGATTGGAGAGATCATCGAGGATGTCGCGTCAGGATGGGGTGTGCAAGTCGAGAGCATGCTCATCAAGGATATCATCTTCAGCAACGAACTCCAAGACTCGCTTTCCATGGCCGCTCAATCCAAGCGTATCGGAGAGTCCAAGGTCATTGCAGCTCGCGCCGAAGTCGAATCCGCCAAGCTCATGCGACAAGCCGCCGATATCCTGTCCAGCGCACCAGCCATGCAGATCAGATATCTCGAGGCTATGCAAGCTATGGCCAAGTCCGCCAACAGCAAGGTCATCTTCTTACCAAGTGCCTCAACGGTTGGAAGTCAGATGCAGGCGATGGTTGGCGACGGATCGAGCCAACATGGCGGAATTTCTGCTGCGCAGAAGTATGACAATGACTTTGGAGGTCAGGGATCCGATTTCCAACGGGCTATTAATGCCCACGTTGTCGAAAATATCTAAAGACAGACACTGATATTTATGGTGTTGATGTAGCCTGGTCTACATAAGTTAGTAGTTTACCCTCGTTCTGCGACTTACTCTTTGATCGACATATCTTCGATCTGGCGACCAAAACATCAACCCTGTACTTTTACATCTTTGCTTTCGGCGATTAATGACGATGGGGATGGCTCGGTACTCGGCAATAATGAGAGATTGTTTGGGGCGAGGTTTCTTTGATCTTTGGTTGGGAGGATACTATACCCCGCGGTCTTTACGTACGGTTGCTAGGTGGTAATACAAATGATACCAGTTTCTTTCACTACAATCGATACAATGTCAGTGATACTTCACTCTGTGACTGAGAAGAGACTATTTCTTGATTTATCTCCGGTCGAAAGCGAATCTACACCAATCTCCCTTTGGCCAGAGATATATCAAGCCTGTCCCGACCGCGTAGACTTAAGGAATTTAAATAAAGTGTTACCACTGATTGTGTGATGCTTATGGAGAGGTTGATAAGATAGAATAGCGCCAACAGAGCAACGAAAATGGAGGGATGAGGTGTCACATCACATGATTTTAAACACGTGACGCGGGGCACGCCAATTCAAGCGGCTCTTCCCACCCCGGTCATTGATCAGATTAGACATCCAAAGATCAATTGATCTACTTACTACCTAACTCCCCCTTCAAACCCATTCGTTTACAAATTCAATTCAAAAGAAGAGATGTGGACCTTCTACGGAAGCCGCTTGATCTCCGGCTAATCGACTCTGCAAGCCTTACCTTCCTCCCCGCTATAAATTTTCATGACTCTCGCCTCATCTCTCACAACCCTCCCCCGCACTTCTCACCTGCACCCACTCTACCTCACTTCCCAATGGCCTCGGACGAATATATCCTCACGCTCTCCTGTCCGGATCGGCCCGGGATCGTCCACGCCGTGACCGGGTTTCTAGCTCAGCACAACCTAAACATCGTCGACTCCCAGCAATTCGGCGACGCCTCCTCCAAAAAGTTCTTCATGCGCGTCCACTTCGCACCCGCCTCCCCCTTCACGCCCTCCAGCTTCTCGGAATCCTCACCAATCGACTCCACCGAGCCTTCGGTGCTAAACGTCGAGGAGCTCAGGATAAGCTTCACGCCGACGGCTGACAAGCTGCGGATGAGCTTCGAGCTCAGTTCCGTGGCGCAGAAACCGAGAGTCCTCATCATGGTTTCGAAGATTGGTCATTGTTTGAATGATTTGCTGTTCCGGCAGAGTATAGGGCAACTCAAAATCGAAGTCCCGCTCGTCATCTCCAACCATCCTGATTTCGCGCCCCTCGCCGCAACTTACAACGTCCCATTCTTCCACCTCCCGGTCACAGCAGACACCAAATCTTCCCAGGAAGAGAAAATCCTTGAGCTGGTAAAAGAGCATAGCATTGATCTCATTGTATTGGCAAGATATATGCAAGTCCTGAGTCCGAAATTGTGTGAGGAGATGAGTGGCAAGATTGTCAATATCCATCATAGCTTCTTGCCGAGCTTTAAGGGCGCGAAGCCATATCATCAGGCGTATGAGAGAGGGGTTAAGATTGTTGGCGCGACGGCGCATTTTGTTACTAGTGATTTGGATGAGGGGCCGATTATTGAGCAGGATGTTGTGAGGGTTGATCAGTGAGTTTTTTTTCTTTGTTTTTTTCTCCGTCTTTTTCGTGTTTGAACGTTAGATTTTGGGGGTGGGGGAAGGCGAGGAGGAAAGGGGATGGGGAATGGGGCTAACGAGTATCAGTGCAATGAGTCCGAAGGATCTTACGACTGAGGGTTCGAATGTTGAGAGCAAGGTGTTGGCGACGGCTGTGAAGTGGGTTACGGAGAAGAGGGTCTTGTTGAATGGTCATAAGACTATTGTCTTCAATTGATGAACGGACGAATAATGATGAAAGACTTAGAATTGAGAACCAAAACGTGTTCTGGCGTTGAGCTTTGAGAAGGAAAAAGCACTTCACTCTCACGCGGGATAATTTCCAATTAGGAGCAGGGAAATCTTGGGAAAGTACTGAATTCGTCTCCAGGTGTTTTCTATCAGCGCTCTTAGCTCTTGCTCTCGTCCCATCTCATCTCATTAAACCAAACGCCCCAAAGCCTACGCCTTCTTCTTAATAATCAACAACACCCCCCTCATACTCCCCTTACAAATCATCTGACCCTCCTCAACCCCCACCTCCCTCAATAACCGCTCAATCTCCCTCCTCATCAACTTAACCACATCCCCCTCCGTCCCCACCTTCTCTTTATACGCCTCCCGCCACCTCTGCACCGGACTCATCGTCCCGAACACCTTCTCCATCATATCCAAATTAACCTCCATCCCACCCCCCACAAAAAACTCCTCGCTATTGCCCTCATCCGGGCCATACTCCTTCCTAAAAAAGCTTTCCCTCTCAAAGTCTTCCACTTTCGGGTCTACAGTCCAGGGTAGTCCGAGATCGAGATACATATTCCGCGTTAGCAGATTGCCCGGCTCGAAGAACGGTTTCAGTTCGCGTTCCTCGATGGCGTCTATGGCAGCCTGGATCGCGGTGTGGTTCGGCATGTCGGGGTGCGTGGACACGGCGCCGGTAGTCCAGATTGCCACGCTGCCGCCGGGTTTCAGGACTCGTGCAGCGCGCGGCCAGAAGAGGGGCATGTTGAACCAGTGGGCTGCTGTCGAGGCGGTGATGATGTCGACGCTGGAGTCTGGAATAGGAGGGGTGAGGTGCGAGCCCAGGTCTTCGGCGGTGGAGATGTCGAAGCGGAGGTTGGGGAGCGTGGTTGAGGCGCGCGCGGTGTTGATCATGCCTTCGGAGGGGTCGAGGCCGATTACATTTGTGAAGTGCGGTGCGAGGGCCAGGGCCGTGATTCCTGGACCGCAGCCGATGTCGAGGAGGGTATCTTGGTGGCCGCCGGTGGAGGTGTGGTGGTCGATGATGGTTTCTGGGTAACGGGGGAATCAGCAATTGCTCGATTAATTGTTTTGGGAGAGGGCATTGTCTTAGGAGAATCTCATGAAACAGTCGAAAATACGAAAGGGCTTCTCCCCCAACACCTACGGAAGAGCTTTGGGTGGTAGCCTGGGCGATTTTGGGCGTAGTTCGCGCCCTGGTCCTTTGTGAAGGATGAGAAAGTTTTCTCTGTGGGGGCCGTAGGTTTGGACATGTTTGGCAGTTTAATCACGGGGATCTACAACTTTCAGTATGTTGGGGTTTGGAGTTCGAACTTGGAAGCAGAATGACGGCCAAGGCTGGAGATTTATATGTTGCAGGTACGGAGATATTGTTTGGAGATTAGCGAGCTGCCCAACTTCAGAAAAGCAATACTCCGTAGCAGCCTGCTTGCTGTTACAAAGATTGACCAATAATAGTAATACGGCGATATATTTATCCGACTACCTCCGTCCTCAGACGGAGATACACTCTTTCAATTTAAAATGTGATAAGCGAGCTTCAATAAAGACCCCTGAGACCACGAGAGAGAAGAGGAAACAGTCTGGAAGCTTACGTGTCAGACGGAATGTCGGCAGCTTCGTTGGCGGAGCAACGGTCAGGGGCAAAGCTTGTTGGCATGGGAAATCACCACCTAACGATCGCAGCGCGTGGGAAACTCGCAAAATGCAAGGTTCAAGGCAAGGTCTGCTATGCGCTGCGTGTCTGAGAGGGTCCATGTGAAGTCTGGCATAAACCCCATGATATCGTCTAAATCACTCGAGGAGAAGGAAATCAGGACGAAAGTACGAAAAGGACCTGCAGCAATGTGATGACAGTCCTCACGTGCATATTAGCTTCCACTACTTTAAGGCCATTGAATCTGATGTTTTGGACTAAGAAGAGTGCTTCGGCGTCGCAGTGTTCGAGGGGAAATCAAGAATTGCCTCCTTCAACTTTGCTTTGTGCTGTCGAGCCCAACATTGTTCAGTTCGCAGTGCATTGTTCGGACAAAACTGACTCTCCTTGCATCAGAGCGGAAAATATGAAATTTGAAATGTACTCTTGAGGCATCAAGCGTAGAAAGTCACCTCTTCGCGAAAGACATTGTTGATAGTATAGCAAAGAAATGAGTCGTGTCCGAATTGCAACCTCTGCTTTTCAGCCAACAGTCCCGCTTGGACGTAGTAATTCATCCTTCTTGACTCTATCGCGTGCAGCATTCTTGTTAGGTTCGTTGGATTAAGATTTTGGAGATCCGCATGCGATGATGTTGATTCTCTCATTTTAGGGGGCATGGGGTGGAAGGCCGGCGAGTGGATTGTGTTATGTTGACAAAGTTAGCTCAGTGACTTTTAGAGGAAATCATAGACTCCTATATCATTTGGACACCTGGAGGTCATCAAAACTTGTCGCTGTTAAATTGCGGGAGTATCGATCTTGGGCGGAGGATCTGGCATCGCACCAAACCTCGAGCAGATACACCAGACTAACCTCCGTTACTGCGGACTGCGTCAAGCCGAGGGTGGCTTCTATGATGCAAATTCAGCAAAAACGGCGGTTTCATTTTGCCGATGTTTTCATTCAATATCGCATGTGTTGACTCTTCAAAGGGTGCAGCCCGCAAAGTCAAATCGATCGAGAGCCTTGTCAGCCTTGTGTGGACCTTGCGTGGGCCTTGACGTTACGACTGCCGACGTGCAACAAATCTCCTTGTCCAGCAATTGCAGTCTCTGATTGGTCGGATAACGAGAAGCTCGTGGTCCTTGCGCATGAGCGTGGGTAAATCAAGCTAAAATGAAGCTAAAGATATAAAAATGCAAAACAGCGCTGCGTCGCTCCTTCCTCACCTTTAGCGAAGATGATCCAAGAGAATTTGTGCTTTAGAATTAGAAAGAAGAGCCGCTTTAGCATCTCGTTTGATTAGTCTTTGTTCGTGGAATATTTTGGGACGTGATGTAAGGTAGGTAGCTGGTTGCGAGATGAGTTCAGGGGGGATTGTTTACTTGATCACGTGATTCAACACACACTTCAACATATCCCGTTCTGCTATAAAGAGACAGTATTAGGACGCGTTCGAAAGAGTGTATCCTGTATAAATCCAAATATCTGGTGACACTTATGTGGTATTGGATAATGGGTAAGGTGGAATGCTCCAGCATAGTTCCGTGAAACTTGCAAAAACACCTCTGTTTCGAATTTTCCAACCTCAATTATTTCTTCTTTGCATAATCAGGTATATTGAGCCATTAATTTGACTTTCAATGGCTAATTACGCTCCCGAAGTCTAGTATTTTTGGCAGAAATCTTGTTCCCCAAGCTTCCAACCCTTTTTTGTAACTTTTCTCCGCCAGACATTCAAACGAGCCTCGAACTCCCGACATTGCCAATATTTCTTACCTTACCTCTGACGTAATCTCATTAGGCTTTTATAAAATTTCACTCATTCCCCGATATTGAATCCCCGTTTCTACCGCTCACACCAATAGCCAGAACGGCAGAACCTCACATTGCCCGATGCATCCGTCCACGTCTGATACAAATTCATCCCACCATCTCTATAACAGTCTCAAATATTACCTCATTAGTCTTCTTTCCATTCTAAGAAATCAATACACTTACTGTACGGACCCCCCGGACTCCTCGATCCCCATGCTTCATCCCACCCCCAGCAACCTCGCCCCTCGACAACGCATTTGCACCAGCATCGATTTGAAAATCCAGTCTCCAGCTGCCCGTAATGGCGCCGCCACCTATCCCCTCCCATTTTCAGGGGGCGGCAGCGTCTGCACCTATCACGGCTATGCCGACGCCACGTGGATGCTCCATATTGACGGGTGCGGAGGGGAGGTCGTAGTAAGTGTGTCCGGTCTAGGGCTGGTTTTGGGGGTTTCCGGTGCAGTTTACGAGGCAATGGTAGTATCTTGCTGAGGTGCCATGGAAGGAGAGGAGAAGATGCATGATGCTTTGAGAGCACGAAGATGCGCATTATCACGTCCCGGGGCTGATGACCTGAAGGAAACAGCTCTGTTTGGGTGTGTATGTAACGTCTAAAGAGGGAAGAAGGAGCGGGGAGCTCGAGAACTAAGATACAGGGTGTCGCGCTAAGCTAAGCTAAGTCACGTGTGACACAACACGCATGAAGATAGGAGAAACGGTGAAGCTATCTAGAGAAAGGCAAGAGAGAATGTGTTTGTAATTAAACCTCTGCTAGAAGTCAGAGTCAGTGAAAGAAAAGATTTGAAGCACGCTTTATGTGTATATAAGTGTTGAAGTAACCACGCACTCGATGGTTCCAGGGTCGATGATTTTAAGAGCCAAGTAACGTTGCTTAAAGTCTACGTAGATTTGCAGTTAATATAAAGTTCCTTAAGGCGTGTAGCTGTTTCGGCACACATGACGAATCTAGCGTCCGATTCATATAAGCACTTTGAGTTCATTCAGGCTGTAGATGTTCTATATCCCCTCTCGCTTATGATTGATTGTCACCAACACTTCCAAAGGCTCAAATAATGACAGAATATCCAATAAAGGATTAAATATTAAATATTAAATATTATAGATGCTTTTTCTAGTTTACGAATTCATGGGAAATAAAAACCGTCCTTGAAAGCAGGTCTGGCTGGCTCGCCGAAGCCCTTTAAAACTTTAACGAATGTTCCACTCGAGCTACAGGTACAGCCGCCCGCGTCTGCAGACTGAAAACGAACTCGACCCGGAAAGAAGTTCCACTTTAAGAGCTATTTAGGAGCCCCTCGCATATTAAGAAGAAGAACCTCGTTCATCCAAGGATGCCCCCAAGTTTCCCGCTCTTTCGGCGCTATAAAACTGGCATGTCGCTTCTTTATCGTCGCAGATTAGAGAGAGGGATCTCAGAGGGTTCATCTTGCTGATGATGTCGGGTGTGATGGAGGAGATGGTGGATGGCGGCCACATGACCTTACTCGAGGGAGGACGCACGAGCGTAATGGTGTTGAGGCTCTTCAAACTTCTCAGAATTTGGAGAGCATCTTCCGGCGAAGTGCTGATCTTGCCATTGAAGTTAAGGTGCCGGAGATTGTGGAATTTGGTGAGATACGAGAGATTTAAGCGCTCGGAGGAGTTGGAGATTACAAGGGTATGAATGGTCGGGCAGGCGTTCGAGATCATTTCGAGGATCAAGTTTTGCTCGTGAACGGAGTCTACAGGGCCAGGATAGGCAGTTGAACTACCGTCAATTGTATAGCGGAGCGGGTGTTGGAAAGCGATCGCGAGTTTCTGGAGGTTTGGAAGGGAACTGAAGACTTGCCATGTTGCTACGACCACGCTTCTTGGGGCTTCGTTGGTGTTCCGGGTGCATATGGACTTGAGAAGTTTTGATATAGTATTGATGATTGATCGCCAGATTGATACAGGCTTGATATATGCTGGGGGGACTCGCTTCAAATACGTCGCCTCCCACCATCCACTACTGTACGGCACAGTCTCGTCTCTGATATCTCTTGGAGCATGCCTGAGGGCCCAAAACTTCGATAGCGAGTCTCCGAGAACCATTACTGACATTTCAGTGATAAAATCTAGGTGCTTTTGATCACCCCGCAAGGCCCATTCCCAAAGCCGCTCCGCAGTCCCGAAGTATCGCGGGACTCGGAGGATGAAAGGAAATGTTTCTCGCCGAGTTTGCTGGCAGACGGATGCGATACCGGAACGCTCCGATGGGGGTGGTGGGGAGTGCCATGGGCGATATAGATAGTCATAAATCTGGAGGCGTATTTCCATTGGAAGGGTAAGGAACGTGGGTGGTGCCGGGTTTGACATGTTGGGGGAGGTGAATTCAAAAGTTGGTTCCGAGTGCTGTTGGGAAGCGAACGTGGTTTGCTATATGTCTAAAAATGGGGACACCTTGTCTTGTACGTAAGATAGTGTAGGCTCCAGGTCATGGGAAGGCAGATAAAATAAACATAGGCAACAGCAGCGACGGGTTTTCGAGGTCGTCGCCTGATATCACGTGATGATATCTTGCCACCTTGTATCTGCCCGTTCTGAGTCTATGATAATCAGAAGGTGGATCCAAACTGTAAACTGCGATTTCGTAGGACATTGCAGGGATAAGATAAGGTAGACAAGGCGGCTGCAGATTATGATTGTATATTGTAGATCCTAGGATGCTTTCGACTGAAGGTTCAGCAAATCAGGTACCAGGCGTTTAAGAATATGTAACCGACATATTCCCGGGAAGCGTGGTAAGTCCTGTGACTAAACCAGTTAGTAAATCCCAGCCATGATTCCGATGGGGGTAAATCAGCAGCTATCGACGTCCTCCTTGACATTCATAGACTTGAGACACTTATTCGCCTGGGCGATGGTCTGTGTCTTCAATGAAGGGCAAGATACATCGCAGTTTGCATTCATCGCCCTCTGCATAGAATTACCCTTTCAACCAAAGACATAGTCTGCGTGTGTTCCTTATCCGGTGCTAAAGACATGGTCAGAACAAGAGTACCTTCCCAGGCTGGGGTAGCTTATTGGTCGCCGTTGCTCGACACAAAAGGTTGGGAGCCATCTGTAGGCCAGAGTAATTTGTCGTTAAACTTGGTAGTAACCCAGGCGGTCTCATAAAAGAGCTGAGGGATGTGAACGGGGTGAGTGCTTGGGCATGGACCACCGTTCTCGAATGTACCGCTCTGTGGGTAAGCAGCGTGACTCTGCTGATCCGCTGAGTCGTAATTAACTCCATCCCGGCCTGCTTAGCAAGGAATTAGCAAATCCTTGACAGCTACTATTTCAGGAGAGCTGAGATTTCGTTCCGCTGACACCGTGAAACATCCAGACATAAAAACAAGAGGCTCCTCGAATATATACATGTAGGAAAACGGGCATTCGCCACGATGCCTACTGCATAGGCTGTATTGGGAAAGTACAGAATCTCGCCACTTCTTGTTGATGCTCTTTTCAAGCCGGTGTAGGCGGGGCGACGGAACTTAGGAGAAACTGCTCCTTTGATGCGAGCAGCGGATCCCCGACAAGCATACAAAAACCTTGACTCGGCGTCAGTTCGTATTCAGCGTCACAAGGTGCAACCTACTGGATTGAAAGCTGTGACGTTCACTTTGCCGCTGCCACCATATGCGGTGTGCTATTAGTAGCAGAGTTAGCATAACTTCAGGTATTGCTCTAGCAAGCCTCAGAACAATTGAAAAAGAGAGATCAAGTGGACTCTTAGAAAACTCACGAAAAGGGTTTGGCCACCACCGTTGGCTGATTCAAAGCGAACATTTCCCTTTTGAGGAACCCGCTTAAATGTTCCATTCCGTGCTTTGAAATATAATACGGCAGTCCAGTAATTGGAAATGTCTTCGATAAAGTGCACGTGGTGCAGCGAGCTGTCGTGGTGATGTCAGTCTTGGGATCTGTAGTAATGTTGAAGGCATTCTAGTGTTGGTGAGTAAAGGAAGTCTTGAAGATAGCAAGATACTCACTCTGCCGACAACCTATTTGCTGGGTAGTATATTGACCGGTTGGGTAAACTGATTTACGTACCTGTGTAGATGCGGAGTTTGTGGGTCGCCCGGGTTTACTAAACTGGAGGTCTCGAAGTCAGAGAGACGTTGAATGATGAGGGGGAGGAATTGCGTACGGATCGAGACGTTCTGTGACAAGCTGCGAACAAGAAAGGAGCATGGTAGCGTTGCCACTTGGCGCATCCAGCACCATGGCGATAAGGGAGCTCCGCTGCATCTTGATCGCGTGATTTGAACTCAAGGGCAACCACATACGTGAGCAAATGAGGCACTTTGTGATGATTTTATCAGCACCTTGTGAAACAGTAATTGGGACTACCATTGGGTTTTATCATCGTCTTCGAGAACACTGGCAGGGCGTTGAATGTCTGCCAGGGATTATAACTACCCCACATTGAAATGTGGTCATACCACGGACTTCACGCTCGCAACCGAACCTTGTTGAATGGAAAATAGTTAGATGAAAACTCGCCAGAAGTTATTGATTAAAACGTCTCGATATAGCAGGTGGCGACTGTTACGGGATAGACATCCCGGTGGGCCCCAATAATGGCGAAGGCCAGAGTAAGGGCAGAAAGATGATGTATTCTCTATGAGAGATAGCTAGCTAAAGTACCTTCCGCCCCTAGTGGCTTACGTAACAGCGACACATAATCCTCTCTGAGTCCTTCGTACGGTCTATCATAGCCACCAACCTTGATAATTGGTAAAAATGTCCAAATCAAGCAATTTCTTTAGTAGTGGTATTGGCTAGTGATTGTGGTTGATTCCTTTCTTGGGTGGTCTTGGATTGAGGAACCATATCAACCTATCAATCGAACAGGACCAAAAGTAAATGTCTGGTGAATTGCGGCTTCGGTCGGTGGTAAATGAGCGGCAATTGAGCCAGAATACTTTCATCGCTTCTGAAACAAATGCCAATTTCGAGTGCTTAAGTTGAGAAGTTAATATAAGGTTATTGATTTCCATTCGACTTTAGTTGCTCGCTGAATGCGGTAGACGCGCTGACAAACTATTGCAATGGTGAGTGTATCCACGAAAATAGTGCAGACTTGCAGACTCTCCACAATTGAAAGTTGCCGAGCTTACGGGCTCAAGGCAGCTAGGGGGCTTGGGGACTAGTGGGAGACTAGTGGATTTGTACTTATTAAGGGGCTTCCCAGCCTTCGATAATCAGAGAATCAAGGCTTCCAACCACTGCATTTTGACAGCTTAGTACAAAGCAGGCCCCAAAAAAAATGCACAAATTCGATATCCAAAATAGCAAAACTCGCCTCGGGGTACCCCTTAGAGAACCCGTCTAGCAGATTTTTAAAATCGTTCCACGCTCAGAGTCGAGTATTGAGGTGGATTGTCGTAGCTCCACAATTGTCGTCGTGTACTAAGGAGGTGGATTTTAGTGGGTAGCTGTTATCCACTCGTCCAGACCTATCGATCCTCACTTTGAATTTAAAGCGTAAGTGCCCACGCCGGTACACACTTAGCCCCCCTTCTTCTGTAAATTGGCTCAGGTCGGGGGCTTCGCGTTTGCTCCAAGGTGGAGAGAAACGCCATGAGGAGTGGTTCAATTTAGCAGATCTTCGCAGTTATCTTAGCGATTCCACCTATGCAGCACTGCAAGTCTCGTCTTCCCTCGACTTCCGAATCAATCATCACTGGGAACATCTATACGTGCACAACTTGCTATGCCGCTGGATCTGAGCTGGCCCTTGACAAGCATTGTCAACTTCCGGGCACTTGTCTATTTTCGACTTTTTTTTAGATTTAGTGGAACGCAAGACGCTTTCCCGAGCAACAGCTTCCGAACAGTAATCCAAGTTTTGGCATTCAGAAGCTCTTCTATCAGTCGGGCTGTCACGAATTCCCCATGCGGTCATTTACTGACATCTGATCTCTGGGTTGAGCTGATTCTGTATTGAAACCTATTTTATTACCTATTGCATATTATAAAGGATGATTTGCTTGCCAATTCCGAACAACCTCACCATGCTGGTCTTCACCGACCACAAAATCTCAAAAAATGATTCCATCAAAGAGCTTCTCCTCATTCCGTCCTCCGCTTAACAAACACCATCAAAGGCGGCTTCTCCCAGAGTCCACGAATCTTCTGCTCATGCCAATTCTTACTTTGTTCTTCCAATGCCAAATCAAAATTCCACAGCAGTCGTGCCATAATAAGCCGCATCTCATGATACGCCAAATTCCGGCCAATACAATCTCGGGGTCCGAAACTAAACGGCTTATGGACCTCTCGTCTATCGTTATAGAACGGAGATGAAGGGTCATTTGTGCTTTCGGGGAGCCAACGCTCCGGGATGTATTCTTTAGCGCGGTAGAAGTTGCGCTCGGAGTGGAAGGCGGAGAGCTGGTGGACGCCGACTTTGGTCTGGATGAAGTTAGCGGCGTGTAGAGAGAGAGAGGTAATTGAAAGGTATGTTAATCTTACATTCTCTGGGATCATCACGCCAGCAATGGGAGTCGGTGCTCCTGGAAGGGTCTTTCGGGTCAGAGAGATAGGGATGGACGGGAAGATTCGGAGAGCTTCGTCCAAGCAGGCAAGCATGTAGGGAAGTTTGGCGCTGGCTTCTATGAAATCGATGTCCTCGTCCCTTTCGAACATCGATCGCACTTCCTCGGTGACTTTTTTCAATGAATGTGGGGTTTTCAGCAGCCAGTATGTGACGCCACTTAACAAGCTGGCTGTTGTCTCCGACCCAGCAATCATGAGGAGATCACAGTTTGCTACCAGTTCCGCATCCGTCATTTCGTGCTTCTCCCCTCTGGATCTCATCATGTAGTCCATGAAGTCTCCGCGATCTACCTGCTCCTTCCTATTGATTCTCTTCATCGCCATTAACTCGGAGGCCTCTTTGTGCTTTGCCTTAGACTTTCGGATTTTGGGCCCCGCCACAAATTGTAGGACTTTCGAAAGCAACGGTGAGGTTGTTACCAAAACCAAGATTGGCATGAGCTTCATCAACTTCTCAATGTTATCAATCCACATGTTCGATTTTCCTCCCGCCAAGCCGTGCAACTCTTCTCCATAAGCAAGGTCCGCAATCAAATCGAAGGTTGTGAAGTTGTACCAGCGAATAATATTTGTTGAGTCTCCCTTGTCTGCAACCTCCCGAAGTCTCTCCATCAGTAAATCGACATACACCCGGATCAGCGGTTCCTGTTGTCTCAGCGCTTTCTCAGAAAACGCTGGTTGCATAGCTTTTCGGAGACGGAAGTGATTCGACGCATTCGAGTAAACGATACTCCCGTCATCCATGGCAGAGCCTTTGACATAGGACTTCGGGAGTTCAGCATGGCCATGTCCGTAGATGTCTCTCCATGCTTCTGGGCATGTGAAGCCGACCTGGTCGGGACCGAAACGCACGACGTCGCCGTACTTTTCATGAGCAGCGCGGACCTTGAAGTCCAGGTCGCCACCCATCATATGCAGGTTCTTTAGAAGAGGAAAAGCAATCCATAGTTTTGGCCCGGGAATCTCTCGCAGTGGGTGGAAATATATGTTATAAATTGCCGTTACAGCGGTGTGTAGAATCTGGAAAATGATAAAAGTTGCGACGAGAAGTAAGGCCCCGCGCCATGAAGCAAGATGCACGCCTTCCAGTTTCTGGTATAAAAAACCTCGTATTCCGGTCATGATGTCGATAACTGAATCCACGGGCCTGAACAGATTCTTCTGGAATAATGTGAGAGAAATTAGAAGTCCAGCATCGTCTGGGGTTATTTATGAGATAGATAACTCCTACACTCGGTTACTCCAGGGGACCGAGCGTAATTGCGCAATTCCACCGGAAGCGATTGTTCCGTTACTAAAAATAGGTGCGGCGCTAATGCCAGGCATATAACTATGCAAACTAGGCTCTTTTGAGGATAGCTAATATAAAATCGAATTGCAACTAAAAAATAAAGCTATATATAACCATCCAAAAACAGACTTTTATATAATATATATAATATTGAAATAATTAATATTACTACTAAAATTAAGCTATTAAAGCTTTATTACTTCCTTATATCTTTCTTTACTTTACTTTTTTTTAGTTTCTAATTACTTTTAATAATATATTATTATAAACTTTAAGAATTATTTGAAAAGTATAATAGCTAGTATAACTATATAACTTGTGACAGCGCTGGCTGGGAGCCATATAGGAGTGGCTGTCACATGACTGGTTTCACCTAGCTAGCCGGCGTTTCAGTGGTTTTAGCTAGTATTTCCCTCCTTTTATTTCCTTTCCTTCTCTCTCTCTCCTTCTTCTCTTTAGCTTAGTATTCTCAATACATGGGATTTTCCTGAATCTTTGAGCCCTGGCCATTGCCTCGATCCCGCCGTTACATAATTTGCCGGAAATAAGAATTAGAAAACAGGTCTAAAACAGGGAACTAAGCTAGAGATATAAGTAAAGTATTATTAAAGGTTAAGGCATTTCTTCTTTCTTTACTTTCTGGCTTAGTATTTTCAATATATGAGATTCTTTAAACTTTGAGCTTTTAACTATTATATTAATCTTGCTATTATATTAATTTTCTGGAAAGTTATTAAAAAACGTTTTAGTAAAATTAAAAATAATACTATTTTCCTAAAGGAAGTAATAAGGGCAATAAGAGTAATAAAGAAGTATATTAGACTACTAATAATACTATAAAATTATTAAAATGAGTATTAAAATTAGTTGAATTGATATACAAATAATTATACTTTTAGTATTTCTCAAAGGTTATAAATTATGAAATTTTATATTAATTGCAGTAAGGTGAGATAATTTTGGTAGTAGATATATAGTGTGACGTCCAAATTCGCTTATTGGTTAGTGAAGCCCTTGTAAGAGCTAAATGATACGCTCGGTCCCTTGAAGTAACCCAGTACAAGAGATAACGCTTCCCTGTTTCGGGGGGAGGGGCTCTGGAGATGGACGGGTGGTGGCTCGGACCGAGCTCGTATATAATCGTATTCGCGTTTTGGATGCGATCGATGTTAAAACGAATATCCAGGCCAAGAGGTGGACATCGTGCTGCAATGCTTGGAACATGCTGCCAATAATCAATTTTGACTTCCGAGGGGAAAATGTAAAACGACCCCCCCGGGTTTAGATTAGGGGTATCGATAGATTTTAGAGTTTTAATAATGCCTAATTAGTTGCTTGAGCTTACTTAAGCCTTTTACTCAAATCAGATTTCTTTAATGAGGAAGCTAATATAAAAGAGTTCTAGTTCTTAAGCATAGGGTAGGCAGGGCGATTATTGCATACGAGGTAAATAAGTTCAGGTACTTAATCGCTAAATTTTCAGGCTCTCTCAAGGCCTTAAAAATTCTAGCTTTTCTTATCTGCTTTAATATTTTTATTTAAATATTACTAGTTATTATATAATAAAAACTTTATATTCTATTCGCTTATAATTAGCCCTTTTATAACACGAAAAATAATTAAATTATAATAATTCATTATATAGTAAATTAAGATTAAAGAAAAGCTTGATGTTTTGGTATTCCTCTACTTTAGATTGGTCTGGCCCCAAATCAACACCCGGGGGATGTGGGGTCGTTTTACATATCCCCTTTCCATGGCACAAATGGGGAGGTCTGATTTTGGACAGGAGTACCCCACTTGTGTTACGAAATTGCGACTGGCCTCGTAGACTTGGACAACAAGATAGTGTTCGACGAACCTGGGCGCCTCGGCGAACGGGAGATTTCGGGCGACAGCTTTGACTGAAAGAACACGAAGCCTTGATACATCTCATGAACTCTGTTGTCATGGGGAGTCTTGACGAGTCGTATATCGCAAGGAGTTTGTGTGCCACCTTTTCAATGTCGAGCTTGTGCAGCTCGCATCGCAAACGAGGTTGACACATGATCCTAGTCAAGGGGCAAGTTTGCTGTTGTATTCGTCATTTCTCGCAAGTGCCACAGGTTCACCCGATATCTTTGGATTAATTCGAGGTTAGACTTCAGAGGGCATTACGCATCCCGTTCTCTCTATTTGACCTACAGGAACTTTGGTTTCTGTGATCCACCTGAAGAGTAAAACCAGGGAAAGGGACAAGTTTGAAACACAATCATTGCATAACGCGCAAGAAATTCGCAGGCTATTGACGTTGGTCTTAAGCAGCTATGTGTATGGACGAAGTCTTGGCTGTCGAGCTAGCAGATATCCTCAATTTTCTGTGCGACACCATCATGAGGCCCGAGGTCCAATTTGAGGGTTCGACCAAAAAGTTCAAGAAGGATCTCAAAGCAAATCTTAGTGATAGCAGGGTCGTAACGGCCTTTGGAGAGCTCGTCACGAATAAAGGCATCTGGGTTCATTAATCTCAACTCTCATGATGTCCCCGGAATGAAGGACAAACTCACGCTGAGCGCCAGCAACTTCATACCAACTGAAGATCACGCCCTTATCTCTCAAAGTCTTTCTGATGAAATCCCTTCCCTCAGGTGGCACATGGTTGTCCAATGTTCCGTGGATCATAGCCAACTCTGCCTTGATCTCTCCCGCACGAGCTAAGCTGTCATCCCTTTTACCGAGACCAAGAGTTGCACTGTGGAGATCCGTTGCAAAATAAGTCACTGCTGCTGAAACCCTAGGGTCAAGAGCACAGCGATATGCTAAGTGGCCGCCAAGGCACATTCCCGTTGCTCCAATTCTGCCATTGCAGGTCTTGAGGGAGAGAAGAATATCAATCGAGAGGGTTCCATCTTCGTCATAGCCTGCGAGAGTCTATTCTTGGGTATCAGTAGAGATTCTTTGTGGGATTATTTATGATCACGTGATGGAATCATAAAGAAAGGGGCATATGGCAACGGAGATCTCTTACCTTCTTGATTTTCCACTCATTACCGGCGTCTGTACCTGGGACATCATATGCTAATGGCTCTGGCCCTGTGAACTCATGGTAGGAGGAAGGAGCAGCAACGATATAGCCTTGGCCTGCGATTTGCCGTGCAAACCGAGCTACTGGTCCGGTGACTGCAAGGGATGATTGTCAGAACGGGCCAGACAACGCTTTCACCGAATCACGACAGGAAGAACTGAAATGAGCAAAGCTTTGTAAATAATACAGAATCATGAGATACCAATTGCTCAGTGGAAAGGATTGAGGACATCCTTCCCCTCCGTGTGAGCCAAGAGGAAACATTAATAAGCCCACCTTGGTAGATCTCGGAGAATAGCACGACGCCAGGAAAGCGGCTGAAGGGGTATAAGCAATGATTCTTTCATCTAGGTGAATTACACACGCTTGAGGATAGTTTGGAATTTGGGGGTGGAAGAGGAATATCCCTGACAAGTGTCAGCGATGTTGGGAAATGGTTGAGGACTTCGTCTACTCATTGACCCCTTCTTCTCATCAGCCTTAGTGGGCACGTCCTTGTGCGTCTCTTGAATCAACATCTTGACGATTCGAAGCTGTATAAAAGTCCGCGGGATTGAAGTTGACTGACGTCGACTTGGGGCCTGGGAGCCTAGCTTACTCATCATTCATGCTAGTCTATTTATGGTAAAGTCTCTCATCAGTCCCTGGCCTGCGTAATCGCGCCCGACCCTTCCGAATTTCAGAGCATTTCCTTCCCTGCGATAAGCAGCGGCACATCACCAGATCCAACTTCACACCTTCCTTAGTCCGCTTACTACGATAAGTCAATTCTCGAGCTCTCATTCGATTCCTACGACCTTCATCAATTCTGCGACCTCAAAGTACCGAGTATAGTCTTCCTCAACTTCTCGCGCCTCGGTCAAGAACAAATCACGTCGCTCGCAATAGCCACTTTCTTCATCACGACTGGACACGCGACAACAACCCCCCACCAACCTTTGACTTCCCGATAAGGAAACATGTCGAGCGTGCGTACACGAAGGCAGGCGGCGGCGGTTTCAACTCCTTCAACACCAACTCCGGCCCCTCGAGGACAGGAAGTCGTCCTGAACGGCAATGGATCAGCTCACCACCATGAGAAGGATTATCCCAAGGAGAACATATTTCTTTTCTGGCCGAACCTCATTGGTTAGTTATGTCTGCAGACACTCCATGACTTACATTCTAATGTCTAGCAGGGTATGCGAGAATTGTCCTCGCGTTCGCGTCCTTATACTACATGCCACTCCATCCTCGAACTTGTTCGGGTCTCTACAGCGTTTCCTGCCTCCTCGATGCTCTTGATGGATATGCCGCTCGACATTTCGAACAATCGACTAGATTCGGTGCTGTGCTAGACATGGTGACTGATCGATGCACAACTGCGTGCCTCTTGGTCTTCCTGGCCTCTGCCTGGCCGCGCTGGGCCATTGTCTTCCAGGGGCTGATCTCCTTGGATCTGGCCAGCCATTACGTACATATGTATGCGACTCTGATTATGGGAGGAGCGGACACCAGTCACAAGAAGGTCGATAAAAGCAGGAGCTTCATCTTGAATTTGTATTATACGAACAAGGTACGTGGACCCTTGTCGTCGTTCTTGCAGGGGTTACTAACTACTTTCAGACGGTCCTGTTTCTCTTCTGCGCTCTCAACGAACTCTTCTTCATCGCCTTGTACCTGCTTTCGTTTTCTTCGCCATTCTTGTCTCCGTCCCTTCTTCAAGTTTCGAATAACGGAACCGCGTCGACACTTCAACCCGGAAGCCCTGCGATCCCCCCTACGCGCCTCTTCTTTGCCAATCCGTATAGTGCTGGGGCATTGGAATATGCGCGAGCAAATAAAATGGACTCAACCGTGCCGTGGATAATTGCTGGTATTAGTTTCCCCGTCATGGCCGGAAAGCAAATCATCAACGTCGTTCAATTGGTGAAGGCCTCCAGATGGCTGGCCGAGGGAGACATTGAGATGAGAAGAGCAGCGGGGTTACCAAGAAAGCAGAAGCAGAAGTGAAATTGACGATCAAGTGGAGTGGCATTCTGGGTGCACGTTGGTGGATGTGTTAGCGTTGATGAAGCGGTTGGGTTGCATTTGGATAGGGCTGCTCATTCTCGGGCGTCTTCGATCGTTTGTACCTTTATTTCGGGACGGGTATGCATGCTCGGAAGTGTGGCATTGTCCTTGCATCGTTTTTGTACCTCTTAGTTTCCGTCGTCAATCATAGGGACCGAGAGGATCGGCGTTGGAGGGACATTTGCCAGAATATATGAGTGGGCCACTGGGGCTGCTTTGAAGGCATAAATACATAATTAATAATTAGCAACGCGCATGAGAGCTGAGATCAGAGGAACTGATGTCATGAATGGCGTGAATGGCTAGTGAATTTTTTAAAACGAGCATGTATTTAATTTTGGCCATATTGACTAGACCGCCCTCGCACGACTCCCATGTGAATTTGTTCTAGACTGTGCTGGTGTTTGCGTTGTTTGATCTCTATCTGTACAGTACTAGAGCTCACCTCGACTCGATCTCGCCCAACGCAGACACACCTCGCCCATGCGTCGCGCTTCCGCCTCGTGATTCTCGAATTCTTGTCGCATCACCAAATCCTTACGTACTCACGTATCTTCCCCGCAAGACCGGTATCACCTGAGGATGTGTTGAGTTGACATGTGGTTTCAGCTACTGGTTGGGAAGGTTATTGCCCAATCATCGACCGGTCTTTGACCGCATCCCATTGGCGTCACTTCATGCCGGAGAGAGCTGTACGCACGAGCAGAGAGCAGCACACCGTATTTTGATCACAAGCTCTCCAATCTTTTCTCCTGGAATGCGGCCAATTATTCACAAAAACTCGGATTGAGAAGGGAACACGTTTCCCATTATCAATTACAGAGAACCACGATGCCAGAAACCTCACCCCCGCCAAGCTCGAGGCGGTTCTCACCGACCCCCGTCGAGTCAACGGTGAAGAAGATCCGCCGATTCGCTGTCGAGCCTGTGGAAACTACGACTCGAAGCAGTAAAAAGGAGGATGTCCCGAAGCCGGGAGATGCGGGTGTGGAGCGGATGGACTTCGTGGCAAAGCAAAAGTTCCTGATTGAGCCCGTCGAGACCACCTTCAAGAGCAGCGACCAAGCTGCGAAGGCCTTGCCCACACCCGAACCAACACCTGTCTCGATCCCACAAAGCCCATCACCCGAAGAGACGCCCAAGCCCAGGAGGAGATTTGTTCCTGAGTTAATTGAGACCACCAAAAGGTCAAAGAGGGCTGGTGACTCCAGACCAGCTACCTTGCCCACGGATAAGGTGAATGGTTCGAACTGTGTATAATCTTTTGGGCATATGCTAATGTGAACTGTTTATCAGACCGATCTCACTCCAGGAGTACCAAATATCTACACCCGCCCAAAAATACGAAAGCCCAAGGCGCCTCCTAATTCCGCCCTTGCCGAATCACGGTCCCCAAATCTATCTCCAAACCTATCAAGTACCCAAATACCCCCCTTGCCTCCCAGGAGACAGCCCTCCATGCGGCCACATCTAAATACAAGACGAAGTACAAGGCAAAACTCTTTCCAGCCAGAGCTGGAAGACATAGCGTCATCGGAGTCGGATTCACAGGGCAATTCAGACGATGATGATGGTACACAAGAGGACACACCATCACTGTCAGGCTCACTTGGATCATCAGAAGATTCGTTGATGAGACTACAGCTGGCACGAACAAGGGAAAGCTGCGATGACCGGTTTTCAGGTTACCTGCTTGCTCTTGCAGCCAAAGCTGCGGAGAAGCAGCTTCGAGAACAAGCTTTGGCTGCCTTCCCCAATGAGTCCATGCATGAAATTGTAGAACATTTCTACGACAGAGAGGTGGAAGGGGCATCAGATGAGGAATCCATCGAAGGGATTGGGCTTTTAGTCGAGGACACCGAAATCAGCAATCTACGACGAAAATCTACGGAAGTTGGTTGGGCAGCAAAGGAGATGCAAGAACATCATGAGAAGTTGAATCGTCTCCGTGAGGACGAGACCAACAAGAAAATCGCCGCCGAAGCCACGAAACCCACGTTCAAAGATCCCTTCTGGACCAACGGCATGACCGTCAAAAATGCTGCCTTGGCCCGAGCCCAAGGCAAAGAACCCGTTGATCCTCAAAAGGAAGCTGAGCTTGATCGCATGCGCTCGGCTGCGTCTCCACCTATGCTTGGAGGCGATTTGATATTTCGGATGTGCCCATCACCCAAAGCCACCAAATTCGAGTCTGACCAAAGGATCGATATCCAACCCAACCGAGTCGATAACGGAGGTGGTCTCTGGGGTGGTTACTGTGTTGCAGATGAAGTGGGCGAGTATCTGAGTCCCAGTCTCCTTAGGCCCACGCTTATCCAAACCCCGCATGTCGAGAGAAGCGAAGACCCGTTTTCTTCCGCATTCGCTAGTGAGGTGCCAGGAGACGCCAAATCGCCTCGAACCACCAATGGACATGCACATGATGGTGGTCTTCGCATGCTGGCTGGTATCGACGAGAGACTAAAAGCCGAGGTTGTAAGGAGTAAAGCGGAGACAGTGCTCTTCGCGGAGTTTGATGATACGTTTGTGACGCAGGTATATAATTACCTATCACTTGGATACCCGGCTCTCGCCCGCCAATACGACGAGGAATTGGCCCGCATATCTCGCATTTCGCTAGAGGTGCTGAGAGCTGACGACGAGAAGAAGAATGCTAAGGGCTATATTGGATTGACTGAAGCCCCTGAAGGGTCTTTCAAGAGGGAGGGAAGCCATGAGTATGGCGCTAGATGGAAAGCTCTCAGGGTATATATCTTGGAGTGGGGCAGGCAGTATCCCAGCATGAGCAATGGGGCTGCCCCTGCTGCTTGGGGCGTTAGGGCCAGAAGGGGTAGTTGGGCTATTTGATCCCCTTGCTCTTGGACTAGACTCGATCACCAAAAGAACAGGACACATACAGAAAGGCCGACGACACGGCTACGAATAGAAATTGCACGGAACACGAAACGGACAGACAGAACGGACGGCGCAAATCACACCCAGAGAAGCCGAAGTCAGCAACGGAGCAAGGCGTTTTTCCGGCCCTCAAAATATTTCCATCTTCGATCACACAATGTTTCAGTTCGAACAAAATGGGAGACACGAATAGTGTTTGCCAATAGCATGGACTTTGCCCCTCCTTTTACTTCTACTTCTACTTCTTGTCGGTATTGTTTCTGTATATTCTTCTTTCCTATTTCTTTCTTTGACCAGCCCTGACTTCAGATGAGCGGGATACGGCGATGCTTTTCGGCGCGGACGGAAGATGGCATTGCATGATATGGCTTGGTATGGGGAGAGGATAGAGGGTCACGATGTTATGATGTGTGCATAATTGCATTTGGGTCCAGGGATGGGACCTGGATCCTGGTACATAGTGGTATGGGATACATGAGAGCCTGTGAGCGAGTGAGTGAAGGAAAAGGAGAGGAAGACCCTATTTAGAGGGCGTAAGAATCAAAAAGTTTGTGTACGCCGTACGGTTTTGCTTGATTAGTGATGCTCGGTATATTGAGGTCTTGGGACTGAGATTTTGTGATGCGAAGAGCAAGGAAAATGTTCCTAGTGGAATGCTGGTTGGCAATCGATAATTGCAGAGTGTGGTACGACTGGGCCCAATGTACTATTCCCTTCCTGTGCTTTGCGCTCGGACACTGATTTCCTATTCCTTGATATTGTTCGTTCCCAGGATGCTCTTCGCGAGTTTAGTATACTGTCTTTGTCTTTGCTTGGCTTCAGATAGTTTTGAATACTTCTACTCCGCATGAGTACGTTCTCAGTGCAAAACCCTTCACTTCCCTGGATGCGCCGCTGCTCGCGATACAATGAATGGGGACGGGCGACCGGAAAAGGTGAGACCGTTGCTAAGAAAGGATGGATGCGTGTTTTGTCTTTCCTAGTGGTTTCTGGAACCTGGCCAATACCGAAACATTTCAGGCCAGTGACGTGTCGGGCCGAGTTGAATGTTGGTCAGAGGCCAATGATGGGCCACGAATTGGAAAATAAAATGTGTTGGCGCAAAACACAGCCTCAGCCACTTCGATCTCAGCCTCCTTGAGGCATCATACATAGCCCTAGGAGGTCGCCAAAATCTTTTCAAGTTATTTTCAGGGAATAAGAAGCTATTTTTTGACAGCGATTTCGTTTATATTTGCAGTCATGCTCAACTACCATCACCCAACAATGGCGCCAAGCCTCCTCCTCTTCGCAGCCGTCGCCCAAGGCTACGAAACCTTCCACATCCAATGCACCAGCCCTTCCACGACGGTCAACTTTGTCTCCTCTGCGGACAAGAGGGGAACCACGGATATTCTTTTCAGCTGCCTCTTTACGATCATTGCCTGCACATGGACAGTCCAGCATCTCAACGTTCCGGAGCAAAGAGAAGGTCGTGACCCGGGCTGGCTAGGCGACATCAAGTGGGCATCGAAACGAGCCTGGACAAGCACTAAATGGATGTTGTTCACTGTCCTCGCACCCGAATTCCTGCTCGCGAAGAGCGTCGCAGATCTAAGGGCAATTGATAGCACAATGGCTAAGTTTCGAAAGTTCGCTGCCGAAGATGGTGTTCCATGGACCAGGGTACATTCGCATTTTGCGAATATGGGAGGGTTCGTCCTTAGAGTCGGTGGCGATACTACGGAACCAAACGATGCCTCATCTATGTCTTACTCGAACCCTTACCACCTCGATGCTAGCAATATCTTAGCCTTGAGAGAAGCTGGTTTATTGACAAAACTACCATCGATTACTCAGGAGGAGATCAGCGATAAAAGCAAAAGCGACGGTCTTATTCGTGCGATCACTGTCGTCCAGATTGTTTGGATGATGGTTCAGATCATCGTTCGAGCTAGCAGAAACCTGACGATCTCACAGCTGGAGATTTCTGTCCTTGCTTTTGCATCATGTGCAATTGTGTTGTATGGGCTTAACTGGGAAAAGCCGAAGGGAGTTCAAGTGCCTTATGCCTTAATGACTTATGAAGGAGAAATTCCTCGCTCTTTTCTACCAGTTCTCCGAGAACAGAAACGGCCAAATTCGATAGTAAAAGACTTTGTTGACATACTCAATTTTGTTGAAGTAGATCTTGAAGACAACCAACTGGGAGCTCCAATACGGAATGATATAAGCTATTTTAATGCCGGTTACTCGACTAATTCTGATTATGTGGGGCTTCTGATAGGAAGCGTGATATTCGGCGCTATCCATCTTGCGGCATGGAATTTCGTGTTTCCCACTTCGATAGAGAAAACGATTTGGAGGATTGCAAGCACTTTTTGCACCTCGGGTATGTTTGTTTTATTTGGCAGCATCATGATGATACTCGGGGCTCTAGAGAGATTCGAAATATCCACATTTTTGACGGAGAGTTTCTTGAACCCCATCGTAGTACTGATATGCTTTGGATATGTACTTGCAAGGCTCTTCATGATAGTGGAAACATTTCGCACACTTTTCTTCCTTCCACCTTCTGCTTATATAGCCACATGGGCATCAAATGTACCACACATTGCCTGAGAAATGGCAAAGCAATAGCTTTAACGTTCTCAAAATGAATACTAGGAATTTGAAAGGAATTTTGAAAATTTCCCATCTCTTTATGATGCAACCTGTCCACCTGTCTCATATGCCTGCGCTCTTCTCTTCACCCCTTCCACGCTTCAGCTCTGATATCTACCTACCTTGACCAACAGCTTGGCCAGGTGTCTCTTTAGAGAATCTCAAGTCACATGGTCGACCAATGGGACAAGGGGCCTTATGCACGTTGTTTCATTCTCTGGGTCGTACACATCATTTACTTCAGATGTCTGCCGGAGATGGTCATTATGGAGAAGCATGAAGGGCATTTCAATGCCCCAGGACTCGAAAGTACAAATAATAGTTATGCTCAATGGAGACGTGGGGGGTGAAAATTGTGTTGTGAGATAGAATGTTTCCTAGCGTGCGCTCGAGATTTCTGGGGCCTCCGTAGCAGCTGCAATTGATGGCCACTCCCATTGAAGTAAATGGCAATATGCGATACACGATATCTAAATTTGATGATTCGAAATGATTGCCTCGCTATCTCTTCCATTTCTTTTGAAAGCTGAACAGCGCAGCCTTGTTCTCCGATGTCAGCGACGAGTCGAACTCGAAGTCATCGTTGCGCTCAAAAGCGGAATATGAGCCCAACCTGAGGACGATCCTCCTCACCTTGGGTCGGAAGCTCACCTGAGGGGCCAAGCCGACGAGAACAAAAGGCTTCTCGAAACGAGGCTGCTAGTCTTGGCAACAAGTATCGCGTCCACACCTCGCTCTCCGGCCCATTCCTCGGATCCTTCCATTTTGTAAAGAATATTAGGAGCCCATAGTCGGGGCAGCCCTTCTTGTCCAAACGGTACTCAGTGTAGCATTTTTACATCGCATCACCCAAAGTCGATGTTCTGTAAGCTCCTTCGAGAGGTGACATGCAGGCATATCATCTCACGAGGTGGGTCGTACACAAAGGTTGATTTCTGTTAAGCGTCACGCAGAGCATATGCAATCTGTAGTTGATGCTTCAGATTGCCTCGAACGACACGACTTTCTTTTCTAGACTGCTGCACATACTCTCCATGAACTCTCATCATTGCTGTCTTGGAGGATATCATCTTCAATAGTTCTTTACACTCTTGTCGTTGACGATGTCTTTTGCTAGCCATCTTGCAAGCAGTCATACCAAACCAGCGAGAGATATAGAAAGTGATATTTTTTCCTGTCCCGAGATGCACAGCAGGGAAATGGTAGACCCGCATACCGGTACCATATTCTGCTACAAGAGCCATATGTTACGCTATTGTATTTTGCAAGTCTTTCATATCGTGGAGCCTTCTGCAGGCGTGTCTGGTAACATAATTTGGCAGACCGACAGCCAGGAGTTCCGCAATGGTGTCTTTGGAGTTTATTGGTGCGTTCCGAGCAAGCGTTTGAGATCTATACCGGACAGGGTGAATGCCATGGCTGATTCTGGGGCAAGTAGCCCATGATGTATTTCAGGGTATCCACCGGAATATTGTGGCGAATGAATGATGACAGCGCTTCAGGTCTCTGGCGTTTTTGGAAACGGGAGAATAGTTGTCGAAGGGAATAAATTGGCCCTCTCCTTTGTTTGCGACCTAGTTTCACTCCTTGCTCCTGCTGCTTCTGCCTCGTGCTTTCCAAGCTTGCTCCTGCTCCTGTTCCGGCTCCTCGCTTTGTCTCCTTCCCTCTCTCTACCCTTACGTTCAACAGCGTTCGAAAAGGATTGGTTTATATGTGTTGCGGTGACAGTGGTCGATTTATGCGCGCAGCGTCTTGGTGCGATGGTAGCAGATGGTGAATATTGATGGCCTTGTAGATGATGGTGTATTTCGAGAACTCTAGCTATAAACTCTGACGGTGCAGGCTAGGCTGCTGTATGAAAAGCACAAATCTAAGGTATTGCTGGATGTTTGGTCGACTTACCTCAAGGACTTGCACAACCTAATAGAGATATTGCTGGTTGGTGTTGACTTTGATACCTGCCACAACTCTAGCTATGCGACATCGAAGTCTCTAGGTCCCAAACAATGCCCTAGAGAAGACCCCCGAGGTTTGGTCTTGATCACTAATTTGCCAAGAATTGATATGTTGGAGGCCAAACGTTGTGCTGTAAGTAAAGAATTAAATTTACAGCACTGAAAATTACCCCGCAACCTTACCCCGCACTCAGGGGCTCGCTAAACTTCCAGGGATGCACTCACCCCGTATGCCAGAGTGAATATCCATGCACGAGCAGATTTCGAGAATGTCGTTTAACTCAGAATTAGGTTCATGCTTTATCATCTTGGCCGTGAGGAGAGGTGGACCATATTCTCATTTTCTCATACTCTTGGACTACAATTGCAGTTTCTGATTTATAGTTGTGGTAAACCAGTACAGCTAGGAATATCTACTGCTTTCTCTAATCATTCCAATGCCTGATCTCCGACCGACTATTTACCAACATCTCAGTATCGTCATATTTAACTTTATCCACTTTGAAATCGCTCCGGACTTCTGCTATAATGCCCTTGTACTGACTCATCTGCAGCCGTGTTCTCTCCCTCGCTTTGTACCCAACGGTCCGGAACTTGACGAACCACGTTACAACCCAATATCCGTTCGCCAGTTGGGCAGCAATATATCCCGCCCATATGAGAGCCAAGAACTTCACGCCGACAGAAGCACTGAGCCCGGAGACATCGCTAAAGTTATTGATAACTCTGCTTACACTGACAGCAATAGTTGTTGATGTGATCGCTGCCATCTGTAACATTTGTGTGCTGAAAGTGGTAATTCCAGCGCCGGCTGTGTGAATCTTCGTTCCGTACTGAGGGGCGATGAATGCTGTTGCTGATAGGAATATCGACAAGCCGTTTCCGATTAGGCCGATGATGAAGACCGCGAGGACTATGGCGGATGCGACGTCGATGAGCGATTTTGCGGACTTTCCCATACCGGGAACTTTGCTTATAAATGGCACAGTGACATTTGCAGCCGCAATGAGTGTTGAATCTGAAACGTTGCTGGTCAAGTTTTGGATGACTGGAAAATAGTCAATTAGAGTCGAGGTAACGACAGATATAGGAGTGGTCGGAGAGAACTTACAACTGCTCCCACTGCTATAGCTTACACAGCGTGTTATGTTGAGAGCGGATGTTGCGTTTGTTGCGTTTGTGCTGAATACACTTCCCGAGCATATGCCAGACACGTGCATTGTGTAATATTGCTGGACCCCAAAAGATTGTTTTCCAGTAGTAACAAGGAGCGTGGTGATCCCCTGCAACGTGTCGCCCACTCCAGTGGCAAAAGCATTCAAGGTCAACTGGAAGAAAGAGCTGACGACCCCAATGGGAATAGCTGCTGGGTTTGCCGCCACGGCAGCCTGCGGGATAGTGAGGGTTGGTGCAGCTGAAGTTGTTGTATTCGAATTTGACGTTGCTGATTGGGTAATGTTCCTGCCTGGTGATGTCGAGATTGAAGGATCTGAGGTTGCTGGACTCATGATTGGGATGCTGTTTGCTGAATCTGGAGCCGAAGAATCGAGGATTATACCTGTGCTTGGTAGCCTTACTCCCAAAGCTTTTGTTTTTAATGATCCCGCTGAACGAACATCCCTGGCAGCGTTGGCAGCAGGCGTCACTGAAGTTGCTGGTGTCGCAGGGCTGAACTCCACCAGGTTTTGGCCAACGGAGGTTGTGTTAAACTGCGAATATTGCATTCAGTATGTAGCCCCCAAGGAACTAATGCATTGGAATTTATTGGAAAGGAGGAAATGGGAAGAGCAATTCGTTGTTAACTTACACTGAGAAGATACCCATCCGCGATCAAATTTGGGTTTGTGCCCGACAGAACCAGTATGAGAACGAGAGCAAAGGCGATTAAAGATGTAACGAAGGGGAACAGGGCCGAGGGCCGAAACCTCATTGATGACATTTTGGCCAGCCAAAAGTAAAGACTTCTCCCGTCGGATCGAGTTTAGGTATGAAAGGGAATGTGTAAATCAGTGAAGGACAGTTCTAAGCCAAGAGGCATAAAATGATACAAGTATAATGCAGAAGTAGAAGAACGACGTTTAAGGTACATCCTAACGGTCGATCTTGATGCTAAGGAAAGCGAGTGCGGGGGAGGGTAGCTCAAAACATTCGAAACATTTGAAACGGTTCGTATTCGCCTTCTGAAAGAACTCGCATCGGTGGTTCCCTCCCTTTGGTTAGTTATTCAACCTGACACATGTTGTGTTTGGAGAAGTGTGCGGGAGAACGGCCGTCGTGCTCGCATCGCTAAGCAGGCCCCACCCCGTGAATCGCGAAAAGGGGCGCCGTGGAAACTCACTATTGTTGTTGACCAACATATAATTCATAGCAAAATGTCTACTACACGCGGCCATAGGCCGAGAGGAATTGGGCTATCCCAACACTTTCAAAGGTAAACTGTTTGCAAGGCCTCGATTTGACGGGTGCTGCCTACTGGGTGGTGAGCCATAGATGTGTGGACAAGCCATTGAATTCAAGAAAAAACATTACAAACACAAGACCAAACAGGAGGAAATGATAGGAAAATGGAGAGACAAAATAGGACAGATTCCATCCCGTTCGGACAGACGCATCGGTGGTCCTCGATTATTGTTCGTGCTGCCCTCGGTATACAGGAATTCATTCCTTCGTGTCATCACACAACACTAACCTGACACCCCCTACCGATAGAGCCACTACAGCAATTCGGCCTTGTACCTCCACAGTCACTGCAACTTTCATCTTCCTCTATAGAGTCGCCGTCGCAGCTGTCTTCTGCTTTTGTTCCTCTATCGATTCGACCAATATGAGTCTGGTGTTGATACCCGAGTCAATTTGGTGGTGTGGGAAGAAAGCGTACTCTTGTTCACAACCAGGGAGGACAGCAAGGTGTGCATCCTGGCCGCCAACGCCGGTTCTTTTTGGATCTAGTTTGCGCTTCTTGCTCGGTGGATCTTTGGATGCATTTGTTTCCGCAGCCGGGGGAGGATGCAGGAATTTACAGCGCAATGCAAACTCTCCTGCTTCTGGAACCTTCTCGCAGAGTTCTTCCATAGCGAAGCAGAGAATGTGTCGAATTGCTTGATGGATAGATCCGAGCAGTTGTGGAGGTAAAGAGCTCGGGGGTTTGCGGTTTTCGCTGGTGGTAGAGGGTGCTGATTTGCACGCTACTTTGCTTGCCACCCTGGGGTTTGTCCCGAATGGTAGACATTGGCGCTGTTGCTTTTGTGAGTGCCCTTGTAATAAGATGAGGTCCAAATATAATCAATGCAAAAGAGCCCCACGAAAAAGACACAAGAGGAGGAAAACTTTCCTTCCATGAGAGGGAAAAAGAAGGGATTGACGTTTATGAAGCGCCAAGGGGGGGGGGCGCGCGAGGTGACGCGACGCGACGCGACGGGGCAAGCTTCGCGTTTGATCAAGTGATCACCCCCCTTCTAACAAACCAGCCATCCCGCCAACTCCTTTTCGTCCTCGCCAAATCTGGGTGAGAGACTGGGGGTGGAAAATCGAATATTGATTAACCCAAAATCCAGAACTCAATCAAAGACATCTCCCTCTTACGCTGGGAGCTGGAAATATGAAGAGCAGGTAGCCAAACAACAATTGTGCTCTTCCGCACTGGCGTCCAAAGTGGCAAAGACACCTTCCGATTTGACTGGACGAGAAAATCTCTGTGCGAAATTTGCCGCCACACGAACCTCCTGGCAATGGAGGACATGAGTTGAAACCGCTCACAGGCGTCGAATTCGTTCCTGCCAAATCAGAAGAGTCATTCATGCAAGAACCCAACGAGATAGACACCGATGTGTATCTAAAGTACGATCAAGTGCCCCGAACTCGCGACGAAACAGTTTTCCATCTTGCGGTACCACCACGTTCTGGTGAGGTCACGTGAGACATAAATAGGGGCGCTTGAGCCGCTGCTGAAGATTTCGTCTGCCGCATTTGCCGCCAAGCCGCGTCATTGTATACATCAGCTTAAAAAGTACTCCGGACTTTGAATACAGGTACTACTCCTTTCCTCTCCAAAGATTCCATCTGCACATCTATATGCCTCAACTACCCATCAAGCCCAACAAGAGCTGAGTCTTGGATGAAGCTGAGCTCAGAAGAAGACCGCCAAGATCACCGTTGCTTCATCCTTTGGCGGCTGCGCATGTCAGATGTGCCTTCCTACACATCAAATTTGGGACTCGCAATGCTTTCAAACTCACCTCGAACCAGACATACTGGATTTTGGTCTCATGCAACAATATTCTTATCTGAATTGGCTAAAAGAGTCGCGAATATAGGTGGGCACGTTCTTGCCTGAACGCCACCGGTGATTCCAGAGAGGATGAGGTCCCGAACTCGAATAATTGCTTCTGCTGTTATACTCCTAGTCATCATCTTCAGTTATTTTTCTTGGAAAGCGATCGAGACACAGGACACTCTGCCTAAGGGAGCCGGTCAAACCTTCCAACTAGACGAAACCTTCAAAACTCAGCTAGCCAAGCTACCCGAAGCCGTACAAGAATGGGTCCAGCGCCCGATCCTGCCCTACGATAAATCCGTGGCATTGAATAACAAGACCTGTCCGACGGAGGGAGTCAACTTCGATGAGGGTGCAGTCAAGGAGAATGAGCGGGCGTGGCGATATATAACACCGGCCAAGATATCAGACTGGCGCCAAGACATTGCAGAACACTTATACCGAAAACAAAAAGAGAAGCAAGAGAAGATGAGCCCGGAGACATCTCTCACAAAAGACGAACAAGGAAAAGAGTTCTCGGGGGGAAGAGGACTGGTGATGGCAGCAGGGGATCATGCTGCCGTTGTTCGTGCACGAACAAACATCCGGCTCCTGAGATCATACAACTGTACTCTTCCAGTCGAGATATTCCACTTTCCGAACGAGCTTTCAACACCGGAGATGAGCTTGCTCGAGGAGCTCTCATCTCTCAAGCAGCGTTCCGAGGACCAAGAGGATCAAAGCGGAATGAAAGTCACTGTCCAAGTTGTGGAAGGAGTTCGAAAAGGAGACGACTGGAAAGCATTCCATATCAAAGCGGCCGCCATCCAACAATCATCATTTGACGAAATTCTCTATCTGGACACGGACTCTTATACCCTCCGAAATCCGGAATACCTGTTCGAAAGCATGCAATGGAAAGAAACAGGGCTCATGCTTTGGCCGGATTACACAAAATCACATGCCACCAACCCCATCTGGCGTCTTTCAGGACAAAGTTGTCGGAGTGAATATGAAGGCGAATCTGGCCAGATCCTCATCTCGCGCACCCTTCACCAAGATCTGTTATGGATTGCCGAGTTTTTCGCCCTTGAGCACCATAAATTTTACGGCTTCCTGGGCGGTGACAGAGATTCGTTCAGAGCAGCTGCTCTTTTGTTAGGCAAGAAATGGACCGGGCCGGGAAGACTGAATGCCGCTGCAGGCGTTGTGCTGACAGACAATCCACAAGGAGGTGGACATACAATGCTCCAGGCAGATCCGGAGGGGAAATGGCTGTTCGTGCATGCGAATTTGATCAAGCATGCGAAATTCCATCGGCCGCTATGGTCTCGGATCCACAGGGCTGCGCAAGACAAGTTTGCCGCTGAGAGCACTTATGGGGATATTCATCCGCCGAACGATAAATTGGGAGACGGGGTGAAGTTGCGAGTTACATACAACCCTATGATGTCTACGATTATGTCCACTTTTGAGGGATATGATGAGGGCTTGGTTGTTGTAGAGGATTGGGATACCTATGAAGAACTGAAAGGATTTGAGGAGAAGTGGTTTGGATTTGGTGGAGTGCATTGAATGCCTTCCAAAGGATCTTGGCTCGTAAGAGGGGTTTGGAGAACAATGGCCAACGCCGCGGTCCTCCTGAAACGGATTTTTACGATCAATTCAAACGTGCGCTCAAAGAGCGCATGACCATTGTTTACAGGAGTCGGGCTGCGTTTCAGAGAGAAGGCTTTCATGATTGTGTTGGTTAGGCTTAGACTCCACAGTTGAAGTCCAATCGTAGCTCAAGCCGAACCGCGAGACATCGCCCTAAGAAATCTTCAAAATCCAAGGCAATCATGGGCACATAGCAACTGCTTTGGGCCATTGTGTCTCCTCAAATGTGGTTCACGTACCAAGTGTTGAGGAAGCGGCCCTCTGTAAGAAGAGGCGGCCATTGGTAAACTTCAGCCACTTCGGGTACTGCTCTGATACCTTTTCCTCTGTCATCTGAGCAAGGGATAAAGCAACCCCGGAGCAGAAGTTGCCAGCGAACTACTCGAAGAACGTGCTCGTGGCGCGGTTGGTCCCCTTTCCCGCGTTGACACGTTCAGGGCGTTTATCCCTGTACCCACGCCTCGGTGTCCATTTTTAGGGAGTGGCACCCCAAGTGTGGTCATCCGATCCCCAGCAGTGGCATATCTCCAGTTCTTTCTCCATAAACCGGGCGTCCTCTTCTTCCACAGCCGAACAGGGCGCCTAAGAGTGGCAAGGCATAATTACAAGTACGCAGATCAGTCTGCTTGCGCCCGCACGTAGGTGCGTCCTGTGAAGCCCAGGAAGCCAGGTCAAGCCAACAGTTTGGCTCTTGATCTGGGCAGAATCACAAACAAATGAGATGTTATTCTCCACTCTAAAATTGATGTGCTTCTGAATTAGCGTTCTGGAATCTTTATTCGCAACTTTGTATCGTGGTTCTGTTTGTATGCCCGTTTTGTGTTAGAATTATTACCCGACCTGTCTCGATTTTCGCTCGTTGGGCATCGCGAGGCTTGGAACATTCCCCTATCCTTCACCGATACTGGGATGAGGTTTCATCGACACGTCAACACTTCTGACACCCTCAATTTTGGCCCTAGAATTTTGCGGCATATGGAATGTCCTCGTTCCATTTGGAAGAGTGAGATCTAGAACTTACCATCAACCCAAGACCGTTGCTCTATCCATTACAGCCGCAAATGCTGAAAGCATTCGGCAAGATGGCTACCCAAGACACGATGGAGCCATTTACAGATAACAATACTGGTATTTCCACGTTTCATGGTGGGTCCGGGTTTGCACAATGGTAAGTAGGCTATGTTCGCCCTGGTGTAGAATGCTAACCTCTCGGTCATAGCCGAGGGATAGCCGCTTCCCATCTTGCGACGGATACTTGCAGCCTCGACCAAGATGACGGCCGCGATCGCAACGATTCGGGATTCGACGAGACAACAAACTCGCAAAGCTCGGAAACCTCGTTCGAAACACCGGAGAGTCCAGACGACGTAACGCGGACGCTGAAGCATACGGATATGAGGACTTTCGGCAGTGAGTTGCAAAAGGCAGCAAGGATAGCTTTCCCATGCGGCAATCGATCAAGATATTCGAGCGTCTATGTTTTGATGTTCTCATGGGAAAGTGAGGACTGGAGACTTCCCGTCAGTGAAGAAATTGCTGCTCTACGCAAAGTCTTTGAGGAGATCTATCATTATAAAGTTGAGGAGTTCAAGATTCCCGACCACCGAAGCCACAACAAAGTCAGCGCCAAAATCAATGACTTCATTGGGATCAACGATGACCAGTCGGACGATTTGAAAATAGTCTATTACGCAGGACATGCAAGGCTATCCAAGACGAAAGAGGTTGTATGGGCGAGGTGAGTCATGTATATTATTGGCACGACTATCTATCCAGCCATGTAGCAATACTGAACCTGACTATTGCCAATATCTTCAGGTCCTCGGAAACAACCGAAAAATGCTCCACGGTAACCTGGACTGGCATTCAGGCAGACCTTCAGCAAGCCCAAAGCGATGCATTGATACTGCTAGACTGTTGTTATGCTGGGGTTGTCGATGGTGGGGAAGGAAATGGAGTGACGGAACTCCTGGCTGCCTGCTCTTTCAACAGTGAAGCCAATGGCGTCGGTCATTATTCGTTCACCACAGCCCTCACGATCGAATTAAAGGCCATCAGCAAGAGAAAATCATTCACTATTGGTGAGCTGTATGCGAATATGTACCGCAGGACTCAATCACACATGGCCCGCGGGGTTCCTAACGAGCGGTACCCTCCACCAACGCACGTGCTATTGAGGACAGATGAAAAGTTGCACCGATGTATCCAACTTTCTGCGCATCGGGACTCGTACACGGAAGCTTCGACAGAGAAGCATGGAACTCGAGAAGGCCAAATTTCTTCCACTGAATCAAAACCCCAGAAATGGCCATTGGCGACAGGAATTCCAGTTTCTTCATCAACGAAAGATCCTTGCCCCAGCACGGATTGCGAACCTTCGGCACTCAATATGGGATCATCTAACCCCATTGGTCTGCAGCCAGAGGGCCACGCAATCACCTCTATGAACTCAGCTATGGGCGACGTAAACAGTAGATCACAGTGTCAAGATAGAGCTGGGGTTGTGGAGAAAGACTCTCTCGAAGACAAGCAAGCACTTCCAAGTCTTCCACATTGGCCGACAGAGAAAGATTCCGCCTGGCCATCAGACGCACCTCGAATGCTGTTGGCGGTCAGATTTACGGAAGAACTGTCCCAGAAAGACTTACAGCCAGACTTGTTTGTTGACTGGCTTCGAGCGATGCCTGCAAATATCGCAGAAGTCACTTGCGTTGAGGCGGGATTCAGATGTGATTCTACTCTCCTTCTGGTCTCGTTACCGATCTCCCTGTGGACATATCTCTCCAAGAATCCTGCTCTTATACCCATGGGCCGAGTCATGTCATCAAATCTGGTTATGCCCAGGTTGAAGAATGCCGATAGAATTGACTGCAGGGCTGGGGGTCCTCGCAGCCACCAGAACGTGGAGACAAAGATGGAAGAGGAGCATGGTCAAGGCAGATATTTTCTTACCAAAGACCCTGAGCACGGAAAGCTACCCCCGGATGCGTACCAAACCGAAGACAAAAACTGCCAAGGCACCCAGAATGTTCCAAACTCTCAATTGACAGCTGATCTTGAAGAGGATAGCGCACGAGCAGAGTCTGTAAGCTCCAATCAGCAAGAATCAATTTCGATCAAGGAAGTCAAGAAGGACAGGGTGACCGATACATATCACACTTCTCTGGAAGATCTTCAAGAAGACCTTTCTTCACAACAGTACAAGGATTTATCCAGCACCTCGAAGGATTCAGAAACAGTCCAACTGGCAATACAGAGTCCCGAAAGCTGCCACCAATCAGAGCTGGTAGATTGTGCTATTCCGAAGGTGGCACTTGGAACACGCCCATCGGAGATGGCGCGAGGGTCGCTGGATGCACCCGTAGCAACTTCGAATCAAGTCAATCGTGGTTTCCCCAGACCAGCTGCTAGCTCACCAGAGGGCCAAACCAAGCGGGCAGCAACCTCCATGGACTCGTCAGGGCGGCAGTCTTCCGAAAATTCACCTGATCAATCATTAGTGCCCCCAAGCACTGAAGTATCACAGACTGGCGCGTGCGTCACACTATCAAGCTCGAAGATACCACATTTAGACACCCACCTCATGAAATCGTGGTTGATCGACTGCGTAGATCAGCACTACGATTGCAGGAACGAATCAACTGGTTGGTATATACCCACAAGACTGATTGATGTTGGCTCCTCTTTGACTCCACCGCGGTTGCGGGCGGCAAGTGATGTCTCGGTGGGTGAGAGATACGCCACTTTGAGCTACTGCTGGGGCATGAAATCGTTCCATAGGCTCCGGTCTTCAAATTATGCCGCAATGCACCAAAAGATTCCCCTAGATGATCTTCCACGGACTTTTCGAGATGCTATTGTTGTTACGCGAATGCTAGACGTTCGCTATCTTTGGGTTGACAGTCTTTGCATAATCCAAGACTCACAAGAGGACTGGCAGAAAGAGGCTTCTCAGATGGGCTTCGTATACCAAAACGCTTATTTCACCATAGCTGCTGCGGCTGCCACAGACGCTTTTGATGGCTTATTCCAAAGGAGCGATCCGTGCGTCCAGCAACTGGCCTGGCCAAAGACTTCTGTCCAAGTATTCCGCCACCGCAATCACCTGCGACACGATAAGGAGCCTTCAGCGTCGATGCTAGCCCATCTGCCTCTTTTGAGAAGAGCATGGGTATTCCAGGAGATGGTCTTATCAACACGAACTGTGATGTTCAGTTCTGAGCAGATTTACTGGGAATGCCGCACGCTTTCTGCATGTGAAGACTTTCCGAACGGATATTGCGGTTCAAAACTAGATCGACTTCCCCCGAAGCCCTTGATTCGATCCTTGATCGCAACATCGGCTCGTCTCCTGGACCAGACAATATCGTGGCGCACCTGGACTAAACTTGTAATGGAATACAGTCGATGTTTGCTGACTTACCAATCGGATAGACTTATTGCAATCGCTGGTGTGGCTCAGGCAGCACACCGAGCGGTGGATAGTGATTATCTTGCCGGGTTATGGAAAAGGCATCTCTCTGCCGGCCTTCTTTGGTATGTGGCGCCCAACGAAGTCAAGCGGGGCGGAACCGGTCTACAATACGTGGCTCCGAGTTGGTCCTGGGCCAGTGCGACTGGCCCTGTCAATTGGTCCGATCACTCAGATACCCAGATCACCCCCCTTATCGAAGTTGTTTCTGCACATGTTGACCTCGCGGGTGCCAATCCATTCGGGCAAGTACGCGGGGGCAAACTTGTGCTCAAAGCATGCCTTGCTCGTGCTGAATGGGACCCCCTTTCCGGAAACCATTCAGTATGTATTGATACTGGAAATTCAACTGTTTCGCATCTGGATATATCTCTCCACTTCGATGTGGATTCTCCCGATAGCTTCGACGAAAATGCAATCCCCGTGGTCTACGTTTTACCAGTTCACAGATATTATATTCGCCCTTTTGGAGAAGACAGCCGCATGACTAGAGATAAGATGGGTGTTTTTTGTGGACTCATTCTCGAGCCCACAAGTAACGCAGGGGAATACCGTCGGTATGGATACTTCGAGACTTCAAGTCCAGATTTCGTAGAAGAAATCTGTCTGGGCTGTGAGCAGCTATTTGTGGGTGTTGAAAATCGAGGTTCGAAAGATGAAACGAGCCATCACAGTCTGATCGACCGATATTCAGTTCGACGACAGAAGCGTTACAAAGGAGCGAAGATGGATGGCTTCCCTCTAATAATAATTTCAATCATTTGACGTAAAGAGCTAGCAATACAATTGGCATTTACTCCTTTCAACGCTTACCAAACTGGTTACACTTGATCTCTGGAGTTCGATCTGCAAATCTGGTTTGCAGCACTATTCGGGTATTGCTCAATTCCTATGAGTAGTGATATTTCCGCGCCATTCACCAAACCAATGGTACCATTGTTTAAGCAGAGAGCTCAAAATATACTTTTCTCCGCTAATATGTGAAGTTCGATTGCCCCATTCGCGATTCAGGGGTGTGGCTAGCGAGGGCATTTCAGGAGCCACAGCGCTGCAGCATCGTCCTTAATGCAGAACCTGAATCAAATCACCACACACCCGACGCCTGAATTTTCCTTTGGGCGTGGCTGCCTTCGAATGTGTCATCTGAGCCCTCCAAATCTTCCATTCCATCCATTCATCTCCTTCCTCCTCCTTTTGTCCGCTGTCTCTCAGCCGATTGAATACGACGACCACCACTGCTTCTCCCCTTCTCATCTTCTCTCATATTTTCTCCTCTATCTCTTCCATCTCTTTTCTTCTCCATCGCGCCGATAACTCCGCTGGCTGCCACTCCCGCCAAACCGCCCGCCGCAATCCCAAGTAGGGTCAGCACCACTGACTCAGTCTTCCCTGATCCGTTCCCTCCTCCACTTCCTGATTTCGCGGTATATCTTCCTCTATCGTTACTAAGACTTCTCCTTCTTTTCCTCCTCTTCTCCCCTCCCTTCTCTCTATCTCTTTCTCTTTCTCTGACTCCTCCCGGCTGCGAACTACTCCGCCTTGCCAACCACTCCCGCCTTCGCATTCCCCTACTATCTTGAGGATCTGGACCTAGTCTCTTCGGAGTCGGTGGCGAGTATCCATACCCGTAGCCGTCCGGAGCTGAGTATTCATGCCCGTACCCACTCGCGTCCGACGGCCTGCTCATTCTTTGATGTTGGTATGACTCCCTGGGCCTTGGATCGTGTGCGACATCACCGCCACTGGCAGAACTTTCCCCCTCCTCGTCCCTCCTCCTCTCCCCACTTCCACGTGCTCGACAATGAGGATGGTACGTATGCTTGTCAACAAGCTTATCTGGTACCTTGTGAAAATGTTTGTCGACCAATTTATCAATTCCCTCGATGCCCAACTCGATGATGTCTTCTGCCATTATTTATGTCTCTTTTTTGCCTCCCGTTCCTCTGTGGGGTTGCGTTCCGTTCGCTCTCTTGTTGCGAAGTGCTGGAAGTGAAAATTTGAGTTTCGAGTTTCGCTTGACGGCGATATAAATTGGACGAGAAGCTCAAGACAAAAGGATATTTCATCCAGATTCTTGGAGGAGATTTCCAATTTCTGTCCTGCAGTGATGGTTGCTGCTGGCTAACTTCCTTTGGCTTGGCTTCTGTCATCGCGCGTTAGTTCTCGGGTGGGACAGCTGGGCCACCCCGCCCATCACCCTTCAAAAGAGAGGGGTGCAGAACAACTCTAGACTCCTTACATGTACTTTTAGGTAAGATAGCATGTCCTCACTGAATGAGGCTCGTATGTCACTTTCTTCAAGCGAACTTGTCGGCTCAAATCACGTGATTTTCTCATGTGGTGCCGGGAGGAACCTTAGTAGTTCTAGGTCTGCACCTAACGCTCCTAAAATTCACACAAACCTTCCCTTAGATATTCAAATCCTCAAGCCTTTAGATTTCTTATATTCCTCAAAAGCGGTCAGTATCGTTTAGCTCTGTTCCTCTTCGTTTTATCGATCACCGAAGGCACCCTTTCCTTCAACCAACGAGCAACAAAGTAATACCCCACCAAGGGAGGTCATCAAAATGCCTAGCAGGTTTACCAGTAGCCTCCTCGGTGGTGTCAAGGCATGCGCCAGTCCTCAGACAACCAAAGACAGCCTTCTGAACCCCGTCCAAAGGCACGACCGTCTGCCTCCACGCGTGGGACCGCGGCCACGGCACGGGATGGGACAGGGCGCTTCTGCCTCACATCCGGGATTCTGCACTCTCGATTGGCGTGCGTTTACCGGAAAAGCGGCAGTGATAAAATCCGCTTCCCAGATCTAAGGTACGAACTACGATCTCTCAAATCTGGGTCTGACGCATCGTGCAGCAGCGTAGGCGGGCCCCGCAATTAAAAGGGGTTACGCTCTTGGATATCTTCAATAGAGGCTGCGGCCACTCCGCGTCGTTGATGTATATTATCCTCGCTGAAATCTATAAGAAGAACTGTCCGATGTTTACTGCCGTTTATGGAACAGGTGGATAGTATCGCTCATCATTGTAAACCTCTTTAGATCTAAGTTTTTTTTCTTATAATCTAAGTTTCATGAGTAAAGCTACTCGATATTGTTTCGGTTATAGTCAAGAAAGTTTCAAACGGATATATAGTATGAAGAGGTGGGGGGGGGGGGTTCGAAGATATCTTGCGATTGGAAGGAGCCAAGTCCAAATAGGCTCGGTAATCGTCGGCTCGGAAAGCATCGGGGAACCTCGCTAAAAATTTGTAAGGCTTATTATTTGAAATAAGCTGAAACATCTTCAACAAGGACAGATGGCCGAGCTGGTTATGGCGGTAAGCAGCAATCGTCATCTCAACATTCAACCGTGCTAATTCAAATTCCAGCCAGGTTAAGGTGATCCCTTAGCACAATTTCCTGGTCACGAAAGTGGCGTGGGTTCGAGTCCCACTCTGTTCATATTTTTTTTGGTTGCAATTCTCTTTTATTTTGGTTCGCGAAACCAAGTTCCCAGACTTCGGAGAATTGGGCATCCCGTCCGCCTGCCCACACAAGTCTCAAATTAGCAAACTAGCAGTTGGCTGGGTGAGCACCAGCGAATACCTGATATTGTATGTTTTTCCTTTCTAATCTTCTCTTTATCTTTGCCCATTTTTGAACAAGTATTCTTCTAATCGATGTTCTGCAAGTTGATAGAAGCAGACGGTCTTTTGCTTGTCTAATAGAAACTGGTATTGTGTGGCAGCAGTCCGACTATCCGCAGGAGCCTCCGCAGTCGTCAATTCTGACCAACACACATTTGTTTACAAAACTATCCTTTGATGAAAAGTATTCTAGCCGACGCCACACCTAGTTACTCCTATTTCTAATGTTGACGGAATGCTGACTGGTTTGTTTCGAAGTGGATGAGGACATTCACCCCCTCGTGACTTTGATTGCTTGCACTTCTTTTCGAGCTGCGACTGGGATGACTTCTCGAAATTGATCTCATCTAGTAACTTAAGTTCCAAGGTTGTTTCTAGAAGATATAGCTACAGATGCGCTTTGATTTTATCAAATGTCGTCTGTTGAGCTCCACTTTGTGTCAAGTTTTGGCCGATAATCATTGCGTGGAAAAGGGCTGGCTTAGCGATAGTTGTTTCCTTCCTCAACTTTTCGCAATCAGGATTTTAAAGTTAAGCTTTCATAACTTCATGCCATACCTGGCGTCTACCAGGACCACCAGCACTATCACGCCATAAGAGTGTTGTCAAGACGTCCTCAGCACAGTTCCAGTCAAGCTTCAAGCTCTCCATACCCACAAGTGAAATCTGTGACACAAACCAATATCTCTCAGGCTTACCCAAAAACGCAATCCCTCCAAGCACAAGCATCCACAGCAGCGTCTCCAAGAACTCCGCACCGCAGCTCTCAATATGCCATTACATACCTGTCTTGCGGTGGGGATTATGCGTCCCTCGCTCGCTCGAAGTCCCAGACCGATAGAATCGATCTTCAATCCCCATGCTTTGCAGTAGGACCCCTGATGTCCACCAAGAAATGGGGTTTGAGAGGGAGAGTTTCGGTATTTGCAACCTTAGGAGAAGACGCCATGGCGGGGATTCCTCCATTGGATATATCGTTGCCGTATGGAATATGGTTGCTCTCGAAGCTAACTAGCATTTGACTTTCGAGAAAAGCTATCAGGCAAGAGCTATGATGGGATGGAAATTGAGGTGTCAACATCTTCAATCCCGTTAACTCTGTCGTCCATCCAGTCTTGTGCTTCTGCCTGAAACTCCTCGCAGCATGAGTCCTCGCATGCGAGTGAACCCCCTGACGATTCACAACTTTATTCTCCTGCAAGTTGTCTGCCTCGTTCACAAACAGCAATTTCGTTGACGTTATAGGACTGGTTATGATGAGGCTAATTCGCTTCCAGAAAACTCTGCAATATCGATGGCTCTCGAGCAGCGCCTTACTTTCTGCTTTGGGAAGTTGTGGCGGCAATAACGTATTACTAAATCTTCTCCTTGTAACTACGTTTGAAGCAGTCGAATTGTGGGAGACGAGAGATGCATATAGCTGCAACGTCAGGATTGTGGCACAATAGGTGATTTTTCTGAGTCCATAGGTGGGTTCCTTGCCTCACATAAAAAAGCTTGCCAACTGCTCCTTTGAAAGTTAAGATGCTCTTCCCTCACGTCCTAAATTTGGTTTTGTGCTTACCGACTCGGAAATAAGAAGGCAGTGCTGGGGCGAATGGGGCCATGGCTTGACCTGCCTGCCAATTTGTCCTTGCCAACTAGAATTCAACTTTTGGGAGTGGCCATTTGGCGAATGAGGTCACGGCTCGACAAAGTACGACAAATTGCGGTGAGAAAATGCTGCATGCTGCTGCTGTTTTCAGCAAATCCCATCTGGTTCTCAAATCCTTGCCCAATCAACAGCTTCACCTCAGGCTCTCATAAATCATGAGAAAAGCTACCGTAAGTGGGATGATAAAGACTTGGCTTCCATGGTATCAAACGAGAGAGACTACATCTACCTCGCTGGAGCGATTTTAAGACCTCTGAAAGTATGTCCAGCGCGTAAACAGCCGATGACGGAGACTATTACATACCTCTAGATGCAGTTCTGAGGTTGCAGTACCTGTAAATAACTGTATTGAGTGAGCGGACGCAGCAACATACCTTTAAGAGGTAACAGCAGGGTATCACTGCATCCGGAATGCCACTTTTCTGGTGCATCTAGAGTAAACAGCTACGGCAATCCTTTCCCAGCTCCGGAGATACTTCTTCTCAGAGTTGCACAAATTCCATGTTACAATAAAAAGTTGTCGGAGCCAATATATGATAGAGGAGAAGCGAAAAGGCAGCGCCTCATCTGAACGAGTGTCGTGGGAACGACCAGACCAGAACGCAGCGAAGAGACAGCATGATATTGTGAATTTTAACGTCCGTAGACGGGCTATCAGGTGCTATCCAACCACACACAACAACCAAACAAAATAACATGGGTATTTTTGTTTCCGTTGACAGGCTATGAGGCAGCCACCCAAACGCCAGAACGCCCGCTGAAGCTGAACGACCACGATTACCAACCACTACTCTATCTCTCGACCCTGATCGCCATGTCGAAACAAACGCCGAGGCGACCTGAAGTTTAGCCACTTTCCGCTCTTCTTATCTTTCCCCCCTCTCACCTCATCCCCTTTCCCCTCCGCGCCCTTGACCTTTCCTTTCCAAAATTTTGCCCACTTTCCCCTACTCTCCGTCTCCATCTCCTCCTTCATCTTTTATTTCCCTTTCCTATCTTTCTTCGACTCTTCCCCATCCCAGACCGCGGGGTGGGCACCGAGCCCCACCATCATTGGTGGAGGCAATGAGGTATGGCGAGAACGAGAACTAGTAGTTCCAACCTGAGGGGCAGGGCTTGCAACCATGTTTTCTGGAGCAATGGGTGGAGGGGCACAACTAATCTCACAGTGACGGGTATCATTCCCGTTTGCAAAATTGAACTCGTCAATTGCAGCTTGTCCCTACTCCCCGAGTTCTGGCCCATGACGGCGTATCTCACTCAATCTATCAAGAGAATCGAGAGACGACAACTGGACGGAAGATCCGTCTTTCTTACTCCGAATCGCCAAAATGCCATCCATTGAGGAATTCGAATCTGAGTATTTGCTATTGCTGTACGTCACTAGCGGTTGTAGTACCTGAAGAGAGGACATTCTCTTTGAAATCCCATCCGTTCTGAGCCATTGGTGCTCAACAGAATCGTGAGACGATCTGATAAAGAACCCTTCCGGATTTGCTATGATTGCCATGACGTCGTTCACAGAAGCGAAGGAGCGCTAAACGTTTGACCTAAACAGAAAGAGAGTAAAATTTTAGTAGCCAATCAGTGAGGAAGGTACCCCAATTTATTGACATAGATGAGTGATTCTTTCAGTCATGCAGAGGGGAAAGAAAGCTTCGACAAGGGCAAAGGCGAAGGGAAGCAACGCGGAAATGCAGCTGAGTGGACAAAGACCGTGGAGCCAACCGTTGGCTGACGAAAGGTCAGAAAAGACTCGATAAGACCAAAGATGCGACAAGATTGAATATGACAAGTAAGAAATGGGAAATAAGCAAGCAATGGAGAACTGCGTTGGTGGTTGTTGGAGCAGAGAACATTTTGATGCAGAAGCAAGCTCAGGATCGGCCGGCACCAAACATGTGATAAAGAATCACGGAAGGGATTTGGGACTTGAAGATTGGGGGAGCCTGGCTTGCTGCGAGATAGTCTGTGAATGCTGTCAAGGGAGAACTGGGAAGAATTCAAGCAGGGTTCCTCTAAATTGCAATACCGGTATCTTCAACCTTAGTGCGCCCGATATTGTCAGAAATATGTTCAAAGTTCCATCAAACCACCTCAACATTAAATCCAAAGCTGGGTTGATGAAACATAACTCCGGTCACTGATTTTGCAACTTCACACCCAGAAACCGAAGGAAGTGAAGTCAGCCCCTCGCTTCGAACCCCTATCTCATCCTAGCTTCTCACCTGACCCCACCATTCCTAATCCGTCACCGCCTTCCCTCAACCTCCATTCTGCCCCTCCCATCCCATTCCCCTTCCCCCAGCACCAAACCCCCACCATGCCCGCAGACGAATACTCCTCCGTAGTCCGCGGCGGGCTAAAACTAAAAGGCTCAGCTCCCTCCGGTGTCTCGAAGAAGAAAAAGAAAGACAAGAAGCCGAAAGCTGCGGACGGAGAGAGCGAGAGCAAGAAAGATGCGCTGAGGAAGGCGCTTGAGGATGAAGATTCTGCGATTGTGAAGGCGAGAGCTAAAGGTGAAGGGGAAGGGGAGGAGGAAGGTGATAGGGAGCTAGAGGAACGAGGTAACGATGGCAAGACGGCGAGTGAGAGGGCTTATGAGGAGATGCGGCGCAAGAGGGTGAGCAGCTCTCTTCTTTCTTTTTCCTTGATCTGAGCGGAATGGGTTGAGGGGAAGGGGTGGGGAGGCGGGAGGCTAATAGGGAACAGTTACATGAGCGCTTGCAGAAAGAGGGCGTCAGGACGCATAAGGAGAAGGTGGAGGAGTTGAATAAGTACTTATCGAATCTGAGCGAGCATCATGATATGTATGTCCCCTTCCTCGAGAACGAGCTGTTGGAGATGAGATGGAGATGGCTAACGACTTTGGGGATTATAGGCCGAGGATTGGGCCGGGATAATACGAATTGTTTGCAGGAGGGATACGGAAGGGGAGGATGCTAGAAGTGGGGATGGCTTTGGGATTTGGAATCGCATACGAGGGTATTACGAGCGGAGGCATATTTGGCCAAGAAAGCCATCTTATAAAATCAATGGAAATCTTGTCGTGCAGGAAAGAGTCCGTATCAAGAGGGCCTATCCAACGCGAGATCGCGGACCCAGCAATCCCGCCCCTCGAAATATTTCGTTCCCTTCTCAACTTGAACTCTACCCTTTACAACCGTGTAGCTTTGATTCTCCAACTTTGTACAGTCTACGTCCTCTTAAACTCACCTCTCCACATCAAGTCCTCTCTTGCTACTCCATTGCCTCTCTGGAACATGAGCTAGTAAGCCAGCTCAGGTTGCTTCCAACCAATTGACCTCCCCTCCTGTACTTTTTTTCTCTGCTGGTGCATAGCGTAATCCACAAGCGAAGAACGATTTCAAAAGACGGTCAACCTGCATGTCTCAAGAATGCGCCACTCTAGGTCTCAGTATCCCGTGCCAGGTGGCAGTTCAGGTGACGCGTACCGGACTGAGACATTAGATCTTCACCTCAAGTGGCTTGGACCCCGAAAATCTTGAAAATCCCCAGCCGACCTTTTCTCGAGGAAATGGAGAGGGAACTCAGCAGGGTTGCAGATGTTGAAGCTGGAATTACTGTACCATTATTCTGTACGCAGGTACAATGTTTCTTGCATGGGACCAGAGGGACATGAAGGCAGTGGTGTGAGGACGCTGCTCGTACTGCGGAGAATTTCCTCCAGAATCGTACTTGAGTTTGAGAGGCGAACATCAAGTCGGGCCTTAGCACTGGAGACCAAATGCGCAGATCAGCAGTCAGCTTCTGTGAATTCATGCATCTCGTGAACTCTGCCCTCTCACGGACTCTCGGGACCAGGCCGAGATAGCAATCCATACACCCCGGAGGCGATCCCGGAAGGCAGCTGGGCCCTTTAGACCAGTCAGCCTTAGGAGAGTTCCAAAGAGGAGGCGGATATTGTTTTTCTACAACATTGTGTCTGCACGGAGGGTGGCAGCAAAAGCATCACAGGGATGAAATCATCCCACGATCTTCTCACAGCCTCCCCCCCAACTTCGTATCGGGCGATTTCCTGTCTTGAAACCTTTGTGATTGGCCTTTCCTCAACCAATCCGGCGGTTTAAGAAATGTGATTGGAGGATGGTGGGATGGGTTGAGGTGAGGCAACGGAACGAACATGCACAAATCTATTCATAGTAGCAGTGAGAAGCACATCGTCGCTAGAACGAACAGGGGCCATTGCAGAAGTGGATACCCCGCCAGGACGACTTGTGCATGCACGCTGATCTGGAACTTGATTTGGAAGTTTGTTCTCTGGAAACCCTGCATTGGAATGTGGCGAGTACGTTTCATGTTTTGACGGCATGTTACTCGAGGATGTTTTGTTGACGGGGGTTTGGAAAGATTGGTCCAAGGACACCACAGAAAGAAATTCTTCGTGTGACGTAGGGATAAGAACCGTGATAAGCTTTTCGCTTGGACGTTTGGAAAGTTCGGTGGCTGGGATGAGTCTGTCAACGAGAAATCGGAACAGCCGGGGTGTGAGCTGCGAGCTGCGAGCTGCGAGCTGTGAGCTATGAACTGTGAACTGTGAACTGTGTAGAAAACCATTTGATATTTCGTAATCTGCACTGCGACAAAATTGAGGCTTGAAGATGCGATCTGCGGAGGAACATGTGAGAACACGCAAAGAGATCGGTACAAAAGGGTACAGTACGTGTACGAAGCAGTGAGGAAGTGAGTAAGCTACCGGAGTGGAGCAGCGCGCGCTGACGAAAGACTGGAGGGAGGGGGGGCTGTTCGCGGTGAGGTGGCAGGGGTGAGCTTGGATGCGAAATATCCAAAAGCCCATCGATCAATTGGCATCAATTGCCACAAAAAGTATCAGCGGGTGTCTGTCTGTGTCTGCTTACTGCTGGATGTTGTTGGTGAATAAACATGTCTATTCTGCTAGCAACTATCTTCAACGTCCAAGAACAGGAATCTTGGAGCATGCTTGGCTGCGTGAAAAGATGGCCTTGCTTCGTTAAGCTGTTCGAAGCCGCTTCTTGGTGTTGGAAATAGCGCCTCTTGAGCAGCGACAGCGTGGTGGCTAGCCTCTGCTCCAGAAAATAAATCCCAGCAGTCGCCGCATGCTAAGACCACTCCACTCACCTGTTGCGTAGTTCTCGTATTCAACAAGTACAAGAAACGCCGTCTGTTTCTTCGAGAGACATGTCCAAACCCGCTCTCCGCTGATTCACTCCTCGGTCCGCAGCTTCTGAATCCTGCTTCATCTCACCCATTTGTTTCCCAGCAGGAACAGGAAATCTCGGCAGTTGTGTGCCACCGCCTGACAGCGAAGCGCTCTGGTAAGTGCAAGGTTTTCTGACATCGTGAAGCTCGAAGTTGGAACTGCGGAGGCAAAAAGCGAGGTTGCTGCACGCACATGGGTTGGCCCCTGTCTGCTGGCGCACGTCACTCTGGTCGGCCCAGCTCCCCTCAGTTTGCTCTTGCTCTGCCCAGCCACCACAACCACCTCAATCACCTCCGCCTGCACCTGCACCTCAGTCCACCACGCAAGCGCAACCCAACCCCAAGCCGCGGACATGAGCAAGAGGGCAGCCAGCGTTAGCTGACCTCTTCTTTCTCTCTCTCTCCCTCCCACGCCCAATCGCCCTCCTCCTCCAACCTCTCTCCCCCGACACTTGCGTGCATATCTGGCTCTGCCATCGTCACTCGTTCATTCGTGCACCTCAGCTGGGTCGCCTCATTGAAGGGCCCCACCCTCTTTCTCTGCTCCATTCACAACCCTCGAACCAAGACTCCCTTGGCCACCTTTTTGGTTAGAACAACAAGATGCATCCAGCTAATGTCGAAAAGATCGAGGCTCCCCAGAAAGCTACTCTTCTTCCGACTACAACTCCACGGGACCACGAGAAGCAATCTCTGAATCTTGCGGAGGCCAATTCTCAGCCGAACAATATGCCACGGATTCAGCGCCTATGTTTCACCCTACTCATCATCCTCGCCCTCCTCGGTCTCACGGTTGTGTCTGCTGGCTCGAGTCAACAAGGCCGTGCCATATCGGACGCCATTGCTCAAGAGAAGCTGCGGTTCCAACAACTGCTCAATTCGGTCGAGCCCAGCTCCCTTCACGAGGTCTTGCATACCCATATGAAGGACAGGTACCAGCACGGTGTCTATCAGGAGGACAAGCATGCAATGGAGGTTGTTCATCAAGAAAATGCAGCAGTGGCACACAGCCTGCTCGAGTTGGCCAAGAGACAAACTGGAGGAAACAGCACCACGGTTATAGTTACAACGACTAACTCTGCTGTTACGGAAACTACGACAACAGCTGCACAGACAGCTGCACCTACTAAAACCTCGGACAGCTCTCCACCTCCATCAACATCGCACTCAAGCCAACATGCGGATTCTACGACGACATCTTCTCAAGATCAACAAACGTCCTCGTCTCCTGACCAATCCACAAAATCGGCACTGATTCCATCGACAAATGGTACGTTTCTCGGCGGCCCGGCTGCCTATCCCTTTGCTCCTCCTGCTTCTCCTGTTTCTTCGTCAGAGTCAGAGTCTTCTCCAAGCCTTCTCTCTCCATCAACGAATATTCCAGTTCAGAACAGCAGCATTTTAGCTACTGCGGCGGCGTCGTCTTTTGCTCCTTCGCCGTCAGCATATCAGTTTGTCCAGAGCTCTGTATCTTCTTCAGCCATGTTTACGCCCTCGGTCCTAAACAGCAGCTCGATCGTTTCGACGTCTTCAATCGTCCCAACGACCTCTGCTAGACCTACTACTGCATACGTTTTGAATAGCAGCTCGGTCGTTTCGACGCCTTCAATCGTCCCAACTTCACCGACTGCGCCTCCTTCTATTCTGAACAGCAGCTCTTCCAATTCCGAATCTCTTTCAATGATGACTACTTCATGTATTCTAAACAGCAGCTCAATTATCTCTCCTACTACTCCTCCTTATCCTATTCCGTCAAGCAATTCCTCGAGTTCAATATTACCTTCGGGCTATCTTAACTGTTCTTCAGGCGTTATTCCTCCTATGTCCTCTCTCTCATCAGGCTCTCCCTCTGCGGGCTCTGCTTCGGGCACGCAGGGTCATTCTCTCTCTCCTAGCTCTGCATCTTCATGAGACAAACTGCTAACGGAGCCACAGTCAAATCTACACCTTCCGACAAAGCCACACCGGATGCTTCCCGCTCTATCACGCAGCAGATACTCTACACGTCCACTCTACCGGGGGGTGGCGTGACCACAATCACCAGCCTTACGGTCGTGCCTGCCGACCAAGCTCAGACAGCTGGCGGAAGCTCAACAAATACTGGAAAAGCGAGCTTGCAGACCAACTCCGCCAACTCCGCAAAAGCCTTCGCCATCAACGGTATGCTAGGAGCTTTGGGTTTGGTTGTGGTTGCCGGTGCGTTATAACGAAGGAGTGAAAAGTTTTCATTTCTCTCATTTCTCACGGTTCAGAAAGAACAGCAGGCATACATACGGCGTTTGGGCACTGCATAGCGTTTGGCGCATTTGGTCATGGTCTCGATATTAACTAATGTCTCTCCTTTTGTCGATACGACACGACCTTACGGCCTGCTGTGCAAACGAAGCGAATTTTCATAGATGGGGTGGACAGATTGCTTGCAAGGTTGGGAATCTCGAGATTCTCGACGATGAGTTCTGGGTTGAGGTGAGAAGTGACTGCATCTTGTTAGGGAGGTAGCGATGAGATGATGAATAATGAGGCGAGATGAAATGGGGAAGACATAATCATGCTTGCTTGTTTGCTTGCAGCATCGGCTACTTTATAGATGGTCGATAATGATTGGAGGAAGTAGAATATGAAGGAACAGGAATACAGAAAATGTTTACGCCTCACATTCCTTCCTGTTTCTTCTTCGAGTATTTCGTTATTGGCTTATGTATTCACTTATGGTATTGTGGGCCTTCTATTGTTGGACTGATACCTGTCACCGCCTTATGGCCTTTCTGCTTAGTTGTAGTCGACGAGTATGAGATTGTCTTTGGTTGGGAAGAAAAGCTGGCTCGCTTAGAAAGGGGCATAACAGTCTCGAGGCATCCAGGACCCGAAGCACTTGTCGCTCTCTCTTTATTACATTGGTGCCTCATTTCATTGAAAACCTTGACCGCGAATCGCGATGATGAAATGTCACATGCGGACATGCTCGTATTAGGAGAGTAGGTGAACCCACATCTAGCATTTCCTCAATCACCGGATTCCCGGAACATCTGTACCTCTATCAGTCGTCTCCCAATGTTACCGCTATCACCAATATCTACACCATTACCCACACAACGTCTAAAGAACCACCAAGAATTTACCCGCCAATTTCAACACCTCCCCTGGAATCTCCCCCAACCTCTACCAACATCTTCACAAAGGCCCTGCACCGCTGTATCCTTTAGGCAGCTACAGTGGCCTTTGCCACCTGTAGCTTACCTAAACTTCCGAGCCTTTATGCACCTATAATGCAACACGAGCAACAGCACTAGGCACCAGCGCTTCTAACGACCTCTATATTCTTCGGCTACGCTTACATTGGCTCTTGGTGTTGCTATACTTCCTGACGAAGCTCTAAGAATCGTCGCAAGTACAATAGCTAAAAGCAACCACGGTGTGTGCCAATAGAGAAGAAGTATAAAAACGTGTCCGGCATAGCTAATGTTTTGACCATGGTGCCATGAAACGGGTATGTCCTCAATGCTTACAGTTAAACCCCGTATCGGGCGAGGAACCCTGGAGTCATGTTGCTATGGGCTCTCTTGACGCCATTTCGCACCGGAATGGCTGCCCAGTGTGCCCACTGGTACTGCAGATGGTATAACATCAGGAAACGAAACAGGGTCGCAGCTAATCACACAAACAACTAATGTTAAATTTAATGTCTATGTTGAATAGGCCTTCTTATGCAAGCTAACTAAAATGAAATGAAATAAAATTCTTACGACAATGAAAACAGGTATGCTATGAGTAATCCTATAAGAATGCAACGATAGACTTGTGCTCATTTTTATCTCTCTCCCTTCTTCTTTACATCCCTTGTCACACAATGGCATAGCTGTGCTAAATGCCCCTTCCCTTATACCGGGTCTAGTCTGTAGCACTGACGTCGTTAAAGGACCAACTCGTGACAGGCACATATGCTCCGGCAAGGGTGCAAGTCGGGTCGGTGACCATTCCGACGATATAACACGATGATGCCGATCCCCAGACCGAAGCAGTAAACTTGACAACGATTTCGGCCGTGCCTGTATATCCCGAAAGTGTGAAGTCCGTATTGCCATTAACCAGGTAAGGGGTTCCGGAAGTGTCCGCCTCAAGTGAAGTAACCACCCATGAGTCCGAGAGATCAGGGCAATACCATTCGTCCATAACAAAGGAGGAGACGGACTGGGCTGTCTTTGTTACATGGAATTCCAGCGTCCAGAAGGCGGAAGTAAGAATATTAGACCCTAGGCCCACGAGGAGTTTCCGACGATTAGATGGCGAAGTGAGGCCAGACTGCCTTTTTGTGCCGCGGGCGTTAAGATCGCTGTCGTCGCGGAGTAATAACGCAGATGGAGTAGGGTCCCTTTCCACGAGGTCAGGCTCAGTGCGCACGACAACGCCAAGTCCTTTGTTGTCGACAGAGGTGCTTTGAAGCGTAGAGCGGACCGCTATAGTTCCAACATCATCCCGTGCGGAGATGCGCAACGACTTGTCGGATTCGGCACGGATCTCGTGACGGGGTAGGGTTGAAGTAGAGGCAAATCCGATAAGAAAGAGAAGTAAGAACTGTCTAAGAGGAGCCATTGCAGGGCGGGTCTTAATCTGTGAGGCGGATTTAATCTCAGAGAATAGATTATAGAAGTTAATGAAATACAATATTATTTAGCAGTTTGTATTGTTCTTATTTAACTATTAATACTTATTAGTTCGAAGATATAGTCTTCTTTTAATTTAATTACTTTTTTCTCTCTCTTTATATTATTACTTCTTTAATTAATTACTTCTCGTATTTTTTATTTTATTTATTTTATATAAAACTTTAAAATACGAAAATCTTTTAAGATTTTAAAATTAAGTACTATACTATTATATTATAATTTTTTAAAAATAAAAAATAAAAATAAAAGCTAATTTTGAACTTTATTAAAGTATAAAGTTACTAGACTTATAAACTTGAATATAAGATATATAATAAATAAGAATTGGCTTTACTTTATAATAATTATTAATAATACCTTAAAAGTATAAGAAAATAAAAATATATAACTATAAATATTTAAAAATAAATCTTATTAAAATTAATTAATTTGTCTTTTATTATTTTATAGTACTTATAAAAATAAAGTAAAGCAAGTAAAGAAGAAATACTAGCTATAAAGCCTATTATAGTAAGGCGGTATCTGAACCAGGATAGAATAAATCATATTTTACGCCATAATATCTGAGCCTTTCTAGAGTCACGTGAAATATCACGTGCCCAATTAATTAATTATATTTAATTGAATTAAATAATTAATTAATTGTAGTTTAATTACTAGGGTTCTAACATAATTTAATTTAATTTAATTACTAGCCAATAATTATAATTAATTAAATTATTTGATATACTGGGACCCGTAGTCGAGGAATCCCTGCCTTCGCAACGTATTAAAGGAGACAAGACCCCTAGATATCAATTCCGTTAACTAGAGGTGGAAAATTTTTATATAATTATATTATATATAATGGGGTCAGCTTTATTATATGTATAATTTTATATATAATTTATGATTTTTAATGCAAATAACAGGTTACATAGTATGGTTTCAGGACTGAAGTTATACTTTTATTCCTCTCTTCCACCACCTATATTAATATCCTCTAATGCCAATATCTCGTCAATAAAAGTACTAATATCTTCCCAGCTATCCTCCTCATTATTATCCTTAATAGCCTCGATTTCTACTAAATCATCCTCCTGATTTAGTAATAAATCTGCTATTAATTCCTCCAGAAGCTTCGCTTCTTTATCTGTTTCCTTTATCGCCGCACGTATCAACCTGCAATTAATATATATAAAACAGAGCTTATCCATAGTCTCGATTAATATTCGATTTCGCAGTTTCGATTAAAGGAAGTTCATGGTAGAGAAGGCTCGTTCGGAAGCAACTGAATTGGCAGTCGTTATAACGGCTGGCGTAAGGGCATGATCTGCCAAGGACAGGATATCGGAAACAGGCACAAAACGAAGCTAAGCCAGAATTGCTTGGACGGAATAATACTAAAGGTCGAGGCATCCTCCCTACTTTGTTCTATAGCTTAGTATTTTCCAATATATGAGATTCTTTAAACTTTGAGCCTTTGACTATTATATTAATCCCGCTATTACATAATACTAAGCTTACTCGACTCGGCCTATAGAGGCAATATAATACTACCGGTAAAGGACTCGTATTTATTCTTAGAAAGCAAAGATAGAATACCGCTTTTAATATTTAATAATCTCCTCGAACTATAAAGAACTAGAGAGCTTAACTAGAAGTATAACGTCCTCTATAATCTAGTTAACCTCGGAGCCTGACCCTTAACTAGAGCAGATAATATTCCCCTCCTAGTAATCGGTTCTCTACTAATATAAAAGAAGAAAGATATTATCCTCTATAACTCGGTTAATCTCGGAGCCTGACCCTTAACTAGAATAGATAATATTCCCTTAATACTAACGAGAGTAAAAGAACCGGCCCCCTTTCCTGATATAGGAAGAATCGGTAATAGTTTACTAATTTAAAATAAGAAAAGATAATAGTCGGTTTTAATCTACTAACTTAAAACTAGATAAGATAATAATTAGTTATAGTTTACTAATATTAAATAAGAAGAACTTACTTAGTACTTACTTCTATAGCTAATACCTTTTCTAAAACTATTATAGATAGCCCGAGGCCAAGTACTACTACTATAAATATATTAGATAAAAGGCTCTAGTATAATAAAACGGAAAAGCTAGATTTTAATATTATAAACTTATATTACCGGGAAAGCTATTATAATACTATTCAGGAAAAAGATATTAAAAAATAACTAGCTAACTTAAAACTCAAAATTAATATAAATACTTTAAAAATAAATAAGGCCTAATAAAGATTATTTATATAAAATAATCTTATTAATAAATATTACCTTATAGCTAATAAATAAATAGAATATTACTAGAAATTTTACTTATATATTAACTAACTTACTAAGAAAGTTAATAAGCTAGAGATAATTACTAATTAACTTTATATAAGAGAAAAACTAGTATAAAAAAAAGTAATAAAATAGAGATCTAAATAAGTAAATATTTAGAAATACTATAGATTCTTATTAGGAGAACTATTTAGGGACTAATACTAAGGCTCTCTCCTGCTTTTAGTTTATAGTAATTAACTATAGCTTATTAGAATTAAGAATTCTATTCTATTTATAAATAAAAATAATTACTAGATTAATAATTAGATATTTAATATAAAAAATAAACTAATATAGAACTTCTCTAAATTTAATAGCAAATTACTAAAAATTACTTATATAGTATAACTAGTTACTAGAAATACCTATAACTTTATTTATAATTAACTAGAACCTGAATTAGTTAGATAGATCTTAATTATTAAATAGATTTTTAAGATTCTTTAATAAGCTTATAATAAAAATAAAGAAATAAAATACTAGGAAATAAAAGAGATATATTAGTATCTAAAATAAAGAAATAAGCTATTTCCGGTATTCTAGATAAAGTTTATTTATTTAATAATAAAACTAGAGAAGTTATTAGATAACTAATATAATAATTTAATAAATAAAATAAATCTCGAGCTATTTAAGAGCTTAAGTAATAAAAAGTTTAATACTTCTAAGAACCTTACTAAATAATATATAGAATAAGAGAATAGGCTTCTTTTAATTAAAAATTAGTAATTCTAGGAGAAATAACTAATAGAAATTACTTACTATTAAATATTATCTCGGATTAAAAAGCTTACCGGGATTTAAAAAGCTATAATAATTCTATATCTAGTAAATTAATCTTAGTAGTTAGTATTCTTATAGCTAAAGGAAATAGTTTATTAAGAATTTAAGAAAAAACTAGACTAGCTAAAAAGTTTTTATTATTATAGTTATAGAAAGCCTAGATATATAAAAAATACTTATCCTAACTTTAATAAGATTATATTTATTAAAGAGAATTATTTAGAAAAAGCTAATAATTTAGGAATAAATAATAAGAATACTAATTCTTATTTATTATCTAATAAGAAATATAATATTAATAAGTTAGGAAAAGTCTAGTTCTAGATATAAAAATAGCCTTCCTAGAATAAGAACTTTATTAAAAACCCGTAGATCTTATTTAGCTAATTAGCGGGAACTAGTTCCTTATTAATTATTAAATATACTAGAAAGGCAAAACTATAACTTTCTAGTATTTAGTAAATACTAGAATAAATATATATATTCTAATTAACTAAAAATATATTTGCCCCCTAACTAAAATATTATAAATGCCCTTATATAAACTTAAAACCCCTGTTTTTTTATAAGATTTTAATAGATAATCTAATAAAGCTATTTAATATATAATTATTATAAATCTAGTTATTAATTAATATTTCTAAACTTAATAATACTTATTTACTATTAATCTCGGCTCTTATAATATAATTCTAGAAAGAAAATAGCTAGTGAAATATAATATCTTACTAGACTATTAATAGAATTAACTTTATTAGCTAAAGAACTATAAGATAAATTAGCCGGATCTTATTTAGAAAATCTAATATTTTAATAAGAAATATTAAAAAGATAATTATTTCAAAGATATTCTAACTAGAATTCTAAAAGAAACTAGTAAAACTAAACCCGAGAAATAAAAGAATATATTTCTTATCTTTTTATAAAACTTTCTTATAAAGAAAGCCAAATACTAGATAAGAAAGGAAAAGCTAGATCTTAATATTCTTAAAATAGTTAAGTTACTAGACTATTTCTATTATTTTATTAAAATAGCTATTTTCTAATTAAGTACTAAAGACTCTAGTAATTTAATTAGATTAGTTACTATTAATGAGATTAATTATATACTTAAAAAATAGAGTTATAAACCAAAGAGATATTTATTACTACCCGTAGTAATTAGATAACTAATACTATAGCCTATCGGGTATTATACTTAAACTAGTAATCTAATATATTTCCTAGATATAAATAAATCTAATATTTTTAATAATATATTATTTTTTAATTTTAAAAAACTTTAAGAATTCCAAATATTTCTCCCTATATAGCTATATAATATAGCTAAGGCATTTTTCAAGAAAGTAGTAAATAAGCTTCCCTAGTCTTAACTTTTTAACTATAAGCTCCGTTTTAATAGACTAGATCCCTTAATAAAAATAGTTTATTTTTATAAGATAAGTTCTAGTAAACTCGAAAAATAAAAAAGTATCTTATTAAGAACCTAAAAAAGGGTTTTATTAAACTATCTAAATTTCTTTTTTTATTACTAGTCTTATTTATTAAAAAAAAAGACAATAGCCTATAATTTTATATTAATTATTAATAGCTAAATACTATAATAAAAAATAATTATTATTCCCTATTACTTATTACTAAAACTCTTAACTAATTAGCTAAATTATTAATATTTACTAAATTAGATATTTAATATACTTTTAACTAAATTTATATAGAACTAGCTTCTATAGTATAAGTAGCTTTTAGAATAAGATATAGATTCTTTAAACTAGTAGTTCTATTATTTAAACTCTATAATAATCTAGTAATTTTCTAGTAATATATTAATATTATCCTAATAAACTATTTAAATAACTTTTACTTAGCTTATATTAATAATATACTAATCTTTTTTAAGAATAAGAAGAAGTATTAATAATATATTAGAATAGTCTTATAGAAGCTTTAAGATACCAGATTATAAGTTAATATTTATAAATATAAATTTAAAGTTTCTAAGATAATATTTTTAGGATTTATTATTTCGGATTAAGATATATAAGTACACTTTACTAAAATCTTTATTATCTAAAACTAGTACTAACCTATAATAAAAAGAGAAATATAGTTATTTTTGGGCTTTTATAACTTTTACTATAGGTTTATCTAAGCCTATAAATATATTTCTTATTCCCTAAACTATCTAACTAAAAAGGATATTTTACTAAAGTTTATATTTAATAAAACCTAGCTAGATATCTTTAATTAGCTTAAAGATCTGCTTCTCTTTACTCTTATATTTCTCTATTTTAAATATAATAGAAAAACTTATCTAGAAACTAATTATTTAAATTTAGCTATTATAGATATATTTTCTTAAAAAAGCCCAGAGAATAAATAATAGTACCCGATCTCGTTTTATTCTAAAGCTTTTTAAGGAGCTAAAAGCTATTATAAAGTTTATAATAAGGAACTTCTTATTATTATTTAAGAACTCCGGAAATAGTAAATAGAACTAATTAGCTTATCTAATTTTCTAATTATTACTAACTATAAAGCTCTTAAATATTTTAATACTAAGAGGCTTTTAAATAAATAATAAATCTAATAAATAGATTTCCTATTATAATTTTATTACTAAATTACCTATTAGCTAGATAAAGATAATATTATTACTAATATCTTATCCCGAAAAAAATAAACTTATACTAATCCAGAAATAGGCTAAGGAAGCTAAAAGAACTAGATAAGTTATTCTATTAGATCTAATTCTCGCTTTTACTAAAATAATAAATATAGCTTATACTTTTACTAAAATAGAAGAAATAAACGAGCTATTTATTATAATTAAAGTTTTATAAGCTAATTAGATAGACTTAGTCCTAAAAAACAAATATAAGAAAGCCCGGGAAAATACAGAACTATAGGAAATATTAAATAGCTATATATTTTATAATAAAAGACTTATTATACTAGATAAATATAATAATCTATAAATTAGGCTCTTATAATAAATCCATAATATAATAACTACTATATATTCCGGTTAAAATAAGACAAAAATCCTAGTTTAAAGACTTTATTAGTAATTTACTTTCTTTATAAATATTAACTGCTTTATAATAAATTACTATAAATATTAAAAGTCTTATAAGCCAAGAAATAAAATACTAGGCTTATTATATCTATTACTAGTTCTCCTAAAAATATAGGATAATTTATTTATAGACTTCTATATTTCTGGTTCTATAAATAAAAAATATAATAATATATTTATTATAGTTAATTAATTATTTAAATAATATATAAGCCTACTAATAATTAAGAATACTATAGCTAGAACTACTACTAGCCTATTCTATTACTATATCTAGTAATTTCGAGGATCTTTTCTTATTATTATAAATAATTAAAAACCCTAATTCATTTTAGATTTTATAAATAAACTATTAAGATTAACTAGAATTAAGCTAAAACTTTTAATTATAAAATATACCCAAATTAATAGATAAATAGAAATTATTAACTAGATTATTAATATCTGACTTTATTTCTTTATTAATTATTTCTAGAATAATTAGGTAAATTTATTTCTAGTATTTAATATTATAGGTATTATTTACCTATATAAATTAACTGGCTTATTTCCCTTAATAATTAATTATAAATATAAATCCAGGCTAAACTTTAACTAGATATTACTAATAATAGAGTTTAAAATACTAAAAGAGAAACTTAATTAGGAAGAAATATAATAATAGGCTAAAAGAATTAATACTATTATTAATTATACCCGAGAATATATAGTAATAGCTCAGGAGTATTAAGCTAAATAAGCTAATAAGAAATAGTAAGAACCGGATTTTGGTTTAGGAGATATAGTCTATATAATTAAAAAGATATAAAAAACGAATTATTTATCTAATAAATTAAACTATTTTCTTATTAGACTATTTAAGATTAATAAAATAGTCGGCTATTTATATTAATTAGATTTTCTTTTATTATATAGGATTTAGCCAATTTTCTATATAAATAGACTTTATAAGAATCTTACTAATTTATTATTTAGCTAGATTAATAAAGAGCCTAGTTTTACTAAAATTAATAGTAAACTCGAATAGGAAGTTAAAAAGATTCTCTTTTTTAAGGTACTTTATAATAAGTTTTATTATAAAATTAGATAAAAGAAATAGGATATAAATAATAAATAGTACTTATATTAAACTTTAAGAACTTAGTATTTAAATTATATAAATTTCATAAATAGAACTCTAATAAAGCAAGACTTCCTATCTAGTTAAATAAATAGATTTAGTATATTAAAGAAAATAATTTTAATAAAAACTACCTAGATAATAATAAATCTTAATAATAAGGCCTTTATAATTAGAGAAGAAAAAGAAAAACCTAGATATTTCCCGGATTTTATCTAAATTCTAGTATATTTCCTTTATTTTATTATATTAGTATTTCTTTTCTTTTCCAGAAATCTAAATAAAATACTTTTCTTTATTATACTAGATTATGTTTTATTATCTAGGCAAATTATAAAAAAAAAGTAAATTCTTAAAGCTAAACTAAAAATAAATACTTACCTATATTAGTTTAAAATATTATTAAAAATTAAGAGAAATCTTTCTAATTACTTTAATCTTTATAACCTTAATTATTTATATTATTATTATTACCTTAATAGAATTATTAATAAAAACGAAATAAATAAGAAATCCCGGTAATATATTATTAGTAGCTAGATTAAATAAGACTATTTACTAGATCCTAAATAACTTAAATAATAGTAATAATATCTTAAGTTTAGTAGCTATTACTATTATTAATATAATTATTAGCCAAATTATTTTTATAAATAAAAATAGTAATTCCCTTATCTAAGAATAGATTAATATATAAAATATAGCCCGTATTATTTTTAAGAATATATCTAAAATTATTATAGAAAATATTTTAGTAAAATATTCTAAAAATAATAAAATAGAAGTTTTAGTTACTAGTAATAATAAGTCTAATAATTAAATAGACGAAATAGATAGTACTAATAAAGGCTATCTAATTAATCTTATAGAGCCAAATATTAAGAAAGTAAAAAAGAATAAGGCTAGCTTATTTAAAAAAAAATATAAGATATTAAATAATAATAAGAATTCTAATAATAAAAAGACTAAGAATAGAAAGACTTCTAGTAATAAAGGAAATTCTAACTATAATAAAAATAGCTAAACTAGTATTAAGATACCTATTATAACTAGAAGATATATAATATTAAGTAATAATTATTATATAAAGTACTAGTTTAAAACCAAAAACTAGTAAATAATCCTAAAGGCCAAATTAAAAAAGTAATATTTTATAAATATTAATAAATTAGTAAATAATACTATTTAGGAAGTCGGAAAACCTCTTAGAAACTCCTATAAAACCAAAATTATATAGCTTAAGGCCCGGGAATTTAATAATAAAATAGCTCAAGTAGCCGCCCTTAATATATAAGTCTTTATTATAGAGAAATAACTTGAGAATATATATATTAAGTTCAAGAAGGCCCAGAAATTAATTAAGTAGCTTAGAAACGGTATAATTAAGCCAAATACTACTATCCTAACTAAGAAGAAAGGCAAGTAAGCTACTATATTAAAGCCTATATTAATAAATAAACTCGATTTACTATCCCTATTTAAAGACCGCCCAATAATAATAGTTCTAATATTAGCTATAGCCTATATAGTACTTCCAGACTATATTATTAATATAGATATAGGTATAATACAAGTAATAGATACTAAGGACTAGCCGGAATATACTAGGAATTAGGTTATTCTAGTAAAGTCAAGACTATATTTTAATTATAAGTAAGCTATAGGAATTAGATAAAATAGGATTAATGGCTATTATTTCCTCTTTTTTCTTTTCTATATTACGGCTAAATAATTCCCTAAATAAAGGCATTTAGACTTCTCTTTAGGGGAGGGGTAATATAATAGCTAGTATAAGGATATGATTTGCTAAAGACAGGATATCGGAAATAGGTACAAAATGAAGCTAAGCCAGAATTATTTGGACGGAATAATACTAAAGGTCGAGGCATCCTCCCTACTTTGTTTTATAGCTTAGTATTTTTCAATATATGAGATTCTTTAAACTTTGAGCCTTTGACTATTATATTAATCCCGCCGTTATAGTTATATATAAAAGATCAAGGGCTAATTTCAATAATTCTGGAGACTTGGTTACCTACTATAATTAGTATATAAATAATTAGGATATTAGTAACTTACTGAGATTTCTCAAAAGGGTATAGATTAACCAGAAAAGTGAGTCCAATAAGGGTTTAAAGAATGGAAATTCCCTTACTTCTTCTTATATTAGAAGAACTCGTAAAAACCCTTATTTCCAAGCTTTTCCAATATAAAACCATTAATTTAAGCGGCAAATAAATCCGTAAGAATAATACTATGGTTTTCTGGAAAGAGTATATATGCTATCAGATAGACAGGTTAAAGTTATATATCTATTTGTACGGTCTATCTGCCTTTACTAATACATATATAGTAATTATTGACCTGCTTCTACTATAGCCCGCTACCTTATATCCGGTATGTTTGAAAGTGAGTATTAATTGCCATCTAACGAGGATATATCTTCCCAAGTATTGAGTAATTCGATTCGGATATCTTTTGGTATATATGAATAGGCTCAAGAAGCCGTTCTAGTACCTTGTTCTTTTGCTAATCATTATTATTGTAGTAGAGTATAGACTTAATTACTACCGGTTCTCGAGGATTATTGTCTGGAAGTTCGGTATATGCTTTTAAAGCTTCGGATGACCTGTTAATAGAGGCAATTTGATATACTTGTGTGCCTCAGCGAGTTGGAATAGTTGTAATTAAGGCGACGATTCCTCCGTACTTCTTTATAGCTTCCCGTAAATATGCTAATTGCTTGTCCGATTTCGAGAATGCGGCGACGATCTTATTAGAGAAGTTCTTAAAGAAGGTACCGGTTATAGTAACGATTTGGTTTTAGAAGAGGTCTTTACCTGGAAAGAGAAGATCTTTAAAGATTAGTTAAATTCCATAGGAATCGTATGGTATAGAAATAATGTGAGAAGCTTCTGGTTACTTAATAAGATCAGACCATACTCTCCTTTGGGTATTGCAGGTATCGGAGGAGAAAGCAGTCCATTGATTGAGATATCCTTTTGTAATCTCCTTCGCATTTTTGATTACGTTCTTAACTATCCAAGCTGCTCCTGCCTTTATAGTACTAATTCCAATTGAATTCCAATAATATGATATGCTATCTACCAGAAACGATGTATTTTTAATACACACCTTGCCAATATTCGAAGAACTATCGGTAATAATTTGAATATAGGATGCCGCATCTGCAATAAGCTGAACTTTGGCTTTGATTTTATCATAGCAGGAGGAAAGGAGGGACCCAGTAAGGGTCTTGCGATTCGGAGCTTTAAAGCCTAGTTTCAGATAAAAGGCTCTCTATTCGGGGGTTTCGAATTAGGAGAAACTGCAAGTAGAGGTATAAATAGCGAGTGTAAATAGCTCTTCCGTAGTAGAGTCTCTGATCACAAAATGATTAGCCACAGACGGCTGTTTTCTCTTTGTTAATACCAAATCAATATAGTAATCCACTTGATATTTCTTCCAACCTTCGCAAATCTTCAAGTAAGGGCCCTGGTTCGTAGTAATATTCCAAGCCCTGGGGGCAATCGTACAGTGCTTACACTGGGCCTTCTTCATTACAAATCCACATCCAGGGGTAGGATAAATGAAGGTAAATTGAGCCGTGGTAAGCTTGTCGCCGTGGGCACTATTAGCATTGGTTGGAGGCGACATAGTGGTGTTAATAGTGGTGGTTTTGGTGGTGATTTTACTGATATGCAGGAAGGATGGTTCTGCAAAGTGGGAGAAATGGTTGTCACGTGCATTAATTTCTAGCCCTGTGATTGGTCCAATTCCAAGCCTCCATTGGACCCACATAAAATAACGCATAATGGGGTCAAGAGCTTTATTTATAATTATACCATAATAGGGTGGGGATTATATATAATTATCCACCCCTACCGTCAACTGCTGGAGGGTTGTCTGAAAAGATACGCCTCCAGGCCTCCTGACGGCGGCTCGTCAAGGCAAAGAATGCACGCAAGCTTTGGTACACTGACGATCTCTGAGTCCCTGTGTTCCGGGATATTACAATTTTGAATATTGCGGTTACAAGCGCTGGTGGAGGCGATGATGCTATGGAACGAAGGTTTCGAGCTAAGAGGTAGAGAGGGTAAGGTGACTATGGTGGATTATTTTTGAAGGCAAAGGAGGGCAATGTACCCAAAACAGTTATCACGTGCGCAACCTCTTCTTGGCCAAGAGCGAACTAATTAACATAAATTGGCAAAATACAGCTCAAATTTCTGATGCTGAAGATGGTGGCACTCGCCTGAACGGGAGTCTGTTAGAGACTGGGATGAAAGTCCAGCTGAGCAAACCTTGAGAAGATTTTGTGGTTGGCGACCGAAACAAGAGCTTGTGGGTCCAACGAAGTATCAAACAAGTATTCGATAGTTGTCCCTAAGCCCTCGAGTGTTGAAATGTAGCTTCTGCAGGAGTTGAATCTGGTTCCCATTCATGACATGCACATCTAAGCACTCTAATCTCGGTGCCGGACGACCACCCGTTCCCTAGGTATTTTACCACACAAGAAGCCTCCCATCCTCTGTATCGTACAACTCATCAAGTATGAACCCCCACCTCACTTCAGCGAAACTTTTATCGACCCGGAGGAGGTTGAGCCATCATTTGTGTTTGCCCTTCTTGGAATCTCTGTGAAATCCTCTCGCTCCCCGCCATGAACTTCTTGACACATCGAGATACGCAGCCGGTTTCGCGTTGGATTAGGGATTTGGTGGTAAAATCGTCGACGCAGGAATCGAAGCAGTGAGATACGAGGTGTGAGAACATCTGGGTGATAGAGAGTCAGTGAAATTCTAAGATAGGTGATCCGGGCAGTGGCACGCAGCGGACGTGGCGAAAGATGACAAGCAAGCCCAGCCAAGGAATCTTCCAACTGGACATCTTCCATACTTGAATGGAGAGCAGATGGTTGAGAATTTGATAGAGGCTTCGAAATGAGTGTGCGGTAGGCGGGAGGAAGCTCCAAGGTAAGGCCAAACTTCATCCAACGAAATAGCTCTACGTCTCAACCTGCAGCTCGTATCTGACCAAACAAATGTTTCAACTCACGCCCATGAATTCCTTCATTTGCTTCTTCTGCATTCGAGACTCAAACTCTCTTTGCTCGGCGGCCGTAAGTCTGTTGATGTTGTCAGTACTTTCGAGGGATCATTGTCCTGAAGAGGCACGAACCCATCCATCTTGAATGTATGCGAGGCGATATGGAAGCAGGCGGAGACTCTGGCTCAATCCGTCTGTACCCGTAGTTGATTTTGGGTCGAGGATTGCGATTCCAATACGGGGGGATTGAGATGTTGGAAGCTTCCGAATCTTTTGGCGTTCGTGATGAACCACTGCAGAATTTAGACGATCCCTAGCGGCCGGAGGTTATCCATCCCATCCCTGTTCAGTCAGATCCTTTTTCAGAGGAAGAAGCAAAAAGGCACTCGCCTTTGAGAGGCACAGAGTACATAGAAATTTGTTATGCATGACATGGTAGTCTCAGCTGAGAATGTGTCTGAACTGTGTATTCATTTTCTCTAAGTCCTTTGTAAATGAATGCCTCTCTCTCAGTCCTCCACCACAATGCTCTTAAGCTATTGCCCTTCAATTCAGGCACAAAGCCGTTGCTGAGTGTCTAAAATTGGAAAAGCCTGCTTGCTACTGGGCGGTCTGCAAATCCGGGCCTGTCAACGTTTGGGAGTGAGTCGAGACCATGACTTTGCTGCGAAAACCAAATCGGCTTCATCTAAACAGCATCTACTTGAGATCAATCCTCTTCGTGAACCAGAGACATTCCCGGACTGTGCAAATGCTTAGGCCGATGGGATTTGCAGATTTTGGGGTGTCATCAGACACACAAGTCAGAAACTCTCCTCTCCTCCTTGGTGATAGGGCGGGTGCTAGCCGCTAGCGGCTTTCCCAGAGTTCAACTTCAACTCTCCAACTTCAGAGACCGACTCCTCCATACTGGCAAACCCATCTCACTTTGTCGCGCACGACGCGGCTCAACTCCCACTTAGCTTGCTTCGTCCTCTTCTGCATTGCCCAGTCCAGCTTCCACTCCAGCCACTCTCACTTGCACATCCTGTGCGTCATTTCCCTCGGTCGCGTCTTGCGCCCAGCCAAGTCTACAACTCAAACTCGACACTCCTCTTGCTGATCTACCCGAGGGCATTCTGGCTGGCATCGCGCACTTGCTGAGCTCTTTCGACCCCGAGAAGACTTCTGCTACAGCTATAGGTCTTCTGCCAGCTAATTGAGATCAGTCCCGCGGCTCACTCCCCACATCGACAGCCTGAGGGCCAGTGTCAACCTTACCCGGACCTGTCGGTCCACTGCGGAGTCCTGTCGCTGGACTCACCAGATACCCCCTATATCGGCGACTTGCAGATTCACATAGAGCGCGTCCATCATGGCTTCCGACCTTCCAGCCTCGTCCACCTCCCAGCAGCCTTTCGCGAACCCACAGCCTGCCCCAGTTCTTGCCTCCACTGCAGCCACATCGCCTCCAACAAAACAGAGCTTAAAATCATGGTGGAAGACATTTGGGAAGAATACAAAGAATCATGACACTCATGGTAATTCCTCACCATCCTCTTTACAACAACCTCAGCAGCCTCCTTGCCAGCATCCCCCTCAGCGTCATCCTCAACATCCTTCTCAGCATCCTTTTCAGCGTCCTTGCCTGCAAAACGATCTGTACACTCCATTCTACATTGGTGAACTCTACACTCGCAGGGAGTTTACACCAGTCATTGAAAATTCGGGCCTTAGAGCCGCAAACTTCATCGAATACCCAATGACTGAGGACTCGCCAGCTTTTGATGGGTTGCTCCCGTCTGAAGAAGATGAAAAGACACTAGCCTTAGCCGGGGCCAAGGGCTTTCGACGAAGCTTGTCTTTCAGCAATTCTATCTTCGACAATGTCTATCAGTCAGCACAGCCAGCACACTTGCCCCAAAGACGACACTCGTGTCTGTTTCTACACAACCCTCCTCAGCAGATGAGACAGATGAGACAGAAGAGATCCCAAAGCATGTTGATCCACACACCTTCACTCACGTCTCCCAGTCCCAGTGTCAAGCGAGACAAGTTTGGGAGACGACGCCACAGCAGTCTGTTCATTACTCCGCTAGGTAATGACTCAAGTGAAGCGTTGGGTGCTGGTATACTTCCCGTTCAGAAGCGCAATGTTGTACTACGCTTTTTTACCCGATTGAGATGGAAGTCACCTGTTGAAGCGAATGTTGAAACAAATGTTGAGTCAAATGCTGAACCTGTAGAACCAGAACCCGAGCCAGCCCCAGGCATCTTCGGCGTCCCGCTCCGGCAGAGCATCACCTATGCGAACGTTGCCATCTCGCTCGTTGACGGAGAAGGAAAGAGCTACATATATGGCTATGTCCCGATTGTGGTGGCGAAGTGTGGTGTATATCTAAAGGAGAAAGGTGCGTTTTTTGTTCAACGCGTCTGGACCTTGTAAGCTAACAGGTTACTCAAGCTACGAATGTCGAAGGAATTTTTCGCCTGAGTGGTTCTGAGAAGCGAATCAAGGAATTGAAGATGATATTCGACTCACCTGACCGGTATGGAAAGGGACTGGATTGGGCAGGATACACGGTACACGATGCGGCAAACGTGTTGAGGAGATATCTGAACAACCTTCCCGAGCCGATTGTGCCCTTGGATCTATACGACCGATTTCGAGAACCTCTGGCCGGCCACACGAAGGAAGCTGTTGGCGACGAGGAGGGACCACAACTACAGGATGATTTCGACCATGACAAAGCTATTGCCACTTATCAGCAATTGATCACCGAGCTGCCCCCGCTAAATCGCCAACTCCTCCTCTACATTCTTGATTTACTGGCCGTTTTTGCATCAAAATCCGACGAGAACCGAATGACCTCGGCAAATCTCGCAGCTATTTTCCAACCAGGAATTCTTTCGCATCCACAGCATGACATGCGGCCGGAGCAGTATCGCTTGAGCCAAGACGTGTTGATTTTCTTGATTGAGAATCAGGATAACTTCCTTATCGGAATGCGTGGTACTGCTGCTGACGAGAAGACTGTCCAAGAAGTTCAGAACGGTGGAACACCTCCGATTGGGACACCGAATACTCCTGGAAAATCGAACGCGGTTGCACGATCCTCCTCGAATGCGAGTGCTGGCGCTGATAGTGTACGGAAATATGGAGGCATTCGACGTAATGTGTCAGTCTCCTCACGAAACTCGAGACAATCTACTGGTGCTCCGAGCCCTGCAAGTCCAGCATTGGCGACAACACCAACAGGCGGCGTACATCGAAGCAATACAGTTCCATCAAAGCGATCTCCAGGGCTACCTTCGAACAGATTACAGAAGAATTCGGGATCGCCTTCGCCAACTGCAGGCGTATTTTCCAGCAACCAGCAAGTCACTCCACGAGGACTCTCGCCTGCGGCTGCAGGTTTGATAAATGTTAATGTAACGCCTGCATCACCCGGACCAGCACCAGTCTCGAGCCTAGCTCCATCTTCAAATGCAGCTTCTACTGTGACAAGTCAAGACAGATTACTCGGTGATCAACCAGCTGTCTCCACCCCTAATCGCGAGCGCAATGTATCAAGCTTCTTCCAAAGATCTCCTACTGTAGACAGCGAAAAGAAGCCACCGAATAAGCTCAAAAAGAAACGCGGCCCAACGAGCTCCAATCCCAGCGCGCAAAGCTCAACACATTCTCTTAATGGCCAACAAAGCGGTGCTCAGTCGCCTGGCCTTCCTGCAGCGTGTACCGGCCGTGAGACTGCAGAGCATCCTCAGTTGGAGAGCATCCCATCCAGAAACCCTACCACTGATGCAACACCACCTTTGACAGAGACACCCCGCGCCGATCAGCCTGCCCAGTTCCCTACTCGACATGAGGACTCGCAACAATCTGAGCGTACACTAAAGCCTGCCTCTCCGGCATCATCTCTACATTCTCGATCATCAATCAACGATCATTCTGATATTGATCATCATGATAATACCGGTACCAATGAACAGAAAGAAAAACGCTCCAGGTGGAGAATTTCACGGCATCGAGATGACTCGCAATCTTTGGGTCACGCTCTCACTCCAACAAAGAAGGGTCTTGGGTCTGATGCTGGCGCAGGAGCGAGTTCAAGCTCGATTGGCAGCTCAGCCCGTCCACGCAAGAGCTCCGCCGGTGACACTATACCCGTTAGTTCTGATTCTACGCTAGTCGGCACTCATCTCCAATCAAGCAACGACAGTGGTTCTGCTGGTGTTGGCGGTGAAGAGAAGAAAGGTCCTTTGGGCTGGATTAAGAATAAGATGCGCGAGAAGCGAGAGGAGAACCGAGAAAAGGGTGCTGAGAAGGAGCGAAATAAGAGCCCACCAGCTTCCACCGAACGCCTCGGAACGTTACTTCCAGCACGGGGCAAGAGCATGGATGTTATGAGAGAGGAGAATCCTGAGGGGACCGTTGAGGAGAAGGTTACATCCCAAGTTCAGCAGTCACACCGATGACATTCTAAGAACAATATCATCGACGGAGTTGAACAAGATTCGACTACCTTTCTACCTTCGGCGCAGTCTTGAAAACCGGAGCTCAGCAAGGAGCTCCTATTGGGCAAACGAGTTTCCTTTTGCCTTGCACTGTTTCTCCCCCGCGATATAATGGTTTGTTTTCCAAAGATCGGGTACCCTGAAAACCTTTTCTTCATTGTCGTCTTAAGTGAAACACCTTTCCCTACCACGAATTGAACAAGTACAGCGAGAAATGGGTTGGAGTACAAAGCACTTGATTTGTTGGAGTGATTGGTCATCGATAGTTGGACGAACAACCCGATCGACCATTGCATATGTGTTTGAATATCGCATGGTTCTGCTTCCTGCTCCTGGGAAAGCCGACCATTTGAGAGCCGGTAGCTATATGCTTATAGATGAGCGGGCTTTCTTTACGACCTGAGATGATTACGGGCCAGGCCGTTGGGAGTCGTGATCGAACGGAGTCTCGAGGTCTCTCTGGGATTGGCTATTAGATCGATGGTTAGCGAAATCGATTGGCGGTGCTTGGTGGCAAAGAGCTGGGTGAACAGACATTTCCAAATGCATGAACAGACAGCGATGTTTTGTTACGACTTTCTTGTATGTATGTTTGGTGTATAAGTGGATGGGATAGTCCGAGCCGATCAATAAAAGGCGCCATAATGAAACATTTGGTCTCAAATGAAGTAAGCGGCAGGCCATCTCCAATTGGAAGGGGCTATGGGACAATACTGCCAGTGCAAATTTCACTCCTCTATTCCTTCCCGAATCCCAACCTCTGCCAAAGCGTATCTTGAGCTTGGTGCCTATCCTGAATACGAGTACCTCGCATTCTTGCATAGTAACACCGAATGTGATCCCCTACTTTCTGCCAATTGATGCTGGTCAGCAGGCACATTAGGACAAGCCATCATTCGCTCATTCTTTGCTGGAACAATTGCTCCCTCTCCGGCCGCTACCCCTTTGCCGAAGACCAGGTAAAGGTCCTCCGATTTCTTAGTATAGATGTACTTTCACAACGTCGATGAGAAAGTTCTCTTGTCCACCGATCCATCGTTTCTCCTCCCGACCTTTCGAATGGTTATTGTTCCAGTTCTCCGCAGTCCGTCGATCGAGCCTCCTGTAATCTTGAATCGTTCCGATTCAGGAATGAATCCATTCCCGTCCATCCCTTCTTCTTCGCTGAACATCTGTACCTCACAAGCGCTCGCATGAACTAAAGCATCCCAAATTCCTTGGCTGCCACTTTTCTCATCAGAGCAATAGCATCCCGCCGTGTCACCGGTTCCCGACAGTAGCAAGCAATCATCCACAAAGGTTTAATTACCCCGCCGTCGAATGCGAATCCATGCCAGTCTCGGAGGAACTCTTCGTCGAAGACTTGCTTTGCGTGGGCTATCATCAGTTGGAAATCAGGGGTGAAGCGATCCCAATCACATTCTGTCCTGTTCAGAGAACCGTGAAGACCAACTCTTGTGGTCTCGGCCTGTAGCTGCAACAGCATCGCCGCTTTCCAATACTTCGATGAACAAAGCTGAGACTGGAACGCTGATTGCCATCGCGATATCTCACCCGAATGCATGAGATACCCATCTGACATCCCATGGACTTCGCCCCAGTCTGTCAGGGTGATAGTCCCAATTTGCTTGGCAATTGGCACCTCAACTTTGACCTTGCCAGTTTCCGCATATTGTCCACCTTCTACCACCAACACGAAGTGCCAGGTGCGGCGCTGAACCAAGTCTAAATACATCCTCGCCTCTCCCAAGCTTGAGAAAATCGAGGGCATATTTTCGAGTGTTCCAGCCCCCTCTGCGTGAAGCTCCTTATGAATTTGTGTAGGTCGGGGATCCACTGTATGCGACACGACCTGCAAGTCCAGACGTGAGATAGCTCGGACTAGTTCGCCTTCGATGACACTCTCCGCTGGATTTGCCATCTCTTTACTTTTTGAAAAGTCAGAAGTCGAATGCTCTTGAGAAATCAGCCAACCCCGAAGGATTGAGTGCCCTCCAACTGCATGCGTCAAAGCTTTAACGTGGTTACTAAACATTGCTTCGAAACAGACCACAAGGATACATCCAATCAAAACTGATCGCAATGTTGGCTCCTCGCCCGACACCTCCATCCCCATCTTCTTCACTGCGCGTCCATATTGCTTGAGCGCAAACTGGTAGCGAGGGGTATACTCGTATGGTGCCCGCGTTAGTCTGTCATCTCTATCCTTCACCAGTTTCCGATTACATGTTATCAAAGCCCCAACCGCGATCACAGCATCACGGATGAAGTCATCCTTATGACATCCTTGCAAAACAGTGTCCCATAAAGTAAAGCTGCTAGTTGTGTAGTACGGACACAATGCATCCTTGGTTGTATATTGAAATGCGAGGAAGCTGAGGTGTTCATCCTTGTTGCGAAACTTAACAGATGTATCGAAGGAGCGTATGAAGTTTGCGTCAGTCTTCTGAGCGATTGGGACGGATTTACCAGAGGCAGTGCTGGAATTGTTGCGATCGTGGTTGTGTCGGAATAATGATTGCTTTTCCTTGCGTGTCGGGTAGCCAATACAGCGGCCCTCGAATCGAAGGCATCTCATACATTCCGGCTTCGTCTCGTCACATTTTAAGCGTCGAATCCTATTTGAATGCCCTGATCAGAGTCTGGATCATACAGACCAAGGAGAACCTACTTACAAGTGGTACAGCCAGCTCTGGACTTCGGATGGCTGATCCGCGTCCTTTGTTTTACCGGCGCAGACGATGCCTCGGTCATGACTTCCTGGTATTACAAAACGGATTCACAGTCCTTCACAATTAATTCATCAACGAGCTCATATTTTTGTGTTTCTGGGAAGTTCTTCTGCGAGCTGAGAAGAGGTCAGACTCTCTCCGCATTCGTAAACGCGTCCAATCAGCGCTTCTTGATCGACTTTTGGGACATGAGGTGCAGCTCCGAAATACGAGATCGGGAAGCATTTCTCCGAGACTCGTTGACATTGTGATTTTTTATTAATCTACCTGGGTTCTTATGCTGTAAATATGACAATGTTTGAAGACTCCAAAGAAGAGACGAGAATTCTATTTACTTGTACAGGGTATGAGTAGGGTTAACCAGCCACATGAATCAGAACGTCCTCGTCACCATCCCTGCTAATGGCTTAAATCCGCAGTGCATCAAGTCTGAGACCTCACGCTCTTCCCATCAAGCCCTTCTAGCCCTCCTTCCCTCCCCTATCACCATCTTTCCCCTCCTTGACCCCATCCCCTTCACCCTCCAGCTTTTCTCCCCATTCCACCTCATCCTCCTTCTTCAGCCCCGCTCCGGACTTCTCAGGCACAACAAGCTCAATCGCTGCCTTCCCATCCTCTAACTCCCCTCGCACTAGGTACTTGACTCTCGCGCGCTCCAGCTGCATCCCATACAACAAGCCATTAGGATGACTAGCTTTCTTGGTGATTTGGCGGAGGAGGGGTGCTAGTTGGGACATCTGTTCTTTCGCCTCATCGAAGCGCTCTTTGAGCGAAGCGCAATCTGGAGAGGGATAAGGGGGAAGATATGGAGGCGGGTTTAAGAAAGTGAAGTGAAGTGAAGTGAACTGAAGTGTGGGGATCTCGTGGAGGTGGGGAAGATGTGCCAAGACCTTGGGCCTACTTGGGCTTAGCGCCGCTTGTATCGTTCCACTTGCGGAAAGTTTATTCAGGGGTTTGAGAACGAATTTGAGCAGGCTGGGAGCGGGTGCGGTTTTATTCTCCGGATAAAAAACACATCGTAATCATTCCTTTCTTTTCCGAAGTTTCTTCGATGATGCAAATCGAGCATGTTTAAGGCTTTCTGCTTCCTTACAGAAATTCAGCGAGGGGCTTCATGGAGAAAGAGGAGACGAAGAACCCGAGTCATGGAGAGACATTCCCAAACACAAGCACTAAACCTGCTTCAAAACAACTCCTGAAGCAACCCCAAAGTCTGATTATCAGCCCAGTGACATACTGACGGACTTGAGTATTAAGATGGCAGATGTCAACAAATAAAAAAAAGCCGATCCCAAAATGCGACGTGCAACGGTTTTGCATTCGTAGGAGGAAGTGCGGCACGTGAGAATCAGCATGTCAAGTCTTGGAATCATTCTCGATTCATGGTATCTATCTACTATCATTCATCTCCCTTCAAAGCACAATATAATCAAAGCCTCATTCTTTTCTTGTTCATCCATAACACTCTGTCCCAAACGCCCGAAATGCAGATATAGAAGCGCGAAGGATCAAGAGCCATTCTCGCCGCCATTGAGAACCTCCTTGATGCCTTCCAACTCACTCAACACCTTCTTCTCCAATTCACTGACCGCCGGCCCGCCCTTTCTCCTCATCTCCATTTCCCGCTCTCCCATCGGTAGTAGCCTGTCTTTCAATAGCGCCCTACTGCTAAGCCAAAACTCGACATTTTCCAAAACGCCGCTAGCATCCCATTTCACCTCCGGGATATCCGTCGTTCCCTTCAACGCCTCGCGGAACCCGTTCAGGATAAATGTGACAAGGGCCATAGAATGCGTTTCCGAGCAGATCGTGAGGGTGATGTATCTGACCGTTCCTTGAGGGATGATGCGATTCGTTTCCGGAGCATCTAGAGACTGTTCGGATTGTTTAACCAGGTTAGAAAATTGTGCGAGGAAAAGAGAGACTTCGGTGGCAATAGAGGCTTGCACTGCATCTAGGAGATTGAGCAGGAATGGAAGGATGCCTCGTGCCCAGATGCTGTAGCAGCGTTGCAGGCCTGCCGATTCCGCGAAAGGACCGACTTTTCCGCTCCGGAGGTAGGAGGTGATGTTCGCGGATGCAAGGTGGCCTAAAACGCCGTCGATGGCAAGCTGCTCGGCCATTAAAGGCATGGAGGAGAGCTCGAGCAGGAAGAGCATGCTTAGCTCTCCATAGATCGGGTCGCCATGGATAGCAAGACTATCGGACCAGGAGAAGAGGGTTACGACTAGCCGAGGGACGCCCGCTTGTGTGAGCACGTTGACGATTTGAGATTGACAAAGCTCGATGCCAGGGATACGGAGGCAGGATTGCAAGATGCCGGTGATAAGGGCGAAGTCTTCGGGAGAGGAATCGGCGGGGGACTCGTGGATTACCGATGCAATTTCGCGGATTCCTACAGCGACAACGTTGTTCACGATCTCCATGATGACGGGTCCAATGGAGGACGCTTGAGCGATTCTCTTAGATGCACGCAAGTTCCTTGCCATGTCTTGTTGTTTAGCTTCGGCGTGAATGCGAATCGTCAGGAACAGAAGCTTGAGAAGCGATCTGTAATAGAGAATATCAGCATCCGGTACGGCTCGGTCGAATGAACCTCTGAGAGCTCGAATAGCGTCCCAGGCAGTACCAAGAAGACCTTGCATCTCCGGCACTGTCGAGTTTGCTTGAATCAAACGTTGAGTGAGGACAATACCAAAGTCTACTCTGGTTTGTAATAACCGCGAGAAGATCTCTTCTGGAGGTTGGGGTCTCATATTAGCAGTGAGGCAGTCAGCCACCACTTTTGTCAATAGTTTTTGGAGGTCTTGATTTCCTGCGTTGCCGCTCAGTTCAATCGAAAGATATCTCCAACTGTGGAAGAGTGCCTAGGCAGAATTAGTAAGGTCTTGCGAAAGAGGGCCAGGTACTTACGATATGCGCGTCGACGAGTGACAAGTTGACGTTTGCATTTGCAAGTTCAGCTCGGAGGCCATTGTCGCTGCGTCCCGTCCAAGCTTCACTCATAGATAGCATCTTATTGGCAAGTTGTAGATTGTAGAAATATCCCTTCCCATACTGATGCTCCTCCAGGGTAGTTCGTTTCAAATCTCGTAGTGTGCAGCCAGGATATCGAGTTTCGAAATTTTGTTTTAGGAGAGCATGTAGCGAGTTATTATAGTTTGGGATTCCGACGGCAAACCTGGTGAAATACGACAAGTTCGGTAACAGTTCAGGTATAGATGTGGGAATTCCGGTCTGTCTTGCATGGAACAGATGCATTGCAAGAATCTCGGCAACATAAGCCGCAATACGGGTCTGGTGACAGGCGTCAATAGCGACTTCGAGATTTGTCGACTGCTGTATCGGTTTGAAGTGGCCAACAAAATTGGAGATGGCCTTGATGAAGTCTCCATACTTCGGCGAATTGCAGACAGTCCATGGCCAAAAGTTCTGCGCTAGCGTGACAAACTGAAGCATAGGTAGTGCTTCAGTCTTAGCAAGCTCGTTGATACCGGTCAGTGCTTCTAGGGCGGTTGTAAGAAGAGGCTTATCGAGAGCGGCCAACTCCTTTCCAGATGTCTTCGCTGTGAGCGCTTCCCTGGGCGTTTTACCTGTCAGGAGATAATTGGCGAACCATTGTTGCCTGCTGCTCACAACTTTAGATAAGAAGTCCCAAATGCTTCTGACATTTTCGTCCCGTGACAGAGGCTTATCAAGATCTGATAAAACATGCAGGAAGTTCTTTGCCGTCTGTGGACCCAGGTGGCCAAGGAGAGAGGGCGGCTCCGAAGTATTGTTGGACGCTGTGACAATCAATGATTCAAAAAGCTTAACGACAGAGGTCCGATACGTATCGTTCACAACATATAAACGTGCAATGAGTGACGAAACCTTGAACAACTGGTTTTCCAGTTGAGAAGGTGGTCGTCCAAGCATTGCACTGACTCGCAGCAGTGTCTTTGAGAAAGAAAGGACAGCGTTGACTTGTGCCGTCCATAAGTTCAGAAGATTCGGCAAGATGGCCATATCGGGGGTCTCAAGACCATCGTAGTACGAGCGTAGTAAAGGCTGAAATCGTAGGGTACCAGAAGAAGCAGACAAGAAACTCTCAACTAGAAGCAGTGCCGACGGCATCAAAGGCTCCATAATCTTGGTGAGGTTTTCCTTCTTCTTTGGCGACTCAACAGACTTGAGGAGCCGATTTATCTTAGTTGGCGGCTCCTCTTCCTTCGTGTCTATTGAGGTTTCGATACCATACGCGTATTCAAGCACTTTATTGTACGTGCGACTAATGATTTCGCAAATCCGTTGTCGGTCGCCTTGTTCTGCGTATTTCCAGCCGGGCGAGCTTTCGAGAACATCGACTAGGTAGCGAGTAAACGAAAGCAGAATTTTGGCAAGCACCAGGTCAGGTATCCCTGTACTGACGTCCTCATCGCCGTCATTCAATCTTGCTGAAGATTTAGCCCTGCTTCTTCTTCGGATTGCATTGGAAGCGAAATCTTCTACAAGTGATTCATATAGACGGCAGCAAGATATCAGGAACTCATATCTTCCGGAGAGGAGCTCTACACTTTCAACAATGCTTGGTAATTTCCCTTTGCCCCGGCTAACGGCAAGGAGCGCAGTTCTCGACATGAGAGGCCACACGCGTCCTGGTGAGATAGGGGTCGTTGCATGGATGAAATGAATGCAGCTAACAAGAATCTGCAATGGAACATCGGATCCAGAACAAGCTGATAGGTTCTGCAGCTCTTCTTCGAAGATATCAAATATGACAGATATGACATCGCGATTTCGATTGAGTCCGGAGCTGGCAATTTCTAAAATCTTACGAGCGTCCTCAATAGAATTTGGATTGTCGTGGGCAGATCTGGAAATGCTCAGGAGCAGAGTTGCAATAATTCCAATGATTTCGCTGACTGAATCACGGTCGACGGGCTGATGTGTTGTGGCATCGACTTCGGCGCTCGCAGCTAGGAACGTCTCCAATAGTTTTCCAAAGTACTTCAGTCCATGATATTGGTGGTACCAGAAAGCGACCTTGGGTCCAGACTCGGATATGATGCGCCCGTGAGTTCCGGCCGAGATGCAGAAGTCCTCGTCAACTCTTGCCACCGCCAGCAATCGATTTTGTCCGCCAAAATTTCTGAAACCTTTTAAGCGAGGCTCGAAGAGCATTACTGGTTGTGTTAGACGAATGTTGTTGGCGTTCTCTTCTTCTTGCACGGTCTCGTAGCCATCAAAGTCCGCCGGCATCGTATAGGTGAACATGGGAATCGATTCCAGAAATATTAGTGCTGAGTTAGAATTCTCGTTGTCATAACAGGATGAACAGGATGCTAAAGCGCGGATCATCTGCAAAAATGGGAGCGCCTCCCAAGGATATCTAAATTGTGAGTTTTTCAGAAGACCATTGACGAGCACGTCGTCTGTCAAAAACATCGCGACTGGATCATTCTCCACATCAATAGGTTTCGAATCCAAGATATCCCAATAGCTCTCATTGCCGGTCAAAGTTGCAAGCGTCGCCTCGATGATCTCAGGGATGTAGCCGACTATAGTACTGTTTTTGATGAGATCCAAAAGGTACATGCGCATTTTTGCTGAAACAGAGTTTGAGAAAAGTCCTGTCGATGTGTTTCCTAGCTGCAAGGAGAGGGTTGCGATTGTTTGAAAGACACGACAGCTATTGACAGCTCTGCGGGCAAGAAAGTCAATGGGGTCTTCGTCGAGGACGCCCTTTATCTCTTCCAAGGTCTGCTCGTAAGGATCAGGTACCATAGCAATTTCCGAATCACTAGATGATCGAGGGTTGTAAGACTCAGCATCGATTTGGTTGGCTGCTTTCTTCCTCTCAACCCTGATATTCAGCTCTCGTAGGATCAAACCCCACGCCAGGAGAGCAGGACCAACTGTCTCAAAGCCCGTATCTGCAGCCTGCAGGAATATCTCTTGAATTTCAGTGACTGTCCTGGGGTTCAAGAGGAACGCTTCATCGATGGAGGTTTCAGACGAGACGTCCTCGGTACTCGTTGGCTCGGCCACCCGATCGAGAGTAGTGGGAAGATTCAACATCCCCAGCGATACTATAGTGGCGATTGATCTAAATTGATGGAATGACGCTTGGATAGATGGCTCGTCCTATGCACGTAAATTAGTACAAATTCGCCGGCCAACGGAGTCGTATACCTACCGATTCGAAACTGTTGAAAAAACCGTAGGATTGTTGAAGACGGAACCACTCCAAGACAGCTCGACCGATTGGAATGCCCATGGCATTTACGATAAACTGCCATAGCAGTTCCATAGCATGTGTAGCCTCGGTGAATTGACTACGTATCCACTCGATCTCGATGTCTCCCCTTTCACCATCTAGATCAGACCATCCGCTCCTTTCCTCGAGCTTTTTCAGAGTTGCGCCAATTGCGTGAATACATCGTAAGATGAAAGATTGGGGATTGGCCATATCCTGCTGGGAGGCAATCGCTATGCCACAGTTGGCTTGCCATGATGGCTCCAATTCCACCGCTTTACCCTTGCCTTTGCCCCTGTCAGCGGCATTTTGCTCTTTAGCTTGATGTAGAAAGGCAGCATCAAGCAGTCGCTCGGAAGTCTTTAGAAGATACCGCCGTTCAGAGAAGTATGTTCGTAGAATGCGCTGTTTCCTTCTGTCTTTTCGTGCAAATTGCTGTTGAATAGCTTCTGGGTCCAGACCTTGTACCAGGAGAGAAAGAGGTATTGAGCTTGAATACTGGCTGTTTCCGGCAGCATCTCTTATGCTTGCTAGCTCCTCTTCCGAAAACTGGGCCAGAAGCTGCGCAGATGTTCGAAACTGGCACTCTTCGGTCACCAGTCGCAAGGCTGACACTTCGTCGAGCTTAGCTACTTTACTCAACCACAGCGAGTCCTCCTTGATCTCTTTGATGTCATACTTCGCACTCGATGAGGGTGTTACATTGATTGCTGAGGTTTTCGTCTCGAAGGTAGCTTTGCTTTGGGTAGAGGGCGGAGGGTAGGCGTCAAATGGGCGAGCCAACAGTTGTACGACCTCTGGATCCGATAGAAAACGCTCGATCACAGCTCGATGGTCGGTTCCAATTTCGATGTCGCTCGTAATGGCAGAGTAGACGGTCTTCCAGGAGCTGCATTTTGCGTTAGAAGCTTGTCGGGCAGAGGTGAAGGTGAACTCACACGACCAGCAGGTCTCCGTTCAGACATCTCTCCAGAGAGGGAAAGTAGCTGGAGTTCGGTATTGGGGCCATTACTACTCAGCTCAGCAAGCCGGACGGGGTGGCGAAGCGTTGCTTGGAGCATGAGCGAGCTCGGAGGGGACGAGCAAGGCGCTTGAGTTGCGACAGAAATTCGCGGCGGGCGACGCGACTTGTCGGCCGCCAAACAAAGTTTTTCCGATCCGGTGTTGACAGGGATGGAGTAAATAATCTCACATCAGACGGGTCACCTTTTCCTTCTCCCCTCTTCTTCATCAATCAAAGCAGTTTACTCTCTTCTTCTCTCCTCATCTCGTCTCGCCTCGTCACCATGGCCGCACTCGATCTGATAGACCACTCTCCGCACCAGCCGGAGGCAACTCCCCCTCTGGATAATGCAACGAATGTCATTTTGATAGACAACTTCGATTCGTTTACTTGGAATATTTACCAATACCTTGTTCTTGAAGGTGCCAGTGTGACCGTCTTCCGGAATGATGCAATCACAGTTGAAGCTCTTTCTGCGCTCAATCCAACCCAATTGGTCATTAGTCCTGGCCCTGGACACCCTAAAACAGACTCTGGGGTCAGTAGAGATGCTATCCAGTATTTCGCTGGCAAGATCCCCATCCTTGGGGTCTGCATGGGACAGTGAGTTACTCCTGTTGTGCGAGAACAGAATACAGGCTTATTCATCGCAGGCAATGCATGATTGACCTCTGGGGAGGTGATGTGAGTTACGCTGGGGAGATCTTGCATGGCAAAACATCCCCGCTGCGACATGATACGAAAGGCGTCTACGCGGACGTCCCCCAAGATATTCCAGTCACCCGATACCACTCTCTAGCAGGAACACATCCTACTCTGCCTGAATGCTTGGAAGTCTCATCCTGGATTGAGGCTGGACCTGATGGCGGGAAAGGAATTATCATGGGAGTTCGCCACAAGGAGTATGTAGTGGAAGGCGTACAATATCACCCGGAAAGTATCTTGACAGAAAAGGGTCGGCAAATGCTCAAGAATTTCCTCAACATGCGAGGAGGTACCTGGGTGGAGAATGAAACATTTCAGGAAGAGCATACGAGTCAAAGCAAGCAGATTATAAACGGAACGACCAGCGGGAAGAAGGAGAATATCTTAGAAAGGATATTTGCGCACCGCAAAGCTGTTGTCACAGCTCAGAAAATCATACCATCTCAACGACCGACTGATCTTCAAGCTGCGTACGATCTCGACATCGCGCCTCCCCTCGTCTCATTTGTCGACCGACTGCGCAAGTCACCATTTCCACTTTCTCTGATGGCTGAGATTAAACGAGCGTCACCGTCAAAGGGAGTCATCTCATTGTCAGCATGTGCTCCAGCTCAGGCTAGAACGTATGCATTGGCTGGTGCAAGCGTCATTTCCGTTCTCACCGAACCTGAATGGTTCAAAGGAAGCATAGATGACCTCCGCGCTGTACGGCAGGCTCTTGAAGGAATGCCAAATCGACCAGCCGTGCTACGTAAGGAGTTTATATTCGAGGAGTACCAAATCTTAGAGGCCAGACTTGCTGGTGCAGATACTGTTCTGCTGATCGTGAAGATGCTAGACGAGCTTACTTTGACACGGCTGTACCAATACTCTCAATCTCTTGGTATGGAGCCCTTGGTGGAAGTCAATACCGCCGAGGAAATGGCTGTGGCTGTCAAGCTTGGCTCAAAGGTCATCGGCGTGAACAATCGAAATCTTACCAGCTTCGAAGTGGATCTGGACACGACCAGCCGTCTTCTTGATCAGGTTCCAAAAGAGACAATCGTATGTGCTTTGAGCGGTATCTCGGGAGCAAAGGATGTCGAGGCATACCAGAAGAATGGAGTTGGCGCAGTCCTAGTGGGCGAGGCGTTGATGCGTGCCAGTGATACGGCTCAGTTCATCCGTGAACTTCTTGGAGGTTCAGAAGCAATATTAAAATCAGAGCCTGGACAGCTCCTGGTCAAGATTTGCGGAACAAGAAAAGCAGAAACTGCAGCAGAAGCGATCAGAGCTGGTGCAGATTTGATTGGAATCATACTTGTCCCAGGCAGAGGGCGACATGTTCTGTATAAGGACGCTGTTGCAATATCCAAGGTGGTTCACGAATCAAGGATCACTACTGGCAGGGTAGTTAGTGACCGAATCAGCAGGCAGGCATCAGACTTCTTTGCGAATGCGGCATCGAATATCTCGAGTCATCGACCATTGCTGGTCGGCGTCTTCCAAAACCAGCCGTTGGAAGAGGTCCTAGAGCTACAGAAGGCTTATGAGCTCGATATTGTTCAACTCCATGGTAATGAGCCCCTGGAATGGGCGAACTCGATTCCTGTTCCAGTGATCCGAACTTTCAAGCCTAGCCAACCAGAACTGAGACGACGAGGCTATCACACCGTGCCTTTACTTGATTCTGGCATTGGTGGAACTGGTCAGAAGATAGATATGGATGACGTTAACTCCGTTCTCGCCAAAGACCCAGAACTGAGAGTATTGCTTGCCGGTGGGCTCAATCCAGAGAATGTTGCGCATGCAGTGCGTGTTGCTGGTGAACTCGGTGATAGAATCATTGGCGTTGATGTTAGCTCAGGAGTTGAAGAAAATGGCATCCAGAGTGTCGCGAAGATACATGCATTCATAAAGGCTGCTAGAGGCGTTCGGTAGAGTGAAAAGCACTGAATTTCTAATTCCCTAGAAAGTCCTTGTGCGTTTGTTACGTGAATTCAAGTCGTTTTCTTGACTTTGAATGCATCGATTGCTATGATTTGACGCATGCGTGAATCTTCCATCCGTTTTCAAGATAGCCGTCCTGCTATCCTCTTTAGTGCTATTTCCCTGCGTTGTACCAACTTTTCTTGGCCATTGAGACAAGCGAAGCCCTTTGCGAAAGTACCTGCATTTTCAGAGCAATGAATTCAATCCTCGGTCCTCGACAACGCTGCACTTGATTGTTCAACCGAGCCTGGTATAGTCATCCAAAACCCCTACATTACGCTACACTACTTCGACTACTCCCACAACAATTCTTTCATTCCAACTCCCCAATTACATCACACCTTCAGAAGTTCTTCTTCGTTTCCCAATCCCTCAGCATTATCCCAACCTCTCGAGGATCATTTGCGAACATCGGCTATCCCGTCCTGCCCCCATCGGTTTTGCTTCGCCCTCCTTTTCACTCCGCTTGCTGAGGAGATCAAGCGAAGCTCGACCTTCTCGGGTACAAACATCAAGCGCCGTACTTCACTGCACCATCTTAACCTACCCATCGCCTTTCCGTATCGGCCTCTCGCATTTCTACGTCGTCGGTGGTTGTTTATCTTCTACCAATTGCCTACTTTCGACCTTCCGTCCTGGAATCAATCATCAACTCACTCACCCCCCCTCGTTCGGCAACACTTCCTCCTCTGCAAACCCTTCACTTTCCATACAACCCACCTCTACCCTCCTTCGCTGAAGCTTGTCGAGTCTTGAATCAGATTACGTCGCACTGCACATCGATTACAAGACCTCGTCATGGCTCCGCCCAAATTCAAGTTTGGTTCGAAGAGACTAATTTCCCGTAATCCTAGCAGCACCTCAGGCGGATCTCGAAGAGTAGCTCCCAGCCCGATCCAAGCTCGCAAAGCAACTGTCAAAAATGAACGACCCATGAAAGCAATCTTCAAAGGCAAGGTGATGTCCATCGCAGGTACTATTATGACCACAAGCAAGAGCGACCCGCAACCCATCACCTACGACTCCATTTCCAAATGGATCACCGCTCATGGTGGCACCTACGAACGAGAAGTTGGTCCAGATACCACCCACCTCATCTGCTCAATCGAAGACTACAAGAAGCGCACTCAGCAAGGTGAGCCTCCTCCACTTCTCATGCACCGCACAACTAATTGCTCTCTCAGTCAAAAAAGCTTGGGAGCTCGGCAAGAAACAATGCAAGATCATAGTTTTTGATTGGCTTGAAGACTGCCTGCTCGGCAAGAAATTGAAGAAGGGATTGAGACCCGAGGGACCGTACACGCTTGATCGAACACTCGCCCGCATCAAGAAAGGATTCTCGGATCATGCTGAGTACCGGAGAAAGTTTGAGGAGGGTGCGAGAGCGAGTAAGGCCTTGGTTGATAATAGTGAGTATACGTTCAGAGGAGACATGGGAGGAATTTCTAATAATAGTAGCGCTCAATCATGTTTACTGCGATCCCTTTGATCACTTTGAGTACAAAGTCACTCTTACACGGGTTAACATCGGTGGACGAGTTCAGGTGGAGAAGTATACTTGCTACGTAAGTCTCTCTTCCTCCAAATAAACTCACTAACCCTTCTGTTCTAGCTCTTCGAATCTAACGCCGGACCCCCGTTCACCTTCATGACCGGCGCCATGCTCTCGCGCTCCCACCGCCAAACCTCATACTTCCGCGACCACTGCCGCCCGATGTCTTTCTCTCAAGCCTTCTTTCACTTCAAGGATTTCTTCTATAAGAAGACAGGTATCCATTGGGATCAAAGATTGGAGGGGATTAAGATGGGTGAGGAGTTCTTCGTTTATACGCCTCCTGTCCTGGGACGACCGGTGGGCTGGGTGTGCGAGGGGTATGTGAGACCTGAGTTGAGGGTTAGGGAACTTACTGAAGGCAAATCCGAAAAGACAAATACAGAAGGGGAGAGTGGCGAGGATGGAGAGGAACGAGAAGGCGAGGTGGTTTATGATACTGACTCTGAGGTTGAGGATGATGATTCTAAGTACGATGGCACGACGGGTCCGTCCAGGGAGAGTGGTTCGAGGGAGGTTCCTGAGGAGAGCAGCGTTCCGTCCAGATTTAATGGTTTCAGAGCTGATTCTGAGGTTGAGGAGGACGGTGGGAGCTTCAATACCAAGAACGCCAGCTTCAGCACTAGCTTCAACACTAACATTGGTAGGAGCTTTGAGATGGGTAGTAGGCTGGGAAGTGAGGAGAGTGGTGAGACTGAGCGGACCCAAACTACGACGCCGAGCAGTCAGGAGAGTGACGGTTTGAGAGGTGTGTTTGAAGAGGTTGTGAGAGCCGTTACACCGCCAGGTCTTATTTACCTCTCGGATTAGGAGGTCCGTCGACCTGCTTCTCGAGGTCGTGTTGCTAGGTGCCGGGAATCTGCTGTGGTGGAACACTGGCATTTGGCTGCAGAGGTGGAGATGTGGATATGATGGTGGAGAGACGTTGCATAATTGGGAGATGATTTGTGATTTCTTTATTTTCTTTCATTTATGGTTCTGGTGGATTTTTAAGATGGACACAGGGGTGGAGAAATCTTACAGTGCTGGTGGTTATTTTCATGGAAATCTCGAGCATGGAAATCCTCTAAAGTCCTCGATTGAGGCAGAGGTTCGCAGATCTCTTCAACTTGCAATCATGGATTCATGGTTGGGGTGGAGGTTATCCGCACAATAGCTACAATATGTGTCTTTTGAGGGTCGATTGGCTGGCACAAATACTACTTCAGCAATTCTGAATCCAAAACATTACTTTCATTGGTATCAATAAGTGATTGTACTGTGCGCTGTTGGCTCATCTCAGTAATTCATTCTTCGCCCCAAACCCGCTCCCAGGATTATTCATGAACCAAAACTCCACAATGTCCCAGCCAGTCCATACCATATCTCATCCAAAGTTTCGCAGCGCTAAATCACCACAGGGCCGGAGAAAACCTTAACTTTGGCAGCACAAACACAATCAAGATAGCAAGAACCATCAACCCCGCGATGTACGCATACATCAACATCCTACCCCACCATCCCCTTCCCTCCGTCAATCTCCTCAAAGCTCCAACTCTCTTCTGTGCCGCTTCCATACCGCGCTCGTTTTTATCTAGTCCCGTGGTGGCGGAATCGAGAATCGTCTTCTCGGATTCGAGGGAGGCGGAGAAGGATTGTGAACTGGTTTTGAGCTGTGAGGCCATGGAGAGGAGAGAAGCGGTTAGGGACTCTTGTTCGGTGCGATTATGTGTGAGAAGGGCTTCGGAGGTGTGGGATATGGAGGAGCCGGTGGTTGTGGAGAGAAGCTCTGCTCGTTCGGACCGTGGTGCTCGGGAGCGGAGGGCGGGTTGTGATTCGAGTGATGTTTGTGAGGGGGGAAAGTCGGGGGTTGGTGGTATTTCCGGTTGGAGAAGTGAGGGTTCCGTGGGAGCTAAAGCGGGAGATGTGGCTTGTAGTGGGGAGGGGGTATTGGATTGGGGATCGATATGTGAGGCGTGTGAGTGGGAGTCGGTTTCTTCGGAGGGTGTGTCTTCGCCCAGGAGGTCTTCTCCTTCTGAGGAGTCATCGTCTTGGTCTTCGTTTGCGCCCAGCTATCCATCATCAGTATATGTCTTCCTATTTCTGAGTGGGATGAGACCAACTTCATGGAGTTCCTCTAACCGTTCACTCAATCTTTGGATCATCTCCCGCTTCTTAGAAAGCTCCATCTGTGTCTCTTGTTTCCGCGTCTGGACTTTAATGTTCTGGGCATCCTGTTCTAATTTTAAGAGGAGTGATCGGGCGTGCTCGAGATTCTACACTCTTATTATGAGACGCATCACTGAAAGGCAGAGGCCAGATTAACTTACAGTCCCAACCTTCTCCCTCTCCAGGCTCGAACTCCGGAGTTTGGACTCTGTGTCTTGATCAGGGGAAATGAGGATCTTTTGTAATCGTGCGATCATGCGAGTAAGATTTATTGCAGTTGGATCTGGAGCTGGATTGTTCACCGTCGAAAGCCGAGCCATAATTGCGGAGTTGAAGTGGTAAGGAATGCGTTTTACATGAGATCTAGGTGTTTGGAGTAGCGCGATAATAAATATATGTGGCTCGATAACGATGTGGCTGAGCTTGTGTCACGTGGATCATGGCTGGTGGGAGGGTCCGAAAGCTTGTTTCTGCCAAGCCATGCAGGATAGGCAAGACCAGGGCCCGTCATTCCCAGCATTTGTTTGTTTTGCGCTACGTCTGTGCCAGAGTCTGCCAACGCCCCTCTTCATGGCCTTGTCTTGTCCAGATTGACGTGCCTGTTCATGAAGGGGATCCAGAGGTCCTTGATCTGATCCTTGGATTCTGCGTAAGCCCAAATCTTGAACTCCTGCAAGTGTCTCTGACATAAACGTCAGAGACACTTGCAGGAGGTCCACGCAGGCGAGATCAGCCACAAGAGGGGCAGCTTCCACATAAAAGATAGGCCCCTCCCCCTCTTGGTGAGTTTCAGCTTCTCTGCACATAATCTTTAATTGTTCCAGACTACCTCCGTACTGTCGACTTCAATCGCATACCACCACCATGGAACCAATCGTCGATGACAAAGTGCTCGACTATGAGCCGCACCCACTCACCGACGCGGGGTTCACTGCCAGTGCAGGCGCATTAGAGGAGCTTACAAGGAGAGCAGAGAATCATAATCAACCTCCCACGTCCCACATTCACGGCTCGTCTACTTCTGTAGAGTCACACACATGGCTTTCGAAGATCTTGCCTGCAGGCACAATTGAAAGCGTCGAGAACAAGTTCCACCTGGGCAACTATGTCCTTGACCGCCAGACAGGAGAGAAAACATGGGAGGCAATGAGCATCTATGTGAGGGTCGGAATGCATCTTCTGTATTATGGATCAGCACAGGAGAATGCTTTGCATTGGAAGCGGACGCTGCAATTATTACAGAGCCAAAGCGAGAAAATGGGAATGGAATACGATTCTCCAGAGAGTACGCAGCATATCAACCCTTTCATCCAATCTTTCCAACTTGAACCTACGCTCTTCGAAATGGTCGAACCAGATCCAAACGCATACCCCACATTCAATGCCTTCTTCGCACGCGAGATCAAGGAATCTGCTCGCCCGATCGCAGAACCGGAGAACGACCTTGTAACTTCTTCGCCTGCCGATTGTCGTCTAACAGCATTTCCCAGCGTTGATTTGGCTACAAAATACTGGATCAAGGGATATGGCTTCACTCTCGAGCGTCTTCTTGGGAGTCCTGAACTTGCGGCACAGTTTAATGGAGGCTCCCTCGTTATTGCTCGACTTGCACCGCAAGATTATCACAGATGGCATGCACCAGTTTCGGGAACTGTTCGTGGAATTAAGGACATACCAGGAGCCTACTACACAGTCAATCCTCAAGCTATCAACGAACCAGGAACATTGGACGTGTTTTGCGAGAACAAGCGCTCGGTCATGACTCTCGAGCGATCTGCGACTGGTTCACCTATTGCGATTGTGGCTGTAGGAGCGATGCTGGTTGGTAGCATCAAGTACGTGGGAGGAGTTGATACCTTAGGAACCCAAGTAAGAAGAGGCCAATGTTTGGGTGCTTTCTACTATGGAGGAAGCACAGTCATTGTTGTCTATCCTCCAGGAGAGGTGGCGCTGGATGAAGACTTGGTAAAGAACTCTACTGGGCATAACATGGAGACATACATGAAGGTTGGATGGCGAACTGGTGTCAAGGCTTAGAAATGCAAAGATTCATTTCCTCTTCAAAACGCTAGCTTCAACAATCTATGCTAAGTGGAACGGATTTACCTTCAAATCTATATCAAAATGTAGAGAGTTCCTTCGGTAGTATGTGATAGATTCCGGAATCATTTCTTCTCTCTCATAGCCGTGCGAGAGGGCCATCTGCTCGAACAATGCCAAGTGAGGCTTTTGAGATTTCTGCAATCGACGTACAGCCAGTCAGCATCATACAGCGTCTGAATTCATCATAAAGTATATCCAGGGCCTTTTCCGCTCCTTTTTGGCCATCGTACTGGGAAGGTTAGCACCAGACAAGGAACTTTGCAAGGAGAAGGGGGGAAGTAAACCTACAGCCAGGCCCCAGATCATAGGCCGTCCTATCCAGCAGCACTCAGCACCAAGAGCTATTGCCTTGAATATATCCGCTCCAGTTCTAATGCCACCATCAATATGCACCCTGATCTTCCCATCCGCCGCTTCGACGCATTCAGGCAGCGCATCGATCGTAGAGGGGGTGCCATCCAACTGTCTCCCACCATGATTGCTAACTATTACTCCATCACATCCATATTCCCTTGCAAGCAGAACATCTTCAGCGGTAAGTACGCCCTTGATCCAGATCTCCATCTTCGTCCTCCTTCTAAGCCAAGGAATTTCCTCAGCCCAGGAATGGGTATCAGAGTTGAAAGCCATAAACCCACTATCATGCGTCTGAGCTATAAGCATCTCAGACGTCCTCTCAATCATTGGGTAGCTCAGCCCATCAGGAGTCCGGAAGTCATTGCGCCACTCATTATACCTTACTCCCAGCACCGGACTATCAGCTGTAAGGAAAATGGCTTTACAGCCCGCTTTCTCCGCACGTTTGATGATCCGTTCTTGGAGCGCGCGGTCTTTCATTGTGTAGAGCTGCATCACATGCCCGACATCTCGAACTTCTCTCCCGGCTTGGATCACATCTTCCACGGAGTAATTAGAGAAGGAGGATATGCCCATTAGTATACCGCGTTTTGCGCAAGCGCGGCTAGTTGCTAGCTCGCCATCCGGGTGTGCCATTGCATGAAGACCGGCTGGGGAGACGCAGAGTGGGAAGGAGATCGTCTTTCCGAGGACTACGGTGCTGAGAGTGGCTTTTGAAACGTCTCGGAGGACGCGGCAACGAAGACGGTATTTTTGGTAGGAGGTTGAGTTCTCGTGGACGGTTATTTGGCCGGTGGAGCCGGAGTTGAAGAACTCTGTTTGTCGGGGACTGTTAGAGTTTCGATGTGAAGAGGTTGAGGATGAGAATTAAGGGACTACGTGGTGGACAGAAAATGCGGCATAGGTTTTCAATGTCCCAAGCCAAGTTGGACAATTATCTCCGAGCGAGGATGTCGATGCTCCAGAACTCTAAATATCTTTTGAAAGGGACTTGATTTTGGATGTACCACTACAACTCGAGGAGACATCTAGATTGGAGGTATCTGACATGATCCACCTTGACTTGGGACATTGAAAGTTTAGTGGCGCTTTTTGTCCACCACGAGGAGAAACGGAAAGAAGGATATGGCTTGCCTCGTTTGAAAGTAGGGAGCTTCTTAGAACCTTCTCTCTGGAGATCCTCAATGCTGAGAATCACTTCCTCGCTAACGCTTGCAATTACTAGTTTCTCCTCCATGATGGCTGATCGCTCTGTGTTAGTTTTGGCTGCCCTGGACTAACGTACCGGTATAGGTTCGTTGATTGAGGCTCGAGGGCAAAAGTAGTAAGGTCGAGTTTCATATAATCCGTACGAACGACTGTACAAATAGGCTAATAGCTTCCAGGACGATGAGTCAACAAAAGTGGGTGAGTAGCCGATCACGGCGGCCACTCCCCCGTGCTAACCTTTGCTTCGAGTCAATAATAGAAGAGCTCTGAAGAGTACAAGGTGAGAGATAAGAGCTGGGTGTCACGCCCTTGGCTGACCGTAGCGCGAAATGACATCTATTCTAGTCCTCTCACGAATATCGCCATTCGCGAATAGCACCTTCCCCCTCGCGAAGGGCATATGCCATTCGCGAATGGCGTACCTTCGTGACTGGCAGGTGTTATTCGCGAATGTAACCTGCCAGTCACGAAGTTGTCCGCTAATGTGAAGCTATTCACAAAGGGCGCATGCCACCCAAGAATAATCTCACATCAGCCTAGGGTGGCCACTTTACAGTAATTGAAAAGTAAATTATCGTTACCACCAGAGTGTAACGTGGAGAGTAAATTACACCTTACGATACAGTCATGTGACGCACTAACCCGTTTTAGTAAAGAAAAGTGGAGAACTAGGCCCGAAAAGGCCTAGAAGCTCTCCGGAGATCCACATCCCAAGTCCGGGCTCAGAAAACCCGATTTTGAGGCCTGGAAGGCACTAAATCGCCCCCTAAAAGAGGGCACGTGCTGTAACGAAAAAAGTAGATTACGATACGTAAAGATAAAAGTAGATTACAATATTACGCGTAATGTTACAGTTCCACCACCCTACATCAGCCCTAGTACCCGCTTAGTAATTAGTCTAATTAGTACTCAAACTATGAAGTAGCGGTGAAGCTTTCCTAATACTTCGCATCTCCCACGTTAATTGTAAGCTTGATTCCTCTACCCTTTCTTGGTTTTATAGTATAGCTAAGTAGCTAGATTAAATTAATACTTACTCCTACATATCGCTTTTTGGGCACGTGCCAACTGAGAATAGCCTTGCATTCGTGACTGGCATATGCTGGTCAAGAATAGGCTTATATACCTTACTAGCATAGCAAGTGAGAATCGTAACTATGGGAATAATAACTTTCGGCACTAGTATCCGCCATTAGTGTGGCCGGTTACTAAGAAACGAGACCCCTATTTAGGCGAAGGAACAAGAGGTATGTTGGGACCTTCCTATATAAACTTCGTTTATTCTTTTATTTCGAAACACAAAATGGTTCTGGTGTTCCGATCTCTCCGTATGGTTCTTGGAGCGTTCACCTCCTCCCACCGAAAATTCCATCCTCCTAATTGCTCATAGTAAGATTACAGTCCAGGGTGTTCAAGCGGAAGCTCATCAAACGCTTGCTCCGGGATTGTAAAAGAAAAGCTGAGTTCGGATGAAATGCATTGTCAAATTCTAAACTTTGACCGAGTCTCTCTTTTGTTGTCATTATGTTTGGGACCAAGATCTTGAATTATGGAGACTCTTAACTTTGTCAAAAGACCGATCTAGGTATGGAAGGTTTTGAACGGCTCGAAGAGCATTCAGTAAAGCACGCCGTTGTATTTCAAATTACCCAAAATAGGTATGTGCCAGAAACCACTGTGACTTGTCCGTGCCTGCAGAGGTAGCTAGAAGGCTGTAGTTTTACCATAATTTTCAAAGATTATAGTGGCAACGAAGTGATTATCAGTAAGATCTTAGAAAATGTGGATGTTTTGATTCTCTCTTGAGAACTTGAGCATGTTCTGAAGTATTTGGGAAATTGGTTTAGGCTCCTGTTGTTACTTGGCCTTGGAAATTCTAATTGGTAGTAAAGCAATTAGTTCACGTGACTTGAGTGGCTCTTGAGATTTCGGTACATTGAGATGGATAAGGACTCTCAGCGTGCTAGTGTGGTGAGATGGCAAAGGGCCATATCGGAACTGGGATGGATCGGGAGTAGGAAGTAGGATCAAAGCAAATGTGAACTTCATTCACGGTCTATCTAAACATCAAGCAATTTACCACCGTCATCATCATCTCTATCTCTCTTTTTGTCCCCAATCACGTGCCTCGACACGTCCTCCTTCTCTTTCTCGCAATCAAACATCAAACTCACAACCAATAAGGCAAGCAATAACAGAACAGAGCAAAACCAAACATCGCACGCAAAACAATCTACCTCTCCAAGCATCCACCAATCCTCCACAATCTATCCTATGCCAATCACCACCTATCCATCACCATTATCCTCCGTGACCTCCGATCCGCGTGGGCAACATCCATGGCATCCGGCATCAAAAGTAAATCCCGGCAAATAAATCCACGGTATCCATACGGCATCTCCTCGGAATGTATGTCCGGCAACAAAATTCCTGGCTTTCTCCATTTCATGTCCTTGGGTTCAATGGGCTTCCAACGGCAGTATCCGCGGGCATATAGGTCTGTGTGCATGACTGGTCCATGACTTAGACTGTCGATATCCTGTGTGGTGGAGTACGCGTACTGGGAACCGCTGTACTATCACCTTGTGGGGTATGAAGGATTCGAGTGTCACGGCCATGTTCGAAAGGGGGTGTTTTCTTTGCGTAGACGGGTGGTCAGTATGGCTTCAAACATGCTGAAGGGGCGAGAAGGAAAGGAAAGAGAGCAGTTAGTTTCTCGGTACTCACAAAGTCCTAGTTCAAAGCTGGTTGAGGTGTTCAATTCAGCCGGACTGCTGATTGAAGTTCTGTCCCACAGGAGCGGAAATGATGCGCTGGGTTGTTTGAACCATTACCTTGATGCAGTCGTTTGCGTTGCGTAGTAACGCCATATTGTCAGCATTCCTTGGGTCTTCGAGTTTGGCAACAACCTCAAGGAGTATCTGCTGCTTCTCTTGGTAGCGGTCAACCAGGCTTGGTTCCTGTGGCTGGCGGGTCACAGCCGGGGGAGTGGTATTCCTCTTCTGGGGCTTCTCCATGAATGGGGCATCATTTGCAACTTCACTTGCCTTGCGTTTTTTACTTTTGCTTGCAGGCCCAGCCGAAGGCTGGGGAGATCCCGAGGTGTTGCTCTTGGGCTGAGTTCCTGGGTCATTGTGGACTCGTTTCATGTGGTCTCTGAGATTCCAGTGGCGCGGGAAACCATTTCCAGGAGCTCCTCGCTCACAACCCTCATAGGTGCAGAGGTATGGTTTGTCGCCGTGGCCGTGCATGGCATGAGCTTCACGCTCGTGGCGGAGCAAGCAAGCCGTGGATGAGAAACAGAGATCCTTGCAAGTGCCGACCTTGCACTTGTATGGCTTCAGGTGGGAGTCCACGAATTTGCTGGTGACACATTTAGTGGTTAGCGTTGAAGACAGGGAGGGAGGGAAGACAGGATCATACTCGTAATTGCACTTGAGCTTTTCGGGCTTGTGGGTGCAGTTGGCCTTTGGGTCATCCTCAAATGGACAGTGGTACAATCCATCGGCCTTGGGAGTCACATTGTGGTAGAGCTGATGTTCCCGGGGAGAATTGTCAAGATCTAGACTCGAGCGGCCAACTAACTTGAAGGACTCGTCAGAGGTCTCAGAAGTTCCTGGTAGACGGGGACGTCTGGAGGCGGCTGCCGAGTCGCTGATAACTTTGGATTGCCGGGGGCCAGGCTTCCTCGTTGCCCTGTCACCAGTCGTTGTGTAAGGGGGCTGTTCCACCAAATCAAAGTCAACGTCCTGAACGTACCTTGGAGAAAGGCCATCAAGACTTGGCGAGTATTCCATAGGGCTGTTCGTTGTTGATGTCATCATCTGTGGGGGTGGCACCGTCCAGGGATCCTCGAGTAAAGTGGGAGAAGACCTTTGGGATTCCAGGAAATCAGCAGCACTGTCCCACAGGTCATGGGAATTCATCATCGCACTAGGATGAAACGATAAGGAATCCCTTGACACTGGAACTTGGCTTGGCAGCGAGCTGGAAACTGGGGTCAAAGAAAACATCTCATCTTCAGGGGCGAACGGATGGTACGCGGGTCCTGATGCCATTGGGATAGGTGCAGGCGCACCATCAATCATGGAATTCCTCTGTAACATCGGGTGGGCCCCGGCAAAGTCCTCTCCATTCTGGTATGAATAATTCTCGAATTCCTGGAGATCCTGGTGCGTGGGATCATAAAAATCCACAGGGCTATTTGACCTGTCTGAACCATCTGACCTTACCGATGGGGCATGATATGACATCTGAGAGCCATTTTGATATATGCTCGATGATCGGATTTGATCAAATGAGTAAGCAGCACTTGAGTAAGTGGTCCCTTGGGAATGAGCTCCTAATGAGTCCGTGGACAGTTGCCTTGACATCTCAGCGGAGGAGAGTTCTGAGTTCCATGGCGCTCTGGAGCTACCTGAAAATGACCCTCGGCCATGGCTTTGACCGGATTGAGCCTCCTGGGGAACATGGAATGAGTTGAGAGGCTCAGGAAATCCACTCTGGGCACTCCCATGGGGTGATATTGAATCTTGGTGGAAGTTCTGTTCACCTTCACTGTTCCAGAATGGTCCACTGGATTGACACTGGGCAGGTCCTGTTTGAGGCAAAGAAAATGGAGGTATTCCACGGACAGGTCCGTTTGGGAGATTGAAGGGGCTACACGAGGGTAGGTTAGTGTGCTGTGCAACCACTATGTCAAAATATATATATCGCAGAGCAAAAAAGACAAAACACAAAATTAGACTCGAATACACCTAAACGTCGTTACGTTAGCATGGCGACACCTCGAAAGGGGTTACGTATGTGGCTACAGACCAGGTGGGGTCGCCATGGGTGAGCAGTGGATCCAAGTTGCAAATCAATTCCCAGGTTTATGGCGAGGCCTTTGAACGGGCTGCACGGGGACATCCAGTGGTGCGACAGTCTTAAAGTATCCTGAGAGGTATCTCGTCATCCTGGAGTGAGAAGTCCATCGGTCCATAGGCAGATGTCTGCATGGAAAACAACACAAAGCAATGGTTAGTGTATGCTCGGTCGCGAATGAGGGGGTAGCATGCAAGACACCAAGTTGGCGTTGAGCAAGTGTACGTACTCAGGGGCATGATTGATGCCTGACTGAACCCAGCACCGGCCGGTGCTGGTCTTTCCTCGTCGGCGGTGCGACTGATACATATTCATCTCCTGATGCAATCCTGCGGTAATATGGAATCAAAAAAACACGGCCTATCCATGATGAACGGAGCTTTATTGGTTCCTAACTGGGTTTGTTGTTGATGATCCTCAGGTAAGTCGACATATAAATTCCTGATGCGGCTGCGTGCAATTGATGCTTGCGAAGACGGATGACACCGACGTGACGGTTGGGCACCGTCATAAGACAGTGTGAACATATGTGTGTTCGGTGTCCACAACTGTTGGTTTGATTTAATGTGTCGGCAAGGACTTGCTGACCACATTCCGATCCAAGACGGGGCGTCAGCTGTCGACACGTGATTCAGCCTGGTGCTGTGACAGATGCGATGCTCCTCTGTGGAAATCCTGATGATTGGACAATCTGGAAAGCCATGAACGGCCGTTGTAGTTCCTCGGAGTTTCCCGGCTTGGAGGAGCCAATTCCATTTGTTCTGCTGAGTACTTACACAAGGCCATATTTCGCCGGGCCTTTGGGTGAAATCCTGTCACGGGTGGGCAGATCACATGATAGAGCCTTGGCAGGGCGTGGCTGACAGCACGAGAAAGAAAATCTCCGGAGAGCCTGGTAGAGCTGGGACCTGGGAAAGCGGATTGGTATCCAGGGGAATCCAGAGACGATGGTTGCGTGAAGAAAAGAAAAACATTGCTTTCTGACAACATGGTATTCTCGAAATCTTGCAAAAAGTTCAAAAAAAAACAAGCGTGATGAAAAACAATATACCTGGAGGCGGCAGCCTTGGTCCTCGGGTGCTTTTGGAGTCCAGTCATATTGTCCAGCTGATGTAGCCCAGCGGTCTGAGTTTCCACACAAGTACTCATTGGGAGGCAAAAGGGTCCTGAAATAGAAAAGAAAACCGGCTTCCACTCTGGGTCGATTTGTCGTTGTTTCTGGTGTAGGATTTACTTGAGCCAGCGGCTGAAGCAAAGCGTCGATGTTGTTGTTATGGTGGTGATTCCCGGTGCCTTGGATAGTTGCAAACAATCAGGTCGGTGCAGTGGTTCTGCAGTGTTGTGGAGGTTGAGGCATACAGGAAGAAGGGGAGATCAGAAGGAAGAGAGATGGTGATTGTAATGGAAAGAGGAAGTGGGGGGATGTTGGGCACTTAAGCGTCGCCTGAGCCTGAAGATTGCGTGAGACAGTGATGCGCTGGCAGTCGTCGCTAAGTTTATCCAACTTATCATAGAGCAAAGAATTGCGGGCCGTCTGCAGACTCGCCGGTCAGGGATTTTGGTTGGAAAAGCATGCATTCGGACTGTGCTAGCGGAAGTGATGCGTTTTGCCCTCGTGCAGCACAAGTCACGAATCAGTGGTGTCTCCTATTCTGATTCGAGTGCAGCGTGCCAAGTTCAGGATTTGGCACAGGAGGGCGACCGCGCAGCGACCCGCAGGCGGCGAGTAGGATCCCACAACACCAGGCCCGTCGAAGCATCGAGAGTTTTGCCAAGGATCGCACGCCCGTGAAGCCAATGATGGAGAAGGCCCGCCGTGCAGCAAAGTCAACAGCCCCCCGGCCGCTGTCAGCTTGAGTCTGAGCCTGCGAAAAATGGCGCACCAAGTGTGAAATCTGCCGCCGGCCCGGTCCAAGGTTTCAACTTCTTCCTGGGAAGCGGCGAAACTCTGGGCATGGGCATCCGCGTCCTCGAAGCTCGACTTCTAAATTACCGCACTCCTGAAATGCTGATCTCTGAAGATCTTGCCGAGATCAGTCAAAGTCTCAGGGGGATCTCGAAAGCACAGACCGACTATTCCTGGACGCATTCCGAACCCTTCCGTCATCATCGTTGCTTCCGGGGCGCTTGTGAGGGGAGCCCTCGGTCTCTGATGCGTTGGCGGCATGTGCAGCAGGTGTGGCGGGCATTGTGGGTGATTGGAGATCTCCCGCATCGCCCGCAGCAACAACAGGAAACTCATCGATGGCCTCGTTGGCGCAGAGTAACACCGTTGCCCAGTAGTGCGCCCGGGTGGAGAAGCAGTCCGTTTCCGAGTCCTATCACTTCATCCAGATGGCTTTGGTGTTGCGGATGCTGCGGTCGATCGCACGACAGAAAGAAAACTCTAAGAATCTCTTAGCCAGTGGACTCTTCTCACGCGGAGGAGTCAGGGTCTGGCTTCGGTGGTGGAAGCACATGTGAACACATTGATATGATTCAATCCAAAGCCTCACGGTTGCGGCGGTTGACAGCAAATTGATGTTGATAGTCGGTGAGGGATGAAAGATGCTGAACGAGGCTGGAGCTGACAGGCGGTGGCGACTCTGTCCTGCGAGGTTCAGTTGGCGAGGCTGGCCAAAAGCCCCGCACCTGTGCTCAAAAGTTCGCCTTTGGTAGGCGGCGATGTTCAGTATTCGTCAGAACGCGGTGCTCCAGATGCAGGGTTTCTCCTTCTCCTCAACCACAAAGTCCAACCTCAAGTGACAACCGATAGTGTCAAGGCCGTCGATGTGACGGCCTGCATAAGGCCAACATCCAAGCCTGGACAGCTTTCCCGTTCGAGGAATTGAGAAGGCTGTGAGGCGACTCAGCGAACGCCAAGACATCTTGTCGATGTGTGAGGCGGTGGTGATTTGCTTGAAGTTTCTCATGTTGATCTCCACTCTTAGCATGGCCAGTGGACAAAGATCCTGAACTCTTTGGCATAGAGTTTGCAGAGTCAATCACCAAGTGAGGCTTTGACAGAGACTTGACGTGGAGCACTGAGGAGGAAGCGCAACGCAAGGCTTAACGTGTGTTGGAGTGGTCCGAATACGGTTTCAAAGACGTCGAGGACGTCATCCCTTCAGCGAGATTGAACTCTACCCAGACCGCTTTTTTCTCCAGATCATCCAGAAGGGCAGGTGTATCTGGCAGAGAGGGCTGTGCTGAATCCGAGTGGAAGCATTCATCCACTTCAGACAGAATGACCATGTGGTATCACCATGGCGCTGTGAAATCAGCCCCGAGATTTGTCAAGGCTTTCCGTTGCTGTAGATGCCTGATCCAAGGGCCCACATCAGACTTTTCTCTTGGATAACCAAGTGCCCACCAAACTGAGACGGTCCCGATGTCGAAGAGAAGGCTTTTGCTGTTGCAACCCACTGTTTACGTGAAACCATAATGTTGACGTGTATTTGCTTGGAAGCAAGTTCCGAATATCGAGTCAGAGGAGCAAGAAGCATGCCTGGCTCGCGATCGACAGAAAAGGAGGCACGGGATTCTCAATATCCCAAGTTAAAGTCAGACAATTATGTAGACTCGAATGGGATAAGAGGTCACTACTTTAGAGTTGCGAGCCATCTACAGGGGATATTGTTTGAACGTACCATAACTCGAGGGGAGGTCTATCGGAAAGGCCATATAAAATTGTCCGGCAAGGCTTGGAACATTACAAAAAAGTGGCGCCTTTTATTTTTACCCCGAGAGGGACAAACGAGATCAATCACATCATGGGGCTTTGCCAGGAGCTTCCAATTTACTTTGTCAAAGTCGACGACTCAAGCGGATCATTATGTTCGTGATGCACCATCAGGTCTTCCTTCACTTATGGAGCGAGAAGCATGCCTCAGTGTGGACAGAAACTAAATCCTGATTTGTTGAGAGGAGGTGGACTTTGAATGTACCGTAGCTTGATAGAACCTAAATCAGATGCTTATCTACAATGGCTGAGCTTCACTTGGGATATTGTATACAGTGCGAGACAGCAATCGTTGGCGCAACGAGGTCCCCCGGAGCAGTGGAGTTTGGGCGATCTCGTCTAGGATATGGAAGTAGAACGACGTTTTGGAGCGCTACTGCGTGGACAAATGCGCACAACTCCCGAAAGACTTCACCTCGTGCTCGTGGGGTGCAGCTTGCGTATGCGTCACTGTGGTCGCATCGCGCAGCATGCTTGGAAATGTTCTTCAGAGCACCTTCAAGTGGTATGAACCAAAGCAATGCTTTACTGGAACCGCCCTTAATAGCAGCCAACAATATCATCAGCCGCTTTGGAAAGAACCAGGTATATCTCCTCCAAGAAGGGACAACTCAATGAGCATCTGTAATAGTCGCAGAGAATACCACCAATCATTATCTCTAATATCAGCTGGCCACATACCCTGCGCTGGAATTCTTTCGGCGCCGACGAGTCCAGAAGCGCATTTGGCCATCCTTCTACAGATTGTTTCGTACTTCAACTTTTCTTCTAGCGTCTGGGCGAGAATGATATTCTGAGGATAGTCCACAGCCTCATTCACAGTACTACTATCTTTAGGCGGCACCGAAGAGGCCTCCTTACAAGTAATTGCCGAAAGTCTGCGCGCGTCCTTGAATGATTCGACTCCCATCTTGTTACTCGCTGTGTCTTCTTGGCCAGAGCCAGAATTGGAAAGAGCAGAGGAGGAAGGCCAGGCCGCAGAGCCCCATGATTGAGCGTTGAATCGAGCGGGTGAGAAGCCAATCAGTGCACCGCCTGTTGGTGTTCTCCAGTCCGTATAAACTTTTAATAGCGTGGTGCTGCGACGTACGAAATACTTGAGCCAGGAGCAGGAGGGTAAAGTCTCGCAGAGGGGCTAGTGTTGTCTTGACCGGCCGACATTGGCTCACTTTCCACCTCCGCATTTGCGTCTGCGTAAGTAATCTTACCGTAGTCCTCTCCTCCTTGAAAGAGATCGAGCACTCCATTATCCTTGTTTAAAGTCTCTGTTTCCTGGGTACTGGTGTTCAAGAAGATCTTGATGTCCGAATCACTTAGCGCGGGGAGCTTGCATGGTTGCATCCAGGGGTCGATGACCCTTTCCGTGAAGCTATCCAAAAGTGGTGTGACGTCTTCATCCTCTTCTAAAAGCTTCACCTGCCTCACAATTCTGGAGCTCGGTCAAGGAAAGCAAATTCATGCTTTGACAGGCCGACATCTTGCCGAAATTCATCGATTTCCTCTTGGACAATCTTCAGTAGATCCATAACGCGCCCCAGAGGAGTGGTGGTCGGTACCATCGATAAAGTCATTTTCAGGTACTCTTCCCCATATTCTTCTGTCGTGCTGATTTGTCCTTCGAGGAGCTGTAGGAGTTTCGGTAGTGTTTCCGACAGGATTCTAGAGCTGAGAGAGTGCATTTTGGCGAATATCTTCTCCTGCGTATTAACTGCAGGATGGAAGTAACTTCCTGGAAGCTGAAGACCCATGACACAAAGCGGATTGAAGCGGCGGTCGAGAGACCAATGGTACCCAGATTGCAGTCTTTCCTTTACCACCACCTCATGAATGGATGTATCATAACATGCTGCGTTTACCAAGTTACGCATCCAGTCGCACTCAAGTTCTAAGTATGGTTAACAAGATTTGGACTCTTATAACGAACGCCGAGGAAATTCAGACCGGTTTGAATGTACAAATGGAACTTGCCCGCGCTTTCACTTGATACATTGTTGTTCCACTTCCAATGTTCATGTTGTTTGGCACTGCTGGAAATTTGCATCGTTTCTCTCTCGGGAAATAGTGCAATAATCTCTAAACAAGCCGTTCTGATCCCATCTCCCAAAACTTGCAATTCTTCCCTGGTCAAGAGATCTGCAGGAAGTGATAGAATTGCGAGGTTACTCCGGAATGGCTGGGATTCCACTTCACGCCAAGTTGGTATTGCTGTTGGAGTTCGCCAGGTTTGGAGGAAGCTCTCAATTGTCAGCTTCGAAGTGCATGCGTGAAACCATTGTTCAAATATGTCCACCAAGTCGGAAGACGCGATGCCTTCATCCTCCCACTTCTGAAGTTGATCTTTAAAGGGATCAAGGTTCAGCTTCCTCTTTTCCCTCTTAAAGGGCAATTCCTTCCCGGGAATCTGTGGCCCCATTCTTTCAGGCGGGTTGAGATTGTATTGTGATGCACTGTAATTTGGTGTTCGGTGGCTAGATGTTCCACAATCTTGGGGGGGATTCGGCACTACCGGCCAATTTCAAGATTTCCTTCATGTGAATATCCAGCCCACGTCGACGTGGTGCTAGTTCTCTGCCTGTCGCTACCCGTCGAAGGTGCTATTCCATGGCCCCTTTGCGCTTTTGCACTTTCTCCCCATCGTCTATCAATGACATAGGTGATGAGTGGCTGGAAAATGGCCGGGGGTCACCAATGCGGTAGGGTCGGGCTGGAAAGATGGTCAGCGAAAGCGACGGTATCTATCCTCAGCTCTTCTCTCCATAAGACAGCTTGAGGGGTAGTAGGATATCGACTGTAGACGAGGCCGGCGGTCGGTCAAGTCCGAATCGTTTTCGAAAGTGTGATGTAATTCTCGAACGTGTGGAGCCAGGTCGAGTGCGAGAAGTGGAGTCGAGACAGAGAGTATTCGGAGGTGGAAGTCGACGAGTTGCCGCATTCGAATTATGCAAGTTCAACTTAAATGGCTACTCAGCCTATTTACCCAGGTGATATATTCGTACGGTGCAATAAATCGAAGGGATTCATCTCAAAGACCTCGAGCTCTCTAATCTGGAAATGTGTGGCACAGCCCAGAAGCATCTTAACTTTATAGCACTCGGTACTTTCGGCAAACCAATACGTAATGCGATGCAATATGGATAATAAAATAAAGTACCTGCTCAAATTACTTTACCAGTTACAAAGCCAGCTACTTGGTGTATTTTTACCGAAGCTTCCTGAACCCTATATAGAATAGGTGGGCTTCGGATCGAAGGTTGATTCTTTCGCTTGTGCAGGCACTACATCTAAGGTGGCGGTTCTGGCGGAATGCACTAATCTTGGGGAAGAAGGCCTTGCTTTGTGTTTGATAGAAGTCTTAAGATCACAAAACGTCAAATGAGGCATGAAGGTACGCGCATTGCGGGATCACTGATCCCATGTGGCCAAGATTCTACGAACAGTAGCGGAAATTGGTGCATTTCAGGCAGAATCCAGTGCTTCGATGTGTAGACGGCACATGAGGTGGAAAGTGGCGATTGAGGGTGGTTGGCAGGCAATGAGGCTACTGCCTGTTGTAAGGCAGCGCTCCTCGGATTCTGAGACACTCATACTAAGGGCGCGAGAATGGTTTTGCCCAGGATGTCACATATCCCCTCGTCTCGGCCGCAGGGCTGGTGGTAGCAAAGATTCCAACAAGTTCGTCCGGAGGGGTCATGGTGCTCTTGTCAGAAATTTCTCGGCACGTGACTTCAAGAACGCTCAGTCGCTTAAAAATTAATACTAAATATTATTAAATAAGCACTTTTGGTTAATTCAAAACAACGCAACGGTCGCGTAAGTTCAAACGAACATCCCGCAAAGCTCCGTATTCTAACAACTTCATAGTTAGCTCAGTTGGTTAGAGCGTGGTGCTAATACTCAATGATTACGCCAAGGTCGCGAGTTCGACCCTCGTAGTGACCAAAAAGGAAGATTTCGATTTTTTAATGATTTTTTTTCTCTGATAGAGCCGGAGCTCAAATGATTTTTTTTGGGGCTACCACTTCCTCAATGCGGGATAATTACCTATCCCACCAAGACCCGCTGTTTTACTCCAAATCTTTTACCACGCTCAAGAACCGCAAAATTAAGCCCAAAGGATCTCTAAATAGATCGGAAAGTGTGGATTACTATACATAGATGTGAAGAGATTTGAACGCGTCGTGCGGCGCGGGTGCGGTTCCAAAAGCAGAATTATGTCCTGGGTTTCTGTGAGAATTCCCTTTTTAGATCAACTTTTCGAAGTCCCGAAGTAAAGCGAGACATTTATCTCGGCACAATGTTTCAATGAGCCTGAACTTTGGGGACTTTTGAAGGGACTTAATTTTGAATGTACTATAACTCCAAGGGCTATTCGATATCGAAATAATGGAATGTCCAACTTGACCTTCGGACTTTTGAGAATGGGCGCCGCTTTCTGTCCCCCGCGAAGATCCGGCGATGTGACGGGAAACTGGTCCATGGAAACATTGCCATGAACGATCAAAAATCGATTGGATTAAATTATGAGACCTTGAACCGGCGTGCATAGCTTCATCAATGAGCTTTCAGACAAATGGAGGCGTACAATCGCAAAGAGTCACGTGATATCATCGAACTTTTCTCTCCTGTTAGTACCCGTAACCCATAATACGCAGGAGAAACAAATGAACTCCTTTGCTCTCTGCTGGCCCTGTGCTCGGTCTAGTAGGAATGTCACGTGGAACCCAAGGCTGTTGAGCAACCTCGCTTGGGCCTTCAGAGGCAGCAACCTCCAGCAACATCGACACTTCGATGTAACATCTGGACTTGCTCGTATCTGACCACCGAATGCGAGGAATCGTAAAAACTGTTTGGCCCTTGATATACGGTCGCTCTCTAGCGTCTAGACATTGATCGCAATCTTTGCCGGACGAGCGTTCGACATCTCAGCCTGCTTTCGATTTCGCCCCGGAGACGCTGGCAACAACTGGCCCTCCTTCAATAATGCACTGAAGGGAGATAATATCAAGTAATTGCTCTTGCTCAGTTGGGTGTGTAATGTGCTAAAATTTCCAGCCAGAACCAAGAACGATGGTCTACTTCCATCTCACAGTCGCAACATCCCGTTCTGGCTTATGAGAACTATGACATAGTGAAGCTGCTCAATTTCCGCCAAACTTCCTTTCATCACAGATTTCTTGTATTTTATTGGACAGAAACCGACCTTACGCTTTGTCGCGCAGCGACGATTCAATCCTCTTCTCAACATCTCTAGAAGTCGAATCATCCATCCCCTTTATCAAGGTAATGAAACCGCGTACCGGTATCTCTTTCTGCAGCCATTGCTTGCATTTCCCCTATGAGTTTTTGACTCTTCAGATTTAGAGGGCCACAGGCCGCGAAGGTTGAGCTTGAGCGCTCTTCAAACAATCAGCCCTAGTCGGTTTTCGTCAGCGGTCCGCTCTCCTCAACTGTGAGGTAGCTCCCGCCAATTTTCGTTGCTTGTCACGGTGATCAATCTTTTTTCCAGATCGTCTTAGGACATCGAAGCTTGAAGATTCCTTCGGGAAGCTGGAACAAAGGGGGGAATCCCTTTTGAATGAAAACTCCTTCGGCGGCTGGCCGAAGTCGGGATGCCGTTATAAAGGCCTTGTTTCCCATCCGAATCGTGTTGTTAAAGATTGTCTGATCTGAATATGGTCTTGCTGTATCGCTGCTGATAGAGGATCGTATTCTAGGTAGATGGTCGCTCTTTAGAATTCGGGGTGAATATTGAGCCTTAATTCACGTGCGATTTTAAAAGGCGGTGGGACTTACGCGGCGCGAGGCTGTATTTACTTCGAGGTTCAACTGGCTTTCGCCTCAAACTTGTTCCCCGACGGACGATGCCACTTCAAAAAATCAAGGACCCGTTCCACAAACTCAAGGAGACGCTGTCCAAATACCTACCGTCTTCTACAAAAGCAACTACACCAACAATGACAACATCATCGATCTTCGGCCTTGGAAAGCGACCTGAGCCTCCGAAGGCGTCAAATCCTGTACCCCAGATCTCTGCCGGCGGATCGCGCAGCAACAGGATGTTCCCGAAGGAGCTATCGCCCGATCTGGTGCTGTTCAACAATATCTTTGCACAGCTGCATATGGAGTGCAGAGCTTGTCATGCAGAGTTACTGCTGGATATCGATACACATCTCCAAACCTGGCTCACTGGCACGCAAGTCATCCCGCCAAACTCTCAGATTTCTGTCTTGCACTGCCAAAAGTGTGATCATTCGACTTGCGTTGGATGTGGTGGCGCGCCAAAGCTGAACAAACACCACTTCTTCACAACCATCGGCGTGGTATGTATCCCCTGTCTGCTTGTCCGACCATTCTGCGATGCGTCGAAACTCCTCGAAGCAGGACTGACTACATTCCCAGGTCAATCATTGCTGCTATGAAGGCAAACTCTTTGGTATATGGCTTCTCCTTGCCAGATTCGACAAAGCTGAGTACGTCCTTCCCATTCTCAGCTGAAAGTTGGGGGACATCGAGGAATGATGAATACTGATCGACATCTAGATTGCCAGTCACACAGGCATCGACCTCCGCCAATCCGAAAAGAGGAGTCAAACCGAAACCAAAGATGCCACATGCCTCAGCCCAAAATGGTGTTGGATACAGCTCGAGTGGTGACCCATACGGTGCATATTACGAAATGGACCACGATCAGTTTGCTGCATACCTTGATGATTATGATGCCAACGAATCTGAGGATTTCCCCCCGAGTGCTATGCCACCAATGCCGATGCCGGGATTCCATGGACACTACATTGGTCCTCCAACTTATGTAGTACGAGCACCTTCCATCAAATGCACAGAGGAGAAGACAAAATCCCAAGACGAGCTGCTCATCGATACCCTCAAGCTTTTAACGACCTTCTTGCCTGGCCCTGGCTCGCCGTCGGGTCCAATCGAAGAGATTCGACTATATCGCCTTAGTTTCCTCTTCGACAGGATCGCCGAGTTGCTTCGAAATGATTCTATAATCGACATCACACAGAGGAAGAAGCTCTATAGAGAAGTCTTTACGTTTGTCCAAGTAAGTCCAGAGACCGGTATAGGGTTCAATTGGGATACTCATTGGCTTTCATAGGCTGTCGCAAACTCCCCTGACCTCGTTGGACTTTTGCTAGAAGAGCGCCCCGATAAATGCAATAGCCCTGGCATTCATAGTATCCAAAAATCGTCGCACAGGCCAGGATTCGCCCTTGAAAACCTTCAAGATATTCCAGGTGAGCAATTTCTTCATCTAATGTCTGTATTTGACTTGGAAACGTACCAGGGCTGGCAGCTCAAGCGACACTGAGAGCAAAATTCTATCTGTTGGGACAGCATATCTGCTCTCTTCTCATGCCCAGAAGACTTCGCTAACTTCACCAAGGAATATTCGCGCCGTCGGTATTCACAGGCAGCTTAGACACGTACCGTCAAGCTAAATCGTTCCTTACCATTTCCAACATGCCACAAGGAGATCAGCCTGGAGCTCCGGTATTGATCAGGAACAAGGCCCCGTCCATTTCTCGGGAGAAGAGAGACGACGATGATTCGGTCCAAATGTGTCAGCTTATCATTGACATATACGAGTATCTGCAGAAGCACAAGGATCGCCCGACGGTTGCGGTTGACCATACCGATATCTGGACAAAGTTTGCGGAAGAAAATAGGGTAACATTCGATGACGATGTACTTAAAAATCATCGCTTCATAGCCGAGATTAAAAACCTCAAGGCATCAAATACGAAGGGCCGACTCGTAACCATTGGCAAGGAAGTGGCAACTATGACAACCTCTCTTCCCGCGGGTATCTTTGTCAAGGTAAGCCATTGATCTTTCATTAATCTTTGGACATCTTTACGGTTCACGTCCATCACCAATGTCCACGCTAGCAACTAACGAGCTGATGTTTCTAGGTTGCTGAATCCCGATCCGATGTTATGAAGGTTCTCATCGTTGGCTCCGAAGGCTCACCATATGCTCATGGGTTGTTCATGTAAGAAACTATCATCAAGGTGGCTTAGAGTGTGGCTAATGGTATTTCAGTTTTGATCTTTTCCTTGATGCCAACTATCCTTTTAGCCCTCCCAAAATGTCCTTTGTCCTTGACGGTAATGATAGCGAGACCTATTCGTTCAACCCTAATTTGCACCGAGGTGGTGGCGGTAAGTGTTCTGATTCTACAATCCCCCCTGTTTAATCTGTACAATCAGATTTACCACTTGAATATATGTCGAACACAAACTAATGCTACACTTTTCAGTCTGCTTATCCCTTCTGAATACGTGGGAAGGTAATCCTAGTGAGATGTGGCAGCCGATGAAAAGCACCGTCCTCTCTGTCCTCATTAGTATTCAAGCTATGATCCTCGGTGCCCCGGTCCCTTGGGTTAACGAACCCGGATTTTCGAACCAAGAAAGTACGCCCCAGGCCAAAGACCATAAGTTGCTTATGCAGACCAAAACCGTCAAATATGCCATGATAGGTTGGCTTGAGAATAAGTTCAGCATCCCTGACGCAAAGGACTACGTTTGGAAGGATACCAGTCAGATGTACTGGAAGCACAATGGTAAGGCTGCATTCGAGACTGTGAAGGCATGGGCGGTCGACAATCCTGATTTGGAGAAATTCGGTGCTAAGTCTGCGGCTCCTAAGAGAAGAAAGGGCAAGAGTAAGGAAGTCCAGGCTGGGTCGGTCCCAACGCAGGATCTCGTCGAGAAGCTTGCTCAGTGTCTGGGCCTGCCTTGCGACAATTCATCCCACAAGCGCAAAGCCAGCTCATCTGGTAAATCTAATGACTCGAAGAAGCTGAAGTCCGAATCCTCAGAAGATGACAGCGTCGAGTCCCGATGGTATTACAAGGGTGCGAAGACGACGAAGGATGTTCGCGCCGCCTGTAAGGAGTTCGGTATTGGCTCTGCTCCCACAATTGATGCCTGCATTACCAAACTGGAGAAGCATGTCAATACCAAGGGAAAGGCGAGCGAGGAGTTGGTTGAGAAGTGGGGCGAGATGAGAGAGGTTTTCCGTGTCGTTGAGGCTGATTGAGGTTTCTCATATGGAGTCGGTACATTGGTGGCGTGGCGTTATTGCACGAACAGCGGTCTTAGAACAGTCGGGGGGGTAGTCTCACGGCCTTTTCGATTGTTCGTTGTAGCGAAATCACGGGTAGTTAATTTCATAGATTTGAGAGCCTTGGGCGAACAAATAATTTTGTTGGGCTGTACAATTATCGACGCGACCTTTCAGTCGTCTCCAGATTGTTCCAACCCCTGCGGGATTCAGCCTCAACAGCAAAGTATTGTCTCAAATTTTATTAACCATCCTTTGCACCTTGATCCCATCCCAACTGCGTCTCTTCGTAAATCTTCGTCTAGAACCTCCTTGAATTTCAATCATGTCATACCCGCAGAACAAAGCCCGACCTCACCGCAAACCTCAGTCAGGCGATCAAATCCCACGAATGTGGCTCACTCTCGGCACGTAATATGACCACATACCCAGTTAGCGAGTGAGTAGCGGTTGATTGACCGTGTCTATTATTTGTGTGATAAGGAGAAAAGAAGATCATTGAGAGAGAGAGCGAGAGAAGGTTGTCGTGGATATTGTGGGCTAGGACGGATGAGGTTAGAGTGGATACTAGTGCGGCGCTAAGGAATTGCTCCTTGAAATTTTCGATTTCCCACCTGCAGCTTTCTTCACCATCACACCTGCGACTGCAGAAGACTCTCACGATCGAGCGATCGAATCAAAATTCATGTCTATCGCGACTGTAGCTGATTCACAAGAATGAACAGCTTCTGCATCGACGGTCGTGAACGACACTGACTTCAATCAAACTACGATCACGAGTGACGATTGACGAAATCTTCCGATCCTTATCAAGAATTCTCTTTCTTTTATTCTGAAGAATCAACCCCCCCCCCCAAGAAAAACCACATATTGCCTACCTCCTGCGCCTTTTTCATGGACTCGAGCGTCACTTATTTAAATTATCGTTCGTGGGAGAAAGAACCGACGGCCTAGACAGCCAGTCCCATCCACCCTGCTGGCGTAGACTCTGTGCGCCAGGAGGACTAATCTGGACAAACATCTCATAGCATACATTTCCTTGATTCAATTCAGTTTAATACTTAGGGCATGATAGCAGTGTTAAGAGGGACCACGTGTTTGGATGTAAGAGAATTGTAGAATGGAAAGAAGGGTATTTTCATTTGGTGGTTTAGGTTGATACCACGAAGCGTGAAGTCGTCGCTGAATCAGATATCTACGCAGTCTATATTTTCAAACAATACCAACGCCGTTCAATATAACTCCTACCCGTATGCTCATGATTCGTTAATCAATCTGGAAAGAAAGATCTCAAAAACTTTGCGGCCAAGCGGCCGGTGTTGTTGGTTTTGATATCGTGGGCCGCAACCGTGTAGCCCAGGTTGATTATCGCAGGCCTCTCTGACAGTTGGACAATCTCGGCCCCTGATTGTGTTAGTCTTTCTCAAGGGTTGAAGGTTGAGGCGAACTCACAAGAACTGCAAACAACCCCATAAATCGACCTCACCATACCCTCTGTCGTCAAATCAAGCCCCGTCCTCCCCTCCTCGGCAGCCATCTTAAGTGGATTGAACGCCTTCTCCCCTCGTCCACCACTGCTACCATCCTTATGACTTCTATAAATATCATGGAACAGTTTCTTGCACTGACGGAAAGGATATTCTTCCAACTCCTCACAAGCGTTAAAGCTTTGGTTTCGGTTATAAGACGCTTCACCTCCTTTCTCTTGGATGTTGCAGACGACCATCACGTCAGCTGCCGTTTGCAGACCTTCGATGCAGAGGCAGAGGATGAGGATCGTGCAGAAGGAAGTACCCCAGGAGTCTTTGGTCCGCGAACGGAGGGAGCGTTCTAGGTCCTCAAGCACTTGAAGTGTGATCTCACGATGCAGTTTGTGCATCACGTACTTGATTTGGCGATTCAGAAGGCGTGATGAGAGGTAGGCTTGTGGTGTCATGCCAGGCGCAAGCTTGCTATAGAGTTCGCGAGCTGATCTATCGCTGAAGGTTATCATACAACCCATAAAGTAATGAATGGCGTGTAGCTTCAGTGCGTTTTGGAGGAGGGAGACCTGCGGCTGTCATTAGAACTTCTCAATACTGAAGATTGGAATGGATTGCTTACATCTTTCTTCGCGGCAACGTACTCGCCTACGATCTCTAAGATCTGACTGGGAAGGCCCGATACGTCTCCAGATGTTGCTTGCTCGGCATATTTGGTATTCGAAATCATATCTTCGACATGCTTATTGCACTTCTTCTTCATCTCCGATACCGAAAGGCCGAGAATGCCAACGGGTGCACTGGGCATCCGTACTAGTTGCGCAGCCTGGTCTGCTTCTGGTGGTGTGAGAATGGATTGCTCGAGCAGTTCGTTTCCGATGGCTTCGAAGGTGTTGGTGTGCAGCCTCATGGGCTTGAACACCGAGCCGGTTGAAACTTCAACGACGATGACAGCGTCAAGGAACCCGGTCGTATTCACAGAAATCAAGTCCTCGATCTTGCTTTTCCGGAGATGCGCATGCATGAATTCTGTGGCTATCAGCTGGTAATAACGGAAGGAAGGAGGGAAGTGACCAACCTGGAAAGAACGTGGACTCATAGTCCTTGAAGCCAGATCTCCAGCAAAGTTGATGTGCTGTAAGTGAAGGTTGCTTCTTACTCAGGCTCTTACATCTATTGCAAGGTTCTCCTTCTGACTGAGGCTCGGAGCACTGTCTACTTGTTAGCATATGGCATCCTTCACGCGGTGGCAAGAGGCTTACAGGAACTTTCTGGTTCCAGCAGTTCCAACACGCATGCACCCTTCTAATACGACGGGCTTTCTCCTTGGTTTCATAGTCAAGCTCTCCCGTTCGACATCCGCGATTCTCTTTCTTCGGGATCTCGCTCACTCGGAGTAGACCACCCTTGGCAACAACAACATGTTCCCATCCTGGAGAGTGGTCCTTCTCTTTGCCCTTGGCAGAGGAAGTTCTTCCAGAACGAGATCGTTTCCCCAGGCTTGGATGAGTTGACTTACGGCTTTGCGGAGATACAGAGACACTTGTCCCATATTCGACGCCGGCATAGTTCTCTACATTTGGTCCAGGAGATGGAGCAAAAGCTACGAAGCCGGGTGGGAAGAGATGCATTCGCTGCTCGACGGGCGTCCATGGATCGTCGAACATGTTCTGCGCCCTGGCAGGCCGGGATGGCAAGGTGTACGACAGCGGTTGGCAAGCAGCAGAAGTCTGGTAGTTTGACATGGATTCCTGGTAGACGACTGGTCCGTGGCTTTCTAATGGTACGTATGGATTGTACACCGTCCTCGGTTCTGCTTTCATTAATTACTGTCTCGAATCGAAGAGCTGAGTGAGGTACATACCGGGACTCGATAAACCAGCAAGCACACGTTGCTGGTCATGTGGCATAGACGACTGGGCTTCCTCCTCCACAGCATCTCGATCCATCGCCTCCTTATCCACCGCGAAAGCCGAGCCAGGTGTCCAAGGCTCAGGATCTCCTGGGACCGAGAACAGAGGACCTTCAGAGCCCTGACCAGACGAATTCTCCGAGTACGTTCTGGTGTGGTGCGACGGTGTGGGCACCATCACATAGCTTCCATCTGTCGTGGCACTGGGCGTGTTGACATTGACGAAGCTGGTTGCTGCTGTGCCTACTGAGGCGGCTCTGTAGTTCTGCCAGCCGTCGTAGGCTTCAGCTGGAGCGACGTAGTATTCTGAAGGGAAACCTGGCATGACTACATCGGGGTTCTGAGTTTGGCCATCGATGGCTATGTCTGTGAAGGTTTGAGTGTGGTTTGTGTAGAGGTAGTTGGACTTCGGGACCTGAGCAGACAGGGGTTGGGAGGAGTTGTAGTAATATTGATACTGTTTTTGAGAATCATCATCTTGCTTGTAGTCCTGGTCTCCCATCTTGAGGACAGTCGGGGTCCACCAAATGTCTGTCTCGGGAATGGCGCGGTGGGGTCTGGAGGTGTGGGTGCCGTTGTGGAGACGAGGCTGTCAGCTCGATGCAGGAAAGTCCCGGAGACCTTGGACAGAAAGGGCAACAAACACGGCAATTGATGGCACACAAAGCGAAGATGTCAGATCTCAAAGGCGACTCTTGAATTCTATTATAGGAAAAGAGAGCAGAGCCCCGGACTCGAGCGTTGTCACCTCTGGGGAAAGCTCTCGTACCGAGTAAGGGGTGGCTTGTTCTCGGTATCGGATCCGTCACCGGTGGCTGACAGGATTCCTGGTCAGGGCTGTTACTTGCTGCGTCTCTCGACACCAGGCGTGGTGGGGGGGTTGGTTGGGCACTGATTGGGGGCAACTTGTGGGGTACGGCCGTACGGGTAAAACTGTTTGGATTGTTACTGGGCACCATTCTTCTTCTGCAGGCGTGGCCAAACGACCCTCCCCTTCTGTCACCGACATCAACATACATACATGTGCAAAAAATCAGATGTGATCCTCCCGCCAAAACGCCCAGCTTTGCAGCCGCAAAACAGTCGGTCAGCATTCATCAACTTGTAACATTCGCGGCCACCCAATGCGTGCTCAAAGTACAGCAAATCAGAAGCAAGAGGAAAACGCCCCCGGTAACGAAGGTGGAAAGATCTGCAGCTTTGTGCACAAATGCGCACTTCTCCCAATCGCGCCGCCGCACGTGAATTCGTCTCATGCTGGGAGTTTGATGGGACTGCATGTGGCCGCTTCAACGGCCAATTGATCTGCGGGTGCATAAGGCTGAGTCCAGGGCGAATTCCACTATCTCTTCCAAGGCGTCTTCAGGAACCCTGGTAAATTACTTCCATCCTCAACTAACGAACTGGCGGGCTGCCAATTAAAGCTGTTTTCCGTGACGGGTCCCCGGCTGATGGGACCACGTTTCCCACCATAAATGGGCAGCAAATAACATGAAAGAGAATCCGGCAACCAAGTTTTTTCCAAGGGTAACTCCAAGTGGGAGAGTGATATCCATTGGCAGAACAGTACCTAACGCCGGGGTAGATGCAAGGTGAGGTCGTGAAATCAAAACGGAGATTTATGGTCCGGAGCGGTACCGTGTGGAACGGCTCCGCCCCTCCTCGATCTGCCGCTCAGTTTGAATATATAACTAGCCATTGATCTCCGTTGCGGGCGAATCCCTAAGTACTCGAGTGAGAGCGAGAACTTCTCGAATTGATTGTGTTCTCCGTTGCAAGGTATAATTGGTCCATATAGCTCATTGCATCCGCATCCCGTAACAGTTTGGCGACCTGGATGCCAGCAGAGATGAGTTGAAGTATGTTCCTGTCGTCCTTGAGGGGTCGGGATTGGTGTTTGGCGGCATGCCGCATCTCGAGGGAGTTCTCCAAAATGGTGATGAACTGTTTGATCTGGCCATTGTACAACACCCTGGCTGGTATCCGTCGCTTGGTAGCGAGACGTTTCAAGAGATATACCCACTCAGTCCACTCCCGGTCTTGGGGTCTTTCCACTGGCCGCATCTCCCCATTGGCTAGAGGGATCGGGAACTGGTACTTCGCCACGAAGTCGAAGGCACATTGAGACAGCCGGTCATTGACTCGGGTAAGGATACTATCCTGCTCGTGGACGACGAGATTGGTTGGCAGGTGGGGCAGTTCTCTCTCCTGTTGGGCAATGTATTCTGGTGATGGCCTCGGAATATATTGGTGCGGTCCGTCAAATTCATCCCTGTTTGACGGACGTCTTTGCTGGTGCCCCTTCGCTTCGCTCTTAGACTTGCCAGCAGACTTGCTTGAAGGCTCAAGCACGTAATCCGTTGGACTCGGGGGTGCAACATACTCATCCATATAAGCCCCCTCGGATGAGATCCTTCCTTGAGGTTCCCAACTTGAGGTTTGCCCGGTGTAAGAATCGTAACTGGGTCCAGCGGATCCGTAGACGGCAGAGGATGCTCCGATAGTGTAGCCAGTAGGAGTGTACATCGCATCCGAGTGGATGAGTGGTGTGGAAGAGGTCGTTGGAATGGGGCTGTAGGTTGTCATGGCTGGAGCATATGTGGCGCTTTGGTTTCTACTTTCAGTGTCTTCGTTCGAATGTCTGGGTTTGAGACGTCTTACCTCGAGGATACGTAATAAGCGTTATTGTATCCAGAGTGGGTGGCTTCTGGATAAGTTGCACTTCTTCGTGGTCAGCTCTCGTTGCATGTATCCTCAAACTATTTCCTACCTTCTGGAGGTATCCAGAACTGCATTTCCATAGGCGTAGTCTGGCTGGACTTGAAGACTTCGTCTTGAGGCCATCATTTCGCAAATTTACAAAATCCGTGGGATGAAGAAAGAGAAACAGATGTACGAGAGCACAAAAGAAATCAAAGAGGCAGATGTCCTGTTCGGTTCCTTGGGTACTCTTAAGATGATCTCGTATGTCCAAGTGGCCCACGAATGAATAGACGGTCTATATCCGGGATGTCAAAGTCTGTCTATCAGAGGCTTGGAGCGGTGTGGAAGTCCGATGACCAAAAGATATGGGGATACCTTCGCAAGATGGTAAATGTCCGTTATGCTTTCATCGGAATGATGAAAAGCGAAGTCGTTACTTTATAAGTCTTCGTTGAGATGCCCCCTTTTTGATATGAGTGTTGTTTTCCAACGACGTCAGGGGGTCCAAAGGGAGGGAAGTTCAACTAATCGAATGCAATCAAGGCGATTGCATGGGCTTGAACCAAGGATTAATTCCAGATCCTTTTGACAATGTCAAGTTGGGGTGATTCGAAGGCAGAATAAACATGAACCAGCTAATAAGATGGGCGCGTTCGTTGATAGCAAGTTGCAGGATTCTGTTTGAATTTACATACTCGGCGATAATGATCCTCGAAGTACCTTCTCTAAATCGAGTGTGCTGCAACCAGTGTTATGGAACACGCGCTACTCGGCAACGTATCTGGAAGCTGCAAGGAACATCCTTCAAAATGAGTTGTTGTCTATCCCATCGGTGAAGGGATTCGAGTGGAGGTGGCTTTCCTTCAGGCATCATTGGGCGGCGGCTGGCCGAATTGGAGCCCAAGGCAAGTTTGACATTTTAAGAAAAGGCCTGGAGTGTGGTGGCAAGTGCCAAAGGTATCTTTTGGATGTTGGATGAGTGTAGATGGTACAAGGTTGGCCTTGTCGTGGAGATGAAGCGGAAGAAGCGGTGACAACCAGCTTGGGCAGGAATGCTGACCTGCCTGGGACTGAGCCCAACCCCCTCATGCGTTGGTGCCCATTATCCAATCGCCACAAACGAATTATCTCTTTGGTCGGGCGCAATTACGAGATCCAATTTGGCTCGAACATGTTTCCCAAAGGATGGGTGAGGTGGTTGTGGTGCAGAGGCGGGGATGGTGATTGATGTTGGATGCACAGTGATGTGATGGCTGCTGCGGTGTGCCAGCCTGGCCAGCCATCGACTCGGCAATTTTCAGGGCGGTCGCCCGGCCCGAGAATAATCCGTTGTGCTTTTTCCTAAGCGGGGCGGGAACTGGGGACCTAGCAAGTCACCTGAGCTTTTCTATCAGTTTCAAGATGAACTCTGCTGTGAGTTATACTACAACCGTTGAGGTAGATGTGGTGCTGCTCAATCTCTCATTTTCATAAAACTACAGCCAGCCTCTTGCAGGAGCAGCCACAGACCACCAGTGTTGCCTTGGTTGTCTGAGTCGGTCTCACAAAGATACTTCACATTTGCCTTTCGCGGAGCGTTCTCCGTCTCCCAGGCTTTCCCCAGAGTTTCTCAACTCACCTATCACGTTTCCGTCACCGATCGATCTGCCAACCTTGAAGAGCGGACTTTCACGGACCAGGGCAAATGCAAACCATCGATATTGCCCTAGGATGTTACCACCCGGCGAGGGTTGACAGTTCCCGTGGTAAGATGAAGATCGCTCGCATTGGCAGGATCACCATACTCGCATTATGAGAGTTACAAGAGTTGGAGGTTACTGCGCGTGTTTTGAGGGTGCATAATCATCGTGAAAATCGAGGGTACATGCATGTTCTGGGCGAGATCTGCAGCGGCCCCGCTCTTATTGTAAATCCCAAAAGGGACTAGGCCCACAAGAAACGCACGACTCACAGGCCCGTCACCGAGTACTGTAAACAACCGTCCCATGCTACCATACTCCCCCCTTTTTGTAGTCTTGATCTGTCACGTGGAACATTGAGCCAAGACGATGAGCAGCAAACATGCCGCCACAGTCTTGGGTCCCAAACCCACAAAGGCTTGCGGTGAGCAACACGTAAACTCGTCTGATTCCGTGCTGATTATTCCCCAGTCAATTGTCGCCGGCAGAAGGTGGCAATATCTGTTCGCACCCCCTTTACGCCTTTTCTGACGAATTCAGATGAAATGTGAGGTTGATCCGGACCGAAGCGCTTCATGCCGAAGATGTCGATTGAACAACACGCCATGCATATTCAAACCTCGGGCGAATGTCAGTATGCATCAGTGGGCAGAGCATCTTCATCCCAGCTAAATTGCCCAGGCCGCTGTTGTTCAAGAACCTTCTAGCCCTCGGCCGACATCCGAGAGTTCTGGGAGGCGGATTGCTGCCCAGCCATCACTCGATCCTCAAACCGTGCTCAGCAGATTAGAGAAAATCGAAGCTCTACTCGGTATTGCTTCACCTGGGCAGCAACATGTTGACGATGACGTTACCCTTCGCTCTGCTGAAGTGGACTCTCCTTTTCATGGAGTTTGGACAGCTGCAACATACCTGAAAGAGGCAACGAGGCCTCCTCAACCCTCCAATATATGGGAACGTGGGGTAATCCAACAGCTCTGGCTTTCGTAAGTTGAACGGGAGAAACTTGATTTGGGTATCTGAGTTGATGTTAGGTTTCACAAAAATATGCCGGGTCTTCACTTCCTATCAAAGAAGAAAACATCGTCCACCCCCACGCCCCTTCTCCTTGCAGCTATACTCTACGTTTCTGCTCTCCATCACTCCTCGCCCGAGTTTGCGGCCCTCGCGCCTGCCTACTTTGTTGCTACCTGCAACGCAATTTCGGAGTTGGCAGTCCCAGTTCAAGCAGCTCAACGGACTGAGTCGGGCACCATCATCACCGAGAATGCAAAGCTGAGCGAGGAGCAGAAAGCTTTCCAAAATGTTCTCGGTCTGATCCTTGCTGGGCTGATCTCAGAAGCTTTTATTGAGACCACGGGGCTCTGGATATCGATGGGATACCGCCTCACACTTGATTTCTGTCCAGTTCACATCGATGAGAGATCTCATGAATGGCAAGGACTGTTTTCTGGGCTGCAAGTGAGTTGGGCATCTCCAATGACTTCACCACCTTTTACCAGATATCGCATCGCCTCCCACGAAGCCACCAAGTCTCCACAATCTGCATCACGCCTCCTCACTCATCCCCCATATACTTCCGCAGACATCCCTGCTCACGTATGCAACAGATCATTGACCTCGAGCATGCTTCCCTCCATATGTCATGTCCAATTGTGCCCAAAGAAGCGCCCCTCCCTTCCCTGCGGCAGCTGCAGACCTCCGCAAAAGATCCCTTTTACAGTCTCACGCAGATGATGCACTTCGGACTAAGCCATTTCACGGGGCGTGGCCTCCCCACCATCTGGGCGTTCATCTCCTCGAATCAAGTTCCAACCTCTCCTCGGCCACCTTCCGTCTTCACCGAAGCAGACGGGAAAGTAATCCGGGAATGGGCAAGACAGCTGGATGATTGGCTTGTATTATGGAACAGTTTGTTGCCATTTGCACCCTTCTGCTGCAGGACTGACGCCTAACTGAAGAGCCCAATGACCCTGAACACGACAGTCTGATGATCTTTCGGCAATACAGCCTCCACCGACTATTCGTCCTTTCAATCTACCACCCCGCTCGAGGCTTCGACCTCTTTTCCAACAATGTAGCTTCGATGGAGCGTCATGAACTCCTGGTCTCTGCCCGAGCAACATTGAAACTTCAAAACGAAGACAAGGGAATCTGGTCAAATTGGGATCTTGTAGTAAGCTGCGCTCCAACATCCTCTCTACTCCTAGTTAACAGAACAGATGATAACCTGGGCCGCTCTTCTCGTCTTGCAAGGAGTCGAAGGTGGCATCTCCGAGCCAGACGGTACCTTCCTCCTTTTCCCATCCATCATCCTTAATCTAACAAACCACCAGATTTCATCCAAATCCAATCTCATCTAAACATGCTAACCCTAACCCACCAACCCTCTCCCTCCCTCCGTCACCGACTGGCCTCCCGTCTCGAATCCGCATTGCAAAACATGCATACGCCTCGTCCAGCACCAGACCCAGATCCAATGCTCGGCATCAATGCTGAGAGCTTCGACAACGAGTGGGCGATCTTTGATCGTGAGAGTCTAGGCTTTGCCAACCAGACTCAACTCCACTCGGTGAATCCCGTTCATCAACAGGGTGAGAGAAGTGAAGGTTCGAGAGTGAACCCGATGGGTGGGATGCAGAGTGTCTTCGATTCGAGAGAGACAGGGAGTGGAGCTGGGTATATGGTGGATGACGATGCTGATGATGGTGGCTGGTTGTCTACAGAACAGTACAGTGATGCATGGCAGTCGACTCTCTTCCGCTTGTTTGGGAACACGGAATTTCCTATGGCGGATAATGGACTTGTATAGCCTTTCGAGGGGTCTTTGGAAGCGATGGTCATTGCTCAGCTGAGATGTTGTACGTTGTGTATAAAGAGGTGTATTTCTAATATCTATGATTGTTCTAGCATTATTGGACTTTCTCAACAAGGATCTCGCTCAATGTACACCTTTATCCTCCACAATTCTATCTAGACTCGAACTACATTCAATCTACCTGCATCCATCCATGGCCTTCGTTTCGTTGCACATTGCACGAATCCTGACTTCCCAAGTCAGCGTCACTTCCACAAGCAAGTCAACAACCGTCCTGAGCCTTTGAATTCTAATGTAGGCCAAGGTCCAAAGGTCAGTGTTTCTTTACGCGCCATCCAATTTCTCTCTCAGAATGCAACAACCTTCCCACAACTATTCGGCAAAGCTCTCTACCGAACGAAACACGCTCGTTCGCCCCAACCGATCTTAAGATTAAGACCATCCAAGTGATAGTTACGATTGTCCCACTCGACCAAGGACTATTCTACATGCTGCTTACTCCTCTCTGTCCTCTACTGCCGTCCTTCACTTTCACGATCATGCCTTTCGTAGATACTCCATTTATTTTAGTAAGTCTTACAAACGTACCGAGAAAGTGACACGTTTTGTTGTCAAATGGGGCAATGGTGTCATCGTGTGCGATGACAAAAAAGATGTGACGATTATTCCATTCTTGTCATCCGGAGTTATCTGCTTTCTGCGGAACATATTGGATGAACTTTCGTCTGTGACAACGACGGAATTGTTGACACAGAATATTTCGAAGGCTATCTCTTGCTACTACGAGAGTTGACAGACTGATATCAATGGACGGGCGAACATGTGAAGAATTGGTGAAGAATACCAATGAACAAACGGACGTATCCCGGACACTCTCCTCACTCCCGCCATGGGAGGGGCTGTACATGCCTAAAGTCCGACGTCCATTGCGTGTTGCTGGCTGACTGGCTTTTATAATCGCCTCGGGACAAGGAGGCTTCTATATTTGGAAGAGAAAGGGTATGCACTATACACTAATCGCTCATTGCTCCGATCGGATCAGGCGCATTAGGGCTTTCCATATTTGGTAGAAGAGAAACGCTATGCATTTCATACAATGACTCATTGTCCCCATCGGGTTTAGACGCTTTCAAGACGTCTTTCTCTGATATTCGATAATCTGATTCTTCCCAGCCTTGCTGGACAATCGCCTTTTACCAGTGCTTCAATCAATTGAAAGTATCAATCAAGTCGTTCATATACTCCACCAGCTCCACATCCCTCCGCAAAACCTCTTGGCTCTTCCCAAAGCAGCCGGTCGCTGAATATAGACCCATTTGCTGCTCTATAAAACTCCTGTTTTGGTTATTCTGTCCAAGTATTAGCAAGGGCTCTCGAACGACCAATCTGCTGTCCTGGCTTGCTTCTCTAGATACGTTGGGATCTGACTTTCAAGCATCAAAAGAGCCCATATTGTGGGAGACAGTGAGAGGCAACACCATGGCGATTGGCAGCAAATGAGAAAGCTTACCGCTTGCCGACTAGCCCAAAGTCCCTGCATCCAAACCAGAGCATTAAAGACAGGAGAGTAAGGCCCCCAATGCCAGAGCATTTGTCTCTCTTGAACTTCATGCAGAAACTGAACGGTCGAGGCTAGAAATTCGTGGTACTCTTTCTTGACTACTTGGCATTGTTTCTAAAAGCGGATATCAGTGGGGCTCTTAGCAGGTGGGGGAAGGCGAAGTACCTCAGGCAAGTGGGGCGTAGAAGAAGATAGCGGCTTCTCGAGCTCGATCAAGAGGTCTGAACATAGCATTCTTAGGGCTGCGGCGACTGCCTATGGTGTTGTTAGCTCTGGAGTCTTCAACTCCGTGATTGAATCCACTTCTATCCACGTGTCGAGCATTGTTGAGTCGGACTGAGCTAGCAGGGTGCCTCTCTCAGGACTCAGTTGTTGCACTACTTTGATCCACCCCCAACACTTGCAGCCTCTATCGCTACCATTCCCTTTACTTTTCCATCTGTAGCCATCCCAGGAGCAGACATCAGAACTTACATCCTCAACCTCCTCCCCACTATTCAACACCACCTGACCTCCTCCGAGCACCCTCGCCAACTCATCAACCACCACTCCTCCACTATCCACAATCATATCCTTGCACTCATCCGTCAAAGTCGTCAAGTTCCTAATCGTTTGCAAAGTCACAAGTCCCGCGATCAGCTGAAAGATAAGGCTGAGTGCTATCAGCAGCTGCAGTGATAAATAGTGCATCGTGATTTTGATTCCGGGCAGGGTAGACCTCAGTAGAGTTCGGGAGATGGTTGAGGTTGATTAGAAACCCGGGGATGGGATATCATTGCGATGTTGATGAAGTTGTAGACATTTGGAGGTGGACAGGCTGGAGAAGTTGATAACATCAGGTTGTGGCGGGAAGGCGTGGCTGCCTGATATGAACCAATCATTTTGGTGCCACCAACTCGACTTCTCAACGCACCAGCCTCATATCAAGCATAGACTTTTGCGGTTATCAAATAACCTAGTTTTTCATTCCCATTGATAGAAAGTACGCAAACTAAATTCATATCGAGCCAAGCCTATAAATAACCTGAAGGAGCCTCTTCCCAAAGAGATGAGAAACAAGGCCTCCGATATCCATTCTCTATCAACGAAGGGTTAGGGGGACTCTCCAAACATCCCTATTTCCTTTCCCATCTGCACAGCTACCACCGCCATCTTTTTACTCAACAAATTACTCTTTGACAACGAAATTCCACAATATCAGAGAAAATATGTCTTCAAACCCATCTGCATCAATCCAGTCCATTTTATGAATTGCTGTCAAGTATACACCCTTCAGGGGCATCCGACGGTGGAATCATTTCAGCCTTTGAACCCTTCCAAGACGAGTATGCCAAACCAGCTTTGACAAGAATTGAAGGTGGCCTGTGGAGGTGTCTGCTGCGTGGTGTTTAGCTATCCCGACTGCTTCCTGCTCCTTGCCCCGAGGCCAATCCAGCCGCTCATTGTTCGCCCCAGATCTCTTACCATATCTGAGGGGAAATCCCTAACGTAAGACTTTGCACACTTGACGTGAAATTCTACTTCCAGCCGCTATGTTAGGAAGAATGTCGGAGCCTACGTTCAGCAGGGTCGAAAGCAGTAAATCACAGAGCATCACTAGACCTCATTATCAATCATCTCTATTGAACTACCGCTCTCCCATGAGTTTTGTTTGGCAGCACATAAGCCGGCATCCAGCAGACATAATACATCCCACTCATTTCTCTCCGGCCTTCCTCGCATGTGTAGCCCGCCAGCGCCCCACCGCCACCCTATCATATCAACTCCGCAACTTCATCAACTACATGCAACATCATCCCCCATCATTTTGTCCTCCATTGAGGGAGAGGATCGACTTCAACCAGTAGGATTTTCGTCGTAGCCTATTAATAAAAGTAAAATGGAAAACTAGAAATTCGAAGAAACGGGTACTCGACAATGGTGGAAGCAGCAAGAAACAACTCCTCTCAATGATTGTCAAGAAAGGAATTGCCTGTGCTAACCAGGAGGAAAGGCGCCCCGAAAACGGAAGGAAAATAAACACAGTGAAGTCGATAGAAACAAAGGCATCGCAAGCTGTCCAGCAGAATCAGCCTGTCTCCCTATATCGGTGTATCCAGTCCGCGGAAGAAGCAGCCAAGACGATATGGAGAAGAGACACGATTTGTGGTTTGTGCCAGTGTGGTATAGTAAAGTGCCCCCTGTTTTGCAGAACGCCATGTATTCGAGTCAAGGAAATCGTTCAGGTGAAGCAGTCGGGTTTAGATGAGACCGCAGAGACGGAGGTTTTCTTGAATGATGATATCTGTAGGTAATTAGTAGGTGAATAACGAGAAGTCCAGCACTATTACATACCGTTGACTGCAGCCATGACGAATCGGATCTGGGTGGTATCGGTGGCGCAAGTGAAGTGGGTGTAGATTTGCTTCGTCTCGTGCTGGTTTAAGCTGACGAAGCGATTCAGGATATAGTCGCAGGCCAAAGCATAGTCGTCACCACCTTCGTAATCGGGGAAGTAGTTCTTCATTGGGCTGACTGGGAGCTTCTCCTTGAAACGATCAATCTTGTTCAAGAACAGGATGATTGAGGTCTTGATGAACCAGCGCGAGTTGCAGATGGAATCGAACAATGTGAGCGCCTCCTGCATACGGTTGACGGTCTCATCTTCAAAAAGAAGCTGGTCGTACTCGGAGATGGCAACGAGAAAGAGGATAGTAGTAACATTCTCGAAGCAATGGATCCACTTCTTACGCTCGGAACGCTGTCCACCAACATCGAACATGCGGTAAGTGAGGTCTCCAATGATGAAGGTGGTTTCCGTGATACCTGTGGTCTTGACACGCGATCGGAGGACGTCTTGGTCATTTGGCATGTAGTCGGGCTGGGCAATGCGGTCAATGTTGTCGAAGTAGCTGAGCACAAACAGTACGTTAGCGACTGATCACTTTGACTAGGGCAAAATCTAAAGTGTCGAGTATTCGGCGCCGGCTGATATTGGCCTCTGCAACTGACGGCATTCCTGACACCACTTGACTGCAATCATTGAAGTTCTCGGAGCGATTCCGACCCCTCGCGCGACAGTGTTCGCTAGCTCGGCTGGGATACCGAGTGCAGATTGAAAATGGAGAAATGAGACTTACTATCTCGCAGAGTCGTTCAATTGGTACTCTCTTGATCGCTTGAAGCAGTCTTGAACGCCGGCATCTCTCCACAAAGCAGCAATGGCACCACCAACCTCCGGAGGAAGATTGTCACCCTCGATTTGTTGCGGTTGCATGAAGATGGTTTGAACATGGTATTCGGCTCTCTGGTCATCCAAAGGAAGCTCGAGCGACTCCATGGCCTCGAGGATTACGCGCATTGACTGGACTGTGTTGCTGAAGATGATTTCCTTGAACGATTCGCGCTCATCGCGCGAGTACCCACCCTCGTGGATCAGCTTCATTTGCTTCAGGATTGTCGACTTTCCAGATTCACCGGCTCCTACAGAGACATTAGCAACGGGCCTAGCGCCTGCTGTTTCGGTCGATTCCCATATACTGACCGAGAAGAAGCATCTTAATCTCATTTCGCTGCATCATCTTATCTCTCTTCAACTGGTTCTCAATCTCCTCGTTCCGGGCCTTGCCCTCCTTCTCCTCTGTGCTCATACCGCAACCCATCTTGCCGGTTTGTTATGTATCCGCTCGCGCGATCGGGAATTGGGAAGGTTGTGGATGCGCTGATGCTGACGATGATGGTCCAAAGTTGGATGCGGGAAATGGCAGTTCTGAAGCGAAGTGAATTAGCGAAATTTCCCTTCACTTTCAATCCGATCTCGAGTCAGACAGTCACGAAGCTGCTTTCAGCAACAGCAATGATGGCGAGATAGGACAGCGGCGGGTCAGGTGTTGGTTAACGAAGCGCAGTAGCGGTTCAACTGTTGAAGCTTTGCAAGCCCGAAGCCAAAAGTTTGAGAGGAAGTTTGGCTTGGCAAGCCTACTGGTGTTTGGGATTGATGAGAGTTCACTGATCAGACGTACCTGAGAGGAATCGCGTCCTTCCGCCGTCCAAGGTCGTGCAGAGGAAACGCGCCGTCGATTGGGATATTTCGAGGGGATTTGCAAAGAGTAGATGTTTGGTAATGCAAAGGAGGAGCGACGGAGAGGAGGTGCAGGATGGAGAGGCGGGCTAGTGGTGTTCGTTTAGGTTAGTGCCTATTTGACGAGTTGCTAGCAGCAGCTGCAAGTGTACAAGCGGCGATCTCCTTGAAAATAGGTTAGAGTTTGATATAAAAGTCGGTGCGAGTTGGTGCTGCTGACCGGATGCCGTCGTGAGTGTGAGTGTGTCTCGTGAGGTTTGCAAGAAAAGGCATTCAACATCAAAGAAGAAAGCCGTGACTCGCGGGGCAGTCATGTCTCCTCGACCTTCTCTCCCCCCTTTCGGCCAGGCTCAGGTCAGCGCCCGCTGTGCCGACAAGGGATGCGGGTTACCGTGGACTCGCTTCAAGGGTCTTCTCCTGACACCAGGATCAAAGGCGCAAGAGCAGCCCGATGCCTGAATGATGAATTTAAATGTCCGGGATTGGGTAAAAAGGAGAACGAGTTTCGTCTCAGAAACTGATCCAGCAAACAGATCTGCTGCCAAAGTTGAGTTCTATTTCTAGCTTGAGTCACGATCTCCCTTGCCAGAGGTGAGGCATCAGAAAATCACCTCAAAATCTCGCCCCAGATGCAACCTGATCTCCCAGGGACTCTCAGGCACAGAGGTGGTCGGGACAATTTGCTCGGCTGCAGCCAGAACGCCTCCTCGTCGAGACCCTGTCCAATAGTCAGGCACGGAGATAGCCTTGGGGGCGGTATTCTGTGCATGCATGGTGATGAATCAAGCTGGAGGATCAGACCGTACATGTTCGCGATGTTTGTGCCACTTAACGCACATAACAACTTTAGCAGTGGCCCGTCTGTCAAGGTGATCTTCATGTTCTGAGGTGGCCCACCGCACAGAGTTCATCCATCATTCCCCGCTCGAGCCTCCCACTTGCATAAGACACCGCAAAATTGTGAAACGCACAGAAACATATCCATGTCCAATAGCACAAAGGCTTTGCCTCATCACCGTTCTCCACTCGTCTGGATCCGCCTCTTTCCCTAAGATCGGCCACCAAAGGCTTGGCTGAATCTTTCAGAAAAGTGGGTAGAAAGTCTGGCCGAGGCGGCTCGAGATTCCGATTCTTTCGAGGTCCTCATGACTCCGTCGTAGGTTGAATCTTCTGATTCATCTCCTTTTTGATGCGTTTCATAATTCATTACTGTATGCCAACAACTTCTACTGTATCCGTTTCATCTCGTGGGGCAAGAAGGATTAGGGAATCCATGTCTTGCCACGCGATGAGTGGGCCTAGCTCATCGGCAGAGTAGTTCCTTTGCGACGGGATGTCGAATTCGGTTCGATTCTCCTTCTAGAAGACGAAATGTCAGACCCCGACACGACCGAAGTTACTGGAGAACGAGCTGTTTTTGATCTTCAGTTCGCATTTCGCAATCGTCCGTTTCAAGAAAGCGCAAATCTTACGTTTAGCCTTGCAAGCCGTGCCAAGTGTTGGTTCGCTCAACCTCGATTGGCTTGTCAGAAAGATGCCCCCGATATCTCCTGGCAACTGTATCAGCAGTAGCGATTCGAAAGTTGGATGAGACGAACACCAATCTCTCGAAGGCAATCGATACTGCGGGTATGCGCAATGCATATCCGTGGCTTCGAGAACTCAGACAAAGGCTGGAGAAATATCAATTCACATGTGACCACCGCTCTTTCTCTACTGAAGGATATTATGCCTATAAAGAAAGCGCCTTGGCCGCTCAGTATTTATTCATGGAAAGTTTGACCTTTTCGGTCCAAGACTAGATTTCCCTACCGGAAGCTACAGTTCGCGCTCTTCTCTAGTCTCGACCTCAAGTGACTTATCAGATCCCTAGAGAATCTTCGTTGAATTTCAGGACGAGCAACGTCATTTTTTGCCAGTAGCAAATTCAAGTCCTGATTGGATATTTCTAATGTCGTTTCGCTCTGTTTGATTGTTCACAGAAGGCAAAAGTATCCCTTGGGCGATCCTTCCTTGAGCGAATGGCAGCTAGAGGCCATCTCGCAGCATACCTATACTTCAACTTTCAAAAAGAGAAGGGACACTGGACAGAGGTCAAAATAACTTGCAATAGTAATCTTCCATCTCAAGATTTTACCTTGAACACCTAGAGCACGTTCCATCGAAACACTTACTAATATTGTTACAATTCTTGGCAAGAACCAGCCATTCTCTCCCCCAACGTCAATGGTCACACACACAGTGCCCAGCACACATCACCAGCTCTCCGGTTCCTCTCTAGTCCACCCTTGATCTCTTCAGATCATCTTCCAATATGTCAGCCCGTTTCGTGCACAAACGCCTCCACGACAGGTCAGCATCACACCGCAGCTCTCCCCTCCAACCTATACCATCAATCTCGCAAGTCCACTATCTTAACCGTCCACACACCTCCGGTCTTGGTGCCATCGCAACCCCTATCGAAATGTTCCTCCTTTTACTTGCTATTCTTGCGCTTCTCGCCTTGGTCACCTGGCTAGCATGGATCGCCCTCTCACACTGCGTCAAGTTCGTCCGAGGAAAGATGGATGATCTGGATGTGGGCCAGCAGACGAAAAAGAATGTGAAGAGAGCTGAGGAGGCTCCGAAGAAGGCGTTTCAGTTTGGAATAGATGTGGGGCGGACGGCAATGGGATTTTTTGATGGGTTTCGGAGGGGTGAACGTGGAGAGGAAAGGAGGGGAAGGCAAGGCGAGAGGAGAGGTCTGCTTAGACACGATACGTATGAGGAGAGGGTGGTGACCGGCATACCGAGAGGGATTTATATTTGGGGGTATGGATATGATAGAGAGAGGTGCGGCGACGGGACGAACGATGTTTCGAGCCCGAGAAGCAGGAGCGTGAGTGTGCGCCACAGGGAGGATTGCGACGGAGAGTGTGGCTTGGAGGGGAGGAGACGGAGTATGGACTCATGATATGTCCTTCGTAGACTTGGAGTGCAACCATTTTGGGTCGAGAATTGCGCGAGAATGGTAGACTAAGCGTTGAATAGGAACAAGAGGCATATGTGTACTGCAGGCAGTAGAACAATCCGTTGGGCATTCCATACAATACAGAAAGCACTTTCTCTTCTGCGGAATCTGCAGTGAACATAGCAAAGACTTCTTTTCTATGCCAGGAAGCTTCAGAGCAAACCATGTGCCTCGGCAGACCAACAAAGTTGAGAAAGTTGTATTATCTCCGTTCCCACAGCCAGCCAAGTATTCTTTGTACAATCATACACCTCCACCTATCAATCTCCCGTCATTTCTAATGCACGCTCTCACCTCTAATCCCACCATATTGCCCTCATTCCTCACGGTCGTTGAATTCTAACTCCCTCCCTCCCCGTCCTCAAAAAGCTCCCATTACACTCCTCATAAGCCCTTCCCGCACCAAATCCCAACCCAACCCACGCAGGCCACGCCCTCCGCTTGAACAGTAGAACCGAGAACACGACACCGAAGGAGAGACCGAGTGATGATCGGATCAGGAGGGAGGAGAGGCAGCGGTCCCACTGTAGCATCCCATTAGCCCCATTCCCCTTACCAACCTACATAGCAAGTCACCTCTAGCTTAAGAGGAAGATATAGAAGCGGGTAAGGGAAGGAAGTATACCTTCTCATTCAAAAGCGCCTCGGAAACGGGCTTTGCAGGTCGTGTTGCCGGCACGGGCGGAGGAGCAATCGACGTCTCAGGCATCTTTTTTCTTCCTATCTACCGTCAGCCTCATCTCCATTATTCTCTGCAGCTTCAAGGGGCCAATTGACATACCGCGAGATTTGTTGAAGCAGGAAATGTATGGTTCTGAGCTGTAATGTCGTTTTCGTCGCCAGGAACCGGATCGCCAGATTTTGGGGCGGTCAACAGCGAAGCCAAATGAGGAATGGTGGAGCGGAATTCTGCCGGTTACAATGGGGAATTTTTTGACTGCGAGATGAGTTTGGAAATTCGCTGTGACAAGTGCAGATTTTTGAACAAATTCGAATACGATGGTAAGGAGACCTTCAAATACTTGCGGAAGAAGGGGCTTTTGCTGATTCAGGCTGTGTTAGACGTCCAAATCTCGCACTGCGCAAGAAGATCTCGCTGAACTGGAAAAGCAGCGTGCGCCATTCGACCAACAACTTGGGGAGGCTGCGAAGTTTGTTGGAGTTGATTTGGCCACGATTGGCAGATGTACACAAGGTGTTATTAAAGGGGGAGAGAAGCTAAGAATAGCTATATACCATGGGAGGGAAGAGTGGTTGTTGAAGTGGCTGCTGAAGAGGTTGCACGCATCTGCAGATGTTAAACCAAGGTATACTTCACTCATTTAGTGAAGACTAACTCTGACATGTGAATTAGAAATACACCGTCATCATGGCGGTTATTATGCTATCTTCTGAAGGTTCTTCCTCTGTCCACCGGAGCCCGAGCCCTCATCGAAAAGAAGTTCATGTCGATTCTAAAACAGACATTGGAGGAAGTACGGACGTCACCCAGAGAAGTAGATATGTTGGATGCTGTGTCAGCATCTGGCTCGGGTTCTGAAGAGGAAAAAAAGCAACGGAAACCTTCCAAGAAGCGAAAGCATACAGGGGAGCTGGTCGGGAGTTCCAGCTGCCAAAACGACGACTTACCGGACTTGATCGGTGCCATATCTTCAGTCATGGATGTCATAATAGCATCTACCAAGTCAACCGCGAGTACTTCTGAGGAAGGAACAAATTCGTCATTTTCAGCAGAGTATATGAAGACTGTAATCAGAACAGCTGCGGAGGAGGCAGCAGTAGTTCTGGGATCGTGGATTTCTCTGTGCCAGAGTGCCCTCGAAATTGGGGACCCGGACACAGAGAATTTACAAAGCTGGATTGCACCATTTATCGAGATATGGAACAGCCATACAGCAGAGGCAGAAGAAACTTCACTGATACTGTTTTCTCGACATTGCACTCCGCCGATTCTATCTCTGCTCCGTGCAGTGAAAGATCGCAAATTCTCAAAATTTGACTGGGCACCACAATTGGAGCAACTTATTTCTCGGAATATAATGAACCCAGCGAAGGCAGCAAAATGGGTAAACCCAGATTCCGACCTCTTGTCCAGGTTGACGAAACTCTCTGTTCTCCAGGATACGGCCAATACTTCTCAACTCTTTGAAGTTGCAATTCGGTCAATTCAACCTCATGGATCTCGGCGACGACGACCAAATGATGACACGTGGCTCCAGACAGTTTTCAAGGCACTGAAAGATGCAATGCCAGCACAAAATGCTGCAAGCAATAGGAAGGCTATTGGTGCTTTGCTTCAGTGTGCTATAGATCACAAACTCGGTCTTGATCTCGCGGACTTGCAAATTATGACCTCGGAATACGCCCTGCCTGAAGGACGAGATAGTTGGGATCTCTTGGCAACAATCATAAAGCTCGATGCAAATGTGTTCCTCATCCCCAACGAGGAGCGAGACTTACTCAAGGAACTTCTCGATAGGATTACCAAAACCTCGATCGAGGATTCATGGACTCTGCTCTCTGATCAAGTTGTTTCAGAAGTTCTGGTTCCTCTCATGGGCGATTTCGCTAAAGCTCGAGATCTGCCTGGCTTTCTTCGGCATTGGCTTGCACAACTTATTGAGTTTGACAGGCTTCGAAAAGAGGCTAGGCGCTTCGATATGGGCTTCGGTGCTTGGGAAGACGATGCCCTTCAATCACAGCTTAGCAAGTTATTGGAACCATCTCTGACTCTTCAGCAAATCACTCAAATCCTCGACTGGCTTTTGTTTGAGGTCACTGAGCATCCTGATGCAGTGTGCATCCTCCTCGAAGCTATTGCCGGATCCATTCATCACGAGGAGGTAGTTGATACTATAGGACTACGACTTTATCGTATTATGTTTGATAATGGCGTCTCTGACAAGTTGGATGACAGGTACAAATGGCGGTCCTGGAGGATTCTTTCTAGATCATTAGATTGGCTGATGACTCCTGATGTTAGCGAGCTCGCCAAATTATGGGGACAGGTTCCAAGAGTCAAGCCGTTCAAGTCTTTGTTAAGCAAAGGTCTTTCTAACGTTATTGGAAATGCGTCTCCACTGGAGAAACTCGAAGTTGTACGATTTCTTTGCGCCGCGTGGAATTCCGCGGGAAAAGACAGCCCGATGGAAGCCTCGTGCAAGCCATTCGCACTCAACGTTCTTCGGCAACTGGCCCAAGAGATGAAATGGAGAACTGGAGAACTCAAAGGAGGGGAAGATCTGGGCAGTGAGGTTTGCGGCTCGACCCACAATGCATTAGAACCAGGATTAGGATGGACAACCTGGTCATTGGCTAAATCTGTGTTTGTTGACTACCCGAAGATACTCGAGTAAGTCTTTCACATGAATCCGGAATTCGCATACAGATGCACTGACTAATTGTTATAGGCTTGGGCTTGAACTAGACCGCAAATTATTCAAGGATATGTTGCAAAATGTTTTCTGGATAGCTTCTGCCAGCATTCCAGAAAACTCGGTTGCCTCGATTGATTGGTTGCGACTGAATCCTAAAGCGTATCCTGACTTATGGATGACTATTTTGCACAGCGAGAACGTACTCAACAGTGAACCACTTATCGGTAAGCAACAATGATTTTACTGTTCCATCTCTCTTACCAAATTTCTAATTTTCTTGCCTATATAGAAATATTGATCGACACCATGTTGCAAAACCAGACCAACATAAGCAACCCGATTATCAGATCGTCCGGCACCAATGCCTTCGCAGTCAAGTCCCTACTCCAGGTGCCCGTTTCACTCGTTCAGAACAAGAAGACAAGGGAGAGGATTTTCAGAAGCTGGCTTCCAACCGGAGACTCTGCAGCGGATGACTCCCAAGGACTGTCATATAAATCAACCGCCCTAGATCCTGCTGTTCTCAGTCTGAAGATTAAGTTTATGCAACGCCCTGTGCTCTATGAAGTAAGCAAAAGCTGGTCAGTATTGACGAAATGAATCTAATATTGTCAGGGAATGAACTTCAAGGAGCTTGTGCATCTTGCAGATACTTTGGCACACGCCGAGATTCCTCGTCGACAAGTTAATCTTGCTTTGCTCAAAGAAGTGACAAGACTGACTTTTGTGTAAGCTCTGCCTCTTCATGTGGTATTTCACTCCTAATCGGTCCATAGCTTCGTCCATACGAACATCGATCAGCCTCCTCAAAAAGCATACATCTCCGACGCTTTTAAGCAGATTCGAAAGAAGGTAGAGAAGGCCAGCGAGAAGAATAAGTATAGACTCAACTATGCCTTGATCATGATATTCGGAGCAGCTTTCTCTATCCTCCAGACCAAAGCAACTGCACTAGATGACCTGAATGTTATAACCAAGGACGACCTGGACAGCATTACGGGCACTTTTAAATCTGGACTTCTACAGCAGTTGAAAGAGTTTCTCCACAGAACCCGCAAAGAGAAGTCGACCAAACGCCAGACCAGTCAGCTTACCGAACACTTGACAATTCTGAGCATCATGGATGCTCTCGGTGCCTTGGGAGTTGACCCATCGAAAGTGGCGGAGCTCGGGGATGACACCAAAGCATTTTGTTCCCGGGTTCAGGATACCGAATTGCATATTGGAAAGCGACTTGAGACATTTTTAGCTGTTCATGGATCAAATATTATCGAAGAAGAGCTCCTTGAGGGTGATGTCTCGACCGTAAATGGCAGGCAGTCAATCACGCAGAAGGTATTAGCATCGATGAACAGCAAAGATAAATTAGACAAGCTCAAGCTACTTGACTCGATCTTCGGACTAGGGTTAGTCGGGTTGAGTCGACTTGACAAACTACTTGCGGCTAGGCAAGTCATCATATCAATGGAAGATACCCGCAAAGCAGCGGAAGAGGAAGAAAACGAAGATAATAAGAAAGAGGACGGAGTCGGTCTTGACTTATCAGAAGCGTACTCCATTCTCTGCAGTACTCTCTGGAAAGCGTCTGGCGTCCGGCAGTTCTGCGTCATTAGCGAGACTCTTGAGCTGATGTTAAAAACCAAGGTAACCCCTCTCCCATCCATTCAACCCAGTCTCTCTAACATCGACAGGGCCGTTCCCTGACACAATTCAACATCGACACAACCCTCGGCAGCATAACCATCCTCTGTTCCCGGAACAGCCCACCCCTCCGCGCAACACGCTCTGGAACAATCTATCTCCACCTATGCCGCCTCCTCCAATCCGTACTCACACACCACCGTCTAAAACTGCAAGGCCACTTCCACCTCGTAGTCCAAGTAATTCAATCACTGCTCCGGCTCCTATTTACACCCCTCCCACACAGCACATCCAATGCTCTAAAGCACTTTGGCTCTCCACCATCTTGGCTATCTTCCCCAAAACACCAACTTAATGGCAAGCACGCCGCTGCTTTTGCTCGCTTGGTAACGCTCATCTGCGACCCTTCAGTTTCTTCCGTACGAGGATCACAGCACAATAACTTAACATCAGCAACCGACAAGGCGAAGAGAATGGCAGGACAACATATGCAGTTCGTGCTCACGATATACATCAAGCTACAACTGGAGATGAGAATGTTGCCTGAGATCAGAGAGAAAATGGTCCCAGGCTTGTACGCGATTTTTGATACCACAACGCCGGAGTTGAGGAGGGCTATTAATGATGCGTTGGATGCGAGCGGACGGGCTGTGTTTGCAACGCTTTATAGGGATTATGCTAGGTTTGGGAAGTGGAAGGGGAATTAGTAAGATAGATGCTCACAAACAATTAAAGAGAATATTCAGAGCTGAGTTTGGACATTCAGGTGCCTTCTGTCAACTGTCATTTCCTTCATTATACCGCAAACCCGAGGAACATCCACCATTGCCATCTGAGAAGCTTCTCGCTCCTTCCATTTTACCCGTCCTTTCAGAACACTCATCACTGCTTCCTGAGAAGTCTACTGCTTCGAATGTCCCATGGAGGAACATCCATCTTCATATCATATAATGGTTGTCACCATTGAAGAAAGGGAGTTTGTGTATAATGGGGACGAAAAACGCTGGAAACCTCGCTTGCATGTCTGGTTCAAAGGCAGAAACCGATCGGCAGCTCTCTCTACCAGGATTCTACCGTAGGAAGTTGCCCCGATAGCATCGAAGAGAAAGTTATAACGATGAGATAAAGCTATGCTACCGTTCCATGCCGCTTCTGCCTAGATCGTACTTGTCGTTAATGATACAATCAAAGGCCTTCTTCAATAGAAGACGAGTGCTCACGAGGTTACAAATTGTTGAGGCGAAAGCTCTCCTCTCTCGACACTCAACCACGACTCCACGTACCTCTACACATAGGTTTCCGCCTTAGGAATTCCTTTTATGCACATAATTCCATACTTGGATTGCAACTCTAGCTCCGTGGCCGGTCTTCTTCAAAGGTCTCCTTGAAGTTGGTGAACTCATTTCTGGTCCGGTCTAGGTATCGGCAGAGAAAGTCATTTTCCGAGTTGAATTCGACAAACTCCTCCACGATATGAAAAGTACCTCTTCCAGTGGAACAAGTACTCATATAATTGTGGGTATGACCAAAGAATTCCATATAGATCACTTCTTTGAGTCTTGGATATTTGGACGCAAAATAAAATAGCCGTGGTCTCAGAACGATGCTTTCGACCTGATCCAAGTCACTGGGCCTTAGCTTTTTCACAAAGAAGTCCAGTTGTGAGTGGTAGCCCAGAAATCCGGGCAGAGAGTATTCTTCTCGAAGTTAAAGTAGACACCATTAAGTGTCCGCTTGGAATCAAAAGCTCTTTGGTACATCTTGAGGCCTTCGTGGCGTGACTCGCGGCAGGCGTGCAAGATCACTGGAAAACTCGCAGCAAACTTGTGATGGTGCTTACGTCCATCTCGATCGAAGCGAACCATTACGATACGAGGTTCTGGGACTAACTTCCAAGTTAGGTTGGCCCGCTTCGGAAGTTGCAGAAATAAGGTAGAGGTTTGGAAGGCGCGACGCGGCTCGCGCAAATTCAAAGTGCCCCCTATTCACTTTTTCAAAAAGGCAAGAAGGAAACTGCGTTCGATTCAAATAACCGAGTACATTAATAGGAAGGGACAACAACTTCTATTTGGCGCTCAGCAACAGATCCCCAATCAAAGAGTGAAGTACATCACGTGACTCAGTAGAACAGAAGGCATACTTGCATGCTCCTTCTACATTCATTCTCTATGCTCCTTTTCATTTTGTTTTCCTATAACGCCTAAAGACTAAACCTCGGAAACTGATTCTTACGTACAATCCCCACAACGTGTAATCGGGATGTTGACTGGCTGGGAGAGAAGAGGAAGTAAGGAACAAGGCACATCGTGAGGGATTTGTGCGGAAATATCCTTTCGGGAGAATAGAACTAGACTAGTTCTTGCTAAACAAATAATGTTTGGTTTTTTCTTCTCAGAGAGAAAAGAAACGATACAACTAGTCTCTCGCCCCAGCTTGCGCTCTCGCCAGCAGTCTAGCATACATACTCCATCTCAAACACCATCTTCGGTATCCCCTCAAAACCTTCCGGAACCACGTACGTGATATTATAATAATAATGATCATAAATCATCGAGCCATAAATGGTAGGTAGTACTTCCAGCCCCGGAGCTGTCACATTGACTTTCAAACAAGGCAAGTTCGTGAAGCCGTCGACCGTATTCCCTGCCAAGTTCCAAGGAGGCGGGATGCCAGAGAGCATGAACTGGAAGGAATCGGTCCCAGCCTGTGTCATGTTGGGATAGCTGATTGTCAACTGATGGCTCTCTGCCACGGCAGTAATGGTCGTGGCGGTTGGATACAGGCTGAAGAATCCATTGTACGGGAATGGTTTATGTAAAGGATCAGCAGCCCAGTGCACAATAGCAGGTGTAAATTGCTTGCCCCTCGCCACTGTCTCAGCGAGTTGCTGTCCCCCGATCATGAGAGGCTTGCTGAGCCAGGATGTAACTATTCTCTTCTCGTCGGTCTCGAGGTTGTAGTAAATTGTTTTGTTAAGGAAGCGTTCGGTTGTGAAAGGAGTGAGGAGTTTGTGGGTCACCTCTGGAGAGAGAACACTTGCTACGGTCTTCATGATGAGCGCAAGTGCGGCCCCTTGGGAAACATCGTAGTTCAAGTCTAGATCGCTCTTGGGAGGAATGGGAGCCTTGTCGTACCCGAAAATTCCCCACCAGAACATCGAGATAATCGCATCGTGGACGGTCATGTCTCGGGTGTATGCTCTGTCATAAGGACCGACCATGTTTCCTAGGTACGGATTGTAGTGATCGGCTATATCTTCCCATATATTGGTCATAATCTTCACGGAAAGCTTGGTGAAGGTTGCATTCTTTGGACCGTACTTTGCCATTGAGCCCAGAGCCCACATGTCCATGCCGTAGTAATTCGGTGCGTTGTATTCTCCCAGGGTATTGGCTCCGTTTTTCGTGAACAGTTCATAGAGCTCATTGCCTTGGGTATTGCCGAAGTCGATGAAAGTCTGATTCTTCAGACGAGCTCCGATCCAGCCCACATTCAATGCTCGCATATATCCAGGATTGCTGTAAGCCAGAATAAGATTGTCCGGGGCCGTGCCGTTCCTCCTCATAGCTCCGACGGCATCATAGGCCATTGCAGCTTCGATGTCGCTCACCAGCTCAGGGCCAAGGAGTGCCTCAAATTCTTCCACGACTTGAACCAGCTGAGTTCCAATGAACTCTCGCCAGTTTGGATCATACGTCCCCTGAGCATAGATCAGCAACCAGTGGTACGTGGTGATTCACGTAACCCGCTTACATATATGCTTGGAGTGTAGAGTGGAGTTTGAGGGTTTGGTTCTGATGAATGTCAGTGAGTTTGCAGAATATATGCAACCAGCAGTTTCTTACCGTCAGGAGATAACTTAAAGTCACCATACCAAGCCGAAGTGAAGTTCTCGTTCATTTGCACGGCAAGACTGAGTTCTCGTCAGTCTCTGAACTCAAATGGCGGTCAATTTCAAGGAGCAACCAAGAAGCCGTCTCATTTGTCGACCACCCCAAGGTAAATAATTGGGATTTTCAATAACTCACATGGCCTTCAAAGCTGCTTTGGCGTTTTCAACATCATCCCCTTGATTTCTGTGAAGTAACCCAGCAGTATACCAAGCGGTAAAACGGATTGACCATGGCCCGTTATCGTTGAACCAAACAACCTTGTATGTTTCATCCCATCTTGGGTCCTGAATTGACATAGAATAGTCAAACAAGCTTTGAGCCTCTACATGCCAGTCAGTTAAATTTTCATTCCAGAATGAGATTGAGAATATGGAATGAGATCTCACCAGGCGAGAGCTTCGCAGTTAAAGCAACACCGAGAAGGCTTGCCGCCGTACAGAGGACCGAATAGAAATGCATCTTGGTGGAGAAGATCAATTGAATAAAATTTCCACCTGGAGCCAACGAACTTTCATAGGCTCCATATTCCAGTGACTATAAATATCCTGGCAACTGTTTATGATAGTAGGGAACGTTGCGACGGCAACGTCCTCCGGTGATCATAACACCGAGGTACGTGTTGAATTCCTATCTCCCCACAATGCAAGTCCAGAAGTTACCCTTGAAGCCCTGCAAATCAATGCCAGGGACACGGTTCATGAATCGTGAACAAGGCTAGGCGCACCAATTATATCAGTTATTTCGAGACCAAGTCATGGGACAACTTATATATGGGTCCAGAATCAAGATTATCGCTGTTTTTCTCGGAAATGCTTCCCCGGATACCCCGCAATACGCATCCGCGTATTCAAATGTGGAGGGAGAAGGGTGGTTCCTCTTCCCGCATCCCACTCTAGAAATGACTGGCTTCCCCATAAACCAACTGTAGAGATAGGGACCGGCAAACTTCTCGGTAATTTCGGGGATATCTTTCCACCATTGACGGCATACTGTTATCACTCGGTGCCTATGTCCGGTTGACCTATTATCACGTCCCTGGGCTGAAGACCTGGTCTGGTAAACAGCTCTTTTTGGGTGTGTATGTAACGTCTAAAGAGAGAAAAGAAGAGAGGAGCGGGGAGCTCGAGCTAAGTACAGGGTGCCACGCTAGGGCCAGGTCATGTGACGCTGACGTCACAATATCCCCCCTTTAACTATAAGAGTTCTCCGAACTCGAGCAAAGTAGCTAAAATCCCTTGGAAAAACCTCTAACTTTCTACTATCCTGTTCCCGTTTCTTTACTAGCTCTAGTCTGTCCCCAACTACTAGCAGTCTCCTTTTCTTTATCCTGAATAGCTCTAGTCTCCTATTCTTTATTCTGAATAGCTTATTCCCAGCCATTGCCTTAATTTCCTTTAACTTCTTCCTTAGCTTCAACTTTCTTAGGTTTATCCTCAATTTCGAATTCACGGACTATATAATGGTCCTCAAATACCTTTATATTAGTAATTAAGCAGATATCGAATTCAGGAATATAAGTATAGCCTCTACTAGCCTCTTAGTTAAAAGAAAAGAACTAAGCTTACTTAAACCAAATAATATATTACTTTCCGGTTTTCTTTTCTTACTATTAAATATCTTTAATAAATATATTATCTAGAAATTCGATAATAACCTTACTGTAACGGCGGGATCAATGCAATGGTCGAAGGCTCAAAGTTCAAAGAATCTCATATATTGGAAAATACTAAGCTGTGGAATAAAGTAGGGAGGATGTCTCGACCTTTAGTATTATTTCGTCCAAGTAATTCCGGCTTAGCTTCGTTTTATGCCTGTTTCCGATATCCTGTCCTTGGTAGATTATACCCTTATACTAGCCGTCATATTACCCCCCCCCTAAAGAGAAGTCTAAATATCCTTATTTAGGGGATTATTTAGCCGTAACGTAGAAAAGAAAAAAGAGAAAATAATAGCCATTAATCCCATTCCATCCAATCCCTATAGCTTACTTGTAATCGAAGTATAGTCTTAACTCCACCAGAATAACCTAGTTCCTAGTATGTTCCGGCCAGTTCTTAGTATCTATTACTCATATTATGCCTGTGCCTATATTAATAATGTGGTCTGGGAGTGCCGTATAGGCTATGGCCAATATTGGGACTATTATTATCGGGCGGTCTTCGAATAGGGGTAGTAAATTAAGTCTATTCGTTAATACAGGCTTTAACGTAGTAGCTTGCTTGCCTTTCTTCTTGGCTAGGATAGCGATATTTGACTTGATTATACCGTTTCTAAGCTACTTAATTAACTTCTGGGCCTTCTCGAGCTTAATATATACGTTCTTAAGTTATTCTTCTATAATAGAGATTTATTTATTAAGGGCGGCTACTTGAGCTACTTTATTATCGAATTCCCGGGCCTTGAGCTATATAATCTTGGTCTTATAGGAGCTTCTAAAGGGTTTTCCGACTTCCTGAACGGTATTATATACTAATTCGTTAATGTCTATAGGACATTACTTCTTTAACTCGGTATTCAGGATTATTTTCTAGCTCTTGGTTTTAGACTAGTACTTTATATAATAACTAGTACTTGGTACTATATATCTTCTGGTCATAACAGGCGTCTTAATACTAGTTTGGCTACCTTTATTATAGTCGGAGTCTTCTTTATTACTAGAAGTCTTTTTGTTCTTAGTCTTTTTGCTATCGGAATTCTTACTATTATCTAATACCTTGTGTTTTTTGGATAAGCTAGCCTTGCTCTTTTTAACCTTCTTGGCATTTAGCTCCGTAAGGTTAATAAGGAAGCCCTTATTAGTACTATCTATTTTGCCTATTAGACTATTAGGCTTATTATTACTAGTAACCAAAACCTCTGTTTCGTTATTTTTAGAACTTTCTGCCAAGATATTCTTTATAGTAATTTCAGGTATATTCTTAAGAGTAGTACGGGCCGTATTCTGTATATTGACCTGTTCTTAGGTAAAGGAGTTACTATTTTCGTCTATAAAGGTAGTTTGGCTAGTAATTATATTAATAATAGTAGTAGTTACTAAACTTAAGATATCGCCGCTACTATTCAAGTTGCCCAGGATCTAGTAAGTAGCCTTACTTGGTCCGGCTACAGATAATATATTACCGGGATTTCTTGTCTATTTCGTCTTTATTAATAGTTCTATTAAGGTAGTAATAGTAATATAAATAGTTAAGGTTATAAAGGTTAAAGTAGTTAAGAAGATTTCCCTTAATTTTTAATAATATTTCGAACTAATATAGGCAAGTATTTACCTTTAGCTTAGCTTTAAGAATTCACTTTTTTTATTTATAATTCGCCTAGATAGTAAAGTATAATCTAGTATAATAAAGGAAGATATTTTGCCTAGATTTTTAGAAAAGAGAGTAAATACTAATATAGTAGAATAAAGGAAACATACTAGGGTTTAGATAAAACCCGGGAAATATCTAGGTTTTTCTTTTTCTCCTCTAATTATAGAGGCCTTATTATTAAGGTTTATTATTATCTGGGTAGTCTTTATTAAACTCGTTCTCTTTAGTATACCAAATCTATTTATTTAGCTAGATAGGAGGTCCTGCTTTATCGGGATTCTGCTTATAAAATTTATATAGTTTAAGTACTAAGTTCTTGAAGTTTAATATAAGATACTATTTATTATTTATATCTTATCCCTTTTATTTAACTTTATAATAAAGCTTATTATAAAGTATTTTAGAAAAGAGAATCTTTTCGACTTCCTATTCGAGTTTACTATTAACTTTAGTAAAACCAGGCTCTTTATTAGTTTGGCCGGATAGTAGGTTAGTAGGATCCTTATAGAGTCTATCTATATAGAAAATTGGCTAAATCCTATATAATAAGAGAAAGTCTAATTAATATAAATGGCCGACTATTTTATTAATCTTAAATAGTCCGGTAAGGGAGTAGTCTAACTTATTAGACGGACAGTCCGTTTTCTATATCTTTTTAATTATATAAACTATATCTCCTGGACTAAAGTCTGGTTCTTATTATTTCTTATTAGCTTGCTTGGCTTAATACTCCTAAGCTACTATTATATATTCTCGGATATAATTAATAGCAGTATTAATTCTCTTAGCCTACTATTATGCTTTTTCCTAATTAAGTTTCTTTCTTGGTATTTTAAACTCTATTATTAGTAGTATCTAGTTAAAGCTTAGCCTGGGTTTATATTTATAATTAATTATTAAGAGAAATAAGCCGGTTAATTCATATAGGCAGGCGATACCTATAGTATTAAGTACCGGGAGTAAATCTGCCTAATTATCCTGGAAATAATTAATAAAGAGACGAAGTCAAGTATTAATAATCTGGTTAATAATTTCTGTTTATCTATTAGTTTGGGTATATTCTATAGTTAAGAGCTTTAGCTTGGTTCTAGTTAATCTTAATAGTTTATTTATAAAGTCTGAAATAAACTAGGGTTCTTGGTTACTTGTAATAATAAGGAGAGAACCTCGGAATTACTAGATATAGTAATAGAATAGGCCGGTAGTAGTTCTGGCTATAGTATTCTTGGTTATTAGTAGGCTTATATATTATTTAAATAATCTATTAACTATAATAAATATATTATTATATCTCTTATTTATAGAGCCAGGGATATAGAAGTCTATAGACAAATCGTCTCATATCCTCAGGGGAACTAGTAATAGATATAATAGGCCTAGTATTTTATTTCTTGGTTTATAAGACCTTTAATATTTATAGTAGTTTACTATAAAGTAGTTAATATCTACTAAGAAAATAGGCTACTAATAAAGTTTCCGAGCTAGGATTTTTGTCTTATTTCGACCGGGGTAAGTAGTAATTATTATACTATAGATTTATTATAGGAGCCTAGTTTATAAATTATTATATCTATCTAGTATAATAAGTCTTTTATTATAAAGTAAATAGCTATTTAATATTTCTTATAAATCCGTATTTCCCCGGGCCTTCTTATATTTATTCTCTAGGGCTAGGTCCGTCCGATTAGCTTATAGGACTTTAATTATAACTAATAGCTTATCTATTTCTTCTATTTTAGTAGAAGTATAAGCTATATCTTTTATTTTAGTAAAAGTAAGAATTAGGTCTAATAGAATAACTTATCTAGTTCTTTTAGCCTCCTTAGCCTACTTCTGGGTTAGTATAAGCTCGTCTTTTCGGGATAAGATATTAGTAATAGTATTATCTTTATCCGGCTAATAAGTAATCTGGTAATAGAATTATAATAGGAAATCTATTTATTAGATTTATTATTTATTTAATGGCCTCTTAGTACCAAAATACTCGAGAGCTTTATAATTAGTAATAATTAGAAAATTAAGTAAGCTAATTAGTTCTATCTGCTATTTCCGGAGTTCTTGGATAATAGTAAGAAGTTTCTTATTATAAATTTCGTAGTAGCTCTCGGCTTCTTAAAGAGCTTTAGAGTAGAATGAGACTAAGTACTATTATTCGTTCTCTGGAATTTTTTAAAAGAGTATATCCGTAATAGCTAGGTTTAAATAATCGGTTTCCAGGCAGGTTTCCTTATTATATTTGAAATAGAAAAGTATAGAGGTAAAGAGAAATAGATTCTTAAGCTAATTAAAGGTATCTAGCTAGGTTTCGTTAAGTATAAACTTTAATAAAGTATCTCTTTTAGTTAGACGGTTTAGGGAGTAGGAGATATATCTATAGGCTTAGATAAACCTATAATAGAAGTTATAGAAGCCCAAAAATAACTATATTTCTCTTTTTATTATAGGTCGGTACTAGTTTCGGATAATAGAGGTTTTAGTAGGGTCTACTTATATATCCTAATTTGAGATAATAAATCCTAAGAATATTATCTTAGAGATTTCAAATTTATATTTGCAAATATTAACTTATAATCCGGTATCCTAGAGCTTTTATAGGACCATTCTAATATACTATTAATACTTCCTCTTATTCTTGGAAAAGATTAGTATATTATTAATATAGGCCAAGTAAAAGTCGTCTAAATAGTCTATTAGGATAGTATTAATATATTACTAGAAAGTTACCGGACTATTATAGAGTCTAAATAATAAAACTACTAGTTTAAAGAATCTATATCTTATCCTAAAAACTACCTATACTATAGAAGCTAGTTTTATATGAATTCGGTTAAAAATATATTAAATATTCAATTTAGTAAATACTAATAATTTAGCTAATTAGTTAAAAGTCTCGGTAATAAGTAATAGGAAATAGTAGTCTTTCTTTATTATAATATTTAGCTATTAATAGTTAATATAAAATTATAGGCTATTATCTTTCTTTTTAATAAATAAGACTAGTAATAAAAAGGGGAATTCGGATAGCTTAATAAAACCCTTTTTCAGATTCTTAATAAGATATTCTCTTATTTTTTCGAGTTTACTAGAGCTTATCTTATAGAGATAGGCCGTCTTTATTAAGGAGTCTGGTCTATTAAAACAGAGCTTATAGTTAAAGGATTAAGACTAGGGAAGCTTATCTACCGCTTTCTTAGAAAATACCCTAGCTATATTATATAGCTATATAGAGAGGGATATCCGGAACTCTTAAAGTTCTTTAGGATTAAAAGATAGTATATTACTAAAGATATCGGATTTATCTATATCCAGGGAATATATTAGGTTACTAGTTTGAGTATAATATCTGGCGGGCTATAGTATTAGTTATCTAATTACTATGGGTAGTAGTAGATATCTCTTTGGTTTATAACCCTATTTCTCAAGTATATAGTTAATCTTATTAATAGTAATTAATCCGACCAAGTTACTAGAGTCTTTAATACTTAATTAGAAGGCAGCTACTCTAATAAAATAGCAGGGATAGTCTAGTAACTCGACTATTTCGAGAGTATTAAGGTCTAGCTTTTTCTTTCTTGCCTGGTATTTGGCTTTTCTTATAAGAAGGTCTTATAGAAGGGTAAGAAGTATATCCTTTTGCTTTTCGGGTCTAATTTTACTAGTTTCTTTTAGGATCCTAGTTAGAATATCTTTGAAATAATTATCTTTTTAATATTTCTTATTAAAATATCGGATTTTCTAAATAAGGTCCGGCTAATTTGTCTTATAGTTCTCTGGCTAATAAAGTTAATTCCATTAATAGTTCGATAGGATATTATATTTTGCTAGCTATTTCCTTTCCAGGATTATATTATAAGAGCCGAGGTTAGTAGTAAGTAGGTATTATTGAGTTTGGGAGTACTAATTAATAGCTAGATCTATAGTAGCTAGGTATTAAATAGCTTTACTAGGTTATTTATTAAAACCTTATAAGGGGACAGGGGTTTTAAGTTTATATAAGGGTATTTATAGTACTTTTATTAAGGGGCGAATATACTTTTAGTTAATTAGAATATATATATTTGCTCCGGTATTTACTAAATACTAGAAGATTATAGTTTTGCCTTTCTAATATACTCGATAATTAATAAGAAACTGGTTCCTGCTAATTAGCTAAATAAGATCTATAGGTTCTTAGTAAAGTTCTTATTTTAGGAGGTCTATTTTTATACCTAGAGCTAAACTTTTCCTGACTTATTAATATTATATTTCTTATCGGATAATAGATAGGAACCGGTATCCTTATTATTTACCCCTAAATTATTAACTCTCTCTAAATAATCCTCTTTAATAGATATAACCTTATTAAAGTCAGGATAGGCACTTTTTATATATCTAGGCTTTCTATAGCTCTAATAATAAAGACTTTCTGGCTAGTCTAGTCTTTTCTCAAATTCTCGGCAAACTACCTCCTTTAGCTATAAGAATACCGGCTACTAAGGTTAATCCGTTAGATATAGGATTACTATAGCTCCTTGGATCCCGGTAGGCTTTCTAGCCCGAGATAGTATTTAATAGTAAGTAGTCTTTACTAGTTATTCCTCCTGGAATTACTAATTTTTGATTAAGAAAAGCCTATTCTCTTATTCTATATATTACTTAGTAAGGTCCCTGGAAGTATTGAACTTCTTATTACCCAAGCTCTTAAGTAGTTCGAGATTTATTTTATTTATTAAATTATTATATTAGTTATTTGATAATTTCCCTAGTTTTATTATTAAGTAAGTAAACTCTATTTAGAATACCGGAAATAGCTTATTTCTTTATTTCAGGTACCGGTATATCTCTTTTACTTCCTAGTACTCTATCTCTTTGCTTTTGCTATAAGCTTACTAGAGGATCTTAAAGATCTATTTAATAGTTAAGATCTATCTGACTAATCCAGATTCTAGTTAATTACAAATAAAGTTATAGGTATTTCCGGTAACTAGTTATATTATATAAGTAATTTTTAGTAGTTTACTATTAAATTCAGAAAAGTTCTATATTAGTTTGTTTCTTATATTAAATATCTAATTATTAATCTAGTAATTATTCTTATTCGTAAATAGGGTAAGATCCTTAATTCTAATAAGCTATAGTTAGTTACTATAGACTAAAAGCAGGAGAGAGCCTTAGTATTAGTCTCTAAATAGTTCTCCTAATAGGGATCTATAGTATTCCTGAATATCTATTTATTTGGATCTTTATTTTATTACTTCTTCTTATACTAGTCTTTCTCTTATATAAAGTCGACCGGTAATTACCTCTAGTTTATTAACTTTCTTAGTAAGTTAGTTAATATATAAGTGGAATTTCTAGTAGTATTCCGCTTATTTATTAGCCGTAAGATAGTATTTATTAATAAGATTATCCTGTATAAGTAATTTCTGCTAGGCCTTATTTGTTTTTAGAGTATTTATACTAATTTTGAGTTTCAAATTAGCTAGCTGCTCCTTAATATCTTCTTCCGGAATAGTATTATAATAGCTTTCCCGGTAGTATAGGTTTATAATATTAAAGTCCGGCTTCTCTATTTCGTTATACTAGGGCCTTTTGTCTAATATACCTATAGTAGTAGTACTTGGTTCCGGGCTATCTATAGTAGCTTTAGAAGGGGTATTAGCTATAGAGATAAGTACTAAGTAAGTTTTTCTTATTTAATATTAGTAAACTATAACTAATTATTATCTTATTTAGTTTTAAGTTAGTAGACTAAAACCGACTATTATCTTTTCTTATTTTAAATTAGTAGACTACTACTAATTCTTCCTATACTAGGGAAGGGGGCCGGTTTTTTTGCTCTTATTAGTATTAAGGGAATATTATCTACTCTAGTTAAGGATTAGGCTCCGAGGTTAACCGGGTTATAGAGGATAATATTTTTCTTCTTTTATATTAGTAAAGAACTAATTACTAGAAGGGGAATATCGTCTATTCTAGTTAAGGGTTAGGCTCCGAGATTAACTAGGTTATAGAGGATATTATACTTCTAGTTAAGCTCTCTAGTTCTTTATAGTTTAAGGAGGTTATTAAATATTAAAAGCAGTATTCTATTTTCGCTTTCTAAGGATAAATACGGGTCCTTTACTAGTAGTATTATATTGCCTCTATAGGCTGAGTCAAGTAAGCTTAGTATTATATAATAGCGGGATTAATATAATAGTTAAAGGCTTAAAGTTTAAAGAATCTTATATATTAGAAAATACTAAGCTATAAAATAAAGTAGGAAGGATACCTTAATCTTTAGTATTATTCCGTTTAAGTAATTCCGACTTAGCTTTATTTTATACCTATTTCCGATATCTTGTCCTTAGTAGATTATACCCTTATACTAGCCGTTATACTTACTACTAAAAAAAGAAGTAAAGAGACCTTTCTTATATACCGGAATTATAAAGATAGCTTTAATAAAGTTCTTTTTATTATTAAAATTCTTTATATTATAAGAAAAGTAATAAAATAATATATCTATAATTTTAAAATATTTTACTTTTTTAGGAATAATAGAAATATTCTTATAAGATAATTACTTAATATAATTAATTATTATATTTTTTTAAAGCTTATTTATTAGAATATTTAATAGAGATTAAATTATAATAAATAAGTATTTAATAGTTCTATTAATCTTATTAATACTAAAATTATACTTATTAATTTCTTTAACTTTATTAATTATATCTAGCTTTATAAAATAGTTTAATAAATTTCTATAGGTTTAGGGCTTCTTAGGAATAATATAGTTATAATTACTATAATTATCTCTATAATACTTATAGGGCTAATACTTAAAATAATACTAAGTTATATAACTTTTTTTTTTATAAATCTTATATTTAATAAATAGATATATATTTCCTTAGTATTTATAGAAATTATATTTCTTATAATTACTAATCTTAAATTTAAGGTATTTTATAGAACTATATTATTTATAGCTCTTTTTATTAAAAAGATTTCTATTAGTATTTTTCTTAATTTAGGAATATAAGGCTTTATTCTTTAGATTCTTATATTTATAAATATTATAGCCTTATTTTAGATAATTCTAGTATTAAGAAAGCAAATAATTCTTATTAGAAATAATATAAGTATTTTTAGTATAACTTTTCTAGTTATATTAGAAATATTTTAATATATTTAGGGCTTAAAGCTTAATATAGACTTTTTAAATCTTAATTATTTTTATAAATATCTTAATATTCTTAATATATAATCTAAATATTTCAAACTTATTATTAAAATTATAGTTTTTATAAGCTAAAATATTTTCTGAAATAATAATTATAAGATTATTATAATATCTAGTAATTTTAATAAGTAATTAATAGGGTTCTATACTAAATTTAGTTAAATAGTAAGTATTTAGTAATATTAGGAAAATATTATTTTTATTAATACTTTATATAACTTTAGAAATAAGAATATTATAGTTTTTTAGGCTATAGTAATTAATTTTTATCTGAATTATTATAGTCTTTATCTTATAAGAACTAATAAATATAAAGAATATATTCTTATTAGTAATATATTTATTTAATTAAAACATATATTAAGCTTCTTTTATAAGCTTAATTATAAAATACTAGATAGCCGAATTATATATAAAGTTATTACTAGATTTAATAAAACTCTTTAATTTCTTAATAATAACTATAGTAAAGTTATATAAAATACTAAGTTTTTTATTAAATAATTCCTTAAAAAATAATATATTTAGTAAAAGAATAATTATCTTAATAATATTAATTATCTAACTATAATAAAAAGTATAATTAATAAAGTTTATAAATATTAGGGTATTTATATAAAATTACTTATTAAGAAATATATTATATAAAGTTATTTAGCTAGTTTTTATTAAGATTAGTATAGTTTTAGTCTTATAAAACATATTCTAATATTCGGAATTAGTTACGAATTTAAAAAAAACTTTTATTTAAATAGGATTTCTATTATTAATTATAAAACCAGTAATTTTATAAGTACTAATAAATATATAAATTATAGTAGGAATATATTTTTTGCCTTTATTAAGAATTATAACTATATAAAAAGAAACTATTTATTATATTATAGTTTATAAGGCTTATCTAAATATAGTAACTACTATATTAGTATTATTTAAAATATTTATAAATAGTTACTTATAACTAGTATAAATAAAAGCCTAATTAATTATATTATTATCCGGATTCTTTTAAATATATTTTAATTTCTCTAGTAATATTATATATTACTAATTAAAATCAAGTTTTATATTAGCCTTATATTATATAATCTTATAGAGAATAAGATTCTTAATAAATTCTATAAAATACTTATTACTAACCTTATAAGTCTTATTAGTAAATTTAGTAATATTATAGAAATAATATATAATAATAAATATCTCGGTTTTCTTATTATTATTATAGAAGTTATTAATAAAATATAGCTTTAATATTTTTATATTAAACTTTATATTCTTAGTTAGTAAAGAACTAAAATAAATAATAATATTTTTAATATTATAATACTTTAGTTTCTTAGTTAGTTCTAAAATAAGATAATTAATTCTAATATTTATTTCCTAGATAATTAAGGTATTAAATTTCTTAATATACTTCTTCTAAATATTTTTTATAATTATTATAATTACTAGTAATATACTTATTCTTAACTTTACTAATATTACTACTTTTTAAATATATAAGTAAGTATAATAAATCTTAGATATACTATTAATAAAAGAGTTCTTTTACTAATCTAAGAGCTTATTATATATCTTTTTCTAGTTCTTTAGAATATAATTATTAAAGAAATTAATAATTAGATATTCTAAAGTATTATTAAAAGTAAAGAAATACTTAGTAAGATATATATTTACTAGGGCTATATTTAGATCTAATTTAAGTTAGAAGAATTTATTTAAATTATAAATAAGATCCTAATATATCCTATTAGAATAGCTAGGCTTAATAGAAATACCAAATTTTAATATTTTACTAAATTTAATATATAAATACTTAAGATTATAAAAATTAGTTTTATGGCTTGGAATTTTAGTATTTATTTAATATTTATAGCCTTTAGGGCCTCGGAAGCAGAAATCGGATCTATAAAAAATAATAATAAATAAACTATTTACTAGAGTATACTTATTTATTTATTAAATAATTCCTATTTATATTTATAGCTAGTATAGCTTTTTTTTAGCTATAGCTTTTATAAAGATCTCTTAATAGACCTCGGCTATTTCTTATATATTATTATTAAAATTCTTATAAAAGATACTATTATTATTAAAATCTTAAAAAAATATATATAAATACTTAGTATTTTTGCTTATATATTTTAGATAATTAGAGATATTAAATAAAATATAAATATAAACTATATTACTTATCTTAGAATAATTAAGCTTTAAGTCTTTCTAATTAATATATAGTAAATATATCTTAGGAAAATTATTATTAAAGTTATTATTCTTAAAAAAAGTTCTAGATAAGGCTATAAAAGAAATATTAAATAATATAGCCTTTTACTTAGTATAATAGCCTTTAGAAAAATTATACTTATAAATAATAATATAGATTTAATATATATAAGCCTCTAGTTAATTTTACTAAATAGTCTTATTTATAATAATCTAGCCTTCTTTAGAAATAAGTAAAAATTTATAAGAATAAAGAATATTTCTAATTATTAATAATTACTTATTCGGAGAGTTCTTTACTTAAGCCTTAAGAAAATTAAGAGCCTTATTTATAAGAATTCTATTCTTAAGCTTTCTGAATATCTTTATTTTATAAGTAGTATTATTAATAACTAGGAAAAATATAAATATAAGTTCTTTTTATTATTTAGTAAAAAAGATTTTTTTAAAAAGGGATTTAAGATATTTTAAGTAATTATATATATTTATATATAAGATATTAGTACTAGTAATATTTAGCTTCTTTATATAAAATATAATATATGTCTTATCTATAATATTAAAATAATTATTAGCTTTCGAATTAGTAGTTTAATAACTAAAAGCTTCTAGTTAGAAGCCATATTTAGTAATATAAATAATTATAAAAGCCTTAATATTAAGAGAGCTAATATTAATCTTAAGAATATAACTATAGATATTATAAGAATTAATCTTTTTAGAAGGCTTTATATTTGGCGAATTAATAGTATAAGTACTATTCTAGCTTATAAAAAGCTAATTATAGAAATACTTCTATTTAAATATTAGTATAATAAATATAACTAGTAAAAGTCTATTATTATTATTACTTAAATTAGCCTAGTATAGTTAGTTAAAGGTCTTTTTATTAAATATAATATATATAGAGACCTTAGGAATAATCTTATAAACTAGTATAATATATATTAGTAGTTTAGATTTAGTTATAGTAATTGAAATAATAGGAATAGTAATACTTTTAGCTAAAGTAATTATAATAGTAGAAGTAATAATACCTTTAACTAGAGCTTTAATAATATTAGTAATAAGAGCTTTAATAACTTTAGTAATAGAAGCTTTAATAACTTTAGTATTAGAAGCTTTAATAACTTTAGTAATAGGAGCTTTAATAACTTTAGTAATAGAAGCTTTAATAACTTTAATAATATCTTTAAAGATATAGTTATCCTAAGCTTCTATAAATATATTAGTAATATTAGTAGGAAATAAAGAATTTATAGTAAAATTAAATAAATAAAAGAGCTTAAATAACTAAATAAGGAGAAATGATTTATTTAAATAATTAGTAAATTAATAAGATTATAATTATAAATATATAATATTAAGAAATTTTTTTAGTAATAAGATATTTATATAAGTACTTTTTAAAATAAATCGGGAAATAAAATAAAGTAAATTAATAGTAATTTATTTTTATAATATAATAAAAGTAATTTATAATTACGAAAACTTCTAAAAAAGATATTAAAAAAGTAATATAAGAAATCTAATAGTACTTTTTTAGTATTTCGAGATTAGTTAATATATAGATATTACTTTCTTATACTAGGTATTATTATTATAGTTTAATATTATTATAAATAAAAATTAGTTTAATATTTTTACTCGGATTTAAATATATTAAATAATTATAAGACTTCTTATTATAAAGAGGTTTCTAGCTCCTATATTATATCTTAATAGTCTAGTTATTTAATATTATAGAATATTACTTATTTTCTAATACCTGAAATCTTTTTTATTTCCTTATTTATAATTTTCTTAATTATATAATATTTTTTTCTTTTAATAGTAATATATCTAGGCTTTGGCTATAAATACTTATACGGATTAGGTAGGGCTAGTTCGAGGAATTTAACTAATATAATTAGGTATATTTCCATAAGCTATTTAGGAAACTCGATTTTAAATAAGAGATCTCTTTTATAATACTTTAGGATCTAAAAGAAGCCTATCTTATTAAAAGAAAGCTTGATTTAATTCTATAGGTAATAATTCTTTTTATATTTCTTACTAATCCTAAAATATATAAGCTCTCCGAATTTTAGTAATATATAATTTATATTATAATAAATCTTTATCTTAGCCTAAATAATAATAATTATATTTACTACTTTATTCTAAATATTCTTTTAGTTTTATAAGAAATTATTTATATTTATAGTAGTCTTACTAAAAGCTATCTTAGCTTTCCTATTATAGAGAATAGAAAATAGTATAATACTAGTTAAAATATTAATAATACTATTTATAGAAAGCTATATCTATAATATAATATTTTCCTAATCGGATTAATTATACTAATTATTAAGAATATATTATATAATATAAATAAAGATTTAGATTATATATTTAGCTTATTTATTTATAAAAGAATAATATATAGTTATAAATACTAGATTTATATAATATAACTAGAAAAGCCTAGTCTAGAATACTAATATAAACTTGAAATCTTAATTAGAAATAATAATATCTAGTAATTTCTAATTATAGAAAATATATTTAAAATACTTTTTTATCTAGGCTTTTATTATATTAGTTTTCTTTCTAATAAAATAATATATAAATTTAAAGTATTTATTTATAATAAATAGGGCTTTATTATTCCCGTTTTTAGATATAGGGAAACTATTTATAAAATCGAGATATAATACTAATAGTAATATTTTTAGATATTTAATAGGCTATAGGGATTTCTATAATTAAATTTAAAAGAGTTTTATTTGGAAATATATTAGATAATTCGAGATATATTTAAGAATTTCTTTTTTTATTCTTAGGAAAAATATATATTATCTAAAAACCTAAAATATATACTTTATTCTAATATATATAATAGAATTATATATTATTTTAAATAAGATCTTAAAGTATTTATATAATATATATAAGTATTTCCTATTATTATTTTAGAAAAGAAGAAGTTTGGATTTTATATTCTAGTAAAAGTTATATAAGATTATAACTAGACTATTTTTATTATAGATTATATTATTATAGGTTCTATATATTTATAAATATATTTTCTAGAAGCTAATATTTTTAGATAAAGCTTTTATTACTTACTTTAAGAATCTAGATTAAATATATAAAATAAAGACTATATATTCTAATAATTATAGATATAGAATCTCTTTAACTTATATTATTTCTTAAGCTTATAAAGAGCCTTAAGGCTATAAAATTACTTTATTAAATTATATAAGATTTTCGGATTTAGTTAAATATATTTTAGTATTATTCTTAGTTATTACTTATATTTATATTAGGAAAATATATATTAGAAATATATATTTCTGGAATTATATTAGTTCTTTTATAAAATATAGGATATAATTTATTATTTAAATAGGTTTTCCTAGAATATAAAATAAGCTATTTATATTTATATAAGTCTTTCTAGGGTAATACTTAATTTTTATATAATTCTAATATTTAAAAAGAAATAATTACTAGTTTACTAATCTTATAAAATACTTATTAGCTAGGCCTATATTTTTAAAAGTATTTATAATTACCTTATAATTAGTATAAATTATAATTTTACTATTATCTAGAAAATAAGAAATCTTTTAGAATATTTATATAAGAGCTATAGTCTCTAATTTAGTTAGCTAGTAATTATATTTTACTAGAATTAGGTCTCTAGATAAATATAGAATCGGGTATTCTAATTCGTCTAGTTTAATTTAATAAATAATACTATTAAATCCCTATTTCTTATTATTATTTATATATATAATTTAGTTTTTATTAAAATTAGAATAGTCTAGCTAAGGAATAATATAAAAGTATTTTTAAAGAATTATAAAAGCCTTTTTTATATTATTAAATATAAGATTTTTCTTTTATTTCTTTATTATCTTATTTAGTTATTTCTTAGTCTAGTAATCTTATCTAGGACCTTATATAAGAGCTCCTTTAAATTCTAAAGTTTTTAATACTTATATTAGTTATAAAATCCCGGTATAATAATTAATAAACTTTCTATAATAATTAAAGAACTCTAAGGTATTCTCTAGCTAAACTAAGATATCTAGAAATTATATTTCTCTAATTACTTTAACTTTTTTATCTAATATACTTAGTTCGAGATAATTAATCTAATAGCCTAAAGCTTTTAGCCCGGGTTATATAAAATAGTACTTTAATAAATTTAGAATAACTTTAGAATATAATAGAATTCTAAAAATAAAAGAGAAATAATTAATATAGGTTTTAATATTTTTTAAGAAAATAATTATATTATTAATATAAACTAGGATAAACTTCTAAAAGTAACTACTAAATAGTTTTTTTATCTAGTACTAGAAGAAAGCAGGAGATATAAATAGACCTATTATACTAATTATTAGCTATTTATATTTTTTATAAGAAGTTATAAAGGCTATTTTCTACTAGTTTAATATATGAATTAATTACTAGAAAAAGCTCTTAATTATATTAAGATATAAGAATACTAATTCTTTATTTATAGCTTCTAGAATATTATCTTATTTTAGTAAAGAATATATATCTTAATATAATTTAATATTTATCTTATATAAGTTTATTATAAATCGAGGCTTTCTATTCTAATATATAATAAATTCTGGTAATATATAAAATAAAGGCTATTCTAATAATACTAGTTTAATAATACTAGCTTTTTATAATAGGTTAAGAATTATATTTATAGTATTCCGGTTATATTTAGAAAAGCCATATAATATTTATTTGAGATCTGAGATATTAGTATCTTTATAAAAAGAAATTAGTATTTTAATTTTATTATTAAAATAACCTAACTCTTTATAAAAAAGACAAGTATTTTTCTTAATAACTTATAAAATATATTAATAATTATCTTTTCCCTAAGTATTAGAGATATTAGCTTGAGATAGGTTAATACTAGGGTCTAGTAAAGGCTAAATTAAATATAAATAGCTATTTAGGTATTTCCTTTTTATATTTTATTATATTAGTAATAAATCTTAGAAAACTTTAGCTAATCCAAGATATACTTTAGCCTTCTTATCTATATTTTATAGAGCGGTTTCTAGGTAATCTAATAAACTAATAATCTTACTTATTAGAAATTTAATTAGGATCTTTCCGAAATTTATATAAGATAATAGCCTTATAATTCCGTTTATAATACTATTAATAAATATACTAAATATATTTAGGATAATATTATATTATAGCTAAGGATTTATAAAATATTCGTAACCTAAATATAATAGAATATAGTATTATATTATAATATTCTGGCTATAATCTAGAAATATAATAACTATTTCTATTATATAAATCTAGATTTAATAATACTAATTAATTTATATAATATATTATTTCTTAGCTTTAGTATTTAGTAAATATAAAATCCAGATCTTTTTTCTATTATATATAAGGTAATTAAATAATATTTATCTTACTAGATTTAAGAAAAGATATTCTAAAAAGAATATTATATTAGAGCTTACTAATAATATATATCTTAGCTATAAACTTAATTATTTCTCCTTTTATTATAAGGAATTATATAAGAATATATATAAATAGTATTATAGCTAGGCTATTACTAATATTAGATAAATTAATAATATCTTTACTTATTTATTATAAAATATTAGGAAAATAAGTATTTATAATATAGTAATTAATAAGGCAAATACTAGTACTAGTATTAGAATAATAAGATACTAGATTTCTTTCCAAATTATAAGTTATAGCTTATATATTTATATAAAACTTATAGGCTTTATTATTAATAAAATATATTTTTCCGGTTATTACTACTTTTCTTAGGTTCTTCTAATTATATAATTAAGGAATAGGTTTTATAAGCTATAGCTTGCTTTCTATAAGTAATAGCTCGGGTTCTTATAATAATATTACTTATAGCTTTACTAGTAAAGAAGTAAATCTTAATTCCTATAAAGCAGGACTAAAATTATCTAATAGTTTAGTAATTAAGATATTATTATTAGAAGTATTAAGAATATAAGATAATTATACGGAATTACTATTCTATAATAAAAGAAATATAAGATTAAAAAATACTTCTAAATAAAAAATAGAATAAGAAATAGCTAGTAACTTTTATATAATAAGTAATACTAAATTCATAATTATAAGATTAGAATTAAGAATAAGAAGCCCTTTTATTTAATTTAAAAATAATAGTTTACTAGTTTTATATAGCTATTATTCTCGTTTTCTTATAAGATATTAGAATTCGTAAATATTAGTAAAAGATAATTACTAGATATATTATTATTAAATGGGCCTTAATATATAATATATATATTATAGAAAGTCTAGTAAACTAATTCGGGAACTTGAATTAAGTCTAAAAATTTATTATTATAGTTATTATATAAATAATAAGCTAGTATTTATAGATTATTATTATAGAAATTAAAATTATTATTATAATTATTATAGCCTTTTTAGTAAAATCCGTTTCTATAATTATAATTCTTATATTTTCTATAGTAATTAAACTAATTTTAATTATTATATAAGTCTTAGTTATTTCTATAATTATTATATATTCTCTAGTTATAGCTTTTACTATTTTTCTTTTAATTTAGATATTATAAATTAGGCTATATAATAACTAGAGCATTTAGCTATTACTATTACGATTCCCAGATGCCTCCTAGGCGCATGTAATACGGCCGCCTCGCTAGGGAAATATGCTTGGAATGCACTGGAAATATTTAGAAAGCTAGCCCCTTCGGGACTAGCGTACTATGGGGTGTATATACTCCCTTACAGCCTCCTGTATTCTAGTTTTCCCTTCTTTAGCTTTAAATCGTCTTTGTAAGGGACCTTCTATCTTGCTTTCCAAGCCCTGAATGCCGTACCTGTAATAGTATTCAAAGCTCACTTTCTTTAATCCTGTAGAGGATTTTAAATAAACTAATTCAGAACTATTAGTAATATAGGCGCTGCTAAGACAACGGAACCTCAGAAATACGAGTAATAAACTCTAGAATAATAAAAGCAAAAAGCTTTAGAACCTTTAGAGAAATCAGGTATTTATACCTTTATAAATATATACTAGTAGTATATTAGAAATCCCCCTGAAAACCCGAAAATCGAAGAACCTTGAATAAAGGCTACTCTTTAACCAAGTCCTAGAGTAATAGGTACCTATAGGCCAGTAACCTGACTACTACCCTCAAGCCCTATCCTATAACCTTATAGGCCCCATATATATGCCGGTAACGAGATTGCCAGGGAGGATATAGTAGAGGAAAAGTATAATAGGTTAATTTCCTAGGATACTACATAACCAGAAACCATATCGACTTCCGCCAAGGCTTCCGGTAAAGCTCCTACTAGTTCAGGTCGTCCCGTTAGCGGCTCTTCCCGAACCGAATATCCCGTTAGTATTCCTGGAGAATTTATAGACGAGTCTATAGAAATAGAACCCTCTGCTTTTATTATAAAGTTTCTGGAGACCAAAGACTATATTACTACCGGAGAATTATATAAATAGGCCAAGGAATCCGATATCTTGCTCTCAGATATTAATATTATTATAAAGAGCTACCGGGAGAATATTTAAAGAGCTATTTCGTATAAGAACGCCTATAGCTATAATAAAGCTATTCTCGAGAATACTAAGCTCTATAATATTAAGCTCGAGGATAATATTAAGTGCTATATGGCTATAGTAGATTAGCTTATGGTAGCTCTAACTACTTCTGCTTTGCCCGCTCTGGCTACTCTAAACCCCTCTTAAAAGAATTCTGAACTATCTCCTGCTTATTTCCGTCCAGGATCTCCTATATCTTATACTCTTTTTAGAGGTACTAGAGTTACTAAGCTCCCAGATCTAACTCTCTTTACTAGAGATTATACTGCCTTTAATAACTGGCTAGTTCAGATTAAAAATAAGCTATAAGGAAATACTAATTTATATTTCTTAGAGGATCTCAAGATTATCTATATTTCTAGTAAACTTACCGGTAATACTTTCGCCCTAACTAATTCTTATATAGACGAAGATAGTCCGAATTAGTACTATTAGCTCTCAGAGCTCTACTTCTATCTAAAGAAGCTATACTCTAATCCTAATAAGATATAGAATACTTATTGCGACTTTAGTAAGCTTTAAATATATTCTGGTCAAGTATTTCAGGAGTTCTATACTCTCTTCTTATAACTATCTATAAAAGGCAGTATTAGTCTTTAAGATATTAAGTATAAACTAAATAAGAAGCTCTTACCAAAGCTTCAGGAATTAGTATATATATACTATAATAATTCTTTTATTAATACTACTTGCTTTGCTTAGTACTATACTACTAATAATTAGTAGATTAAGGCTATATACAAGAAGACTAAGAAGTATAAGAAAGCAGGAGCTATCCTAGCCAAGTTTACTTCTAGTACTATACTCTTATATACTTCTAAAAAGGAGCCTAAGAAGCCTATATTAACTATTCTTATCAAGTATATATCTCCTTATAAATATAAGTAATATCCTATAAAAACCGAGGATCTCTTGACTATTAAGTACTATAACTATAATGAGTTCGGCTACTATATCAGATACTATCCGGTTCTATATAGTAAGGAAACCAAAATAGCTTTTTCTAGAATCGAGCCGGGCTTAGTTCCTATTCTACCGGAGTATATTATTCTAGTAAAGTATTCGAAGAATTCGAGCTCTAATTCTAGTATAAAACCGGGAAACGAATACTTCTAAAAAAAGTCTCTATTTTAGGGGCTTATAGTATAGATTTGGTAGAGATTGACTTGACTTATCTAATAGAAGGAAATACTCTTATAATATCCTATACTATTAGTATAAATGAATTAGGAATTAAGTCTTCTTTTCTTATTAATACTAGAGCTAATAGTTATACTTTTATTAATACGAAACTTACTCAACTTATAGAGCGATTCTTGGGGATAGAACCATAACCCCTTCCCTTATCCTATATCATATATGGTTTTAACGGAAAGCTAGCTGAGTCTATTAAGAAATATATAGAAGTCTTATTTCTAATTAATAGATAAAGTATTAATATATCTATAATTATCCTAAATCTTAGAGATTATAATATTATCCTTAGTAGGAAATAGATAGTATATATTAATATTCTGGTTAACTATAGAAAATATAGGCTTATATGGCTAAAGAATAAGCCTAAATCTATATAATTCGGTTATATTATTAGTACTTTATAGTAATAGCTAAAGAAATAACCTAATAAGAAGTATTAAAAGAATACTAATTAATAAGATTCTATTATAAGCTATTCCTGGAAATCTTCTATTCTAAAGCGGTCTTCCTTCTTTCGGACTAATTAGAGAGAATTATATAAGACTATAGAAAAGGAGCTTTTATAGCCTAATTAAGATATAATACCTAAGCAAAAGCTAAAGAAGCAGGAAGAGGTCCTTAATAAAGAGCAAATATTAGATCTAGCTATTCTTATCTCTATAATATTTAACTATATAGCCAAGAGAGAAAATAATATTATTAGTCAAATCTCTATCTATAAGATTAATAAGGAGCTTAAAGCTCGAAAAAAAGAAGCTATTCCTGGCCTAGAGAATTAATAACCGGGAGAAATAGAGCTTTAGTAGCTATAGAGGATATTATTCCCGGAACTTAAAGAATATGCCTCTATTTTCTCTAAGAAGAAATCTAATATTTTTCCTTCCTATAGATCATATAATTATAAGATTCAGATTAAAGGCCTAAAGAGAACCGAGAGTATTAGATATTAATCCCTCTAGTAGTAGTCTATTTAAGAGCTTCTAGAAATCAAGTATTTCTTAAAAGATAATCTGGCTAAGGGCTTTATTAAAGCTAGTTAGGCTCTCTTTATTTTACTAGTTCTTTTTATAAAGAAAGCAAACAGAGATTTATACTTCTATATTAATTTCTGCTACCTGAATAATATTATCCGGAAGAATTAATATCCCCTTTCCCTTATTAATAAGATTTTAAGTTAATTATCTAAGGCTAAGATCTATACTAAATTAGATATCTGCTAAGCTTTCTATTATATAGCTATAGATCCGGACTTTCAGAAGCTAATAATATTCCGTATCTGCTATAGAGTATATAAATATAATATCTTCTGGGAAGGCCTTATAAATAGCCCGGCTATATATTAATACTATATAAATAATATACTCTTTGAGTATCTAGATAACTTTTATATAATATACCTTAATAATATTCTCATTTACTTAGAGGATCTAGTAGAGTATAAATAGTATATATGAAAAGTACTAGACCGCTTATATCTTACCGGCTTCTAAGTAAATATTAAGAAATCGGAATTTAAAGTTATATATATAAAGTACTTGGGCTTTATTATCTCTATATCTAATATTAAAGTAAATCCCAATAAAATTAAAGTAATATATAACTAGTAATCCCTAAAGATAGTCAAGGGTATTTAGTTCTTTTTCGGCTTCTGTAACTTTTATAGATACTTTATTAGAGAGTATGAATAGATTACTAGATCTCTTACCTTATTTATAAAAAAGGATATTTTCTTTAAGTAATCCGAGTAATACCGAAAGGCTTTTACCTGCCTAAAGAAAGCTATAATTTCTACCCTAGTTTTATAATACTATAATCCAGATCTGCCTATAATAGTAGAAACAGATATATCTAAAGAAGTAATTACTAGCCTACTCTCTTAATAAGACTCAGAAACAGGCCTTTGGTATCCTATAGCTTATTTTTCCAAAACCATACTCCCGGTAAAGCTTAATTATAATATATATAACAAGGAGATACTTACTATAATTCGAGTACTAGAGGAATAGAGAGCTAAGCTAGAGGGCCTTTAGGATACTTCCTTTAAGGTCTATTCTAATTACCGTATCTTGGAATACTTTATAATTACTAGAAGTTCTCTTCTTAATAAGCTAGATAGACTAAGCTCTTATTTTATTATTACTTTAAGCTTATATATTATTCTGGAAAATCAAACGAGTAAGCAGATACTTTATTATAAAGATAAGATAAAGTAAATACTTAGGGCCAGATTAAGGAGAAGCTATAAACTCAAGTACTTCTCTCTAAAAATAAGATTAATCCGGAGATTATCTATGATTTATAGCTCGTAGTAATACTCTATAAGGTCGGCTTACTTGACCCGGAATTTGGCCCTGAAAACCAAGTATATACTAAAGATTTTCCGGAGGAAAATATCCCTATTAGAGGTATAATCTCCCTAGAAAAAGGTATTCTCTTAGAAGCTTTACTAATAGACTCTGCTATAGTGGCCCCTATAAAAGCACTATTAGAGGCTCCCGCCGAGTATAGTAGTTTATAACTTGTAAATAAGATCCTATAGGATAATTATATATTACCGGATCTAGAGGAGCTATATATAATAGCCTAAGCCGAAAATAATATCTGGATACTATAAGATAGCCTCCTTTTATACTATAGAAGACTCTATATTACAGAGAACGAAATAACTCCCGGACTACTTTTACGGACTGCCCTAATCCGTAAAGCATATAATAAACCTCTTTCTGGATATCCTGGATATATAAAGCTCTAATAGCTATTAAAGGAGTAATATTACTAGCTATCTATAGACAAAGATATTAATTAATACTATAGTAATTACTATACCTATAGAAGATTATATATATCTAGAGATAAGAAGCCTGGTTTGCTTTATTTCTTTCTAGTTCCTAATTATCCCTGGTAATATATTACTATAGACTTTAAGAGCTGTCCAGAAAGTAAATCGGGCTATAATATAGTTATTATATTCGTAGATCGCTTGTCTAAGCGCCTAATTACAATTCCTGTATAAGATATAATTATAGCTAAGTAGCTAGTATCTCTGTTTTTACTTTATATAGTATACTAAGTAGGTATTCCAGAAATAATTATATTAGATTAGGGACCCTAATTTATATCCGATTTTTGGAGCGAATTCTATACGAGAATCGGTATAAAGCTTAAGCTCTCTATAGCTAATTACCTCTAAACGGACAGATAAACGGAGATTATTAATTAGTACTTTAATTAGAGATTATACCCGTATATTAACTATTACCAGGATAACTGAGACAAATAGGTTATTATAATCGATTATTAATAAGCCTCCCTTTGGTATGAAACTATTAGCTAGTCCCTATTTATAACTGAAAAGGGCTATGAGCCTTGTATCTCTCTGGACTAGAACTTCCCTATTAAAGCTAACTTACCTAAAGAGAAGCTAAATAGGGATGAAGCTAAAGTATTAGTAAATCGATTATATGAATTATAGTAACTTGCCCAAGGCCATATAGAGCAAGTATAGGAATAATATATAGTATAAGCCAATAAATACTACTATCTAATCGATTTTAAAGTAGGAGATAAAGTATGGGTTACTATAAAGTACTAGAAGTCCAATCATCCGAGCCGGAAGCTAGGGAACTAAATAGAGGGCCTATTTGAGATTCTAGAATAGTATAGCTACTCGTTTCTTCTGAAACTGCCGGAAACCATAAAGATATACCTAGTTTTCTATATAGAGAAGCTATAAAAAGATCCCCAGAATCCTTTGCCAGGTTAAGCGAACCCGGAACCGTCCCTATTAATACTAGAGGATAGCGAACAAGAGTACGGCATTAAACGGGTTATTATAGTTAAGCTAGTAAGAAATAGGCTAAAGTATAGAATTTAGTAGATTAGCTAGGATAAAGATCTAGTATGGTATCCAGCTTCGGTACTAAGTAATAGCCCCCTGGTTTTACAGAGTTTCCATAATAATAATATCGATATATCAGGACCTCTACAAAACCTGTAATACTGGCTAGACTATACAAAAAATGATACTTGTCCAGAATTATACGGAAATAATAATAAACCCTCCTAGGTTATATAGTAAAGGCACTGGCCTTTCGTATATAATATCTATATCCGAGATGCTAGTTTTACTTTGGAAAGGAGTATAGTACGAAATTGGATAGATTAATGGCTTATACGAAGCTCGGGGACGAGCTTATTATAAAGGGAGGGATAATGTTATAATTCCCAGATGCCTCCTAGGCATACGTAATACGGCCGCCTCGCTAGGGAAATATGCTTGGAATATACTGGAGATATTTAGAAAGCTAGCCCCTTCGGGACTAGTATACTATAGGGTATATATACTCCCTTGCAGCCTCCTGTATTCTAGTTTTCCCTTCTTTAGCTTTGAATCGTCTTCGTAAGGGACCTTCTACCTTGCTTTCCAAGCCCTGAATGCCGTACCCATAACAATTACTAGTATAAGCTACTAAGGATTTAAGTTATAGCTTCTTATAAAATATAATAAAAAGAATTAATAAAATAAGAGTTTTCTAGTTTTAATAGCCCTAGTTTCTATTATTTTAATAATTCTAATATAAATTATATTAGTTATACTAGCTATACTAGTTAGAATTATTAATAAAGCTCTTAATATTTAATTCCTTAATTATCTTATAAATAGAAATATATTAGTTTCTAGCTAATATTTCCTATATATAAATACTAGCTATAAATTACTTAATAGTATTAGTATTATTAAGCTTAATTACTAATCTAAAAATAAAATTAAGTTCTTTATAGAGATATTAGATAATTAGGTTCTTATTAATCTCTTTAGCTTTAATATATAAAGCCTGCTTCTTATATAAATAGTCTTATATAAGGAATTTGGATTTCTTATTAAAAGAATACTATATATAATTAGCTTCTTATAATATAGTTAATATATTTATTTAGAACTATATAATAAGCTTAATTATTTATATTTCTAGAAAGTTATTTATAGCTAGTTAAATAATAATAAAAAAACTATTAAACTATAATTAAATTACTTTCTTTATAGCTCTAGGAAATAAACTAAGAATTATTTTCTTATTATATATAAGGTATTTATTAGTAAATAATAAGATAATAGAATGAATTAGTATATTATAAAACTATAATATTAAATTTAGTATAGAACTAATCTCTATTTCTCTTATAAGGTCCAGGGAAGCCCCCTCTAAATAAGAGGCCCTAATAGTATATATATAATTAGTAATTTATAAGCCTAATATATATAATATAAATAGTAGTTAGTTAGGATATTAAAGGGCTACTAAACTCCCTAATTAATACCTATAATATCCGAGGTTTATTATATATTCTTAAGTTATATATAATCCTATATATATTATACTATATAGCTTAGCTATATATTTTAAATAATTAATATATAATATAATTTAAGTAATATTATTATACTAGAGGTTATTAGCCTTAAGCTTATTAGTATAATAAGTTCTAAATTATTTTATAGAAATATTTTAGTATTATTACTATTATAACTATTATTATTACTAATATTTTTCTTAGCTAGGTAAATTAAAATATATAGAATTATTTCGGAATTATTTTATAAAGGCTATAAACTAGCTAATATTATTAAAGTAATTATTTATACTTATAAAATCCTATATAGCTCTAATATAGTTTAGAATATAAATCTCTAGTTTAATAATATAAATAATAGCTATAATTATTATCTTATTAGTATTATTAAAGACTTTTACTATTTTAAGATTTAAATAATTTATATAAATTTATTTCTAAGCTATTTTAATAAAAGCTATATTCTTAGTTTATTATTTTATAATATATTTTTTATTTTTTATTAAAATAATTATATTATCTAATATTTCTAAAATAAATATTTTTAATAGATTTTCTTTTTAGTATTTTTAAAAGATTTTAAAGAAGAAAATAGACTTAAAAAGGCTTTTAAGATTTAGATTTAGATAGACTAGTAATAATTATTAGAAGTAAATAGGTAATAAATATATAGGATTTTAATAAGATAAAAAATACTATCTAAGTAATAGGTCTTTAGAAATAGGAGATTTGTCTTATATAAGCTCTCGGTAGTTTCAAGTAGCCGGATAAGATATAATAAGTTAAGATATAGCTAGATAAGAAGTAGCTTGAGAAGAAGGTATAGTAATTTAAGAAAGTAGTATAGTAGTTTAAGGTCTCATTTTTATAGGTTAAGAAGCTCTTGGAAGAGAAATAGGAATAGTTAAGGTATTTGGAGTAATAGGGAGAATAGGAAGAGGGTTCGAAGTAGGGGAAGCTAAAGAGAGTTCTGCTTCTAATAGAGAGGGTTCTAGTAACTTCTTCTAAAATTGGCCGGTAGATACTCGAGATCTGGAGTATTTTCGATTCTTCTGCTTTCTAATTGATATCTAGCTAATCTATAGGAGACGTTATAGCTTAGTACGTATAATGGCTACTAAAGACTATGTAATTCTTTGATTAGCGACTGGATTCGAATTAATGGCGGAGGCGGATTGAGGGGTGTTTTATTGGAATCGTGAATTCTGGTTGCATATACGGAAATTGAGCTTTCTTCTTGAAAAAAGGAGGTCAAATCAAGAATCTTGGGGTATTGCTACCATATCACGTCCCTGGGCTAAAGACCTGGTCTGGTAAACAGCTCTTTTTGGGTGTATATGTAACGTCTAAAGAGAGAAAAGAAGAGAGGAGCGGGGAGCTCGAGCTAAGTACAGGGTGCCACGCTAGGGCCAGGTCATGTGACGCTGACGTCACAACACCTATGAACAATGATCTTCAACGACGGGGAGCTGATAAGTGCCAAGCGTGGATCGAGGAGACACAGGAAATTGTTAAAGGAACCAAGCACCGGGCAAATGGCCCGTAAATATACGTCTTTATTTGTGTTCAAAACTTCAAACGCTGGGACGAGATGGCGAATACAGCTCCTGTGATGATGGAAGCGGTCCTCGCTGGACGCAGCAATGGGTACTTGGCCAATCGTGGAATGATTTTGCTTAACTTGAACTTAGCCATTTCATTGATTTCGAGTTATGCCACTGGCTACGACGGTTCGATGATGAGCAAGTCCTCCAATCCATGAAGGGAAAACCCAGCAAGCGGATTCTAACTTGAATAGATGGTCTTCAGACACTTGACACTTGGAATGCATTTTTTCACACTCCCAGCGCATCTACTCTTGCACTGTATGTAGCCTTCCCCGCTCATTCGAGCAAAAATCTCTGGCTGACAGCTCCAGGCTGAATGCGATCCAAAATGTGGGACAGCTTGTAGCACTGCCCTTTTGTGCCCTGGCCTGTGACAAATTTGGTCGTCGAGCTACGCTTCTCTTTGGAGCTTTCATCATGCTCGTTGGTACTATTCTACAAGGGTCAGCACAGAATAGTAAGCAGGATCTCCCTTCAAGTGAAAGTGATTGACTGACTGTACAAGACGGGATGTTCATCGCTGCTCGTGGTCTGCTCGGTTTTGGCTTGGCCTTCAATATCACCGCTGCACCTCTCCTAATCCTAGAGCTTGCGTTTCCGACCCAGAGAGCTCCGCTGGTCAGCCTTTACAACGCCCTCTGGTCCTTAGGAGCCATCGCCGCTGCGTGGATCACTTATGGCACATTTAGGCTCACGAACGACAATGGCTGGAGAATCCCTTCATACCTCCAAGGACTCTCCAGCGCCGTTCAACTGCTTTCCTGCTTCTTCATTGTTGAGTCGCCTCGGTGGCTCGTTGACCGAGGCCAAGAAGAAAAGGCTAAGGAAATCATCATCAAGTACCACACGAACGGCAATCCCGAGGATTACATGGTCCTCATTGAACTCGAAGAAATTAAAGAAGCCTTGAGACTGGAGAAAGAAGCTCTCGCGTCGACGTCTTATCTGACATTTTTCCACACCAAAGGGAATCGGAGACGATTTTTTATTATCTTGGCTGTGGGTTTCTTCTCTCAGTGGAGTGGTAATGGGTTGATTTCATATTACCTCACCCTCGTACTCGATTCCATCGGATATAAGACAGAGGCTTCTCAAAATCTCATCAATGGTCTCTTGACAATCTGGGGCTTGGTAACCACGGTGTTTTTCTCCCTTCTCGTCAACAAATTTGGACGCAGAACAATGTTCTTGACATCAACGATTGGGATGTTGGTCACATTTATCAGTCAGTACCTCTGACACTCGTCCTCGAATGGAAGCTGACAAATTTAGTCTGGACTGCACTTGAAGCCACATACGAAAAGGCGACAGATCTGACCGGGAGTGGCTCCCCTACCGTTGGCAGAGCAGTCCTCGCAATGATCGTTTTGTACAATACGTTTTTCGCCGTCGGATGGGGACCGCTTCAAGTCACCTATGTTGTCGAGATCCTGCCTTATCAGCTCCGTGCCAGAGTAGGTCCTCCCGAAACATTTCTTCTAAAAGTGTATCTGCTAATTGGATACCAGGGGCTGGTATTATACAATTTTTTCGTCGCACTTGCGCTTATCTTCAACCAATATGCCAATCCAATCGCAATGACGAATATCAAATGGAAATGTAAGCTGCACACCCGTAATCCCATGCAGGTACTAACACTTGCCAGACTACATTGTATACGACGTGTGGCTTTTTGTCGAACTCGCTGTGGTATATTTTCTATTTGTTGAAACGAGAGGTGCTTCTCTGGAGGAGACCGCAGCGATTCTGGATGGCGTTGCGGTACAAGAGCAATTGATCGAAGGGGTTGCTCGGGCTACGGAGCATGAGAGTAAGGTACCGTTGCCAGTGAACGAGAAAGTAGACAGGGGGTCAAATGTGGAGATGAGAACAGCCAAAGGCTGAACCAGGGATAAGGGATACGTTGCAGAACTAGAAGATCCTTGATCTCAATTGTATTGTCAATTCCGGGATAATATTCAAAGCGTGCGAGTTGAAGCCCCATAAAACGTAAACAAATCCTCCGAGCCCTGAGTTCAGGTCCATCGTATGTTTCGAGTAAAGCAACCTCCAATGATGGTATAGCGCCAAAGAACCAGGCAAGTGTCTGGCTGGGAAGCTAGACAACGGAGATATCCACGCTATCTAAAAGGATCTATGTGAATCTGCTTCCAATTTCAACCACAGAATAACTCATACTCACTGCTGTCGCCGGGGGTGGAATAGTCGAACTTCTATTTCCGCATGGGAAAAAGATTTGCATACGGATTCCTCGAGGGGCCAAAATCCACACCATAGCTATCCTTTTGCCTATCAGGATGGTCGCTCAAGTTTAACAGGGACCGCTATTGGGATGTCTGTCCAAGCCGTCATCGGCATCGTCTTCGATCCTTTTGGGGTCGATCTCGGCGTAAGTAGGGTCTATGTTTCCAGAGTACCCGTTATAGAGACCGAATTTTGACGGATAATCTACTGTCTGTGGCTGACGTGAGGACTACATCATTCTTCTAAGAAGAAGAAAATTTGAGTACGAAGTCGATGAAGCTGTAGTGGATGTTCCTGAAGCGAGCTCGTATCTGTTCGACTGTTCCAAGCCCATCTCGTCATTTGACATAACCGGGAAATTCCGGTCCGATGCTTTGTTCCCCAGCAAATCGTACAGACTTGTCCCATCAATAAGTGAAAGTTCCGCGATCGAGGCGGGAAAAGCCTTATTTGCTCTTGACTGTCGTATACGTTCGGCGTTTTCTACGATATGGTCGAAGCACAGACTTCCTGATTCCAGGATAGCCGAGATCCGTTCCATCGAGGTGCTGTCGGAAAGTTCAGCTTATGAGTCTTAGTTTGGAGGCTCATCTATCCGTCGCCTTCATCAAGGATAACGCCACACTCTGACCTCTCAGCTGCTGAACCAGGCTTGGCACCGTATCCTGCTTCCAAACTTCTTTCGCCTTCTGCTTCCTTTTCAAAGTCTATGCAATTTCAATATGCCTCACTGCCTTCCCGACCTCTTTAGTCAATACAGAGAGAGTCGTTGTACAGCCAGTGAGAGATAGCTCCAAAGCATTGACCACAGCCTCCGGCACTTTTCTTGTCCTCTAAGAGCTCCCGCCCAGGAATAGGGCTTGAACCTGAGATGAAGCAGCCGCAAGGACAGTGCATTCGGGCTGGAGCATGAAAGGCTGTGCTGTTCCTCTTGGAAGCGCTCAAAGATCTTGTGGAACTGTTGTCCGGTCTTGACGAGTATGACCACGATGTTGGCAACAACAGTCGTTATGTTTAATAGGCCCATTGCGGATGAAAGTCTGACAAAGGTTCGAATCGCCCAATGGCGATCTCTTGCCCATATTGATTGGAGAGGTGATGTTAAGCCGCTCAGCCTCATCGAGGCACTGGGGCGAGAAAAATAGGCGGCCAATTGCAGCGTTTCTGGCGTAGGGCTGCGAGCCTTGCCTCTCAGCTTGAATCACTTCCCCAAGTGTCGCCGTTTCAAATGCAAGGATTGGGAGTTATCCGGACACATGAGAAAGATGAAGTGAGAAGTGGGTGAAGGGAAGGGGTGAAAAAATGGGTCATTTGCGAGCTGCTGAGTCACATGACTTCCTTCACCCATGACCATTCCACTTTAAAAGGGAGATGTATTGTACAAACGGGCATTAGTCAAATGAACTCTCCATACATTATGAAAGAGTAAGTCGCAAGATTACTGAAATGTCAGGCTTTGCATAGATTCTGCATCCAAGGCACTTGCATTGAGAGGAAGACAGAGCTGGAAGCCACAAGCAAAGTTTATCAGGGGCGAATCATCCGTAAGTCATACTTTATACAAGCTTATATAACAGCAAACCTTAACTCACTCTCTAACGCCTTCAACTTGCTCTCATCCCACGCCACAGCATCGGTCGGCACCGACAGGAATTCGTACTTCGAACCCAAACTCTGCAGGATCTCACCAATGCCACCGCCATTCGCAAAAACGTAAGCTCTCGCATACACACTCTCAGCCTCAAAGCTCCACTTGGCTCCAGCTGGGACAAAAGTCGTCTCCCCAACCGTCGTCTTGACCTCACTCCCATCAATAAGCAGCCTCACAACTCCATCCACGGTATATATCGCATGGTGCGTCTCCTTAAACTCCACAGGTTTGCTCAAACCCTTCCCAGCCTGCAACGAGCTCCCCTCCAAACTATAAATACTAAACCGCCCATTCGTCTCCTTCCTCGTAGCCAACGGTCTAACCACCGTTCCACCAACTGCCCACTTTTCGCCCATTCCCTCTTTCAAATAATACCCGCCATCCTCACAAACACCAGGCAGCTTATTCTCCGTCCCGTCCCAAGGCTGAGGATCAAACTGCGCTTTCTCACGCACGGGTATCATGTCGAATTTCTCGGTTGCAGCCATGAGCTTTGGGATCAGCACTTCGAAGGGATTTCGGCGGTCGTTGGTAGGGAAGAGGGGTCCGACGTAGGGCTCGCCGATGAAGCGAAAGAATTCTTCCCAGCCGCCGGGGATGATCAGGCCGATGAATTCGGTGTGCGCTGAATCGATTTGATATTGGTGGATTGTGCCCTGTGAGTTTATACGTCAGTTTTCGCAGTTCTGCTTTGGGTTGGGAGAACGTACTGGAGGGACACTGGCAAAATCTCCTGGGCCCAAGGAGCGAGCTTTATCGTTGGCCCAGACGTTAATCTTACCTTTTAGACAGAGGAAGACGTCATGTGCTTCTTTGTGGTAGTGGAAGCCGATCGGTTTGTCGAATGTTCCTCCTGTTCCTACAACAGCAAAGGCGTTGTCTGTCTCTTTGCCCGTAACCAGCAGGCGCATCGTCGAGTTCGAGGTGGGAATCGTCCATAGCTCGCCGGTGTAGCAGGGAAGAACGTAAGCCAGATCCGACTTCCCTGGCGGGGCCGTGAGATGCTCGATTGGGGCCATTTTAGAGGGGTTTTATGGTGGCAGGAAATATTGGAGCTCTTGAGGCACGATCCGCACAGCTTAATCTTGAATAAAAGGAGCCTGCCATCTCCTTGGTCGTCTTATACCATTGTCTTGACTCCATGGAAGTGGACATATTGAACGGGTTGACTGCCGATGTGGTCGCCCGAGTCTGGATTGGAAACCAAAAGGTGGAGTGTGGCCGGAAACTCGCAATGCGGGGGTGGATTAAGTGGACGGAACAAGAAAGAGCGAAAGGCCGAGCGGGTTCCGAGATTGAACGGCCGAAAACGCGAGGAAAACTTAGTTTTGGTATCCACGAGCCGGCACATTTCACCAACTTTCTAGGATATATAAAGGTGGGAGGTTGTCACCGCTGAAGTTGGGAAATCCCTAACGTGCCCCTTTCCAGAAGCGAGAGTGCCCCACCACGTGCCCCACCACGCGCTGTAGAGACCCCTGTCCCAGACGTCCACCATCAACAACCAACCAAAGACCATCCGAAATGGACGAAATCAAAGCTCTCAACGACTCCGTCGGCCAAGCAATCCCAGCCGTCCTCCCAGCAACCATTAAAACATTCGTCCCACTCCTGATGAAGAACAAAGCCGCAGTCCACGCCATCCCACCCCAAACTGAACCGTACGGCTCTCATCCCCGGCAAAAACTCGATCTCTACCACCCAAAAGAAGATTCTAAAAGCTCTCCAATTCTGGCTTTCTTCTACGGCGGTGGTCTCATCCGAGGCGATAAGATTATCCCTGAGGTTCCTGAGGGTCTGGTTTATGCGAACCTTGGCGCTTTTTTCGCATCACGTGGAATTACAACAGTGATTGCAGACTACCGACGGGTGAACTCGGAGACTGGAGGCGAGGATGCTGTTTTCCCTTCTGGTGGCGAAGATGTCTCTCTCGTGCTGAAGTGGCTGGAGACGTACGCTGGGGACGGCAAGAGAGATGTCTATATCTGTGGGAATTCAGCCGGTGGTGTGCATATCTCGACGTTTCTATTTGAGCCAAGATTTCTGGAGCAAAGGAGATCTTATATTTCTGGCAATTCGGCGATTACGCTGAAAGGAGCTATTGAGCAGTCTGTGCCTCTGCATTTTAAAAATGTAGATGAGTATCGATTTGTGACGTTGAAGTTGTATTATGGATCGATGGAGGAAGTTAGCCACCGTTGCGCTTATGGGTTACTTGAAGCAATTGCTAAGTCTGGAAAGTCGAGAGAAGAGGTAGGTGTGCCGAAGATGTTGGTCCTATTGGGAGATTTTGATCCCGAGAATGAGATCGGACAGCCGACAGAAGATTTTGTTGCTTTATGGAAGAAAACATGGGGATGTGGGCTTGATTTCATGAAGATGGAGGGCCATAATCATATTAGTCCCCCCCTGGCTCTTCTGAGTAACGATATGAAAGGGGAGAAATGGGGACAGGATGTTGTGAAGTGGATTCAGGGATCAAGTAGTGGAAAACTCTAGGAAACCTAGACTAGAGACATCAGCTATGTTGCCTACCTAAACGCCGAGGGGTATCTTTCCAATGTATCCTACAATGTATCCTATAATGCCCATCCATATCCAGTGTCTATGCAGCCTCAAAGGAGTCATTCAAGTATCCGACGAAACTCTCTCGTATCCTCTTGACTGGCACGGCATTCTGCCGATTCAGACTTATAAACTGCCTTCTCAATCTCTGCAAAGCTGGTAGGCCAACGGAGTTTGCTGGTAACTCCACCACCAACTCTTCATCAGCACCATCTCCAACGGCGACCTCTCCACCTCCTTCCCCAGGATGATCCTTCGCCCACTCCAATATCTTATTCAGAATCGCCTGTGTGCTCTTATCCAGTTCGTAAAGGTAATCCTCACTACTCGGCGCCTTCAACACGGTAGCCTGATTCGGTCTGACGGCTTTCTTCCCGCCCTCAGCATCAGGCCCCACCAACGCTTCCCAAATCGCTTCACAAGGCGGCATCTCATCCTCCCACAGTACCGTGAACAACGGTGCATCCCACCTCGCCATCGCATTCGGCTCTTCATACCTATAAACCAAGTTCTCCCAACATTCACTCTCATACGGCTGTTCCTCCTCTCTACTTTCTCCCTCTCCGCTATTTTCGCCAGCCAGGGCAGTTCTCCCAGTCAACCGCTCATCATTCACCTCCCTCGCCTTCTCCACCGGCGTGCCTACATGAACCACACAGTGCGGCGTCCTCACCGCCTTTGACTCACAATACAACTGGTATCTCCACCCCTTGATATAATTTGCGCCATCCAGGATCACCACATCCTTGGTACTCAACACTCTCTTCACAGCCGCATAGATCGTGGCCCTTGCGTCTTTCTCCGAGGCATTGTTGGAGCGCTCGTGTTGGGATTTCGTTTCGAGGTTGTAGACGCTCCGCGGGATGGACAGCGTGTGGTCAGATATTAGGTGCACGCGCAGACTGGAGGAGGGAGAGGTGGTGGGGAGAGAGGAGATTCGGGACTGGAGGTAGGTTTGGAGTTGTTTTGCGCGATGGGTTTTCCCGGATGTGGGGTAGCCGGTGAGGATTATGAGCTGTGGGGAAAGGGTCAGTATGATCTCAAACGTGTGCCAAATGGTGCAATCTTACCGGCATGATTTTTGTGCGTTCAGTTGGGGGTTGTGGTGTTAAATCTGGAGAAAATGATAGCTGTTTGTCAAGTTTGCTCACCCTTGTCACGTGGGATGGCCAGAACCCAGAAAATTTAAAAGAATGAATTTATAAATACACTAAAAAATCGAATTAATTTTTCTAAGCTTTTTAATTAAAAAGGAAATAACTAATTTGCGAATAAAGACTAAAATAGAATTTATAAACTAACTAGAAAATCAAATAAACTTTATAGCTAATAATATATATTATATTTATATTACCTTTATAAAAGGAAATTACTAAAAGCAATTTGCAAGTTAAATAAGTAAGTTTAGTAAATCGTATTCTTAAATTCATTAGCTAGTATAATAATGAGGTATATATAAAGAGTTTTTAGGAGAAATCAAGAACCGGAAAAGTTTCGAGAAGTATATATAAAGCTATTTGCAGTTTTTTAAGGCCTCTTGAAAATAAGGGCCTAGAAGGGAAGTTAATATAATAGGCACATATAATAATATATGGGCAAATGTTAGATATTATAAATCTAATTTCTTATTTTAAGTAATGCTTATATCGGAATTATATGAATTATACGGGATTATATTTCTAATCAAGTAAAGGGTTTCGTATGCTTGGCTAAGCACTAGGAAATATATAGGGAGACACTTGTTGCTTTGAAAAGGGGCATTAATTAGTCTTTTATTGAATTTCTTCTTGAAAATCAGTTACACTTGCAAGCATTACTATATGGCTTACTTATTTTGACTACTTATGCATTACCCTGCTATTACGTGTTTTACAGACTCCAATATAGCCTAAGGCAATCCCTTAAGGAATGAGAATTCGCCCTTATCGATTATCAAAATGACTCCTGGCCTTTATAGAGAGCCATATTGTCTATTTTTCACCGAGTATCCGACGTGGCTTTCAGTATAGAGAGAATATGTGAGCTTTGCGTAAACCGCTTGGGCTGGAGGAAAAGAAAGCATTCTTTTTGCCTCCGTTTCGAGTGTAAGAGATGCTGAGGCTGGGTATGCCATCCTTAGTAATGCTGCCAATAGTATAGGTTGAGACCCCTTGGCGAGCTGATGCTGGGATAGAGGTTCGATCAAAATTTTCTGGCGACGAGCTGGGCCTCAACTGCTGTATTAGAGCTTCCATACCCCGCGTTAAGCTTCAATTTATTTGGGCTAGGGTGTGAACGTGCTTAGATTGGAGAGGCTAGGAGAGAGGGTTTCAGTGTTTAATCGCTCCTACAAGGGCAACGACTTCAATTACGGTGGGCATATGCCGCACTAATTACAAACCAACAAAGCAAACCAACTGTTAAGGTATAAAGTTCAAATTAAAGCAATATAGCGCTGGACACTCCTATAATGTGCTCAAGAATACGTAGCGAAGAACAAGAATAATCTTTTGCCGCTGATTCAAGAGCTTTCCTAAAACCAGAAACAATTCTTCTACCTACAACAAACCCCCTCTGTAATGACATAAACGCCAGGATCTAAAAGACTCCCCGTTCTAATGCGTCTTGATCGGTCACTTTGGTTGCGATATAGTATTCTGTCAACCCCCTAAAGCCGTATATTTACTGGGCCGGGGAGTTCTAATGCCTATCGTGCCTACTTCAAACTGCAGAACTGGAGTCATCATTCTCTGGTCAGACAACTATAGCCAGGAAATACTAGGTGGGCTGACGGAAAAAATGAATAAAGGACTTGAGGGTTGAGTACCACACGTAAACAAGTGGTGCATCGCGACTTCCTCTTTTGACAAGCTCGACGTCCGGAAACTTTTGGGACTTACCTGCCCTAGAATTTTCACATTGCCCATCACATTGCCCATTACATCACTCAGAACGGCAGTTACAACAGAGCAGCTGCCTCATCCAACTTCCCTTCTCTCCCTCTCTCTTCCTTCACATCACAGCAATATAACAACACCATCGGCCTCCATTCTCCCAGAGCTTGCAAGAACACCCGAAATAAACCGAAGCCGACGTCTTCTTTCTCCATTAACGGTTCTTGCTCCCCCAGACAAAGACACAGCCCTACTCCATATGACCCAAGGATTTACGACTTTATCCGAGTCGTTGTTCCCCATGGCTCAGACATCACGACTTCAATGGAAGTCTCATTCATCATTGCGCATTAAGGTACTGTACAAACCCCTTTCCAAACGGACTTCGCCTCTGCGGAGGTACACGACATATACGCACTGGGCAAGATCCATCCCTTTGCGGTCCCAAAAAGTCCAAAATCAAATCCCCACGACTATTCCGAGCACTGTTGAAGCAAGTGCCGAAGCAGACCTTGACGCCGGCATGCTGGGGTACAAATCAACAGGTATAAGACGTCAGCTTAGGTTGACGCAGTTTTCTAGGAATTCTCAAGCCACAACCCACCCCCTCAGAGCTCAGTATATCATCACAGCTCTTTGGAAGCTTCCACGGTCCAAGAACCCATTATCGACTCATAAGACCTCAAGACAAGCGCTCTCCAAAGCAATTTCAGAAGCAGGTTCAAAAGTCTAAGCACATCCGACATAATCGAAAGCATACATCCAGTCAGCATCCGTTAACGTTGACAAGCACACTCAAGAACGTTCGAGTTCACTCGAACATCTATATCACTTGGCATTCTTCAGCATTCTGCTGTAGCCTGGACAACATTCAAATACACAAAAACGTCCGCTCCATGATCATCTGCGACTAGGAGCGATGCCATATAAATTCAACGCAAAGAACAGCAAGATTACGGCGACCACCACCAAGGTAAGTCAGACAAGCTCTTCACTTCTCAGACCAAGGAGTCCAAACTAGAGCAAATAGTGTTGACTCTCCAGACCTCTACAGTCGTCTGTACCAGTTCCACAGCAGCCGGTGCAGGATTCACGAAGGTCGTCGTGGAGACTTCTGAAGAGTGGGCGAGGATTTGCGGTGGCGATGACATTCTGCGATTAGACAAGAAGCACGCCGCTTACGCATGCGTATGGGAGACTTGGATGATGGAAGAGATAATTTTCGCATTGGCGGACGGGTTGGCGAGTTGCCGGAGCGGACAGGTGGGGAAGTACTCGTCAGAAGGAAGCTCTGTCAGCTTCACTCTGGGAAGGTCCGTATGGAGCGAATAGGTTAAGAATTGAGGGTAAAGATTATGGAATTTTGTAGAAGTCTAGAGTGAATAAAGTGTGGAAGACGAGGGAGATTATATAGACCTAGAACCCGGCACTAAACCTGATCAGGAAGGCCTGACAAAGCACATGATGTCCAACTGGCAAGCTCTGCCTTTTCAAGATTTTTCAGTATGCACTAGGGTTCTAGTGGGCGGGATCAACCAAGTATGGGTTGGAGAGGATCTCAGTATGGAGGTCTGGGCCAATAGAGAAGGAAGGGAAAAGGTGAACGAACGTCAGGCCTTCTGCATCCGCGGGATGTGTACAAAGGCATTCGGCCTCGCGGTGGGGAAAAGGCAGGAGGTGGAGAAGCTCCGTTGAATAACAGAAATGATTTCGGAGAATCGAGATCGTGGAATGGAGATGGGAAGGTCGAATGGACATCGCAGAGTTTGGGTCCCAAAATTTGATCAACCGGGTGTTCCGCTGAAAGGTAGCTCTTTCTGATCTGGTTGATTAATTGATTATCTCATACTAGTGCTGGGTTCTAGCCGCTTTGTCAGTAGCTATGTCGGATACTAGGTGGGAAAGACTTAGGCAGCAGCTGGTTCAGTTTGTTGAGATCCACGTCCTCGATTCCGCGTTCTCGATTGGTGATCGTTTGCTAAAGAGCAGTAACAAGAAAATCCGGTTCCGAGATTTAAAGAACCAATTATAATAGCTCAGATCTGGTTCTGCCACCAGCAGACTCTATACGGAGCCGACTTTTGATTTTTTTGGGATATATGGATTGAAATACTAGAATTGCCGTCACATACGACTGTAGACTAGGAGAAATACGCCATCTCTATGTGCTTAAGCCACTCCAGCCTCAAGGGTTAAGACTAGAACTAGCTAGATATATAAAGGAGATTTCTAGAATTCCGGAATTTGCTAGAAAAGAAATATAAAGGTTATAAAAGCTTAGGAGTAAGGCTAAATACTCCTTAGTATTCCTTTATCCAGCGAGATATAGTTTATACTAGTAAGGGAGCCTAGCTTAGCTAGCTCAGGCTAATAATTAAGCGAAATATATACCTGAGGCTTAAGTAAATTTTCCCCCTTACTCTAAAGCCCCTTCGAGATCCTCTTCTCTTCTTTAGCTTTAAATTATTAAAATAAAGATAGTCTAATTATACCTTCTAGGCCCTACTAGTCCCCCAAAAATGTTTTTTTGTTGTTGTTCTCTACCAAAAGTGCCGGCCAATCAGAATAGCAAGAAAAAGCCACACTAGCGAGGTAGCGAATCAAAAGTCATGTGATTTAACAAGCAGCAGGAAGCTCCAGCATCGTTCCAAGTGCGAAAAACCCTTTAACTTTAAGCAAGCTTAAAGGTTGAAGGCATTCTTGGAAGACACACTCCTTCCATTTCGGTCAATTATACATATTTCTTTACTTTGAGTGCTCATGAATTTTTCTAGATATCTGTCCTTACGCAAGTCACCCAGCCACTTCACGATCGGAGTTGCGGCTATAGCCGGGTGGCTTGCCGAGCTTGCATTTTAGCTGATCCATTTTGACGCTTCGTGAGGCTGCAACAGATCCTCGAAAACGAGAAACCGAGCACGCATCCTTCATCTGGTGCTCATTTCGTCGAACTATCGATCTGCCCCGGAGCTTGCTTGGCAGGTAGGCTGCTTCCTGGTACCGCCCCACCGTATCCTTACGAGACTTCCAACCCAAAATTTTGATCGTAGAAATGGATCCGGGAGAAGACGGTAGTGATTCTTGCTCAGCAGGCCCACCGCGGAAGAGGAAGAAGTGTAATGCCCTCGAAGTGGCAGGTGCAAAAGAGAATGTGTTTGAAGAGACCAGTGGTGGAGAGTCTGATGGAGATGATGGGTCCTTGTTCGACTTTGATTCTGGGCAATCGAGGCTGCCCCCTTCTGTTTTGTGTGTGAAGTGCCAATTTATATGTGACAATTGGTCTTCAATTCTCTCCCGAATGCTCGAAGATGATCACATTGATTTTCCTCACTGCGGCAGTAGCTTTGTTCTTGAGTCTTCGGCAAAACGAGGGTGTTCCCTCTGTGCCCAGTTCTTGGCGAGCGTTGATCAGGAACGGCTAGAAGATAGTAGGCAAAGCCGTCAGGAGAAACAGGGCGATGGGATTGGTGATCTTGGCGGTCGTATTAAAGTTCAAAATGCTGTGTTCGACAGAAAAGATGTCAATCCCATTCACCGAAAACATTGCTGGATATTGCATTTGTCCTTCGGCCATGGGGTACAAAACTTTTTTGTAGATATCGTCCCAGCTCTCGGCCCTAGTAAGTTTAACCAACTCAAGTTATTGCCTTTCCAAAATTGCTGATTATGTAGCAGCCTTCCGCGCCCCATCTAAAGAATGCTTTTTGACTTCGCGCGATGCTCTACCACTTGCTGAGCAGTGGATGAGGCGTTGCTGCAATACTCACAGACTTTGCAATGCTCCCATTGATGACTTCTTACCTACCCGTCTCATCTCTGTCAATGGCACTCACCCCTATCTAATCCTCACCAGCCAACTCAAGATCAAACCGAAATATGCCACCCTAAGTCATTGCTGTAAGTACCTTGGGCTCATTTATTTCCTTCCCACACACTTTATGGTAGCTGTACAGCTTCTTCTACTTTGCATCCTAAAATTTTAGTCTTTACTTTTATGAGACCTGACATGATACGAGAACTTTGAACTGATGACCGTCCTAGGGGGACAAATCAAATATCTTACGTTGACAAAGGCCACCATAGAGAACTTCAAACAAAGAATTCCGCTAGAAGCATTGCTGAAAACATTTCTTGACGCTATTCGCATCACTCAAGAATTTGGAATTGACTATCTCTGGATCGACTCGCTTTGCATTGTGCAAGATGACGCAGATGACTGGGATAGAGAAGCTTCGTCGATGGCTGGCGTATATGGCAGTTCAACCCTCAATATAGCGGCTTCCGGTGCATCAGATGGACGCATTGGTTGCTTTTTCCAGCGAGGAGGGAGCCTTAAGTGCCAAGTCGAGATGACGGTTTGCGGCGAGAAGGTACTTTACGACGTTGTACCAAGACTGATGTATGAACGCAGTCTGGCCAGAATGCCGCTATCTAAGCGTGGTTGGGCGTTACAAGAGAGAGTGCTGCCTCGGCGGACTCTGCACTTCACTTCAACGGAAGTCTTCTGGGAATGTCTTCAAAAAACAGCCTGCGAAACCTTCCCTGATGGACTACCAGCAGCGATCTTGTACCGTCCGTACGGCCGCAACTCATTTCGCAAAGGCTTTATTTCAAAGTCGATGTGGATGTCCCTCGTTGAGATGTACTCCGAATGTCACTTGACGAAAAGCAGCGATAAGCTTGTCGCCATCTCCGGACTTGCTCGGAGCCTTCAGCTCCAAACCAAAGAACAGTACGTGGCGGGTCTCTGGCGGGAAGACTTAGAGCTTCAACTCTGCTGGGAGGTCTCTTTTGACCGCTTCAATGCAACAACTCCGCCGTATAGAACGCCGAGTTGGTCGTGGGCGTCGGTTGATTCCCAGATCAAGTTTCGCAACATCGAGAAGTACGGTCCAGGATGCTGGAATATCAAGATTATCCAAGTTCATGTCAAACCGTCTAGACTCGACCCTCTCGGTGAAATCAAGAGCGGAATTCTTAGGCTTAGCTGTGAGGTACTGATACACGTGACTGTTAAGATCGCCGCGGACGGCTTTTACATGGTTATCAACGCAACAGACATTGAGACGAAGATGGGACTCGATTACGAGGATATGCATACGACGTTTGACCAATCCAACCAACCAATAACTCGACTATACAATTTCTACGCCCTCCCTGTCCGAGGTTACAATTCTGGTTCGCGGGTCATAGGATTGTTCCTGGAGCCAACGGGTAAAGATGGGGAGTTTCGAAGGGTGGGCATCTTCCGCCTGACAGGAGATCAATGCCTCCGAAACTTCGAAGAATGTGCGAAAAACACAAAATGCCATGCCAAAAAGGAAGAGTACTATCGAATTCGAAAGGACAAGTTTGGACAAGAGCATCGCATCATCGCCATTATATGACACTCATTCAGAGCGTCAGCGCTCTCATAATCCCCGCTCCAGCTTTCAGATCCCCAGCATTTGGCGGTGGGAAATCCGTTATCACGCCTTGCAGCTACTGCCATAGCACCAGTGTGACCAAATAACATAGCTACAAGGAGAAGACCTTTGAGCAATGTACCATCGTGCTATCCTCAATTCGCTTGAGCCGGCAACTAAGTTGCAGCAGAGCACCATGTCTTCCCCGCTCGTAGAATGAGCAATTCGATGAAGTCTTGTCTTCATACCAATTTCAAGAGATGACGCAGTATAGCACGAAGTAAACTGCGATATCTCATTCGCGTGAGCCGGAAACCATTTGTTGGGGCTGGCTCTGACGTCGTACTAAAACGCCTTACCCGAAACGACCTCATCTCGACTTCCTGTAACTCCAACATGTGGCGCTTTCCCGAAAAAGCCTCGTGTCCTGTTAAGTGCACTATAAACTACAACAAACCAATTTTTGATTTTGATTGTTGATTTTTTGGTAAACCTCCAGCCCCGGTGCTCTTTTACTCCTTTCTTTGGGCCGCCTTCCTAGCGCTTACGACAAAGTCGCGCGCGCCCACTTTTACTATGAGCCCCAACTCAAAGTGCCCGTACAAAGTCAGCGATCTTGAAACCACTTCCCTTGGCTAACTACGGTCTTTTCCTAGAATGCTTTCGACAATATGCATTGACCCGGGAGCACGAAGCCGAAACGAACCCTCCCGCGAATACTACTTTCGCATGTTGGTTCGCGAATTCCCAATAAAAGCAGCCACCTCCCCTACAAACCTCGGAATTTGGACTCCTCGACGGCTAGTTGCAGTCTTATGTCGTGGGCAGCAAAGATGCAGTCACCACACGACAGAAAAGGAAAGGGGTTGCGCGCCGCTTTACTTGGGTGCCTACCTCTTATTAGGGACGCACTTTCCAAGACATATGATGACTATGTAAAATAAATGCTCCGGCTCCAACGAAGCGATTGGATGAGGCGAAAAAAAAAAAGGGGGGGGGGGGGGGGGGGGGGGGGTGTCAGACCGTTAAGGTTGGTGTATAGCTCGCGTTGGCCGGGCGTGCACTACAGCCAGCCAACCCAGGGTCACTCATCGAAAGGTTGTCTTGAAGCCAAGCGTCGAAGGGAAAATCAAAGGGCCAATCAGCAACGAGCCCAAAAGACCAAAGGTAACAAGCCAAATCTGTGGAAGAATCCAAAGAACCGTTGGGGCACTCGCTTAACGGTAACCGAGCCATCCTCAGCCAATCACGGGACCGGCCTCCTGCAAGGGTGCTAGGGGGTGCGCTGCAGGTAAACTTGGGAAGTACTCATGATGCGGCGGGTCCCCGTGTGCTTTCTGCAAATAGCCAAGCCCAGCGTGGGCAGCAATCTTTCCCAGACGTCTCTTCCCTTCCCTGCTCTTCTCCTCCGTGTTCTTCTGCATCTTAGTTTTTTCTCTCTCACATTCACTCCGATTTCGAGTCCGCCTCATGCGGTGACAAGCAAAAATACCGCGACCATACTAGGTCGTGAATCTCAGCCTTCTGCGCGTGGTGTATGTACCCCACCATCTTCCTCGCAATGCATTTCTCGGGGCCGCAACAGCGCTCGACATACACACTCCTTTTCGTCATTGTTCTGTGCGGCGTTCTTTGGACTGGCTACTTTCTAGGCACAGACCGTGATCGGCTTGGTTTCCGCCAGCTGGGGGAATCGTCTTTCGCACATCATCCATCGCCTCCAGGTCAAGCAACTGGAAAACCCCTTGGTTTCCCCTACACGCATGCGGCCGATGTGACCATTCCGGCGGGCGTTAAGGTCATTGGGCTGGTGTTCTTTGGACGAAGAGAGCTGGTCCAGGTTCTGGACTGCTATCTGAAGGTACGACCTTCCTCGCTTTGATGCGGGCCCGCTAATAACTTCGAAGAGGAATCTTAAAGCATACGGAGGTCTCCTGGATGAAGTCATATGGTCAGTCAATACTAAAATGGAAGATGATCTGGCGTACCTCGAGGAATTGGTGGCGTCAAGCCCGCATTACAGGAAACACAAAGCCACGAAGAAATACGATTGGTATATTGGTTCTTGGGAGGCAGTGGATGATCCTCATGCCATCTACCTCAAAATCGACGACGATGTGGTCAGTCAGATTATTACAGTGTGATACAATGAAGCCGAAGCTGATACCACCAGGTATATTTCGAGGACAACGCGATCCCCGCCATCGTCAAACGGTTGCTCGAGAATCCGCAATATTTCACCATATCTGCAAACATCGTAAACAATCCAGCTCTCTCATGGGTACACCGCAACATGGGCGTTTATGAAGGCTACTATCCTGTACGTATATTACCTCAGCGTCGCCAAAGCTTCTCTCTAACAGCTACTCAATTTAGGAAATGACCAAGCCCTCTCACTCACCCCCCAAAAATTCGTGGCGAGCATCCCAGCTCCCCTCCTACGAAGGGCCACTTGAAGGGCCTGAAGGCTTCGCCATTAATGGCTCCACCGCAGCCCCATTCCAAGGCCACCGCTGGCTGCCCGTCCGCCTCGCCCAAGACAAAACCTACGATATGTCCCTCTCACCTGCAAGTCTCCTAACATATGACCCCTTCGGACCCGGTCTCAGCAGCTGGACCGCCGCAGCTCAAACCCACTATTCATTCCTCCACCATCTCCAGCAAGGCGATACCTGGCGGTACAAATTTGACACCTGGGATTTCAACTACTTGCGCCTCTCCATTAACTTCCTCGCCATCCGCGGCAAAGACGTCATGGACGTGTTCCCCTTCCCTCAAAAAGACGATGAGGATTACCTGGTGTGCACACGGCCACAACAGCTGCGACGGCGTGTGATCATCGATGGTACAGCACTGGCTGTCCATTTTGCGTTTAATAATCAGTATACGGCGTTTGGTGGGAAAGGCGTTAGATGGACGGATGCACTAGACAGGTATAAGGCGTATGCGGACGAGATGATTTGCCCTGGTTTACTGAGACCGGACGTGAAGCTTCCCAAGGTTGAGGTTAGTTAATAGATGAAGAGAGGCGTAACGGACTGGCATATGGAATAGCATGGCGCATTAAAACTCTTTGTAATGAATAATAGATGAGATGAGAATAAGAATATTTGCAAATAGGGTGCAGTGCACAGCGGCGGTGGTTCTGATGTTGTTCGAGTTCTTGGGGGTTAGGAGTAGAGCCTGATGTCCTTGAAATCCCCCTTAGACCGCGTCATTGCTGATGCAAGAAAGCCCCCTTGGATTGAGAACGTCGGGTGAATTTTGTTTGACATCAATTGGCAGCTGTCACCTGGAGTGTTTTTGATTTGTGGCACGGCCCAAGATCTGCAGCTTGACAGCTTTAACACTGCCATTGTGGGTATTGGCTTCGAAGATCATTAGTGTCACTTTGGGCCTCGTGCTGCCAATAAGCCAGTCTCAACCCTTTGTCTTCTTCTCGCAATACATCGAAAGTGCTTGATTTCTGGCCAATGGGTTGGTCTGTGCAAGTGGAGAACTCATACTTATGGGTAGCCCGAGTATCATCATTGGGCTAGGAATTCTCGTTGGTTTTCTGGTGTTCTTGTGTAAATCGATGTTCGTTGAGGGGAATTAGGCGTTGCTTTTTGTCGGTTGCTATTGTGGGGTCAGCTTTGCTCTGCTCTGCTCTGCTATTGTATTTGCTTGCAGGCTGGAATTTCATGCATGCACCCTTCTTGCATCTGATTTAATTTATTTTGACGCAGTTCGGTGCTCAGTAAGGTTGGAGATTCATATGCCTCTCCGGCGGCTATGTTGTAAATGCCCATTGCGAAAGCCTCGGTCATGAGCAATTGTCTTGTTAACAGAGCACTTGAGTCTTTCTAGTATTCGGCATTACTGATAGAAATTTTGCCTTGTTTTTGTGCTATTTGGTTGTATTCTTGTCCCTTCTTAATGGGCAAGGCCCCGGTTCAACAGTCCTTCCTTTGAATTTTAGGACGACTCTTGTTGACAAGAGCAAAATAACAATATCTATCGACTAAGAATACAACAACATCCAAAAACAATTATCAATGAGCTCAACATCTGGCCATTGATCCGAGTCTCAGCAATGAGCAGCGTGTATTGGTTCGAGCGATATATTTTCGATACACTGGCCCTGCAAGTCCGAAGCTCCCTGTTGCTCAAGCCACGTGACCCATTTCCTCATCACCCCTTAAAGAACTTCCAGGTTACGAAGAACTTTTTAAACATAATTAAGACTTATTACGTTTGTTCTTAACAGAGAAAATATGGGCAGTTACGGCCTCCTATAAGTAGAAAGCGCTGATTTACTCAAAGAGCACTCTAGGTGACATCAGTAACCATTCCAAGAATTGCCACTCTTTTACCCGCCCGCCATCTCTTGAGAATAATAGGAGAGCTTGTAATCACAGCCTCATAGTTGGATGCGTGATGCAGAATAAATCGCCTTAACCTCTACCTACACCAAGCTGTGTGCCTACAACTCAGGTTGACAAGGTCTTCCCGACAAACGCCGATTAATTATTGACTACGTCGGCTCACGAGGCTGGCAAATTTAAGAAAAGCGAAGAGCTCGATCTTTGAGCTTAATTCCCAACTGCGATTCCCCAGCCTTGCCCTAACAGGACGCGAGGGAGTATATTTACTTGCCATGCGAGATCGCGTCACGAAATTCCTTCTTTCGTCAACAACAATTTCGATCAAGATTTCGACTTCGACTTCGACTCCGACTCAACACCCTTGGTTGAAGTTGCATCCTTCATCAGAGCCTGCACAGCATCGAAACAAGTTACTTGCTCTCTTGTTTCTGGCCTCTGCTGACGAATTGAGTGCATAGATCTCGAGATCGAGAAAATCGACGCGCTCGACGTTCGCTTTCGAGGTCGGCCGGAAGAAAAAAGTGAATTGGTAAGTCATGATAGATCGCGTATCTCTCATCTGAACATCTGTTGACATCAACTAGATCGGGATATCGCGTCGGCCACCCAGCAACGACCCCAGACAATGGCGGGTCCTCGCGAAAAAGGGGCGCCTCACCAAAAAGCCAAAGCAGTCCCTCTTACTGCAGGAGGCCGTCGGCCAGCAAGAGAAACACGCCCCATCGAACGCTTTACCCCTGGAATTCCTACCTCGCGCTCACCCACAAACCCCTTGGAACTTCCTTCCGTGCCAATTCCATTTCGTCTTAAGGTACCACATCTCGCCAATTTGGCAACGGTCACCAACCGACCAGGTGGACCACTTGCCAAATTCGGTCTTTTTAGGAGGTTGCCCGCCGAACTACGACACATGATATGGAAGTACCTTCTCCCTGGCCCAAATATTGTCACAGTCTATGTCAGCAGGGACGGCCGAAAGGAATCCTACAAGTTCTCCTCCACCCTCGTAGCTCCCAGACTCCTTTGGACCTGCCACGAAGCCCGCGAAGTCGTCCTCCTACGCTATAAACGTAACGCATTCAAGCATCCGAAAAGCGTCAATGGTTGTTTCTTCAACTTCGAACAAGATATTCTGGACTTCCAATCCTGGGCAATGGATTGTCCGCTTGATGGTATTGTGGCCACGCATGGACAACGTACCCGATGGCTCAGCCACCGAGCCGTCGAAGCCGACATCAGAAACGTCAAGTACATGGCATTCGCACACATAGCCCTGATGAGAGAGCTGGATACCACCCGTAGATATCGACCACTGCCCCTCCCAACCTTCTTGCACTTCAGCAGTCTGCAGAAAGTCGTAATTGTCTTCACCTTCCGTCATACGTGGGGCTGTGCGCAGTGTCAAAATAGCGAGATGCCGTTGAACGACCATCTGCTTGTGGATGATGCCAAGATGGTTGTTGGTGAGCTGAAGCAAGACTTGGTGGAGGGAAAGACCTATTCATTCATGTTTGGGAACGAGTGGATGCCGCCGAAGTGGGAGTGGAGAATGTGTTGTGCAATCTCGGATTGGAAGCGACCATATTTGGAGAGTTTGGTGGAACCAGTACGGGTCGAAGAGATGGAGGAAGGAGACACAATGGTGAACGAGACGGTTGGTGCTTCGGATACTTCCCCTGCTGGAGCTGCGAGCCCGATGGATACGACTCCTGGTGAGAGTGTGGCGACTTCTTCGTCCGAGAATGCGAGTATTCTGGATACCACTCCCCTATTGACCGAGGGCGAGAGTGCTGCTTCTACCTCTTCGCCCGACACTCCGAATATCATGGATACAACCGAGGGTGAGAGTGCTTCTTCGACTTCCACTTCGTCCGAGACTGAGAGTATGATGGATATGACTGAGGGTGAGAGTGTTTCTTCGAGAACTTCGTTTGAGACTGCGAGTATGATGGGCAACCGGATGGAAAATTTGCGGGATGGAGACTAGGTGAGAGCTCTCCCGCTTCTTCTGAAAGTGGCTTGCCCACTTCTAAGGAGAGTTGAGTGGTCTCAAGTTGAGCGTGACGGTGGTTATGGTTCAGTTTTGCTTTTGTTTCTCATTTTCTCACGATACCCGGATTTGCGTCGATGGCCAAGGTGGCCATAATTTCCTGTTTTTCCCTCTCATGTTTCCCCGAAGCCAGATCCCACTTTGGTGATTGGCATACCCATATTCTACGTGTCTCTCGAAGATTGAGGTACGTGTCTGTTTGAGTATCTCTCCCTCTTACTTATCTGCGCACTTGTTTGTAAGTAGATATTTCAGCTTCTCCACTCCACCAATAAACAGAAGGTAGATTGAGAGATGGAGACAATAAAGGAGAATATCACAAAATTTGGGGGGCTGGAACCATCGACCATCAGGTGACACCCGCTTTGCCTCTAAACTTTTTTTTTTCATACTGAAGTGCTTCATACTGATCCCAACAGCAATATTACATCTACATATTCGTACCAATCAACCAAGAAATCAGATCGCTATCCTTCGGTAGTTCTGGATAATCCATCGCAACTACCCCATACCTCTTCTTAACCCCCCACTTAAACTCCTTCCTTACCGTCGGATTCATGCCCTGCACGAACTTCCCAATAATATTGCTATGGGCTCCAACCGCAATCCAACGGCTCTCCGCAATCTCTCCCTTCTCAACCGGATCCCCTACAGCACTCATGAAGTTGAGGAACCAATGATCCGGCTGGCCGGCTGCAGCCTTCTCAAGCAGGTTACTCACGAACCCGAATTTTGACTTCACAAGTTCGGCAAGGGGAATGACTTCAGAGTACTGCCATTTGTCTTGCAGATTCACGGTAACGCCGTCCGGGGTCTCGAGGATAAAGTCAGGGTTGTTGTTCAACCAGCCACTGAGATCGATGCCCATTCTTCTACTAGGAGGGAGAGCTTGGTCGGGCTGGTAGCGTCGCAGGAGAACCCCTTTACCGCGAGCTTCTCCCAGGGTGACTGTTTCTCTCGCAGTGATCCAGCGGGGACTGCCATCTTCGTAAAGGGGCGTGGCTTCGATGTGAGTTTTTATCGCGTTGTAGAAGATATCGGGTGGCTCTTTTCCGGATGTATCGTCATTATTGATTGAGATGAGGACTGTTTCTGTGGGTGTCTTTGAGTTCTTTTGGAAGAAGGTGAAGACCTGGAGATGTCAGCCTTGAACGATTCTTGGTGATGGCTCTAGCGGAGGAGATAAGATGAGAGTTGCTAACCTCGTTCATCACTTTGTCGAACTTGAGATACATCGGGTAATTGATCGGGATTCCTTTCCAAGAAACCGGAGTCAGCATACTGCTTTGAGGTATTCTCCGGAGCAGAATGTTCCAGTAGTTGTTGGATATTGCCCCGAGGGATTGTACTCCGGGAAGTTGGGACTCACCTCCATGGTACATGTAAAGCTGACCATCCGAATGGACTCGAACGCGCAAATCCAAGAACCGCAGTCCGGCTTCCAACTGCTTCGTGATCGAAAGGTATTGCGTCCTGACGAATGGGATGTTGGATTCTGCACAGCTATCGTGAGTCCCTGGAAGCGTGATATTAGATAACAAAGTATCATCCGGGATATCTGACATCCAAGTACTGAGTGAGAAGTCGAGAAGTGATCGGGAATACCATTTCAGATCCTTCGTCTCATCGTTGGAGTTGAATATGCAGTTGATCCTCCCGTTCAAAATTGACAGTTGAGGAGGATTCGCAGATGCTTGTCCTGCTACAGCTTCTTGAGGCAGCCATTTCCCGTCCTTGTACTCGCTGATGTATATCACATGAGACGTATCATTGGGTCCATTCTCCTGGAAGGCGAGGAAAGCACTGTCACCATACGAGGTCGCAGAGACACCAGATGCTGCTTTCCCCTCACTGACATCCTCGCAAGAGTTCCACACATCTTCAAGGGAAGCATATGCAAAGCCTAGGATATCTCGACTTTCATTGGCAGACTCGCAGATGACGTGCAAAGTCCCGTTGAGAACAAATAATGCCGGGATGCCTCCGACCTGAGAGATGCCAGAAACTTCTTGGGGGGGTTTCCATTCTGCAGTCTCGTCCCGTGGGTTCAAAGTCCAGCTGGAATAGAAAAGCTTGGATTCCTGGATATAAACAAAGAATAGCTTGTTGTGGAAAGCGACGAGTGCTGGGGTGGTGCCAGAAGAAAAGCCACTTTCCCGATCCAAGACAGAGGGACTAATCCAGGTCTGGTTGACATTGTCGAAGACATAATGAACCATATCTCCGGTCTCTCTGATGATGATTGCATGGAGCATACCTAGAAGTCCAGCCATTACTGGGATTCCTTTGTCGGGAAAAGGGAGTCGGGTTCCGAAGGTGTTGTTATCTCCAATGGCATAGTAAAGTCCACCAGATGGGTCGCTCCAAAGACACCATAGTTCACCTCTATGGGTAGCCAAAGCTGGTACTGAAGGGGTTTGCCCATTTGGAGTCTCTTGGACATATCCATTGTCATCCTGGCCTCGTGCTATCCAAGCCATCGTGCCAGTAGTGATGCAATAGTCAAAACGGTGAGGAGATGGTATGAAGTTCAAGCCCTCATCTATGGCTGAGATGATAGATCAAAGCTGAAGTCGCCTAAGTTCTGGTCAGCGAACCGAGTAACCATGAAATGTCACATAGAGTCACGTGAAATGAAGTCGTGGAAGCCTCGAGGGAATGACGTACTCAAGAGCAACAGGACCTCAAGATGAACGAATGATACGATAACTTGTTAATTGCCAGCAAAGGCAAGAATATTTGTCAAATCGTGGAAGTCAGGGCCCCCATTGATGGCTTGATAGGGCCTTTGGACAGTGGTTGAAGAGGGAAGAGTCCAAGGGGGGAGTGCCAAGCTTTTATGTATGCGGTGCTTCGGCAACTGAAACAACAAGTACATCAAAAGCCGCGATTCCACTCAAATCAATCTGATAATGATGGGTTCGCCACTTATCTGATCTTAGCAGATCCTGTTTTACTTTCAGCTGAAGTCGAGGTCTGGCGGGACGGGGAAACAAGGAAGACGCGGCAGGGGAGCGGGATAGCCAAGCCGAGGTGCCTCTATAAAATCAGGGTTGGGCGATATCTAGCCCCTTTTCTACCACTCCAAGCGCGAGCCCACTATTGTGATTGTGATACCAAAAGGGGCATAAAAGGCCGGACTAATTGCACCAATTTTAAGGGGACATTTCAACTACCCCCCCACCTGATGTTCCGTTAAGCTCTTGGACATTAAAAGAGTTTTGAAAATCTCGGCAGCTCTAATTCAAGTCCTACGTCCTTGAAGTCTAGATCATTGTCTAACTTTGACTAAGGACAATGAAAACCAGTGTCGCCTTTTATGTTCACCGCGAGAGGGGTAGATTTATGAACCTTTGGCACCAACTATTGCAGCACCTTGGCTTCAATCATTTCAAGAATTAACGCACCTTCGGTCTTGATTTTCAAGCCAATTCTGCCACTGAACGCCTTTGTTTTATGCCTCCAAATCCGGAGTAGGACCAGCAGATGATGGGTCACTGATATACATATCTTGATTCTCAAAACCAACCGTCGATGTGAAGCACGCGCAGAGTTCTTTGCAAGTACAACGAGAAACGCTTACATATCCAGAACCCGAAAGGTCACTGGATAGCGTATGTTGACGGGCACCGAATAGCTTTTCGGAGGCCGAGAAGTCGGGGACGTAATCTTCTTCCTGATCAGGGAGAGGTTGTAGCACAGCGTCAAAGAAGTCCGGAGATGGTTGCTGGTCCTTCTCGATTGGAACGATGCTCAGGTGCTTGGCGATATTTGTTGGAATCGCAGGATTCTCTACATATCCTGCGATAGCATTGGTGTCACCTCTGATTGCTGTAAATCTAACTGCGTCTCTCGATACCCAGATGATAACTGGCATTGACATTCACGAACCAGGCTCTCCAGATTGGCAAGAAGTGAGGCCTCAACGGGTTGCGTTTCTCGAAGAACAGCTTCTTCAACTCTTGATCTGAAAAGTCGAGGTAATTCGTGGTGCCTCTGTTCAAAGCGACAAGATTTCCATGCAGCGAGTCTGAGTTGGAGACCCTGAGTGAATCGTCACGTGGTGTTGCTTTTGTACCTGGAATTATATGGAAGAGTAAATCTCAATCACTTGCGAAGCAGAAATCATCAATCTTTCACAATGGAGATATCATTAAGTAATTTGTGGTGTCAAATTAAAGCGCCTTACGCAGATAGATATGCAATTATGTTTGGGCTCCCATCGACGCTCTCAACGACCGTCCAACACATCATCATAAAAGCCATAGAATTCCGTGTCCCTCTGCTGCAATCCTTTGGCTTTTCTCCTCAGCAAAGGGGTAGAGTCCTTGTTTTCAACGTAAGCAGCATCATTCTCATACCTCGCAGACCACCGCTCAACCGTACTCTGAATCTGAGTTCCCTCCCACTCATTATCCGCGTCCACAAACACGGCCTCGTGAGAGAACCGCCTCACAGGAACAGGGTTGAAGATTGGCCGAGATCCCATATCCGTGAGAGCGACAGTCGCTCTCACGTCTTCGAGGCTGTCAGTCTCGACTTGGAAGTAACGCTGAGTATCTCGCTGCTTTCTCATCGAGAGAATCCCCGCGTCCTTCAAAGGCGGGGTAGGTCTTATATCGTCCTCATCATTCAGCGGTGGGGTGAATCTTATATCGTCCTCATAATCCGAATCCGGATCCTTATTCTCGGCCTTGCGGAGGTAGAAATCGGCGCTGCATTGCTGGCACAGTCCCTGGAAACCAGTCATGGTAAGTGCATTGCAGAGCTTACAAGTATCGGGAGCATGTTGCGCCCATGGAGATACACCGACGCCGCTCAATCTGCTCTCATTTGCAGCCTCGTAGTGCCCGGACCTGAGAGTATGGATAGCTTGAGCGTTTGACCTCTGCTCCTCCTGGTTCTCACCTACACAGAAGAAGGAGTCTTCGGAGCTGACGGAATCTCGTCGAGAAAACGAGAAGGAAGGGTAATTGAGGTGCTCGAATGGAGCTTTGAATTTACCCTGGACTTCCTTTCTTTTTTCGTCTAAGAAACCCACACTGGTGCGGAGGTATTCTCTGACCCTGCTGGAGGATTCCGTCCTGCGACTTCGAGAAGAGAGACGAGTGTGAGAAGCAGTGTCGTGTCGAATGGACGGACGGCCTCGAGAAGACTCACCTGAGACTCTGGGTGGAGGGTCAGCAAAGCGAGTTGGCGGAGGAGCATGTCGGCCTTCAGGTCGCAATAGCTGTCCTGGAGGAACGACTTGCTCCAATTTACCTTCTTTCATGGCTTGCCGGACCCTTTGAAACCTCTCCATTTGGATCATGTCATCTGCCGTCCGAGGGCGCGGGGGGTGCGAAGCCGTTGACTTTATCTTCCCGTTTTGTTTGATGAACTTGGCTTTACGTCGTAGTGTCGGCGAAGGTGGATATTTCGTTTCAACACCTCGACATTTGTCTTTAAGAGGCAAATAGTTACCACTGCTGTTTGCGCTGATAGCGAGTTTCTCGTCCCTTCGTACGGCTTTCTCGACTCGGTGATGCTGGGTCAGGTAGGCAGTCATCTCAGAATGTTCGTCGGGAACCAAGGTCTCATTTCCATACTGGGGCGAGACTGTAAAAGGTCTTTCTTTAGAATTCTCAAATGGTAGGCTCGCATCTGAGTGTCTAGAAAGTCGTCTGAAGTAGTTTTTTATTTTGACAGATGCATCCGATGCACGGCGCGCCATCGACCTGCGAGTGTGCATCTCATCGTAAGTTATGTGTTCAATTTTCATTCCGCTTCGTTGATGGTAATTGAATATCGACATAGCTGCGTGAATATAAGAATGAGTTTTAGAAAAGTAAGTTGTGTTGTACAAGTTGTGATGCGAGTTGTGTTTGTGTTGTGTCAGTAGAGTCCGGCTCCGACGAAAAGCAGGGATGGGAACAACGCACTTATATGACTCTGCAATTGAAAACAATAGATTGATTGTTGATGACTGCTCGGTGTATCCTTTGGTATTCGTTGAGAGTTAGTAATGGAATGTCAAAGAACAATCCCGCAATGTATCTTTGTTTGAATAGGGTGGGCCACTTGATGCCCTTGAACCAAGAAAGATGGGGATTGTTTCTTTTGTCCATTACTCGACGTGAGACAAAGACTCGAGCATGAAATCAGAGTCATGATTCTATTTTAATCTCTTCCAAGTCTTTGTTTGAGACAAGGCTGAGAGATGGCAAGCACGACCGAGAGCTTTCGAGGACGCAAACTTGGCCAGAACCGCCAAAAACCATGCAAGTATCAAGCTCAAATTTCGGGCAATACTTTCGAAGTCCTTCGCGGTTCCTTATTACTCAACAAGTTGCCAAGGTTGCAAATTCCACGTGTTCAGACTTTCGGCAAAAGAGCAAAAGGGGGCGGAAACCCCTATTTTGGGCAAACGTCACCCACCACGACACACATAAACTCGCTTCGCTGTCCCCAACACGATCGTGCATGGATACTTCCGACTTCTTTGTTCCTTGAACCAGAACTCAGTTTCTGTTGCATTTCGCGAATTTAGCGTCCATTTAGATCGCGCTATAGACGCTAATCTGGGCTGCTGTCGCAGAGGGCTCAGCTGTGCCGCTTGCCTTAGTCGAAGAATTAGGAGGGCGTGACCCATCGATCGATCCGATCGTGAACTTGTCAAGCGAGCGAATGATTCCTGCCGTAAGAGAAAATGCAGTATTAATTACAGATGTTTGGCAAAGTGCTACAGCAAACTTGCTGGCCAGGAATAGTTTTCCATTTTCTTCTGATTTTGATATGGGACATGGGCGGCTAGGTTGGGTGATGCTGCTGCCACATGCTTCAACTCAGCCTTGTCCCTAGATACTGACCCCCTGTTCTTCCTTGTAGTAGTCCTCAGTTCGCATCCTTGCCTCCTCTAAACATCTCTCCAATGTGCCGATTTCAGATGCATTGTCCATACCATCCCGTGGAATCAGCTTGACCTTGAAATCTCTTGGAATAGCTACGAGAGCTGACTTAAATTGGTTGTAATCCACGTAGTCTGTATTTGGGGGTTGCTCTTCACTCGCCACGATCCTGTAGCTGCAAATAAGGCGAACCAGTGCTGTGTACAGAAGGCGTGAGGCAATGAGTTGACCTGAGCAAGCCCGAGATCCCGCACCGAACGAAAAGTGCTGAATTCCTGAGCTGACTTTCTCAGAAGCAGGGTCGATTGTACCGTCAGAAGTGAGCCATTGCTCAGGATTAAAGGTAGCAGCGTCAAGACCAAAGTGATCAACGTCTAATAAGAATCAGCAAGAGTCGTTACTGAAGCAAGGGAGCGGTGCATACCATGGTTCGCCGCCTGGGCGTTTATCAAAATCATTGTTTTGGCAGGGATCTTTGCTCCATCCCAGATGACCTCACTGACAGTTTTCCTCGGAAGAGACATGGCAGAGACAGTGTAATACCGTGCAGCTTCCTTAATAATAGCATTGACATAGGGGATTTTCTCGTCTTGGAAGCTGTTCCTCCAGGCATCTCTGACGTCAGGATAAAAGCGTTTGATGTCTTTGTACGCCTTCTCCTGAAAGATTTGGCCCTCTGGAGTCGAAAGTGAGCCGATGCAAGATGTCAATGTCCCAGGTATCGTTTCAAACCCTCCAGATACCAGCGAGAGACAGATGCTGGAAACTTCAACTCCTGTGAGTTTTGTCTCCTGGTCTTTCAGAATCGCAGCTGAGATACAAGGCTTGTTCGTCCCATTCTTGATCATTTCCCTGACTTGATCCAGCAAGGCATTTAGGTATTTGTCCCTCCGATCTCTTAATTCTCTACTTCTCCTATTTTTCTCGTTATTCGGCAGATATCTCAGGATTGGTATGTAGTCCTGGTAATTCTCGCTCGCACTCCTCAGCAAGCTGATGGCGGAGCCCACCTCAAGAATTTCCCTCAACATGCTGTCATAAACATGATCCATTCGAATGCCGTAACAAAGGGTCAATGTCGTGTTCAAGGCATAACGCTGAATATACGGCCGGACAGAGATTTCAGTTGCTCCATTGTTTGAGTCCCGCACAAGGTCTCGGACAATGCAGTATGACTCCAAGTCAAACATATCGAAATAATCCTTGAGCTTCGGCCTTCCCAATGCTTGGCCAGCAGCCTTGCGTTTATTCTTGCAGCTTTCATCCCAAGGACTGCTACCAATAGTGAACCCCTTCGTACTGCTTATGATCCCATGGAATGTATAGAGGGTTGGCCGGTCGATAACGGCGGATTGGTGACCGATCAGCATGCGCTTTGCATCGTCGAATGAGTTCACAACCACAGCTCTGGTATTCCCAAGACGGATCTGGAAGACGCTTGTTCGGTATTTGCGCCACCAGGACTCACAGATGGTCGCGTGGTCATCGCCGAGCTGGAGCAAGTGGCCAGTGACTGGTAGAGCGCCCGGGATCTCAGGTATGCCTTTGATGTATGGGATATCTGTTGCCGTGGAAATCTGAATACTATTAGCATCAATGGAGTAAGCAGAAGGGAATATACGTACATGATAGAGAGTATACAGAGCAATTGCAATTACAATGCCACCAAGCGCAAGCTGGTTGCTGATGCCAGGCAGTAAAGACTCTTGGCCAAACATTGTCCCAGCTGTGAAGGACCTTTGACCGTACAGCTTCCAAGAGCCTCTCTAAATGACGATGCTCTTCAGGGAAGGATACAGCAAAGCACCTGAAGCGTAGGAAATATCAACTTACAAGGACCTCTCAGGAGAGGATGTCAGAATATTCGATATCCCACTCCGAACCCTTTCAATGCCCCAAACCTCGCTCGAGGTCAAATAGAGTGCTGACATCGTTCTGCGCGACTGCCAGAGGGCGACCAATCATCTTGCTCACTATGCACATCTCGACATCGACCCCTCTATCCAGGTGGGGCAGTTGTATCCATGGTTTGCCGTCACCGGCCAGCTTATCTTTGGCAAAGAGCTTGTGGATTACGTAAGCACCAAACAACTTCATGGCGTTCCTGGTGTTCAAATGTAATTTATCCTGGAAAATCTCCGAAAGAAAGGAGACAAAATGAGTGTTGATTGGTCGAAAAAAAATCCAACCTCTTTGTTTTGAGTCGAGCACTGTGGTTGGCTGAACAAATCCAACCTCCTTTATTCTTCTAATGTAATCATGACTTCCTTCACTTTCACCTTCACTTTAACTTCTCAGTTCGTGGAGCCTCTCTGATCCATTATGCTCACGACAACTGTGCTTTTTCATCTAATTTTCTGTCTAGGTTAGCTGTGCTCGAGAAAGGGTCCATAAGTCTGGCTGCGCCCGAGCTATATGCCCTCTGCCTTCTGTCTCTCGCCTCTTTGTTCTCGCAGAATTTGTGCAGCTCTTGCCCTTCAATGAATCTATCCACGTTAGACTTTCATTATTACCGGCCTGACAGTACTCGGCAAGCCAATACAAAGCTCCGAAGAATGGACTTCGACCTTCAACAAAGCAGCGAAGTGCCTTTGACATAAAGGATACAATGTGCATTCTTTTCCACCTTTGTTAACACTGCCCCATCAACAAGAATTTAGAGATAGCCGCAACAAGTGACCAGTCTCATGTCTTCAAAACATCTTCTCCGATGCAAAGAGCCCTTGCGGAAACATGAACAGCAAGTACAATCTTCTACAAATGCCTTCGTATCTTCGGATTAAATCCAATTTCCTTCTCTCATCACTCGACGCATATTTATAGTTCTAACTCATACAACTCTCTTAAAATTTTGATAAATACAGATCGACGGCTTCACTTACGCAGGCAAGCAACTAGCGCTCATGATGCCTTCCTCCACAATCCACCCCGGATCAAGCGTCAGCTCTCGGAGCAGCCGACGCCATCACTCCTCGGGACACTCTCAAGCACCATCGCACGCATCATCCCACCGATCCTCCTCGTCTCGCCACTCATCAAGCTGCAGAATGTCATCTGGATCAGCTGCCACCAGCGATTCTAGAGCAAAGGAGTTCATGCAGATGAACAATTATGGAGGTCCAGGCAGCACGGTGTCTCGTTCCTCACACAGGAGCGACGATCCAACGGCTCACCCACGATCCTCGAGCGGACGAGCACATAGTGAGGCGAGCAACAACATGCAGATGGTCCCCTATACAGGCAACAGTAGCTCCAGCCGTGCCCCCTCGCAGGTATCGCGCAGCTCTTCTCATCGCTCCTACTCCTCTTCGGGTTCAAGAAGCTACGCCGACTCTCGCCACGGCTCGTCCAGCGGACGAGAAGTCGCGAGAAGAGACGAAGGTGATTGGAGAACGGACAGGGTCGACGAGGAGCCCGCCCCGAAGACCCTGAAGGACGCATCGGTGCGGGAATTGCTCGACGAGTGTGACCGAAAACTCGGTCCCCCACTCCCGATCCGAACTGTTACTCTGTTCCCCTTATTTCCACCCTGCCCATACCATGGGTATTGAGGTTGCCCCCTGCTGAGCACTGACTCGGAGAGAGGAGCGGAAACGAGAGCATCGATTCAACAACTATTTCCTTTCTTCTATCTAAGTACGGTCCTGCGTATCGTTAGATCCAATCTTTTGAGCAGAGCGAATCCAGCTGATCCACAAAAGCCTAAACAATGGTAGCAAGTCACGATTTCCTCGAATTCTCACTAGATCAACCAACTAAAAAATGCAAAAACATATCTACCCAACCCAAAGCCCACTTGTTCTAATCTCCCCACATCTCCGTTCTTATTGCCTGTGATAATTGTGATAAATACATCCTCAACTACTCTGTGCTTTTGACTGCCAATTCCTAATTTCAAAACCTGAGTCAAGAACCTCGCCAAAAGGTGGCGCAATCCTTGAGCCTGACCTGTCACATTTCAGCCATCACCACAAACGGACTCTGTTGCATGTCGAACAGTCATGGGAATCTGCACCACGGGTCTCTTTCTCCGTGTGCCGTTTATGGGCAATGCTTATCCAGTTAGATTGCCTTAAATTTTGACCTTCGGCACACCCTTCCCCTTTCCTCTTCCGTTTGTGGATTCACGATCAACAAACTGTTAGTTTATTACTGAGAACGATGATTCAACTTCACGCGAGACGGAACAGGAGATATGTCATATGCAGCGTATTTGCTCAACCTAGGTATGTGCAAACAATTCGCCATTCGCCATTCATGGCGCATAAATCCAACCGTGACTTGCCCTGTAAACCATGGACGTATTCCCGCTTCCCGCTATTTAGTGCAAGAAAAACAGAGCAGCCAGCCCATCGTAAAGTGAGAAAGGAAATATGCCAATGTGACTCCAGTATCTTGCGCCAATGTAATGCTCCGAGTCCCTCACTGTTGCAATCCCAACGCCGCCCAGCCATAGGATATTCGTTCGGTTGCGATGATGCATGCATTCGAAGAGGAAAAGGAAATGAAACGCTAAAAACAAATATGAGGTGTTTCAGGCAACGCTAGCGCAGAGCTATGTGCTGTTGCTAATATCGACTTCGCAACTGCCATCGTAGCCTGTGTTCTCCAAGGGTGATCGGAAGTGGAGGTCGAAACAGAAGTCTTTATGTGAGAGATGAAGGAAGCCGTAGGATTCGATGTAAGGTGATCCACATCTAGACGATCACTCGAACCGATTGTACAGATTAGGTTTAGGTGGAGCTGACGGACCATCGCCAAGGAGGGAGGAAATCGAGATCCTGGGGAGTTGGCCTGATGAGGAAGACTGGAAACCGTTGGAATTGTTCTGTGTCGAAGATGGTTGCGACATTGATTGGGCCATTGATTGGAATGAAGAGTATGAGTCGAAGTTGCTTGGGGGTCCAGATCGGTTCATGAGTTGCTGCTGTCTCTGGAACAGGGTAGGGCCGAAGTTGTCATACAGGGATGGAGCTTTGCCCAGACCACCAGCAAAAGATTGTTGATGATGTGGATGAGCTTGCCGCTGTATTGTGGAGAATCCAGACTGCATGGACAATGACAAGCCTGACGCCGCATTTGAAAAGCCTGGGCCGAACATCAGGTCTCGTTGGGCACGCAATTGCTCAGCATTGTATCGTCGTTGCATCACCTGCTGCTCACGAAGCTCCTGCAAGGTAGCACGGTTGGTCTGTATAGTAGTTCGGGTGAGGTCCGGCTGTGTCGTAGAATGAGTACCATTGCCATCGCCTTCTTGCTCGGTGGTCTCCTCCTCATCAAGATCAGCGATTGCAGAATTGGTGCTTGTGGCCTGGGATTTCTCGAATTCCTTTTCGATCTTCGGCTTTAATGTCTGCCAGCCACGCTCGGTACCACCATCTCGGAAGATGCGAGTAGCAGCCTTGTAAGCTTTGGTACTCTCGACAAAGGATGTTGGAATATGTGGGAGGTCCGCTCGTGCACGTCTCGTGAATAGCTCTCGGCGAGCCTGTCGGTTGTTGTTGTAGGGCTGCGCGACAAGATCTCTCCGCTTTTTCACCAACGATTCAATCTTCTGAACTGTCTCCATGTGCTTATCATTCGCCTTCTTTCCATCTTCCAGAAACTTCGTCTTCTTATCATCTAACTTATCCATTTCTTCCTGCCATTCTGCTCGAGCTCGGTTGCGTTCCTCAGGGGTTTGCGTTGGATCTTCCACAAACGGGGCTGGCGTGAGAGCATCGTATTTGTCGATGATGTTCTGTACATCTTCTTTCAAGTAGTATCGGTATAGCCTTGGAGCTCCACGAGGACGGGACTCGAGATCCTCGATGAAGTCATGTGGCTTCAGGAAAGAGTCGTGCATGCCCACTGGAATACACTCGAGAAGTTTTGCGACGAGGTTGCGACCATGCGGGGTGTGGTTAAGCTTCAGAACGCGATCCTCTCTCTCAATTTTCGCCTTCCAGCAGTCCCAGCACCAGCGTTGTGCCCACGACCAATGGGTTCGTGACGCCAGCTTATCGGTGCAGCCGGGTTCCAAACAGCCCTTTCCACCAAGTAGGTCGTTGTATTGACGGTCTGTAAGTCCATTTGGGGCAGGGGGCATATCTTGGCCATAATTTTCTTTGCGTTGGTTGACGTAGATGGAGTTGAAGTTGTCGACCCAGCCCTTGAACTCCTTATTCAAGACTCGAGCTTTCTTGAGGAAGGATGGTGGGGTGAACTCAAGAATTCGCATCCAGAGGTCTTGGCCAATGCGATACTTTGCCTGCAATGCTGTGAGAACGGTTGCCACAAGGGGAAAGAGGTACTTACTGGTTCTGGCTTCTTTTCCTTCACCTTCGGAACTCGCTTGGGCTTGCCGGCCTTGTCTGTCTTTATTTTCTTCGCACGTGGTGCGTCGTCCATCTTAGCTTTGCGCTTCTTGGAAGCAGAGGCTGAGGTGGAGTGCTCCATTTCGATTCCGTGGTTCTCACTAGGGTGAGGAAATTGCTCGAAATCGAACTGTTGGTGGTTTGCGAAATGGTTCGTTGAAGAGGAAGGAAAGTGTTGGCGAAGAGGGCGAGTTTGAGTGGAATAAGAGGACTGTGTGGTATTGTGCCGTTGCGAGGTATTGTGATGCAAGGTAGTGTGATTTGGCCTGGTATTGTCGTGGTTGGGACCAGTTGAAAGATTTGAAGCTAGACTGTTTTGGGATACAATGGCTTCATCAGACCCGAGTGAATATGACAACCCCGAACTCTTTACAGCATGAGAAGAGGTAGCGTTGTCCGTCGCTTTATTGACAGGCAAGAAGCTCTTGATTGAGGGCGAAGGTTGAATTGTGGATGATCCGGTGTGGTGGGAGGCAGTGTCGTTATGTCGCCGTGATTGTGAAGCCGGCGGCAGCGCTTGTGCCTCACTAAAATACCCACTGTCCGACAAATAGCTCTGACGGTGTGCTGAAGGTTGCGTAGAATGATTAAGAGGTGACGAGTTCGAGAATAAAGTTCGGTCGAGTTGGAAATGGTCCTTGTCCAGGCTTGGAAGGTTTGAAGCCAGTGATTCGTTCTCGTTCCAACGCTGAGGCGAACGCTGTAAAGACGATAAGCCAGAAGCACGCCCAGACGGAGACTCAACCCTGTATGGAGATTCGGTCCCTTGGTTCTGCGGAGTTGGCTCCTCGAAGAGAGCATCAATATCGAGTTCGGCTTGGCTCTTCGTGGGTCGAAATTGTGGATGTGATAAGGGACCGGATTGGATCTGAGATGTTCTGAAGGAGGAGTACGCGGGTCTTTGTGGGTAGGAGATGTGGGATGTAGTCTGAATATCGGCAAACGAATTCGCTTGCTGGTGATTTTGCTCTGCCCTGGCGAAATTTGCTAGGAAAGGGATGTCAGTGTACGGCCCTTTGCTAACACAACGTCGCCCAACAACACCACCAGCCACGGGAGCCTCACATTCTCTGGACATATCGAAGCCTTCGCCGCTTATTCGAGAGAACCCGCTTCTTCCAAAGTGTCCTTGCGCTGATGTCACAGGTTCCGACTCGCGGAACACCAGCCTCTCCTCCAACATCCTCCTAACTTCTGGGCTGGAGTCAAATCGTAAAGGGGATACCGAACAGAATGTGTCTTGGGCGAAAGACGGGGTTGTGTCCCCAGCAAATCTCGGCTTCTCGGCTTCCTTCAGATATTCTCTAACGATGAACCTGGCTATCCGCAGGCCGGCACTATCCCGGAACACCGTCGTCAGATCCAACGGAGTATCGCGATCGATGAAAAGGCTTCTCGAAGGGGCCTGGGAGGTCATCCTCGTAGCAGCGAGGGAGGATCTCGAGGAGTGGTCGTGTGGTGAAAGGTCACCCCGCCAAAGGAGACCTGACTTAAAGGGCTGGCGTCTCGCATTCAACGGCCTTCGGAGGGGTGTTGAGAGTGGTTCGTGTAGTGGAAGTGCTGCTCGTGGCCGTCAAGGGCAGCAGAGTCGTGCGATGAGGTGCTGTGGTAGTTCCGGCGATGAGGCTGGTCTGGAGGTTGGCAGTCGCAGCAATTCTGTGCCGCTGCACTCTGTCGAACGACAGCCGGATCCATTCGAATCTGGACTGCGGAAATTTGCAAGGGTTGTGTGGTCTAAAAATACTTCGGATTTAGCGTTGCCTCCATGACGGGGCCTGTGCACTCTGCATTTTGACAGCTCTGCAACGTTAAGTCTGCTCTGTGGGAACATGTCTCTGCGACAGCTTACCTTGTGGAAGATTGAAAGGGGTGGAGGCAAGGCCAGGGAAGAGGGGTCCTGCAGGTGATAACGAGAAGGAGATCATCATGAGGGCACAGCTTCCTGTTCGGGAATGGGAATGCACTGGAAATGTTCAACTGAGGAAGGAGCGCAATATAAATGACTTTCTTCAAGAGAAGAGATCGTCAATAATGGGATTGAAAGAGCGGATATATAGAGATTGGGAGAAGTGTATACTGGAACTCAGAGTAGCAGGAATTGGCCACTAACCTTCTGAATCTCGACCTGGATTCTTGCGACACAAACGTTGGCAGAATATTGGCAGAATACCAGCTAGCTGACAGAATGGAAAGAACCCGTTTGGCCGCATCCTTTGAAGGTGATCAAATAATTGGTAATGAGAAAAATTTACCTGAACCCTCTTATGAAGTTATTCGGCGGCTCTCCATCCGGTCTCAGCTGGAGAATTCCTAGGTAAATTAACGGAGATGGGACAGGCGGGTCAATAACCTGTCCTCCTGAATTAAATTGGGAGAGGAGAGCGCCTTTCCGGCCCTTATCAACAAGGCCTCTGTCGCTCTTTCCACTACAATTATTTCTCCAACTCAGGATACGGTCACGTGATGTTTTTAGTGTGCGTCTTTTCTGGAGTCTTGACTGAAAGAAAAGCCCGCTACTAGCCGTTTTTCAAAAGGCAATATAAGGTGAAACCTTGATTGAGGGTAGCACGATGTATCTCAAGTTTCCGAAACATAGCAAACCACATGACGTTGCGTCACCTGACGCCCATCCGGGTGGGATTCCTTCTCTACTTACAGCATTCAATTTTGATCGACCTTGAGGCTATCACCCAACAAGAAGTTTTAGAGCCAGTTGCGAAATTCTGACCCTCCTCATACTGTAAGATGATTCCAAGATGATTATTGAGGAAGAATTGATGAGAAGGTGGCAGGACTCCATAGACAGGATTCACTGTGCCAACTTTGGCCAGGAAACGCCAAATTTCTCTATTTCCACACCCCAAGAACGTATCGTGGTCTCTGTAAAACGACGGATTTTCCCAGCTTCCTGCAAATATCCGAATGCCCGTCACTGGAGGGGGATTCATGGCAGAATGCTGCGCACTTGGCAGGCGGTGTGCCATGTTTGGACAGGGGGTGTGGTGTGTAGCTGTGATTTTGATCGTCGGTTTATAATTTTGCGGAAAGTAACATTTGGAACCATTAGTTCTTCGCTCAGTTAGTGGATCCAGTGCTAGCGAAACGATACTCGTTTATCGGGACACGGCCTATTGTTCACGCGGCCCGCCAGGCATGCCACAAGCCAGGCTCGGTGTCCGCTCTTCCGCTGCATCTGCCGCGGCCGAAGCGGGCTTTGCCAGGTCTACCCCCGCATCTCCATCGGAAAACAGTGAGCTCAAGCTTCCAATCACGAGCCTGCGTGGCGCGGGTCAGCCCCAAGAGAAGTTACGAGATCCTCAAGATCTTCGTGAGACTTGCCTCCTTTAAAGCTTGCACCCCGAGATGCGGGCCGAAAGTTTTCCAACTCTCCCACTTTCACGCTTTTGGCCCAAGTTAGCCAACCCATCTTCTTTGTCTAGTAAGTTTTCACTCGGTTATCGAAGCCGAATGGCCGAGCTGGACCGCCTTAATAATCGTCACTGGATGGCTAGCAACATAAAGAAACATGCCAGTGCTGTTGTGTGGGCTGTGTGGTTGTGTGGTTGTGTTGGTCGTCTTACAGTCTTCAGTCTTACCTCCAGCATCCTCTCTTTCTCCAATTGGACATGCGTACAGCTGTCCAATCGGCACTTCACATTCTACGGGGTTTAGTGCCCATATACCTGTAACTTAATAAAGAGCTCCTCCTGCAGCTTCTTCTATTTACGTGAATAATCTTGCAGAACCAGCTGTCAGCGCGTGCCACAGAGCGAGGGGAGTTGAGATATAAGGTCAAAACACTCACCTGGCGCTCATCCAGATCGCATTGGATAGGGACGTCGAGATGTTTGGGTTTGGCAAAAAGAGTGAGTGTCGAAAACTCGAAATTACCCCACCTTTCCCTAATGATTGACTCGCAGACGACGCTGGGGCCTCTCCTACCACTTCAGACCACGATGCTGAGCCGGGAGTCAAAAACGAGGCGAATAACTTCTATGATCCGAATATCATTTCGAACAGCGCAAATGGCACCGGAGGCGAATATGACGAACTCCATGTCGCGTGCCCACCCCATACCACGGAGAAAAAGCTCATGGCAAAGATCGATTTGCGCGTGATCCCCTTCTTGTGTATCCTATACCTCCTTGCCTTCCTCGATCGAGTCAATATCGCGAATGCCCGCTCCTTTGGACTGATCAAAGATCTCGGGTTGATCAATACTGAATACAATACCGCGTTGACGATCTTCTTCGTCCCTTATGTGGCTTTTGAGATCCCGTCAAACGTGCTCATGAAGAAACTCAAGCCCCACGTTTGGCTTTCAGGATGCATGTTTATGTTTGGACTCGTTACTGTCTGCCAGGGTTTGGTGCATAACTACTCTGGTCTTTTAGCTACTCGATTCTTCTTGTGGTTTTTTGAGGTATGGCAAGTCCACTTATACATTGACAAATACTAAGTGCGAATCGGAAGAGGGATAGATCACCTGTGGATATCGGGTTGAGTGAGTATGAGAAGACGGAGTTGGGGGTAAGTTCTACTCTGTTTCAAACTTTTTCGTTGGGAATGGAGATGAGATTAGGTGCTGACATGTGGATAGGATATGAGTCCAGATTACCGATATCTGCTTTAATCCGACAGCCGTGCGAGTGAAATGAAGTAGAAAAAAACAATGAAAGGGGAAATATAGAGACGGCCGGAGAAGTAGGTTGTAAGGATGAGGTAAATGTAAAGACTTCGACTTTGAATTTGCCCTGTTGTCCAGAGATGAACATAATCCCAAGATTAACCTGACCCACCTCGACTCAACCCAGCTCAGGTCGACGTGCAGCAACACCCCGTAGCTTCTCTCTTCTAGGAGCTTTTCGACAACATTTCCCGCTAATATAAGAGCAGATCTGTTATGGAAATATTGGAGAAATCTTGAACGCATGGTGCCGGATCGTGAGAAAGCGCTAGGATCTACAGCATATGAATCTACAAATTTGTCTATGTAGTATACACTTAAACCTCAACTCCAACCAGCTAACCACACCCAAACCCTACAATCACTCCTGACTTCCGTCCCCGAAGCCCCAGACCACGATGTCCCCTTTCCGCCTCTCATCATCATGCCACTGACTACTGAACCCCCTCCACCTCTCCTTCACAACATGCCCCTTCATCTCCCCTTCATAATACTCTTTCAACACGCCCTCAATCCCCTCAAATCCCACAATATATCTCGGCCACGGCCTCTCCCTCTTCCCTACCTCCCCCTTCAAGAACTTAACTGGGTCATCATAGAACCTATCCGCCTCATCCTTATACTGCTCCCGCTCAACAGAATGTGCAGCAAGATGTAGTGGCGGTTCACAGCCCAGCGCCCAAGCTTTCAACCCAGGGTACACCAGCTGTGAGCGCCAGGGTGTGCTGTGACACGGCATTAAGAATCCGACAAAAGTTTCGCTGTCAGAGTAGTCGGTTGTTTTGTTGACCTCGGTGTACATGTTCGCTTCTGGTGAGGAGAGAAGATTGCCGTGGTTGTCGAGAGCGAGCGCTTCGTATTCGTGGCGCAGGAATTTGGTGACGGAGAGGGGGCCTCGTTGGTGGATTTGCGTTGTGTAGAAGGCGATGAGGGTGTTTAGGAAAAGGAGGGTGTAGAGGAGGGGTTTGCGGCCTGTGGTGGAGATCACTGAAGTTTTTGAGGTGGAGGGGAAGGGTGGTGGGCGTGTTGTGATGGTCCTTGTGGTGGTGAAGAAGGTGGAGATAGTGGGTCCGGTGAGGATGTGGAGGAGGGGGAGGAGTGGGTAGATGAAGCGGACTTCTTTGTGGGAGATTAGAGACAGTGTGGTTATGGTGATCAGGACTGTGGTGGTGAGGATGAAGGGAATAGAGGAGGTCGAGGATGAAGTCGAGTGAGAGAGAGCGACGAAGGTGAAGGGTAGATAAGTGGTGAGGAGAAGCGGTAGTCCTTGGGAAATGTAGTAATGCCAGTCATTGCGGCCGTAGAAGACAGCGAGGTCTTGGCTGATGTTGAAGTTTAGCCATTGGTAAGGCGGGAAGGTCAATTCGCCATAGTAGTAGAAATCGGACGCCGCAGAGACAGCGATGACGGTAGAACCGCAGATGATAGCTTCTCTGAGGAGAATGATGTAGTCTGAAGCAGCTGCACCATCTTTTGAGAAGTAGCGGGTCAAAGTTGGCATGAGAATGGAGAACCAGATGAGTCCATTACTAGGGCGAAGGATACAAGCAGTCGCTGCAAGCATGAGTGAGATGCGAAGACTATGGGCATTAGTAAAGAAAGCTATTCGCAGTTGTGGAAAAGACATACCGCTTGATAGATCCAGGCGTAGCGAAAGCCCCCGACTCAGATGGCTTGGCGTGAAGTGGGCGACCCTCAGAGTCTCTGAGAGAAGGGTCACTTCCTGCTCCTAAGATGGTGTCCGAGGAAATGTTCCAAGGCCAATAATACAGCGCCATGATCGTCAATGTCATCTCTACAGAGTTGGAAAAGGTTCTTGTAGAACAGAACCATTGCCACGGACTGAACATGGTCATCAAGAGCTGGTGAAGGTCAGTCAAAAATTCCCCTCATCGAGCATTCTCCCACTCACGACTGCCAAAGTAGACTTGCTCCCTATCCCATACATTCTCTCTGCTAATTGCCACGTATAATAATCTCCTGTAGCAGCGAAGATTCCCTGAACCACATTTGGAAGAATAGACAAGATCATGGCCCGGAACTGAGGGAAACAGCTCACGAGCCTCATAAAATTGTCTGCGAGATAATACACAGCTGCAAAAGATACAGGATGCAAAGAGGAACGGAGTTGATGTTGCCATTCCTGTGAAATTGTCAGAACCTATCCTCATCCAAAAGGAGCGACTACGTACCCATGTAATCCACGCTCCACTTTGGGACCCGAACGCCATTTGCCATGCTGGCTCCAAGGACTGGAAATATTCATCTGGCTGAAAGAATGTTGCTACACAGAGAACGTTGGTGAAACGAAAGGCAAGGAGCATCATCCATGTGTCGCTGGAGGCTTGCCGTTGAACAAGAGGATTGGTAGCTTCATCTTTCGGGGGTGCCAGAACCCCTTTCTCCTTTGATGCCATCTTTTTCGCACCTGGCGATGCTGAAGTTGAACTCATTCTGAATATGACTCCATTAACAAGCCGCTCAATTTTGCGAAATGAAGAAGCGAGTACGTGTTTTGAAAATTTATGGCAGCAAAAATAAACACATTGAAGGAAAGATGAGATCCTCCCCACGTGTTTTGAGATTCTTAAACGAACTTTGAATACCGCCGCAAGTTTAAGGCCACAAGGCAACCAGTTTTCATCCCGCTTCCGTGCACTTTTTCATCCAATCACTGCGCCTGTCATTTCTGCTCTGCTAATCGGATGGGCTGATAGGGCTGTGCATATCGCCGGCTTTCGTTGGACCCCACCACTCGCCTGCACCTGCGCATAGCGGTCGTCGTCGAGAAACTCATGATAGTTTGATCCCTAATGGCAGGTTTGCCCTGCCCGCCTTTTCTTTGACTAAACACTTTGGTCATGCGTATAGATACAGTGAGAATCGCGAGGACTTGCACTTAAAGGCCTAGTTCCTACCAAAGGTTTTCATGGCCACTTTCTACTTAAGTCTGGGATGACGCCTCCCTCTCCACCCCTCGCTCACACATATTTCACACTCCCTTCCAACCACCCACAAAGACTTCAAAAGACCAAAACGACCCCCAGAGACCAACTTAATTTTAGAGGAATATTCCCTTCAACCATGGCACCCCACGCAGACGGAATCGTTGAGACCAATGGCAGCGCACTCAAACCCACCGCTCCATCATTTCAGCCTGTTGCCGCCCTTGCAGAATCCAGGTACCACTCGACCTCAACCGGTGCCGCAATCGAAGCCGAGCACAAGTACGCGGCGCACAACTACCATCCTCTCCCGATTGTCTTTGCTCGCGCCCAAGGCTGCAGCGTCTGGGACCCAGAGGGAAAGCACTACATCGACTGCTTGTCAGCGTACAGTGCAGTCAACCAAGGCCATTGCCATCCCGAGCTGGTAAAGGCGCTCTGCGAACAGGCACAACGGCTCACACTCTCCTCGCGCGCCTTCCACAACGATGTTTTCCCGAAGTGGGCGGAGAAGGTCAAGAACGTGTTTGGATATGATATGGTTCTGCCCATGAACACTGGCGCGGAAGCAGTCGAGACGGCGATCAAAATTGCGAGAAAGTGGGCATACAAAGTGAAGGGTGTCCCTCAGGGAAAGGCATTAGTGTTTGCTGTTACTGAGAACTTCCACGGCCGAACAGTATGCTCCCTTCTGGTACTGTAACAAAATTTTGCTGACCTTGACATTCCAGATGACCGCGATCTCCATGTCCACAGACCCCGAATCCCGCGACAACTATGGCCCATACGTCCCAGGCGTTGGTGCGATCTGCCCTTCTACAAACCGAAAGATCCGTTTTAACAATATTCCCGACCTGGAGGCTGCATTGGTGGCACATGGCAAGGAGGCTGCAGCGTTCATCGTGGAACCAATTCAAGGCGAGGCAGGTGTCGTCGTTCCAGCAGACGACTATTTGACGAAAGTCCACGAACTCTGCAAGAAGCACAATGTCCTTCTTATCTGCGACGAGATCCAAACAGGAATTGGTCGCACCGGGAAAATGTTGTGCTCGCAATGGGCAAGTATTAAACCAGATATGGTTACACTGGGCAAGGCCATTTCTGGTGGCATGTACCCCGTCTCTTGTGTTTTGGGATCCAAGGAGATCATGCTCACCATTGAGCCTGGAACTCATGGCTCGACATATGGTGGCAATCCTTTGGGCTGCGCAGTCTCTATCCGTGCATTGGAAATCATGGAGGAGGAGGATCTGACAGCCCGCGCTGAGACCTTGGGCCAGGTCTTGCGCCAAGGTCTAGAGGACCTGAAATCCCCCATGATCAAGTTGGTCCGAGGAAAGGGCTTGCTTAATGCTATTGTCATTGATGAGACCAAGACTGGCGGTCATTCTGCTTGGGATTTGTGTATGCTGTTGAAGAGCAAGGGTTTACTGGTATGTTTGTCTTCAACATCGAGAAGGATACCGCTAACACTAAATAGGCTAAACCCACTCACGAAAACATTATCAGATTGGCACCTCCTTTGGTTATCAGCGAGGAGCAAATCAGGCAATGTTTGAGAATCATTGGAGAGGCAATTATCGAGTTACCAGATCTGAAGGGCGAGAAGCAAGATGACATTATCCCCCAGAGTGAAAAAGGCGTTCATATCGGATTGGATATTTAAAAGACGATACCCCGGCTTAGGCGGCAGGATCTGTTTTCCAGATTGAACCGTTTTGGCGTAGGTTTTGGGATACATGGGCCAAGAATGTGCAGTACAGATTGGTTCCAAGAGAATCTGGTCTGGTGATATTTTGGATGCTTAGACCACAGACCTAGACATAAGTGGTCCCACTCATAAATGTTTAGTTATAAAAAGTTTGGTCCCTCTTGAGATCAATTTGAACATTTATAAGTCCTGATTGTAAATGTCCCAACCTACTCTTGGACATTCCAAACACATAACCTTCGATGTCCAGCTTCTCGTTCGAAGATTAACGCACCTAAGTTCCAGCTCCAAGGGGCTTCGAAGAACTATTGGGCATCCAAAATATGGGGTACGGCGAGTCTGACTACAACCCAATGCAAATTAACGTCGGAGTATGCTCACCGTAGAGAGCGATCGGGTTTGTAATTTATATCACGTGACAGCTACAAAATCACGTGTGATGAGTGTGCACGACATCAGGTTAATAGAACTGTATCTCAGACGAAGCAGACTCTTGAGAGGCATACTCTCGTGCCTAGATCTCAACTTCCCAACCAAACGAAACCTTGTGGAGCATGAACGAAAGTCCCCGGAATACCCAATTTACCGAGAAAATGGAACGTCCACTCTTCACACTCTAGCTTGCATCGAAGGCTTCTCTCAAACCCAATCGAACACCTCAGCACGCATGTTGTCAGCACAGACCCGCTTTCATATCTGTGCTCTTCAGATCGACGGATAAAAACAACTAATCACGTGGTCTGGAGTAGATACCGACACCGGCAATCTTGAAGAAGAGAACAAAGAAACACATAGGGTCGGGGCCTCTCTCTTTGAAGATCTCGTAACACCTTCAACGGCCCTGCAGTCTATCTCAGGTCTAGACCAAGTACAACCGTGCACCGAACTAGATCACGTGCTGGCATCGTTTCGTCCAAGGCCGTATGACCTGCAGGCCAGGACCCTGAAGTGAGGGACCACGGAAATGCAGCTCAATGCACAATCGAGGCATCTCGAGAGGTTGCCCGCAGGCCAAGTTGGGGATGGGGATCTGCCACGTACGTACATCTCAATCCCTGAAACGAGGAGCAAGAGGCAGCTTGTGGGATCGAATCGGGGAATCGGGAGATGGATGGGGAGTGCTTTTGGTGCCGTGCATGAGGAGGCCGGTACTGGTTAATTGACTGAGAGAGGTCACGTCGAACTACGGGGTCAGTCACAAGCTCCAGGTCTCCCTCCTATCACCCGCAAGCGTGTTGCATGTCCGCCTTTGACGAAATGGCCCTGGCGAGGCAGCACACCGAGTTACAAGAAGGTGGATGAGCTCAGTGAGAGAGCCGGCACGGACTACCGAACTCGGAAGAGGGCAGGAGGCGAATGTATTGTCGAAGCCATTCAAGGCAGAGGGTTGCGGATTACTGTGCAATCCGGAGACTGGATGATGACATGAGGGGCTTTGGCAGCCTCTGGCAGCCTCTGGGCGATCAGCTGGTATCACCTCACACGACTTGAGAAAGATGCAAGACGGAGCGTCGTGTAGCAGCTTGCAAGGTATCTCAGGCAGTACTGTATCGTAGGACCATCAACGCAGGAGCGTGGAAAGGCCCAGCGGTGGTGCAAGAACTCTCCACACTCCACTCTCCACTCTCCACGGCTCACGGTGCTGCTCCTCGTCACACCTCCTGAGTCCTGACGGCCAACAAGCGCGCTCCAGCACGCGAGACGGCTGCCGGGTTATCTACTCTACGTCTGTAAGCGTTTTGTTATCGTAGCGCTCATCGGTCCTTCTGCTCTAAAGGTGGCTGGCGCCTGCCGTAGGACCAGCTTCGGAGTGAGTTGGAGTCAGGTGTGAGTCTACGTCCCCAACTCCCATCTACCGCCTCCCATCTCTCATCTCCCATCCAACATCATTTCCTCTCCCTTTCACTCCCGACTCAATCCCCAAACACCTCTGCACGCCATTTGCATCGTGCTTCGCGGACCCATCGAGTTTCATTAACTTGCACACTCGGTCGGTACCTTAGTCCCACCCATTCGTTAAGCTGCAACCAGGTGCAGCCTCGCCATGCAACTGGCACCTTGTCGACCTGCTTGACCAACGTGAGCCGCCACCCCCGGAGCTCTGCCTAGCAGCCACGAGTTCAGGCACTTTTATTTTCCAACCTTCGGCCATTCACGATCGCGAGTCTTTCTTTTTCCAAGGTGACCTGACCTGACCATTCATCCTCTCGCTACCGCTGCCTACCAACACCCTCTTACAACACAACAACTCCAAGCTTCGATCTCTCTTCATCGACGAGTGTACATGACGAACGAACTTACTTCGAGCTTATATCCCCATTTTACACGGTAGCACTCGAGCTCAACTCTTCGAGGCAAGCCCAGGACTCGTCAAGGGCCCGAACCCGCTGCCATGGCGGCTCAACCGCCCCCGTCCTCATCGTCTGCTTCCAGGCGATCGAGGACGGGTGACAAAGTGGTCGGTTCCTTCAGCATCGAAGATGAGATCGGCAAGGGAAGCTTTGCAACTGTCTACAGAGGACAGCACAAGGTACGATAGCTAGCGGCCTGGTTGCGTGACGGCCAACCCCTGCTTTCCCCCTTCGATTCTATCTCCGATGATCTTCTGTTATCATGGCAGATTCTCGTGAATGATCAGTTCTAATTGCTACATTTTCAGGCTACCGGAGCTCTCGTAGCAATCAAATCTGTCAATCTCTCGAAGCTCAACAAGAAACTGAAGGAGAACCTCTACTCTGAAATCGAGATCCTCAAAGGCCTCCATCACCCACACATCGTTGCCCTCATCGACTGTCGAGAATCGGTGACTCATATACATTTGGTGATGGAATACTGCGAGCTTGGGGATCTTTCATATTTCATCAAGAAGCGGGACAAGCTGCAAGATAATCCAGCACTCAGAGATATGGTCAGGAAATATCCCATGCCGGTAGCTGGGGGCCTAAACGAGGTCATCGTTCGACATTTCCTGAAGCAACTCGCGAGCGCTATGGAATTCTTGAGGGAGCGAAATTTCATCCATCGAGACGTCAAGCCTCAAAACTTACTTTTGCTCCCGTCGCCACAATTCTTGGCAAAGTCTAGAGACAGACCGCTCGTCATGAGTGCGAGTGATGAGGCAATGGTTCCGATGGTGGGCTTGACCTCATTACCAATGCTCAAGATCGCGGATTTTGGCTTTGCTCGATCGCTACCATCGACGTCGTTGGCCGAGACATTGTGCGGTTCCCCGCTTTACATGGCCCCGGAAATACTACGATACGAAAAGTACGATGCCAAAGCGGATCTGTGGTCTGTTGGGACAGTGCTGTTTGAGATGATGACTGGGAGGCCACCGTTCCGTGCTACCAATCACGTAGAATTGCTACGCAAGATTGAGCAAGCGGAGGATCACATCAAATTTCCCAAGGATGCAATCATCAGTCCAGATATGAGGGATATTATAAAGTCTTTGTTGAAACGAACACCTGTCGAAAGGTTACCCTTTAAAGATTTTTTCAAGCATCCAGTTATTGTCGACGCGATCCCCGGCTTAGTAGGAGAAGACAGACCGAAGGAACTTCGACAGTCTTCGAAATCAGAAGATACGCCAATGGTTCGGACATCTTCAAGCAGGAGTCAACGCAGAGAGGGAGGGAAGACTGAGTCACAAGCTTTCTCGTCATCTCCGCGAGAGCGACCTTTGCCCCCATCACCCAGACCGCAAGGTGTTGACCCGGTCAGACAGCTTGCAGGAACCCCGCCTCGTGCGGCTCCCCAGCCCCGGCCGGAGTCTCGACAACAGCAAAGACGGCCGTCAATAGTGCCGTCAGCCACAGCTCCAAATGCTGAGATGATCCAAGCAGGCAGAACCCCGACCCGAACTTTCAATCCAGTGTCGAGAGATGCGAGACGAACGCCATCACGTCAATCTTCTGTGGATGATGTTCCAAAACCGGAAGAAAAGCCAGTTGATGATTCACAAACTCGGGAAGCTATTGCAGAGGCCGAACAGGCAGTGCGAGATGCACGTGAATACGTTTTGGTTGAGAAACGAGCCGTTGAAGTGAATGCTTTCGCGGATGAAATGGCAGCAAACCCTAGGCTACACTCTCCGAAGCAACCCGCTGCTCGATCAGGAACTATGGCGAGAAGAGCGACAACTCAAGGAACGCCAACTTCCGGAACAGGAGCCGTTCCAGCATCACCCTCAAGAGCCGTCCAGATTGCACAGGGCAGACCCCGAATTGATGTGGTACCGCATCGACAGAACTCATTTGGCAGATCCTATGGAAGTCCTTCGACAACTTCGGCAATTGCAAAGGCGCTTCAGGGTGCAAGCGTCAGGATGTTTGGTGTCAATTGGTCACCGCAGTTGATTGGCAAGGGCAATGGCAGCTCACCGCCTTTGTATGCTCCATTCCCCGCTTACCCTACTCCTCACGGAACAGCTGGACTTCTTGGAGACGGACGGCCTAGCGGCCCAATCGATGAAGATCAAAGAGCTGTCAACGTGATTGAAGAATCAGCCACTCGGAGCGATGTTGTATACGGATTTGCAGAAGTGAAGTACAAACAACTCATTCCTTTAGCACCTTCTATGGATCATGGTCTCGGAGGTCCAACTCCCGACAAACCGGGGGATTCGATTCACGAAGACGAAGGACTCACCGTGGAAGCTATAGTAGCTCTTTCCGAAGAGGCTCTCGTTTTATACGTGAAAGCACTGTCGCTCTTGGCTAAATCTATGGATATTGCTGGAGCCTGGTGGAGCCGTCGAAGCCGCGGCGAGATCACCAGCGGACATGCACCAAGACTAGAATCGACTACCAGCGTCGCTGCGGGAAATCGGATCAACAGTGCGGTACAATGGGTCCGAAACCGCTTCAACGAAGTCTTGGAAAAGGCTGAGCTCGTGAGACTGAAGCTCATTGATGCCCAAAAGAAGTTGCCTGAAGATCACCCGGGACATCCTAGCAACCACACGAGTGCCTCCAGAGTAGCAGGCGCTTCATCGACAGACGGCGTGGTCTTGAGCTCAGGCATCACAGCCGAGAAGTTGATGTACGACCGGGCTTTGGAGATGAGCCGTTCTGCTGCGATCAATGAGATTGCCAACGAGGATCTCCCAGGTTGTGAGATCTCATATATCACAGCCATCCGCATGTTGGAAGCAGTTCTAGAGAACGACGACGAAACGCCAACTAGGCGAAATCGATCGTCAAGTCTCAGAGATGAGAAGGAACAGAGACCCGAAGAGGGAATGGTTAATGGCATCAATCTTGATGATCGGCAGGCGGTATTGAAAGGTATATTGCCATTTTTTTCTTCAAATCATTTACTCCAATCTCGTTGTCATATGGATCGGCTTTTCTCAAAATCCACATCTAATGCATTCCAGTTGTCTCAATGATCCGTACCCGCCTCTCGACCCTCAGAAAGAAGATGGCCATTATCGCAAAACACCAGTCTCTCCCGCCTTCGTCTCCTCGTCCCGCAAGCATCACATACAGCGGTGGCACAACTCCCACTGTGGCGAATACGCCACCCCATTAGATAAAACCTCCTTCATTGGAATTAACGACTGACGGCTTCAGACAGCAAGCTTGGCCTTGAGATACTGCCCAGGGAAGCTGGGCCGGATTCCAGCCAGCGGTAACGGCAATGCATGATTGCGAAGCATATTCATCGGCGTTTCGTCTGCTTGCATGCTTTCCTCTACAAATTTGACCAAACTTCACATTCTTGTCTAGATCCACAATGTTTTTTCCTTTCTCTTCCTTTCTGCTTGTTGATTTACTACATTTGGGAGGGTTCGGTCTGCTTTCGGCGTTACAGGATTGGGTTGGGGATGAGCGAATTGATGTGATATGGGGAATGGCATGGCATGGCATTGGCTCGATCACCGGTTGGTTTCATTGGATCGGCGCGGTCTTGTGATATAGGATTTGGCCTGGCTCGGCTTTTACCCTGGATTGAATTATCAATCAGGAGGGAGTCAGGATAGGCGCCGGGTTTGTGATGGCATGCATGCGTTTGTATATACCCCCGTTTCCTGCTTGCTTGCGTGCTTGGTTTGAGGGGAGAGATTACATCCTCACTGGATAGTCGGCGGATGGTCATGGATGGATATTGATTGAGAGGAACGGGGACGTGGATAGGATGAGCAGATAGAGGCAGAAGAGGGAGATTGGATGGTGTATCTATTGAGTAGTTGCTTGCATACATTGCATGGCAGAGATGAGATGAACGACCAATGCATGGCTGCAAGCCGTTTGATTCCAGTGTTGTGTCACTAGTTGTGTATACAGCTGTTTAAACTTTGAAGACCTCCCTTTCTTGACGAGACCATTTCCGTTTCTTTTGCTGTTTTGCGTTAAGGGTTTTACTTTTTTCTTTTGATTATACTCTCCTGGATGGTGCTTTGTTTGCTTGAAGCTTTCGTGTTTGTTTTCTATTTGCAGCGTGGTCTCACGTTGCGAAGGAGATGTCGTTCGCGGGGTGGATCGAGGGTGTTGAATTGTGGAAACGGAGAGGTGCTGAAAAGGTGGGATTGGGGGACATCCAAGTTTGTTCACATGTCATTTGTGAGACGTGGAGCTGGAGATGAAGATGGTGGAAAGTCTCTTTATTTTAGATCAATCAGGATCGACAGAGAAGTCGGCCCGAATGTATCCAGTGGGGAAGCGAGTTCGTTCAAATGTCACATGTGAGAGGCCCCCCACCTGGAGCTGGAGAATGTTGAATTTTATCCGGGGATGGAGCTATGGTATTTTGTTGTATGAATGGGGTTGGCACGGGTGGCCGATGAAAACGCAGACCGCTGGGTGCGAATGAAACACTGACCGATTTCTGAGATTGAAGGAAATGCTTGATCTGCTCATAATTGAGTACTACCGGTGGACATCCTATGTTATTGTTCAAGCTCAGCTCACCTCCCCGACACGGCGCTTCTGTGGTATGATTCGAGTCTTCTGCTTCGGAGAATTTCCGCAAGCCATATCAGGCAATCTAACTCTCGCGTAGGGATCTCGCAAAGCATCGTTGACCGACCATACCTTTACTTTCGCAGGAGAACACGTCCTCCAACCCTTCTCCGGATGCCTGAATCTGACACCCATCATCGTGGTCATGAGAATGGCCTGTCCCGCCAAGTCTAGAAACCCGGGCTCTAGAGTATCCTCTGCGTGGCGCTGGGGATCGAACTGTTCGTTCATCTGCGGTCTGATTTCTTCGAATGTGCCTTTGTACGCGAAAACTTTCAAATTCAGCTCCGAGGCAACGCTCGCCATCTTCCTATGGCGTGCTTGGACGTCAGTGTTGCCACCTACAAGCGGCAGCATGGTGACGTTGAGCAACGCGACGAAAGCTCGGCGTCGCTCGGACAAGCGATCTCGGAATTCTGGCGGTATATCAGGATCCTCGGGGGATGCCTCGAATGCTTTCATAAGTCGGATTCGGTACTCATGTATGATGTTTTCTGCATGTTCGGAAGTGTGGCCGACTTCGCAGGCGTTAGCGAGGCATGGAATCATGGTTGCTCCGACATGATTCAGAACATTGAAGTGCTTACAAGTAGTCAGGATCTTGTTCCAGAGCGTGGCATCCTCGAATGGCGAACCAGAGTAGAAAACGAACTTGGTGACGAGGAATGAAAGAATGCTGCGGATCCAAACCGAGGAAGTCGTATCTTGTAGATTTGCTTCTGTTACCTTCTGCTTGATCAGAACTCCCTCCGAGACATCCAGTAGCTGGCGTAGGATGTTTATCGCATTGTTGGCCGTCCCATTTGAGTGCAAAGTCTCGTCACGGATGCACGGAATATCAAGAATGGGTGTTTGTGGATTTATCAGAGACAACTGGTTGCGGGCCATGGTAGTGGTCCCTGTGTACTGTTGCATAATTCCGGTGAGGGCCTGCAATGGCTCCCGAATTTCTGCATCCTCAGGCCATGCACCATGGTCGGAAACCGAATTTCCAGGTCCTCCTGGGACAATGATCGTTGCATTATGGGAGGATGAGAAGGACGAAGAACTTGTCGGTCCAACTTCGAGGAGAACTCGAGCTTTGTTCGCGCACTCAGGGCAAAACCAGCAATTGAATCTTCCCTTGGTCTCTTGCGCATCGCAGAGCCTGATCCCGCAGAATCTCAAGAGGTCACCGGCTCCCCACCTCCTCCTGAAGCAGTCATTGTCGCTACACAATATCTCCTCGGGCGGTTGTTGGGTTGGTGTGCAGGAACAACTGTTCTTGCGACAGGTGCTGCACAACTGGGAACTCTGGGACCGTTGCTGCTGGATCTTGTCTTGGACACCTCGCGCAGCCGCCGCTTGTTCGCGAACAGATGGAGATGGGAGCAGGCATTCTGTTTGGGATGGTTGTGGTGGGGTAGATATCTGGATTTGTGCTCCGTTATTTTCCTCGGGCGAGGTTGAAGACGAAGTGCCTGGTAGAAAAGATAGCTCCTTTGAAACGGGGGGTAGAAGTTGCTGGCCATTGCGCCGGTCTGCTGTGAGGTTGCTTGTCGGTAAAGATTGGAAGGCTTCCTGATATTCGGATGGTCTTGAAGGCAGACCAGATCGTAGGCTCCGTCCGGTGCGGTTATATCCTGCGCCGTCTTGTGCTTTCTTTGGGTGTGTTTCGGAGGTCTGTTTACGACCTCGGCCATAGGCCTTCAAATCGGAAATCTTCTTCGTGCTCGGAGTTGACAATGTCCCAATTGGTGGCAAGCCTTTGCTGGCTTGAAATGGAGAGCCGTGAAGAGCCAGGGTCTCGGCCGGGTGGACACCAGGTTGAGATAACATTCGAGGCTCTTCAGTACTCATCTGTATCATGGGCTCGATGTTTGCCTGCGATGCTGCTTGGACATTAAAACTGGCTGGGACCCCGATCGGAGCTTCCAACAGTGAGCGAGCCAGCTGCTTGTTCGCCGCGGCCTGGCGTTTCCGCTGTTTTTTGGCAGCGTCAATCTTGGGTTGTAAATGAGTACATGCTACAAGCAAACGACCTTGCTTATCGAAGACCTTCGGTAGAAAAATATGACGATCATTCCATTTCTGGCAGAATGTACGGAATAACTCTTCATCAGATGGATCGTTGGGAAGCAACTGCGATTCAGTGTTGTCTTGATTTGCTTGCTGAGGCTGGTGCGAAAGCCTTTCTTTCTCGGAGGTGAATTGCGTCGACATGATACTACTCAGGCTTGAATCGTCGGAGTCGTGAATTTGCTTGCCCTCAACCTGCTTGTCGAGAGGTTGAGTGATGTCCTCGCTCGCGTGAGCGCTCTTTGTTAACTCCTTGGAACTGAGCTTCGCCATTTTGTTTCTGGGGAAGGAGAGGGGACCATCAAACAAAGGCTCGGGTGCCAAATTGAGCTTCTGCGATCGTGTTGTGGTATTAGGCGGAGTCTTCATCGTGGGACAAATACTTATATGTAGCATAAAATGGACAAATCGCTCAAAGTGGTCAGATTTGGAGGGGCATGGCTCTGACCCCGACACGGCCCAGCCTCTTCCTTTCTTTTGCGAACCAGTTCGTCTCGCAGAATATGCCCTTTCCGGAGGCTGTAAGGCAATCGATCAGTATGGTCAGTTTTTGGAGGGTTACACAGATGCCACAGCGAGATCCAATCGGAAAGGCCCTGAAGCCAGCCACAGTCGTTTCCAACACATCCTGCCGCTATAACTATGGGGCAAGAAGGGTTGATTGGTGGCCACGGTCGCGTTAGGCAACTAGAGCTATTTCTTGTTTGGAAGAAGCAGAGCCGATCCGATTGCTCTTTGTCAGTGCTCCGAATCTTGCAACGAGCCCAAGCCGCCTCTTGACAGTTGCACTCTGACAGTCCTCAAGCAGCTTCTCTTCCCACTGCGTACTCTCTACCACATCACCGAACTGTTCGAGCTCTTAAACCTTGCTATTGTTCCCCATTGCCAGCTTTATCTCAAACATGTCTCTTCCAATATTCCGAGGGTCTTCTTTTGATGTTGCTCAGGGTCCGTTTGCTTTTCGCCTCGTTCCGTCCGATTGTTTTGCTTATTTATCTTCAAACAGTCCAACGATTTTCGAACAGCCCGAGCAAAATCATCATTTCTATTGACCTAGCAACTACTAGGTGCTGTCTGGCTACCGGTCAGCGACTACTCGTCGAGGATCACAACCACCCGCCAGCCGGGGTCAAACTCTATACTTGCTGGACTGATTCTTACGAAGCCGGCTCCAAGTGGCCGATCACTGCCATTCTCTACAACTCCGAAGGATTACCAAAGACCGGTAATAAACTCGAAATGGCTTTCAAGAGTACTCCAACATCCAGGCGTTTTGATATGAATAAGCACTTTCGACAGTGGAAACTCCTCTTTCACGATGACCAGAACGACGCGACAATCAGGGAAATTCAAGACGATTTATCCTGGAAATTGGATCTCTTAGGCAAAACCCGTTTGGACCTTCTTCAGGACTGGGTTAAACTGATCTACGAAGACATGTTTATTGTCCAAGACGACGGCCGTTATTCTTTGAAAGAGTCCATCGGTTGCTTTGATAAGAAGGACGTTGAAATAGTTGTTACGGTCCCCCCCGGACGCTCAGTATGCATGTTTTCGAGTTTATATTTCCCCGTTTGAATGTCTCGCAAGCTGTTGAACATTCAGGTCCTGTTCTTTCCAAAAGTTACGCAAATTCCAAAACATCCAGATTTCCCAATTGAGGATCGGCAAAATACTAACTCAAAACCGTTCAGGTGCTCGCTCATGATCAAGTCCATGAGGCCTTCATACAGGAGCCTATCGGGAAAGGCCAAGTCTTCCTGGTCTCGGAACCAGAGGCAATGTTTCGATCTTGGATACAGAGTGGGGCCGATCCTCAAGATTTCAAGGTGGGCGCCTCTTCTCTAGGAACTATGATGGTCCATGACACTAAGAACATATGAAGAAGGTTGGAGGGAGATACATGGTTGTGGACGGAGGCGGTGGAACTTGTGTACGTATACCTTGTTCGAAATATGCTCGTCTAACTCGGGAAGTGTATCGTCCGATTCCGACTTGAAAGGCTCGAACCATCACTTGGATTTGAACAAGAATACGAGAGCGAAAGTAAGCCCACATTGATCACATTGCAAGCCTAAACTCAGATGGCTGAACAGGCTTTGTTTGCGGCGCTGAATCGATTTCCAATCTCGTAGAAGAAAAGATTGGGAGAAAAATCGCGCTTGACGTTCCAAATCGAGTTTGGGTTCTCGATCAGTTTCGGCGGCAATTTGATGACTATTTTAAACGCAGATTCGGAGCAGATGACGAACAAACATACAACTTTGAAGTGTCAAACCTCGTGTGCGAGCTCTCGCGGTAGGCTCCCAGCCAATTTGCAATTGGCTCATTCTGACATTTATTACTTCAAGCCAAGAAATAGCAGAATGTTTCGATACGTGCATTGCAAAGTTGTTCAAGGCAATGGACCGCCACTTAAAGCGGGGGCTTCCTGTCCACGTAAGTCATTCACCCTGCCCAACCCGCCTCTTTTGCTGACATTGATTAGTTTCTCGTTCTAGGAGGTGGACTCTTCGCGAGTCCCTATGTGCAAAAGGCTGTGGATAAGCATTTCAACACATTCAAAATATGCCAACTTTCCAAAGAGTCAGTTTGCGTCAGTGCTGTAGAGTGTGAGGTACTGACTTGCTATAGTAAAGGCCATGTAGCCCAAGGCGCCGTTCTCGTCAGAACCTGTGCACCATTTATTATCAGAAGACCTATCCTGCGAAGCAAAGCCGTCACCACCTTCGTTGAAGTCACTGATGCGATTAAAAGGTCTCCAATCTTTGAAGATTTGTATATCAAAAAGGATAAATTCCTGGGAGAGCAGTGGTGCTTCGCCGCGCAGTGGCTTGCCAAACAGGTGTCTTCAAGACCATACATTTACGTGCTGTATGAGGCTAACGACCACTTAGGGAACCGAAGCCAAGATCAAACATGCCAATGATATGTATGAGGTTGCATCTGAGGCTTCCTTTAAGGACGCAAGGAAACGCTTCTTCGACCTCAGCGAAGAAGATCTTACATTCAGTGAGACCATGCTCACGTTCAACCATATTCCTCCTGTTAACCAGGAGCTCTTATTTCAATTAAAGGACGAAACATGGGTTACTATGGATGGAAATCCCAGCAAGTCTTTCTAATCAAGCTTGAACTGACATCAGCTAATTTCGAAATGCAGTCCCACAACCAGAAAACTCCGAGAAACTCACATGGGATCCCGAAAAGATCGGTATTAACCTCAACACTTTGGAAATCTCGTGTGATCGTTCAAAAAACAAACCATTCAGAGTCCTTCGTTACGCAATTCAAATGCAGATGCGGGAAGTCGGGACAAAGTACTGGGTCAAGACCTGGTCGTGGACGAAACCAGCCAAGACCAAAGGAAGAGTACAGCAAATTCTCCTGTCTGAAGCTGATGAGTGCCAAGCCCTCTTTACTCCTCAAGAGATCTCCCGAAATCTTGCTGCGAGCTACGATCTTGGACCGGGTATGAGGAAAGAGGTATGAAAATTCTGGAGCTTACTATCCCTATTTTGAATATGTCATGTATCGTGGTATATCCACGCTCTTCCCCTCTCTCTTCCCTTTGGCACAATAGACGCCTTTCGTTTCACTATTCTGGAAGTTGATGCACCTTTCAATTCACCCCTGCCCCCGATTACTTCTCGTATAATTTCACACTTAGTATTCCATTGCAGGTGTCTCGAGTCACTAATTTCTCTTTATTCCACGCTAACTCCGACCTTTCTTAGGCTGGCAACGAAGACGGAGAATCTCGTAGGGCACATCAACACGACAAGGGGGCGAAGGATCCCTCAACGGCACACTCTCTGGCTAACCAGGCACTTCACGTGGAGTCTTCCTCGCGAATTGCCTCAACGATTGTAGTAGACCAGGCTCCTCATGGTAACCACACTTCCGCCCCTTCGTCATCTTTCAGACACGACCTATTGTCTGCTCAATGGGATTTCTCCCAATATCGACAGCAATCTCACAGTCCATTGAGGACTGTGCGACCCAGCCAGAGACAAAGCATCGAAGGCAACGCCGAATACAGCATCGGTGCCCCCAGAAATAATGGAGGTAAGCTAGCTCCTTCAAATCAGCTAAACCTTCGCTGAACTTCCTTGAAGGGTGCTGGACTTGCAAGTTCAGAAATGTGAAGTGTGATATCCTAACGCCTAAATGCAATGAGTGCGCCAGTCTAGGTCTTATTTGTGAATACGGACGCCCAACTTGGTGGTATGATGATGATCTTAAGCAAGTCCAAAAGGAAACCAACAAACACTTGATCAAGGAGCATAAAGCATTATTGGCGTTGGGCAGACAATCGCTGGACCGGACACGCCAGGTGGGTTTGCCCAGAATTGCGAGCAATCCAAAGACGGGTTTGAGACCAGTGAGTCGAATGCAGTCCCCAATTCTCGCCGCATTACTGAGATTCTGTCTAGCAGGCAACTCAGAGTGCCCCAGCTCAGAATTATTCTGGAAGCCAGAATCCACCTATCGCGGATCCACAAGCACTGGTTCCACGGAAAGCATATGTTCCCAAAGCGAAGACTCCTCTCCCACCACGAAAGCCGTCTCCCGTCTACGATGACTATGATATCTACGATGATCTTCCACCGTCCCCGAAGAGAGCTCGAATGTTCTCCACTCCTTCCACTGTGACTAGTATTGGGGAAGAAGGAATGGGAATTGATGATAGTTGGATTCGACGATCAACACGGCAACGAGAGCCCACCACACAGCCAGTAGACATGGTCAAGTGGGATGATATTAATTCGGATGAGTTTGGCGTTGAGTCTGATACTGCTGAGTCGGAATAAGAAGAGATTGGCTTCCCGGAATAATCGTGAGTCAGTACTCCTTGAATAAATTGAATGTTTCATAACGAGCGGGAAAGGGGGAGAGTATCTGCAAGTGACAGGTTGACGAAAAGTCACAAGAAAAATTTCCTTTCTCATCAGGGTGGGGAGAAGCGTATTGCGGTCTGTTGGGTCACATCAATAAGTAGTCTTACAAATTGCCCTCTATCAAACGGTCTTCCTTTCTAGCCCTCCTGTACACGAGGTAGATCACGTGATATTCTTCTCCTACCCGACTGTCCGAATGCTCTACGCATGCATAGAGCAAGCCATTAAAGATATCTCCGTACTCGGCCGAATAAGCATGGGCTCCGCACGGGCATTACATTATCACCCCGGTCAACAGAGCTTGTTGCACCCGAAGCCCGAAACTCTTCAAAAGATTCTTTCTTGATATGGAGCATGATATCGGCAACTTACCTTGTTACTATAACCTTCCAAGGCCGCCTGCTTATATAAGAGCAAGCTGAATTCCCTTTCCATCCCTCAATTACTCTCTCCTTCTACCCCGCCTTCTACTTCCCACTTCGACATGCCATCCCCAAGTATCACCACAAAGCGCGAAAGGTGCGACAACGAGGAAGGAGTTGTAACGTGTTGTAATTTAAGCTAGAGAAAGAGGTGTGTATAGAAAAAGTCAATCTTGTATGAGTAAAAATTGCATTTCAATTTAAAGCAACAGAGCTTGGAAAAGCCTTTCGATAAATGAGTGAGTATTTTTGATCAAGTTTCTTGAGTCTTGGACTATTGCAATACTATTATTGTCTATTATCAACGAATACATCTCCTGGCCGGACTTCAACCAGCAAAGCACGCACAAAGTCTATCAATTTATAAGTCTAACCCACCAATCTAAACCTTCTTCTCCTCATCGACCACAACCTCCTCAACCTCCTCGCTATCACTACGTCTTCCATGCAACCCATGAAGGACCTCCTTCTGTCCCATCGTCTCAAACGGCATCGTCCTCGCCTCAGCAACGTTATCCGGCGGGCTAATCTTGCACAGCACAGTATACACAGCCATACCGGTAAACGTGCTTGTCAGATACCCGATATTGTAAAGTTTCATCGCCGGCCCCAAAGGAGCAGCAAGACTCTTCACCCCGAGCGTCCCAAGGAATCCCGGGAACGGCAAGAAGATACCGCAAATATAAGCAACATATGCTCTCCAATGCCAGCCGTGGAGGTACCAGTACCGTCCGTTGGGATCGGAGGTGTAGAGATCTTCGACGAAGTAGTTCCCCTTTCGGATGAAGAAGTAGTCTGAGAGCATGATGCCGACGAGACATCCCATGAAAATACCCATTCCGGTGATGCAGGAGAGGAAGACGGCGCCAGAAACGAGAACCTTCCACGGCACCATGCACCAGCCGCCGATGAAGCAGCAGATGATTTGCCCGCGGACGATATTGATGTAGCGGGGTGCCATTGCGGTGGAATCGACGCCGAAGGGGATCAAATTTGCGATAAAATTAGTGCCGACTTGGCCGACCATGAAGATGAAGGCCACTGACTTGTTAGTCTATATTAAATTATAAAAGAGGGAGACATGGATGTACCGAGGAAGACAGCAAACTTGGTTTTAGGGTCATTGTTCTCGGCCAAGATTGCATCTAGGATACCAGCCGGGTTCCAGATGGCTGTGCCCCAGATCCTGCCAGTGCAGGAGGCGGCAATTATACCCATCGTTGCTGTGAAACTGGCAGACCAGGGAGCTGCGAGAAGTTGACCAACTATTTGGTCTCTGGGTCTTCTGGAATAGCGAGTGATATCCGCTGGTCATGAAGTCAGTACTGTAACGTGGCGTGCTGTGATGGGAAACTCACGTTCAGAGGCAATCAGAGGGCCAAACTCTCCGTTGATGGCATTGTTGATAGCAGCTACAATGCCCCATGCGACGACTTCTTGATGGCTTGCAGTGGATTTCGTTGTTACGGCAAGAGATTTGAAAGAACCGGGTCCACCAGATCTGGCGAGGGACCAGATGAAGAGACCAAGGCAGGCAAATGGAATGGTGAAAGCCTTCAATGTGAGGAGCCATTTCAGTTGATCGGGTCTGAAGAAGCAGGAGCCGAATTGGAAGCACCAGTAGAGGAAATATGCAACCATCTGCACAAACGTCAGCAAGCAGGGCCACCACAGGGGATGAATACACTTACAAATCTCGTTGTGGTCCCAGAAGATTCAGGAAGTGAGTTGTGAATGTTGGTCCAGGAGTGCCTAGTGGATTGTCAGCACATTTACAACTCGAAGGGATGAAGCTGGGATGAGGCATTGCAGTCCTCTTTGGAAATGGGGATCTTACCCGAAGACGCATTGAAACACGATGTCGAGGAACAAAGCACCGAAGTATGTCTGGATTCCAAACCACACCATATCGAGCACGCAACGGATACCAACGGGGACAAGACCACCCCAGGGACCGAATGTCGCTCGAATCCAAACGGGGAACTGAATTATATGTCAGCTCTAGGACGCTACATGGAATGCCGGGTCGTGTACGCCAATGTGGTAAATACTTCCTCCTCGGCCGTTCCATACGGTCAACACACTACCAATCAGATGTCCAATGATAATTGCAATCATTGCATCATACCAGACGAGGCCGCCTGCAACCATAGATGACCCAACACTCCATGTTGAAGCACCTGAATGGAGATAGTCAGAATTGTATTTGGGGCGCGGGGCAAGATGACGTGAACGTACCCCAACTTTCACCAATCCAGTATGAGAAGAAAGTCCATGTTCTAGAAATATGTTAAAACTGCGAAGAATCGTTGCACAATGGACGAAACTCACGACCAGTTTCGTCGCTCTGGTCTGGGAAGAAATTAGTAAAGAGAACAGGGCTTAGGAATAGACCAATCCGGACTCACTTGACAGGATCAAGATCCTCATTTGACCACTTGTGCTGTCCAAATCGGTTGACGAGCTCCTCGTCAGTCTCCTTCATACGAACCGCCTCAACAATAGCAGCAGGCACGCCCTTGATGGTACCTGGAAGGCCCACGACACGTTGGCGAACACGATCCATCTTTGGAATTGAAATATACAACCCTCGGGAGAGATGAACAAGCTAGGGAAAGGAGAGAAACAGATCTGCGGAACCGACACATCTATATAAATCCAGGTTACCGGTACAGCCAAGCATGCAAGCGCATGCTTGCCTGGGATATCTTCTTATCGTCCAAGATATCGGGATAGCCTCCTGTGCTCCGGATCACAGACATATCTGACATATTGATCCACTCCTGTCCAGACTCCAGCTAGTCGGGACGAGCTTGCGCCGCGATCTGGATCGCGCTGGGGATTGATGCTCTCAAAGAGGGACCTGCCCTGTGGGAACAAATTAGGGAGCGCGCTGATAGGTCGTCGGCTGCCAACTCCCGATGGTGTTGACGCGACCCGCTTTTCACAATCCCGATTCTCGACAGTTGATGGCCACAAAAAAGTACGCTTACAATTGCGATTATTTCCTTGGGTGTTTCTTATCGAGCGTTTGCCCCATATAGATACACCTGATAATGATGTCGAGATAGAGTTGGATAAGATGTGAGGTTCGGCACTCCGAAGAGTGGATAGGTAGCTAGAGTCCGCGATGCCGCAGCTCCCAAACATAACAATTTCATGAGATTGCTGGCCGAAAATGCGTAACTATGACATCTGACCAATGAAGACTTGAGATTAAATTTTTGGAGAACTCTCCAGCGACAAATTCAAGAAGACATTGATCACGTGATCAACTACCGAGATGCTTCCTCGGTTGCCCCTTGTCATCATAGAGAAATGCACAGGATCGTTCAATCAGAAAAACGTTCTAATGCTGATGAGTGACTGGCATGGTTGCTAAAGAACTGGGTTTATCAAGGAAGATTGATTCGCACCTTACTGCACTTCCAGATACCAGGAAAGATGAGAATATTCAACAGACCCAGACAAGGAAGTGTGCAGATTTAATTTGAGACTCAGAGGAATTCTCTCCTAACTCTGTTCACCTCGTCTTGGTATTTTGCGAGCAACTCGACCGCAACTGCTGAGGTAGAGGATGAATATTGAAGCGGTTGAAGCTCGCTAAATTATGCCATTGCACAATATTGCACAATATGCATAAAATAACAGACTCGGCTCTGAACAAATCCCGGATGCGGCGGACTTAAGAGCGGAATCCCCACTTGGAGAGTTTGCTTATGGAAGCTGAGGTTTCTGTTTATAAGCTGCTGGTTTCCCTTGTTTTCTTCACCGTCTTTGGTATAAGGAGCTTGAGCCGTCGTTGAAAATGTTGCGGAGTGTTGTCACCTTTGCGCTAGATGTCAGAAACCTGGTTGACAGTCTCTGGCCTGGTCTAAAGCTTTGATATGATGTGGCAGAGGTAGGTGAAATCCATTGGAGTGGGGGAAGTATGGAACACTGAGAGCAGTGTATGTGACGGCAGAAGTCTCTGTTCATTCAATGGCCGGCAAGCCTATCTATCCCTATTTTTGAATGCACTACCACTGTATCCACTCTAGCCATTCAACCTCAGTTCCCAACGGTATACCATCGTCGAACTCGGCCGTCAAGAAAGACCACGATCTCCTATCACAGGAAAAGGAAAAGCAGACTATAGGGCCATATCGAAAATCCGCCATATGCACACCGAGCTGCAAGATACATTCGAGGATTCGAGAGGGAACCTGTCGTGTCGAGAGTCGTTACTGGATGCTGAACGCCGGAACGCCAGACGTGGGTATGAGACTGAAGCGAAGCGCAGAAATATTTACAAGAACAGCCGGGAAGGTCGGCGAGAAGAAAGGTTGAGGCGTTCGCAGCTATACCGAACCGTGCTCAGGATCAAGGACCGTGGTCGAGAGATCGAAGAAATGCGAAGGACGATGCCGGAGCCTGGGAACCATTAGCATACTGCGATAGAGTGTACGGAGCTGGCAGAGGAAGACATACATCAGCCACGATCCTTTATTGAATTGGTGTATTCGATCCCGATTTTGTCCACACTCCCGTGTTCAAAGCCCTGCTGATGCCAATTCCGAGGCCAGTCGCCAACGCAACGACCACCAGGAAGACGAGCACCTTAACCATGGTCTTCTTTCTGCTGCTCATGGCGACCCACCACCCACAGCACGCCTTCTCCCGCTTCAACTGCTTCTTTCGCATCTTCAATTGATCCCGTCCAGGCCACGCTGGGTCAACAGTCGTTGTGCATTTCTTCTTCAACAGGCCCGTCTTGCTCTGGCTCGCCTCGGTCTTTTGTTGGGTCAGGGTTTGTGCCTCGAGATCTTGGTCGAAGGGGTGGACGGCGTTGATGTTTTGCTTCGATTCGGAGGCCGGCGTTCGAGGGTTGTAGTAGGGCGAGGACGTGGCATTAGGGAACTTCTCGTTGTGGGCTGTGGGAGGAGGAGTCATGCTGTGCGTGGAATCGATATCTTCGATCGTGGACATGACGTTGATGGATTGGTTCGAGACTTGACGAGTTGGCGAGGGCCGAGTAATTGTGAGGACGTTGTTGTTGTCGGCTTCCGCCTTCTCGTTGGTGACTTCAGACATGATTGCGGTTGTCTGCGGACGTGTCTAGAGGTGTGAGTTGGGAATAAAAAAGTTCCTGTATGCGTGGTCGTGAAGCTGTGTCGGGGAGGAGAAAGCCTGCGTACGCAGTGTCGAATGAAGCAGGAGCGAAACAAGTAGAAATTGAGAACAGTGGGACAAATTGACGACAAATTGAGCACGGGTCTGCTCGGCAGATGCGGTTTCCTCAAGAAGTCTATCGTTTATGAGCAATCGAATTGGCGTGATGTCTTTGTGGATGGTTGAGGTGTGTGACTGCAAATTGCCCAGTTAGACCTCCAGAACCCCGTCGATGAACAACAGTCAACCCGAATTCAGAAACAACAAAGTTCTGAATTACAGTAGCCCCAAGAATTGAAAGTGCTGGGCGTCCTCGGGCTGTCGTGGAAGGAAGAATGAGGACGGGCAGTTGGGGAAGGTTGAAAGAAGCACGCAGGCTGGAGTCTCCTCAACGCACCTTGGTCCAATCTCGTGAAGTGTCAGGGCACAGATCCCGTCCAGTTCCTAGTTTCGCAGTATCTCGCCTCTGCGCTCGGCCTCCTATCGGCACGCAAACCCTGACAGGCGTGCTGAAATGGCCCTGTTCAACGGTGATTGCAATTCTAGGGAGATTCTGAAGAACAATTGAAGTTTTCTTTCACGAAGATGCGTTATGATTTGGGACATGGGCTCTGAACTTTGCCTGGTGTACCTGGCTACGAAGCCAAGACACACTCCCGCTGTGCATCCCGGATGGCATTTATTGGTTACACACCCACGCCCGGCACACCAAGCTCTCAAAGTCCCAGCCATCACCCATACGCTCAAGTTTTCTGAGATTCTGGGGCGAGCCTGCCTACGCCTTGGCCGCAATCTTTCCCAGCGACACGACAGGCCAAGGTGCGGCTTGCTCCGTGGCCTCCAAAAGCATGGATCTCGATCGATGCATGCTTGCTTGTCCTAGCATACAATCGCGCACATCTCACTGGCAGCATGATCCACGCGCGCTGTTCAGGACAAATTGATGCCCCACGAGGGGGGCGTTTGAATATCTATCCCAGAAAAATGACCAGACACGCTTCCCTCTCTTCAGCGGAAATACTCCAGAAGTATTCGATAGACCATAACCCCAGAGCGGCTAGGACCATCGCCTCAGGCTCCAGAAAAGGAAGGGTCCCGCTCGTCACGACTTGCATCTGCACCATTGCCCAATCCGAGGTGCGCGCCGACACAGAGGCAAGCAAGCAAGCACTTAAAGTTTGCCGCCGCGTCGTCCGCTAACCAGTTCGTTCCTGCGATACGATGGGAGAATTCTGGCCAGCCATCTGGAAGCCAGAGAATACGGAGCACATGAGCTGAAGGCGACGGCCCTGGCTGCCACGCTCTCACAGTCCTTGGACCGGGAGAGAAAGTGGAGGGTGGCGTATCAATTGGTGACGATAAGATCAGAAGGTGGCGAGAGGGGCTGCCAGTATCCAGGAATGGAAGGCAGCCCTCGCGTGCAGGAAATAGGGGGCTTGATATCGGTGCCACTCCGTATTTTTCTGCGGCCGTGCTCATTGCGGCGCCGACGCTTTGGGAATGTCAGTCAGACTGTGCATTATTGTGACACTGTGAACAAACCCGCGTGCCTGCAGTGTTCACGCTTATTCTGCATCTTTCCTTGGCAGACGTACAAGCACATGCTTTTGGCTGTGAAGTGTGAACGGCCAGCGAATAAAGTCTCCATTCGGGATCGGATCAGCTCGGGTAGGTTCTCGGCTTCTGGCCCGAATTTTGGAGGAGGCTCAGCTGGTCGAGCTATTTATTCGACTCGTTCGTGAAACATAGCAAATGATTATCGGCATGGAGAATCCTCGTTCGACGATTAGGGGTGGACAATTAAATTTAATTGCCACTCTATTAAGAAATAATTTGATTTAAGGCTCGTTTGACGATTAAACGTTAAATTAAGTGGGTCCAGAGGAGATATTGAATCTGGCCGCCAATCAGAGTGCTGGGATCTAGTTCACGTGACGCATACTGATTTAGTAATAACTGAAGCCATTGGTGACGGCGAGCGGGAGGAGAATTGGTCAGATATTAGTGCTTTTATTAATCAAATACTAGCGTCAGGCAATATTAATATAAGTGGAAGTGAGGAAGAAAAGTATAACTTCAATCTTAATATTGCGCCACGTGACTGTTATTTTCATTAAAAATCGAAAATAAGCATAAAATAATGCATCTAATAATAGCTTGACCATTAATTAAAGTTTAATGGATTAAATTTTTCGCAACCCAACTGACATGATCCTCCATTCATACTTCTATGCCATATTTGGTGAGAACTTGTAATCAGACCGAGAAAAGATCAGAATGGAACGGCCTGTTGAGGGAGAAGCGCCGGTGAAGTGTGAGGTTGATAGACTGCTCAGGGGGACATCTCCGGTGCTTTTCCAGTGGCCTTGCTTGCACTCTTTCCGCCGCACTTGACGTCAAAGAATCGAGACACCAAATCTCTCAAACATTCACCCGTCCTTGTATTCGGGAGTTTCGGCCAAGTGGCTGAAGCTTGGGCAAGGATGAAAAGCGGAAAGTCTAAAGCTTGAGGAGATGACTCTGCCGCATCAGAGGCGTTCCTTTTCATCTTGATAAGGAAGGCAGTGATGCCTCATAAAAAAAAAGTCATCCGTTCTGCCTGTCTGAAAGGCACGCCACCAGAATAGAATGGAAAATGTATTTTGTCACGTGATAGGGAGAGGGAATGGTGATGCGGTTGGAGATAGATTTGAATGGCAGAACTCGGAGATTTTGTGGGTTTCGTTGCAGATCGTAGAGATTGCGATCTGGACTGCCAAGAGAAATCTTGTTCATGTGAGATGAAAGGCTGTTGATTTCGCCCGAAGCGGAGGTCGATGCAGGGATGTTCCTGGCACCCCAAGGTGTTCGAGGCTTAGAAGGACCAAACAAACAGCACTGCAGGTGAAGAAAGCTTGAAACATTCTTCAAGAGAGTGTTTACATATTATGGATTATATATCTGGTTCTAATGGTTCTAATGGTTCTAATTGTTGCTTTCAAGCATAAGCATACGGTTCATATCTGTTTTCACCCCTCTGCTTCTCCACCACTCAAGAGCTCATCAGTCCCCTGGAGTTCAAGAAAGTGTTAATAACATCGTATGCACCGGTAGCGTTATAGTGAAGGTTGATGCCATGTCCACTGTTCGGTTGAACGACCGCCGAGAAGTTGCTGGTAGCAACGTTCGGGAAATTCATCTTGACCATCGCGGGAATCGACTCTGCAACGCCACCAGTGGCGAGGCAGTTGCTTCCGCAGTATGGGAGATCGGCATCTGCGTTCCTGTCAGCACTAATTTACTTTGTATCAAGAGGAAGAATGGCTACTGGCCTCCGGCAATCAACATGACTGGACCAGCAAAGTTGTTCATCATCGGCAGCGATGCGAGAGTTAGCAGCTCACCCTCCGTGACGGGCTGCTTTGTTCTCTCAGCCAACTCCAAGATGGCCGGATCGTAGTAATGTGGCTTGAAGAATTGCAGCTTATTCCCTTCGATATCGGAAGTGATCAGGTAGCCATTTGGTAGTGCTCGCGGCGCAGGAAGGGCGGAAAGGTCAATGGGCGAGATGTATGAAACCAACGGTTCCGCGTACATTGAGAGGACATTCTGAGCCTGAAGTCCAGTGATATTGCTGAATCGAAGGGGCTGATTCTGGTTGGCTTGCTGGAAGTTTCCTCCAGCTGCGAAGGAACTAACGAAGGATCCGTTCATCGAGAATCCGGTCAAAACGATACCATCTGTTATATTCGGGTACATGTTGGCCAAGGCGTATGTTTGAGCTGACCCAAAGGAGTGTCCCACATGCACGACTTTACTGAATGTGTGGTTGACACCAGGGAACGTGCCGTTGCGGAGCATTTGAGTGAGCTGAACTGTTGCCGCAATTTCGATGAAGCTTTGGATCTCGTTCAAGGGCTCACCGTGGGAGGAATTCCCGATTCCGAGACGGTCGAAGCTGAGAGTACAGTATTTGTATTGATCTGTGGCAATATTGACGTAGCTATAATTGTAGTTGTTGAATGACAGGTCCCAGTATCTGTTGTGAGTTAGCTTCCGCGAAGTCAAAATCCCGATTTTAGATACTCACGTCTTGTCGAAACCGATTCCGTGGGTCAAGACTTGAACAGTAGGACTGGTGCTGTTGTCATTGGATGGCATACAGAACTGAGTGCTGATGTTGTATGTTCCCGTCGTCGTATTGTATCCGGTAAGAACAACGTCAGTAAAGTTCCGGCCTTGTTGGGTCATATTCAAAATGAAATCGGTGACTTCGAGGTTTGTCTGAGGGACAGCGAGGTTGAAGACTGCCTGTCGAGCTATCAAGTTGACTGGGACAGTGGTGTTGATACATTGCTTTGCAGAGGCAGAAGCGGCAAGCACTGCTAGGGCCGTGATCGTGGAGATATACATTGTGAAAAGTTCAATGAGACGAAATCCACTTACAAAAGGAAACATCAGGGAATGAGGAGGCCATTTCAGCTTATATGGAAGTCGGCGCCCATCACGGAGCTCTGTACTTGTCATCGACGTAATTCAAGTATCAGCAGAGGCTATGCGGTAATTGTTGAAGCCGGTGTGGGAACAGCTTGTCCCCGCACGTCGAGCACATCGGTGCCTGATCTAGGACAACAAGAGCACATGCTCGGAAGACCGGAACGGACCACGTCCTATGAAGTGCTGATCATTGCTCTTAACTCCGATGCGATTTGTGAGAAGAGCATACCGAGGATTGGATTTGGAATTTTAGGTTAGGGATAGTGCAATTTAGTCGTTTGTTAGCAGCGGCAACAAGGTCCATCGTCATCATCAGCGGTACTCAAGACACCATCAGGATCTCCGCGCCCGGCTATGAATTAGAAAGTCCCATATGCCGTTGCAGATTGAACAGTCACAGCTTGACTATCACTCGATACTACTCTTCGTGTGTATTCTTTTGTAATCGTGGGAGGTATGGCGAGGGCGAGCGAGGGACGAAGCACGAGGCGCAGTGTTCATTCGCACAAGCTTTCAGGGTCGACAATTCGGTTGTAGCACAGTTGGAGAGGTCTGGGGGTATGACCAGCTTGAATGTGGTTCGATATTTTCTCGCTGAGAGTCATTGGGAAAGCTCACATATCCGAGCGGACTCAATGAAGTCTCCAACCCATTGTGTGCTTTCTCTCCAGCTAGAACTCGATCTGCCCCTACTCCGATACCTAGTATGTCCCTATATCCGGTATCAATCCTTGTTCGTGACAGCGATCTGTCTCCCATCATCGACATTCACCTCCCCTCGCCCTCAATGAAGAAGACCCACGGGAGACAAACTTCCTATCAAGGAGCTTGCAAAGCAAAATTATCCATCTCCAGAGCCACACACTCGGCTAAGAGTGCTGGCAACACACCACTGTTGCGAATTCGAGGTGGAGGTCGTGGCTGGCTCTGTTACTTTTTGATGAAGAGAAAAGATTTGGAAGTCGCGAAGATTTTCGAGCTTTCGTGGTTCGCGAGCTAAAATTGACGCTAGCAGCCAAGCGAGCCAAACCCTGTTGGTATCACATGATTTCTCGCTACCCCTTCCCTTTCTGGGCCCTTGAAGGTAAACATCCCTAAAGAATGAGCGTGCTCAGTTACTTTGCTACAGAGAACGCTCCCAATCACAAGCGGAACACCAAGGAGCCTTTGGCTTTGCATCAATTGTGCCCGAGGCATTGGCGTACTGATACATTTTGGTGAGTTGGTGGTGGCTTGGGAGCTGAGAATGGCTGCAGGCACCTGACCCTCGCCCGAAACATCAAAACATGCAAGCCACTCGACTTTCTTTTGCCAGCACATGGGTTTTGCTCTGCAGCGTCATGCCCTCAACGACAGACGCTTTGATCAATCATCGCCAACTTCCACTCTCAGGTTCGCCAAACCAAGCTGCTGCTATGGATGGAAAGATGTTGTGAGTAGCCCACAAATGCGGACGCTTCGAAAGCATAGATTGGTCTTTGTAGATTGCTGTGAATTGGTACTGCATACTCAGCTATGGGGTACACCCATGTGCGAGAGGGCGCGGATGTGAGGAGGCGGCTCAGCTCTTCGTCAGAGACAATATTAGGGATGAATGGATGAAAGACTACGTCTCAATCTGGAACACGTTGGTACATTTCCTCGCAGCTCTGGGCAAATCGGTTTTGGGCTAAGGAGAGCGGTTGGGGAGGACGATGTGGTGTTGATGGAGAGTGTGTACTCATAGAGGTTGAAATTGAGGTCGTCTCATAAGCGAAATTTCCATTGCGTGACTTGACAACTCGCAGTGAGAGATTATAGTCTCTTATCGATTTCTACTTGGAGAAGGACAGGTTTCAAAAATTCTCTACCTCAGATTACCACGACGAATAGTCAATACAACCGTTCAAAATTTGAGCCTCCAAGTCCGCTCGGTGCACGTGACCAACATCCATTTTGCTCCATAGCAACCTCCTTTCCCATAGTATTATTTAAGGTTGCCATATTTAAACCTTTCAGCTCTTTAGAAATTGAATGGGTTCTTCACTGGAAGAAAGTTCCTGGCTAAAATCAAGATGGTTGCGTCACTTCTTGCTAAGTGGAAACAGTTGGTTGGAAGAGAACCTAGTTGCAATTGTATTTAAGGAGAGCAAGAAAGCTACGAATCAAAAAAATCCACAGCCTCCCTCAACACAATTCAGAGTTCGGTAATGTTCCTACCGCCTGCGGAACAATGTCCCTCCCCGAGGAAATTCATGGTATATTGCAGACGCCCAGGTATGGATTGTTGATACCACCAGTCGTGCAGCCAGCAGCGACACTGCAATACCCAGTGGAGTTTCCACACCACGAATGTCCTGAGCAGCACTCCCCAAACTCACTACCCAGACAAGTATATCCTCTGTCCCAAGAACAAGTTCCATCCGGGCTTGGTGCCAAGCATTCCCCAAACTTGCCAAGACAAGACAAACCACAATGCAGAGAGTCAGAGCCACAGAAACCAGTTTCCGAGCAGCAAACACCGAATGGAGATCCAGTGCAGATATAGACGGCCTCGTGATGTATGCCGCCACATGTTCCATCTGGAGACTTTTGAGTGCATCGTCCCAGACCCTTCTGACAACCATTCTCAACGAGACAGTAGGTGGCATCGAAATTGCAGTATCCGAACCTGTCACAGCAAGCCCCGTCCCAAGCGCTTCCTGCACACGTAACATAGCCACCACATTGTCCATCGATAGTTGGTGTCACAATGTCCCCGGTCTCGTTGGAACATTGACCATAGGCAGCTTGACAACCATGGGTAGAGAGACAGTGCGCTGTGGTGTTGCCGCAGTAGCCGTAAGATGAGCAACATGGCCCGTAGGTGCTTCCAGCGCAGGTGTAGTTGGCCTTGCTGCCGCATGTACCATCGATACTGGGGACAATGGAGCCGTTGACCAATTGGAGGACATGATCGAGTATACCAGGGAGAGAGAGTGCACCCGTGAGGAGGGGGAGGAAAGCGAAGGCGAGATGAAGAAGCATCTTGAACTGTTGGCTGTCAGAACAATGAAGACTCGCGTTGTGCCAATGTTCTTGATGGTGGGCGGACAATGGGGTAGGGAACGGTGCAATGTTCGCATGCTAGAGGGACAACCCGATGGAAGAGCAGGGCAGGATAGGGCTACTTACCAGCTGCATGATTCCTTTATATTCTTTGACTTGAGTTGTTTCGTCAGATTTGAGGGGCTTTTGTTGATCTGATTGTAGAAGCCGAGATGAAAGAGGTGATGTAAAGACGTTGAAGTTTTGGAGACGCGAGAATTGCGAGGCTGACTTCGTGTCTTCCAAAGCGGCCATCAAAAATTCATGTTTTGCACCTCTTCTACCGCAATCCTATATGAATGAGCCAGGCTAATCTCATCCCTCAGTCCTTTGAATCCAAACTTGGCATTCTATCTCCACTCTTGCTATGATATTGCTTCCTGAGGAACTGCTCCACTTGAACATCTTGATCGGGTCTATTCGGTGGGCCCTCGTGCTTTGCTACCTTCTCGGCTCCTCCTTGATCAAAAGTTTTTTTATTTTTATTTCGCTGACGACTGGAATGTACGAGCACACTTTCGTCGTTGGTGTTTCGGTCCGGCTTGTTCATCCACGTATTCCTTTCATCCATGCTCGCATATTCTGGTTTATGCCCCAACTCCGAAGGTCAACGCACCTTTCCCAACGTAGCTCTCTTCCACCTCCCGTGGGCCGCTAGTGCAGCCTCATTCAATTTGTCCTTCAAATCACCTTTCTTGATCATGTTTCTATGTGCATCTTTCCCGAAATTCGTCTCGTCTTTGTCTGGATCGTATCCGCCTTGTGTTGTAGGAGCTATCGTGTCCGTGACCGTCTCCTAGGCAAAATTCGCAGTGCTCTTGATATTATCGACAGTCGAGGATTGATGGGACATTCTCAGAGCTAGAGGCTCTGCCAGGGGCTATCAGCGATTTGACTTTTGGAAGACGGGTGATTTTTGGGATGAACATACCTTTCCTTTGCGTAGATTTGAGAGGCAACGAACAGAGAACAACACAAAATAATTGAAGGAAGAGAGGAAATAAAAAGAATAGGGAACACGCTGCAGCTGCAAGCTTTCTGCTGATGTGCAAAGGCGGTCACGATTGCGGCAATCCCCACATGACGTCGATTCCGTGCTAAGGACGCGGTGTGCAGTAGTCGACAGACATTGCAGCTTCTTTGATAGCTCACCTTCATTGTTTCTTACCATCTCAAGGACTTGAAACGTTGCAGAGGGATGATTTCGTACAAATCTTAGTATTTGACGTTGAAAGAAGATTTTGTTTTATCAGCCTCAATTCCCCCCTGCTGTGGCTCATCGGGCTCGGCTCCAGATTTCTGGGGCCGGTGCTACGCTAACCGCAAGACTTTCTTGTCCTTCCTGCCGCCATGTGCCTTCCTTCTCATTAGACAATATGTACGTCTTTGGAAGATTTGAGATGGGCAGCCCAAGGGGTACTACCACGAAATCCATAAATGTATTTCCGCTAGCACAAGCTCATCCTCGCCAAACCCTCCGCGCCTCCAAATTTTCTAACTTGGTTTGCTGCTCCGTGGTCTCCGACTCCGGATACTCGCCAATCTCTGCTTCTCTATCCTTTCCCTCAATACTTGAAACTTTTTGTTCTCCTCTACCTCTGCGGCAAAGCTGTTTGGGATAACCTCATTTGTCTACTTTAAAGCCCCTAATCCCACCTTTCTCGCTTAGCTTTCTAGTGTCTCCGGCGGGGGAGTGCAGGGGCTGCAAGAGGTGTGGGGGGAACAGATCTGGATGATATCTCATCATGCGTGGAAGTTTCTCCCCTGAAATTTCTTGTAGTGGCAATCAGATCTCCTATCGGGATGCCAGAGAGCGTCGAGAGAGCTTCATACTTGACTTTTTCTGTGTGATGCAGTGCTATCTACGAGGTTGCCAGTTGAATATTATATGAGACGGATATTAACTATATAAGTAAGATGGTTCTCTCATCCCTTCAATTCAATATCAACACATATTCGTTCACCACCTCGAGATGGACAGAACAGCCCGTATTCATTTTCAATGTCCTTAGTCAAGGTCGATGTTGTTGAAATTGGTACGCTACCATAGCTAGCTTACCAGTCCTTCCAGCACCAGGTTCAACCACTAATTTAGGGTTCTCCACTCTCATTTGTCATGCGTCACTCGCCGAGCTTACGAAGCTTACTAGTATATCGTCATTTTGATTACCTTTGATTTATCAGCTGATTGATAATGTATCGGAGAAAGCGGGCTCGGCATTACCGGTATTGCCGAAGGGTAATGGGAATAAATCCCTTACTTTGGACATTTTTCCTCTGTTTCCAGAACTCACTCTCCTGTATCTAGTCATTTTGCAGATTGTCAACCTCCAATATATCGATTTTCCATCAATATATCGATCATTTTCCAATAGATGTCCAGCTTTACCTGGAATCGAAGAGTAAAGACTTTAATGTTCTAGAATTTGCGGTACCTTTGAGAGGGGGGGGGTTCCTTGGATGCACCATAAGTTTGAGGGAATATTCAGACAGACATGGACGTATTTGAAAATTTCAAGTTGACTTGGACTTTGAAAATGAGTGCTAGGATTTTTTGTCTACCGTGAGACACCCTATGCAGAGCTTGTTCATATAAACATGACTTCACCTAAATAGTGGATGACTATAAGGCAGTTGAAAAGGAAAGTTGTCGATCTTTGCCAGGCAAAAAGCCGGGGTGGGGCGCTCGCATTAGCGGGACGTGAGAGGACGTCCACCGCAAGGATCTCTAGTGTGTTCCCTGGAGTTCAATCTACTATCATGAAACATCCAATTTTTGGATGAACAATAGGTGAATAGTACAATATTTAATGTACGAGGTATTTGTGGAAGAATCAAATTCGAAAAGTTTCGAGAGCATTTGGGTTTAGAAGATATATTGCCACTCTTTCCTCCATTCTCCTACTTTTCAAAAGATTGAGAATAAACACGGAGCGGAACATCTA